>NC_142717.1:1200000-1800000 GCF_055471065.1 Atractosteus spatula | reverse complement strand
CAGTAGTTTGCAGTCTTGGTCCTTATTTGTAATTCAGTTAGAGGGGAAATCTTGAAATAAAGCCTTCTGCTTCTGTAAGTGAAAGTAACAATATTCGCCTCTCATTTTTCAGTATTCACGTTCTCGTTTATTTCCAAGATTCATCCTGCTTCCCAGCTCTGACTGCACTGTGCTGGAATGGGTACTGTCATTTACAATTCTTTGTTAGAATATACTGTACAGACCAGCTTTAATAATGCACTTCATTTCTTAGAGCCTGTCGAATCTGTATTGTTCTGTCATACAAATCGGCAACTAATTTATCCTCATTTCTGAGAGCGCACTCAAAAGTAGATTTCAGAAATTGTTACTATGAGACTCAAAAGTAGATTTCAGAAATTGGTACTATGAGACTCAAAAGTAGATTTCAGAAATTGGTACTATGAGACTCAAAAGTAGATTTCAGAAATTGGTACTACTGTATGAGTATGTACTGTTTTTGTCGAGTGCCATCTCATTGATTGAATGGAAGGCTAAATGAATGTCTGGGGTATCCTGTTCCCCTTCTGGACATAAAGAGCCTCGTGTTGCCAAAGAGATAACCGTCATTGATTAATCAACAGACTAGATTGGATTATTGCTTTACGCTCATAGTATGGAGCGTGCTGCTAGCAAGGCTATTGGTGGCCAATTTATAATACAAAGACTTCCTGAACACACACTATTAGAATGATCAAGTTATTAATTATTAAGCAAATTAATGAGGAAATAATTGAGACGATTCATTGGGGGCTTGTTTAAAAGAGCTCTTCATAAAATATTTGGGGTAACTGTCAATAACAGTCTTTTGCCCTGTTCTGGGTGATTTTATTATAAAATGCAACGACTGCACTTGCACGCTCAGAGGAATACCCAAACATTTGTGATTGTCTCAGTGTTACGAGGACTTGTTAGAAATAACCGACATTCTGGGGTTTGTCAAAATAAAGGCAGTGCAATTTGTCTGAGCTGAGGAAATGGTGGCAGTTTTCCAGAAGTTTGAGCACAACTTACGGAAGAGTTTGGTTCCGGCGAATGTCGTACAAGTCCAGTTTAAATCTCGAGCCATGAGCACACTGGCCATGTTACCCTTTGATGGTAATAGTCTATTCTGTCATATTCTATGTGCAGCTTAGCCCACAAGACCACGTTTCTGATATAATAAATACACCTGTGTTCCACAACAAAAAAATCATTCATGGAGTAAATGTATATTTCTGAAGAAACACAAATATAACATTGATTAAACAGCAAATGTTTTTTTTTAAGTGGGGCGCTATTTAAGGAAACACCACATAACTGTGGATAAGATGTATTATTATTGATTATTTTTTGTGCTTATACATTTTTTCTAATGGAAGCATTAGAGTCTGAAATAAAACCTTTAATTTTCCCAGTTAATGTAATTATAATTATTGCTCTGGGTCATCGCACTCTCCTAGCACATTTCGGTTATAGTATGATAGGCTGTAACATTTGAATGGTATTGGACTCACTCTCTATTTTTAAAGGTCAGACGTACCAATCTGTTAAGTGCATTGATAGTAAATTAAATTCTTCTACACTACTCTTCCCAGTAAATAAGGAGCACATTTCTCATAAACATGTAATCTCTGGTGTCAGGCCAAAAATTGGAAATTGAAAGTTGACACTAAAAAAATGCAACCGCTTCACCAGGGTTGAAACAGTGGAGGTCATTCCTGTGGACTTTGTGACCTTTCATTTTATTTTCAATTTTGATCTTGTCTCTAATCTTCCTGTACAGAAATTGGCCTGTGCTTGATTCCATCTGACCCATAACACATTGTCTTTCGGGCCTCTGTAAAAACCTTTTACAACTTTAACATCCAGGCAATGTCTCAAGCTCTTTGTGGTCTATCCAATTAATTAAAATGACCTGACATAAAATGAAGTAGGAACTTTTCAATTCAAGACAAAAACTTAAACAATTGCCAAACCATACTTTAACTTGCTCATGCAATTCTCTGTATTTTTGTCTCCTAACTGTTCATATGAATTCTTCATGTTCTCCCAAGAAAAATCCTGTGATGAATTCAGATTCAGTTTTTTCTTTAGAAACCACAACTTGAACTTTTAAAGAAAGAAATAGTAGTTTGATTCACCTGTGAATAGTTCCAAACAAAAAGAGGCTATACAGCTCATCTTGCAGCCATTCGGCTTTGAGGGCATGGCTGGGTAGCTTGTTCCATATTCCCACAGTTCTTTATATAAAGCAGTGCCCGCTGTTCTCTCGTCATGTAGACAATTTGGGAAATTTAGAATGGAAGCAATTGTTAATTGTTATAACATAGCAGTTACGCCGGTCTCTTGGAGATGTATGCACTCGTTTTTACACGCGACAGGAATCAACATACAGTTATCCAGTGCTTGAAGGCTGACAAAGAAAACAAAAGAACATTCTCGCGCCCTATCAACTAATCATTTCCAAAGGAACCTTTTTGTTTGGTGCGGCAAGCTTTCATAAAAATCCTGAAACATTTCCAATATCTCTCAGGCATTTATTAACAAAATTACTTCCACGAGTAAGTGCAGAGGTCAGTGTATGCAGACTGATTGGGTGCTTGGCGTATTAAGTCCCACACCGCGAGGGAGAAAAGGGTTTCTTCCACTGGTGGGTCTGGGTTAATGGTGTCTCTATAACAGAACAATGTGGAATACTGAATGTTTGTGCAGGTTTGATGAATCTTTAGCCCTTGACATATACCAGCCAATAACTCTTCATGAAACATAATACACAAGAGGTTTAGACTAAAAAAGAATTGTTAGGTGCTATTGGATTTCACCAGACAAAATACTAGGATAGTTTATTTTTCGTCATAAATTTTCTTCCCATAATTTCTGTCCTGCTTATCCTGAACCTTATCCTAAATATCGGGGTCCCCTCTGTAGCTTAGCCACTGCAGACTGGCAGATGAAAGAGGAAGGGACCGAACTCCAGATCTTCAAGGAACGGGTGATTTAGACAAAGCCCATCTGCCAGCCGCCGGCTCGTCTTTAGGAGCTGGGAGGAAATGGCGACACCCAGAGAGACCCCTACAAATCACAGGGGAGCATTGTCAATTCCACACAAAAAGTACCCCAATCCAAAATCAAACTGTGCTGCCCACAAAACATTTATACTCCTGTGCGAATTAGCCTCAATTTTTTTACGTCTTTATTCTTAGGAATGTCAGTAGATCCACAGCAGCTGGTAGTCCAATAATAAACCTATTGTCCAAAAATCACGTGGGGAGACTGGGAGAGGGGCTGTGCATCCACAATTGCTGCAACGGATGCATTTGATTGAATATATAATTGTTTAAGCAGGGCCTTGCAAAAGCATTCAGACCCTTCCTGAGGTGTCCCGTTTTGGAAAATCACAAAACGATGCATACACATTTTCATAAACTACTTACTGTATGTTATTTTTATTTTCCGTGTTTTAAGGACTCGTTTAAATGTACTGTAGTACAATGGACAAATCAGCTCAAAAACTAAAAGCAAGTGTTCTGCAGAACCTTGGAGGAGCCCATTAAACAGGCTTTTTGTATGCCTTAGGTATACGTTTAAACTTTCAATTTCACACCTCTAGCCATTTTTTTGCTGTCTCTTTTTGTCGGGCTGTGTAAAAACATTTCAGTGAGCAGACGGCAGAATGGACTGTTTCTGACAGGGAACATGAGGGATCAGGATTGAGCATCTGAGATCCCAGCCATTAAGCTGACAGTGAGGAAGTTCAGTTGTGTTTCATTCTGAGCTAAGTAAGAGAGAAAAGTGTGATAGTTATGCCAAGAAAGGGAATAAATTCACTCTACCTCTTACTGATGGTGTCCCTGGGTCAGCTGTCATGCTTAATGTTGTCTGTGCTCAGTTCACCTTTCAGAGAGCAGTAAGGAGTGCCACCCTCTGTTCACTCTTATGGCTGCCCTGCAACTAAGCATTTTATGTGCATTTAAGTAATCTTCCTCTAGGACAGTGGCTCCCAGCCCTGGTCCTGGAGGAACAATGTGACGGCTGGTTTGTGTTCCAGCCTGGTCTTTATTGACAGTCAGAAATGGTTTTGGTTTTCTATCTGGGGGGAATATTTGTACATTTATTTCAGGCCTTAAAAGTTCAAATGGGAATTGTAACTGATATTAACTTTGTACCAATTTCTGAGTGCAAGATCTTCCCTCACCCAGGGGTGTTTTCTGAAATATTTCCAGATGGAGCTCTACAGAAGGACGGTGCTCATTGCTGGGTGTGTCCAATACTGCTGTCTCTGGTCATCGTCAATTGATCAAATAGTAAGAGCTGTTGAATCAGAATCAACAGCAAGCAAGTTAAGTGCAGAACGCTTGAAGGTAGTTTGAAGTTCTGTGTTTTTGACCACAGAAACAATATGTGAAAGCCTAAACAACGAAGCAGATAAATTAAGTCATCAATTAATAAAGGGGATTTACTGTAGAGCTCATCTGTAATAAAAGCCAGCAGGCACAGTGTTCCTCCAGGACTAGGTTTAGAAAGCATAGCTCAAGGAGTCTATTGTATCCAAACAGGGAAATGATAATCAACTTGTAGACAAAGGGCCAGTTGAGCATAATTAACATTTTGTTTGTAATCAATGTTCTTCAAAAGGAAATATGGTGATCATTTCCAGTTCCTCGTTTCCCTGTAACACAATGGGGACCTGGAGATAGAAAGAAGGCTAAGGATTTGGATTGACAGACGCTTTTTGCTCATTTTTCATTTTCACTGAAGCTCTGCTGGGTTCACAATCTCCCCCTTTGAAGCAGAATCGTCAGTTAAAGAAGCTATGCAGCATGATTATAATCAAGGGAAATCGGAAAGTTCTGTTTTTAATGGGAGCAATTAGATTAACTAAGGTGGGACCCCCCATTTTCAGATATTTAACCTTTTAGTTGTTGCAGTATTTTAACTAAGGTTTTGAACACAGGTATTTATTAGAAATGAAATGAGAAGAGGCATTCATTAATGATTAAATGAAAACAGGTATTTATTAGAAATGAAAACAGGTATTAATTAGAAACGAAATGAGAACAGGTATTCATTAGAACATTACCCATTAAGTAAGGCTGGGTCCCATCAGTGCTGGAAGGCCAGGTTGCTGGTGCAGGTGGCCCTGGAGGACCAGCAGGTGAAAGGCTGTTACCTGGACTGGAGTTTCACACCGAGAGCCTCAGCATGGTGACTGCAGACAGGGCTGCTGGAGGTGCTGTCCTTCAGACCTGGTTAGACGTACAGAAGTGTGCGCTGGGGTTAATTTTACCGACTTAGCAGTGCCATGAACAGTGCCATGAGGTGTTTCATGATGAAATTCTCAGAGTGCTCTTTTTCACCGTCCTGGGGCGTGGTGAGCTCAGGGTGGACATCCCTGGAGGGCTCCTATCCCAGCACTGACCAGGCCCACCCCTGCTTGGCTAGTGAGATCTGACAAGGAGCACTGTGGTGAAATGTGAGGTGTAAGAAACGGAAGAGGGTGGATGGTTGTGTACAACAGGTTACTCTTCGGAGGGTTATTAATTCTCATCTGAACTACAGGACGTCCAAGGAGATGGCTTGTTTGGCAGCGTAGCTTTGATGAATGCAGTTGGGCTTTCGCTTAACAAGTGCATAAAACATTGTCAAACGTGAGGTGTTCATTTTAATACACAGGCTTGCCATTTGTTTCCATTTTCATTTCCTTGTATCAACATATGACCGGGCCAATCAATCTCCATCTTATATAGAAATGTCACCTGTTCTCTTTGGATGTCTGGTGCTGCAAAGGGGTCTTTGCCTAAACTGCTTGTATACTCCCTCTAACACTTAAAAAAGCATCAAATAAAAAAGCAAAAAACTACTCCTGAATTAATATGTTTCTACTTAAACTTTTCTATCGTCTCTGATAATGGTCTAATTTCTTGAGAATTCTAAATTTAATAGGGTACATTTATTAGAATTTTTGTTTGCCATATGTGTGAATTTTAACATATCATTGGGTATCTATGGTATAGTGTCTAACTTCTCATTTAAAAAAAAAGAATATTTTTATGTAAAAAAAAAGATTCTTTAGAATAGTGCTTGTCTAATCCTATAAGTGACTATCATTTTCAGCTTTTGTGAAGCTTCTCAGATAAGCACCAAAAATATCACATGCAGCTCCTATATGTTTAGAGCACAATGACTTATTTTCTTTGTAAATGTTACCATAAAATACTTTCAAAAGGCCAGAATTTCCAGGGTGATTTTGTCATTTATTACACATACTGTATCAATTGTGAGCTGAGCCAAACAGAAACCGGAACAAATGTATACATCTTCATTTTGCACATAAATAGGACTGAGACTGGGGTATTATCAGTTACTGTGATGTCTTACAGCCCCAAACATGTCTAAAAATATTTTGAAAATGAGATGTTGAAAATTCTTGATGACGCGACATGCAGAGAAGATAAATGGTGTTGGTTTAATTTGCTTGAAAGAATTAGACTAGCTCCATTTTCATTTCTAATGAGAGAATAAAAACAAGTTTTGTAAACTCGGGCATGTTCACTCAGGAGTGCAGTGCTGTTTTTTGTCAGAATTAGCAATAGGCTGGTTAGGCAGAGAAATTAATATAGTATTTAGTTACATATAAATTAGAATAGTTTATTTATTATTTTTAGTTTATTTATTTAGTTACATATAATAGAAAATAATAGAACCTCGACATTAAATGACATAATCATAGGTTGTAATTGCATCTCATAAGATGAGGGAAATTGAGCTGGAACAAGCCTGCATTGAAAAAAATAACATATGGAGAAGAAGTGCCGTACATTCTTTGCACACTTGTAAAGTCAAACACCAACTCCAGTCACTGCAGGTCACAGTAAAAATAAGACTTGAGACAGTTCCTTTCACATCTAAATTAAGATAAGGTTTAAGAGCTACACTAAGAAGAAGAGTCTCAATGCATACCTGATTACTCAGGTGCTCCACTTAAGTTATCCAGATAAGTACCCCACTTTGAATTTTGCTGCCTAGCTTCATGAATAAGGACCCAGACCTACAGGATCAATGGCCGTGCTCCAGTATCAGCAGGGACGCACAGTTCCCACCCACCACCAGCAGGGGGTCTTACAGCTGGGTGTTTCCCTCCCCAGAAGTGTCCAGCAGGTGATGTGTTGAGTTTCCTAGATTATGAGTATGGCAATAGTAATATCGTAATCACATATTTATCTTTGTATAATTGTATCTTTTTTCTTCACTTTGCACACAGTTTTTGAATGTACCTCAGAAGGTATTGGAAAGTACAGGACACATTGTGCTAGATCTCATAGACACACTGGAGGTTGCTAACAGCACAAAAGACCCACCGCCCTCCTCTTCACCCACACACAAAATCTGTGAAGGTTCTGTCTTATTATAGTCTTATTATAGATACTGTGAGTGTGCCAGGATTTACTTAGGTTATGTTTAAGGTGGTTGTCTGCTTCCCTGTTAAGAAGGTGTTGCGTATGTGGGGAAAAAAAATCAGCATTGATTTTTCTTTTTACAGAAAGGTGCTTAAGGAGATACCTGTGGGAGACCTCAATCCTAACGAGACAGTACAAGCCAATTTGGAGGCTCAGCTATTATCCCAACTCCATCATCCAACCATTTTGAAATTCTACACAAGCTTTCTTGAGAGAGACAGTTTCTGCATAATAACAGAATACTGTGAGGTAAGTCTTTGGGGACCTAGCAGTCAAGGTCATTCTTAAACTCTGCACAGTGTCAGGAAAATGTTTCACATGTTTTATGTGTGACGGTGCGTATGCAATGTCCTTTTGGCGTGCTTTCTGAAATTCATGAGCAAATTTGTTGTTAATTAAAAAAGAATCTCTCTTTTGCTAGAAGCTGGAGGCTAGATTTAATTAACCTGTAGGACAATGTATTATTTTGTTCAAAGTGATCTTTAACCTTACATTGAAAGCTCCAAAATGTCAGTCTGCTAGAGTTCTGGATACCAGTGTTAGGCCAGCAGCACAGCTAATTAATTAGTAAAAGTGCCACAATATACAGTAGATAGAAGGGTCCAATTATAGCTCCCATATTTGTGTTTTCTGGGATTCTTGATTCAATGATTGTGCAGTCTTCCACATAATTTCTCGTGCTCTGTTTGATGTCAACTTTGAAGTTAACGCTTTTTTGAAATGTTGCTGCTTAGTGACTTCATAATGCCTTCATAACTGCTACAGAAGATGTGGATGTGTAATCACATGCAGAGAGCTTTACAGGAACGTGCATAAGTGACATAATATACAGTATGCACAAGACGTCATGACATTTGTGTTCACATCATTTTTAGAGCTTGGTACCACATGATCCTAAAACAAATGTCATGATTTCTTATGCAAGTTTTGTCATTTGTGCATATGAAAGAAAGAAGTGTTCATTGCTTTATGTATCAATGTATTAAACTTGATAAATCCATAAACCAATTCATCTTTAAGCTTCTGACATGTTTTATACACTTCTGAGTATAGAGTCAGCTACATTGAGAATGAAAGCTTGTTTTATGCACTTATCAAGCTTTTTTTCAAGTCTTGTTTTTTCCTTGTCATAGGTGTTTCCAGACATGATCTCCCAGACTTTAATCTTACCCCTCATGCTAATTATTTCAAACCCTTGAATTACCTCTCGAGTATTTGCTTTTCTGGCACTGTGGCAGGATTCTCCATACTAAGAAAAAAAAACTTAAAACTTTAAAAGCTTCCCTGATTCCCTGACGAGAACTCTCACAATTGGCATATTGATGGGGCTCTGTGGTATTTATATGCATTTAATTGTCTCGTTATGGATATATTCCCTGATCTGACAATGTCTTATCTGCACAGAGATAACATTTAGCTTTTTGATGAATCGACATACCTAATATTCTCCCAGTCTATGCTTATTTATTTGGTAAAAAATACTCTTGATGGGTGTATTACCTTCTTAGAAACTTTGAGCTGTCACTACACTTACTAGACAATGTCACCACATCTTTAGTGTGTTTCTAAAAGAGAAGTTCAAGAGTAATCCAATGATCAGAATACAGAAGGAGGAGCAATACTGGTCTCATCGTCAGTCCCTATAACAGTTGAAAAAGTGAAGGAAGCAGTTTCACTTGGGAATACCACAGTTTGAGAAAAGGTGGTTTCAGATTTCATCTGTTTTTATTTTTTTCTGGTGTAAATATTCTTTTGGCAGCCTTGTCTTTAATGTAAAGTCTCTAAAGATATTGTAACGCTTACGGCCGACAGGCACTGTGTAAGAGCCGGCTTACCAGAGTGGTGACGTCACCGCCCTTCCCTGTGATAGCAGGACCACAGCCACTGGGCTGTAGAGAGATCTCTCTTTAGCTCACCAGGCTGGGTCCCTGTTGAGTGACGCGGGAGTCCTGGATTCGAGCCCCCGACGGTGGGGGGCTGACCTAATGCGACAAGGGCGCCCACCTGAACCCCGTTGCGTTACAATATTATAAATGGGGAATAAAAAATGGGGAATCTAGCAGATGCAATCTGAAAGGGGGTCAAAGAGGCCATTATTGTTTCAATTAAAAAGATCATGCAAACTGGTAGAAGGAGATTTAAATGTAAAATTGAACCAACAGGCTTGCAAATGAAGGTGTAAATAAAAGCAGACCTTGTTTAACTAATGTTGTCGTAATAATGTATCTGGTGTTGCTGTTGTTGTACTGTTGTTGGTGGAACTATGGTAGCTGGATATTTCAGAAGGGGTTTATTTTTGATCCACTACTATGATTTATCAGTAACACATAAACAATAAGTTATCCCTTCTGAATAACCCACAGCACACTAGACATCTTCTGATCAGCTCCCTCACCAAACACACACATATAATAGATCTTAACCCCAGAACATGTTGGTCTGCCATGCGCACACCCAAATAAACATGCACAGTATGTGATGCATTATGTTACAATTCTAAGATTGCAATAATAATTCCAGTAGAATTATTTTGGTAACACAATTATCTTTTTGTAATTGTTGCTTTCTTTGGAGTCAGAGGAACACTTTTCTCTCAGGACTGTTGGGTGACGTTGGGTTTTTAATCCAGTTCTCTCCTGATCCCCAGTGCTTCTGCTTTGACTTTGACCTTATCAATGACTATTCCACTCTCCCTTCCCCCCCGAACAGATTTGTTTTGACTTATTTACCCTTGCTGTCAGGTGATATGATGCTGGAACACAGAAAGTGCAAGCTCAGATCTTTCCATTCTGAGCCTGGCACATCTACAGGGTCGCCCCCCCTGGGGATCCCTCAAGATTGTGCTGAGTGCGATCCGTCAGCTAGCGTTATCCGAGGTTTCTACACCCCCACCTCCCTGTGGACCTCTAAGTGTTGCCAAATTTAGGACAGCACCTGCCACGTGAACACTGACTGCACCGCTGAAGTGGCTGAAGGAAAAGCAAGACGCTGCAAGACAACAAAATGCTCCTAAATTCTGACTCGACAGTAGCCGCACATCACTTATTGTAAGCAAAATGGAGAAAAGCTTCAGCCAGGGACTGAAATCCTATTTTTTTTCCCCATTTTGCTGTGATTGGAACATCAGAGGCAAAGATCAGAAAAGTAGGTGCAGGTTTTCAGTACACCGCAGTGAAGTAATGTAATAACCTGGGTTTACAGCATAGGATAAGAGTGCCTGGAGCTAGGTACAGTATTTCACCAATAGATAACTCCTCCCTGCCAGCTAACATCATCCTAAGAGCCAACGAGTATGCAATACACATACACTACATGGCCACCACAGTATTAAACAAGCCACAGGGCAGCTGGGTCTCAGGCTGCCCTGGGGGACAGGCTGGGTGGAGTCCCACATAACTGCACCTTCTAGTCTGATCCGTCCGATCTCAGAGGGTAAGAAAGGCTGGGCCTGGTCAGTACTGGGACGGGACACATCCGAGGAAAATCAGGGTATTGCCCCCCGTATGGTGACCAAGGACACTGTGCTATAGACGTTGAACCCAGATCTTTACTAATTAAAGATTATTAAAGAAGCCATAGAATTGTTTGGCTTAAATACCAGCTGAATTCAACAGGTGAAGCAGTTTCTCTAGGTGGCTGGCTGTGTGGTGGGACTGTGGATGATGGCTGCCATGTGTCACCCATGTGGGAGCTGCACTGCAGAGATGGGTAAAGCTGGTCTCTTCCTAGATGTAAATTGCTTTGGGATAAAAAACGCTATATATATGCAATTTATTGTTATTGTGATCTACAGTTTATTTTTCATATTGCACGTTAAATACTTACCGATAGACATCTAAAACTCAACAAACGAGCCTTATAACCAATAAAATTTATTGTGTTTTCTTATACATCCAATGAAACAAAGTAAAAATGCTACTTTCCTTTATAAGTGTTTTTGTAAATAATGAATTACATTTTCATTAAAAGCACATGTACGCACAGTGATTATTGCTTTTCTACTTTATGGCAACAACACAACAATGTATCTGTAATATTGCGAGAACTAATAAATTCTGAGCAGACGTCTTTAGATAAATCCAGGCCACATGCAATGTACAATGAAATTAGTTATATTTCTCTTAAATAATTTCAAGCTCTTGGGCCTGTTTTGTGGTTAATGAATTGCTTATGCCACTTCACTATAAAATATATTTCTCAGTTTTGGAAAACAGATCCAGTAATTGCCGAATTTGCAGTTATAAAATAGTGTTGATTATTCAAACTCACACAGGACAAGAATGACAGCCACATTTTTAAAATCTGACTGGCTAGATTACAAAGTCCCGTCAATATTTATAGCTCATTTCTGCTTTAGAATTGAAACTCCTACTAAGAAAAAAGATCAAGAAACCGAATCGCAAAATGTTACGTTACTCCTGGATTTAGTTTCACGTTTGGGGAAACCAGACAAAGAAACCGAATGGATTTGAATCCACTTCTAGGCAATTTGTGAAAATCCAAAGCACAAAATATGCCATGTTCTTTCTGAAAGCAAGAAAACCGAGCAATCAAATGGGGAAATGTGTGCAGCCTCTGTAGGAACTTCTCTCACTGTAGTCTCACGGGGCTTGTGCTATATGGAGTCTCTTGATCTCGAAGTGTCAAGGTATGGAGTGCCCTGAGGAGCTCCTCCAAACCAAGTTAATAGGAGCCGGAGTGTGCAGATTGCGCATTGCTGCTGCAGCCACGATGAGGAATCCTCAAGAAGCCTGAAGGATGAAGCGTCCGGGTGTGGATCCTGGTGTACAGAGCACCATGGTTAGATTGACAGAAAGGCAGAATGACAAAAGGATAACTAGGCAGAGCTGCAGTATTATTATTTTTTTGCCCAACCTACATTGATTAGAAAAAAGCTGGAAGCTGGTAGCTGGAAATGTGATACTATTAGAGTTCAGCATCATGTTTGTCTTCCATCATTACTGTATCATAACAATGGGTACCAATATCCAACACTTTTGATGAAAGGAAAACTAAACTTAAAAATTAAAAATTAAAAATTAAATTGATTGATTAAATTGACTGTACTTTTGGAGCCCTGTGAAATTTAATATCCATAGGCTGAAATCAGCAAATATATTTAAAACCACTTTATATAGTAATTGGCTGCATGTCTTGAAGAAGTATTTTATTTTTTTCAATCCCATTTCTGACAAAAGTATAAAATGTGTGATTCTGATCATGGCATGATGTTATCAAAACCGGTGATCTAAAATACTGTGTGTTTTTAATCTAATCCCTTTCCTTCTGAGTGAAGCAAGACAGCTGTGTTGCCTGTGGATGATAAATGAATCATCAAAGACTAAAAACATGTCCAGAACTTACAATCTACATTGTCAAAATGCGCTTTCACCTGACCCCAATTTCATTTGTTCATGAGCATGTGGATTTAGTGTTGTATGCAGACCTGGAAGCACTGACCTCTGTTCCTCCCTGTCTTTAATATACTTTCTGTGCTTCATGAAGTGAGGGATAATGCTACAGTCAGAGGATTATTTTGTTCTAATTCTGCAGTGCATTTGGGCACCTCAGATGCTCACTGATTCAAATTGCCTCTGGTTTCCTCTGGGGTTTTGTTGTTTTTTTAACTGGAATTTAACAGAGCTGTAAGCTTTAAAGGCATGAAATGCAGTCAGTCAGTTATCCCTTGTGACTCCAGCTAATGGCCAGGAAACTCAGACCACTTAAGAGTACTACACAGTTTCAGTCATGAATAGTAGAGTACAAGAGCACGGCTTTTTTATTGTAAAAATAAAGCTTTGCATACAATCATAAAGAAATACTGTAGCGCAAAGTTGTAAACTACAAGAAATGTCATGGCACATTAAATGAATTTTTGTGGTTTAGGAGTTTTCCCTTGGAAAATAATATCCCATTGTATTTATATACTGTATAACGGAATGCTTTGTCTTGACAAAATTAAACATGTGGTTAATAAACAAGGTACGGGCACATAAAACCTAGTGTTATAAATCAATCTGTGTTCCTAGAATTGTTTAGGTGCCTGTAATTTGTTCAGTGTTCTCAGCATAACCGATTTTGAACCTCATTGTAACTGCTTTGAAGCCAATACACCAATTCACAGGAATATGCTACTGTATATTCATGCCCTGGAGCCTGCTCACTGTCTCGTGTCACTCACTGCCTTTATCAACACAATGCATAGTGGTCACAGTGCAGTTTTGTCAATAAGAATGGGAAGATGAAATGGTAAAACTAAAGAAATGTTATTTATTACAGGGTAGTGGGAGGACTAAATTTCAGGAAACAGAAAGCAAGGGAAAGCCCTCTGCATTTCTATTATTCAGAGCACGGTTTTAGGCTCTGTACTTTTGTTTTTAATGATTACTTTAATCATGTGAAAAAGCACTCAAAGGTTGAATTGCTACCAACGTGAACAACACAGTAAACCAACAGCTTTCAAAGAGATGTTCTTTCTACACTGACACGCTTTTGCTATTTGTACCTAAATTGGTCTTCTTGTACTGTTTGTCTTGGTTTAAACACATAATGGTGAGGTCAGATTGCTAACTGTTTGTGTGCATGTGTTTCAGGATAAAGACCTGGAATGTAAAATCGAAGAGTACAAAGAAACTAAAAAGTCATGTCCTGAAAGCCAGATAACGGAATGGTTTATACAGCTCTTGCTAGGTGTTCACTATATGCATGAGAGGTAATTCTATAATACTGATTTGATTTTTATGCATATTTTTTAAAAAACCATAGATGCTTTGCTAGTGTACTGAAACCAACATATACAGTATCCCTGAGCATTTAGGGGAATCAGTTGAAATCTGTAAGTGTGGTATCTAAGGCTGATAGCCAGAATTATTTTTCTCATGAAAATGAATTGACTAAAAAAATCAAAATATTTAAACAAAAAGCCCAAAGTAAAAAAGTTTGAAGAGTCTCCTGTCTCTGCCAGAGGTAGACAGCTGGGGTCCACTTTCTTTTCTAACAAACCACCAAGTTTAATAGTCCACACTTAGGGTGGATAGCCACTTTGATTGCTGCTGAAATCCTCCTCACTCTCGGTAATGATAAAGTTCCTTTGGCAGTTTGTTCAATTGAAATTCCCTTCAGGTTTTTGGCTGTCACTTAGAGTTTGTACCTCTGATTTGCCAGCAATAATAAATTGTTTTCTGAGCGTGCTGGTTTCCTTCTGGATCCAAGCTATAATTTTACGGCAATAAAAAAAAACAAAAAAAAAACCAAACAAACCACATCATGAACAGCCTTGCGGTTTTATTGTACTGTAATTAACAGTTCAGATAAACTCTGCTGTCTCTCACGGAGATAAAAGTTTCACTGGATGTGAATGAGATAAATTATGCTCAAAGTGAACAACATGAATAAAAAATAAAAATAATTAGAAAAATAATAATAAAAGCTAAAGTCCTAGGTATCCAGCGGGTTCTGTAGTAGGGGCCTGTACCCACATGCACCTAGTCTAATGTTATGACGCCTTCTTTATTTTGCCTCTGTTGAAAGCCGAGTGTTAAAAGGCTCTGGATATACAGTTTTCCTCAATTTTAAAACAAACTATTTTAAAGAAGAGTATTGTGGTAGGTTTTAATGTTTCCCTTGTTTTCTCGTTTTGCTTTTCAGGAGGATATTGCACAGGGATTTAAAAACCAAAAATATTTTCCTGAAAAATAACATTGTGAAAATAGGTAAGATTGTCCTTCCTCAGTGGACACGTCTGGATGTTTGCTTATCTGTGCAGAGTCTCCAAAGAAAAGCTTTTTAATGCGTTAGGAGCTGGAATGCATGCATCCAGCATTTCTCAAATTTCTCTGACAATAAAGAAAGGCACCAATCCAGGGAAAATGATGGATTTAAATGGATATATACAGTATATACCCAAAGTGTCATTCTTACATACTGCACAGAACACCTTACGTCCAATTTCAGTACAATGGTAACTGCTTAGGAGTGCGTTCAGTACCCTCTCTCGTTCACACAGTGCGTTTCTCCTGTTTAGGAGATTTTGGAGTTTCTCGTCTTCTCATGGGCTCCTGTGACCTGGCCACGACTTTCACAGGCACTCCGTACTACATGAGCCCAGAGGTCCTCAGCCACCAGGGGTATGACTCCAAGTCTGATGTATGGTGAGTAAGTTCTTGCCAGTGCGGGAGTGTTCAGACAGGCAGTCTGTGGAAGCCGCGTCTTTCGGCTCCCTGCTTGCATCGTGGTAATGAAGAAGAATGTGGCAGAGAGCTGCTCCCCCAGATCTTCTCCAGAGGGGGGTCACTCACCTGGATATTTGCTAGACATGGACAAATCCAAAACTGAATGAACGAATGATAATAAGAGCTTTAAGATTACGCCTATCCTTTGTAACAAGTCTGTCATTTTGATCACTTAATCTTTCTTTTTTTAATGAGCAGGATTGCCAGTGTGACTGTTAGGGTCTAGTTAAAATGTAAATGCAACAGTTAAATCCTAAAGATTTCACAAAAACAAGCACACACATTTGTAGAAATAAAACATAACAAGACTTAAAATTACTGTAAATGTGTGTTTTATTACTGCATTTCCTGTCCATCCTTTTACTAGTAACTTGCTACACAGTCATTTTCTGCGTGAGTAAAGATTTGCTTTAGTGGCTACAGATGAGAATACTATACTTGTGCACTGCTAGAATTCACTTGATTTATTTTTGAGTCAAATTGATTAAAGAGCATATTTAAAGTGTAGAGCTATCTTGTGTCATACCACAGTTTTAAAACACTAATTAACTTAATTGAACACTGACCTACGGAAAACCTCACTTAAGTGACCAAAAAAGTTCAGTCAGTTCCTCATATGCAAATGAAGTTGCTTGTGTTTGTGTGTTTTGCGTGCCGGCGGCTCTCTATCCAGTATTATAGTATAAGCAGAAATGTAATGGTATGTTCACATGCTTTTCATTCAGTACAAAAAGGAACGAGTATAACTGAATACTATGACGCATAATAATGCATCAGTAATATGTCCCACTTATTACAATGCAGTTGACATACAGTATATTCAATGCTTACGAAGACGGAATAAGACTTATTCTACCCAAGCAAAATCCCATGCTAGTCACAATAAAACAATTAAAATTGTATTAGGAAAGACTTTAGTTTTTATATTTCCTCCTTCTTCTGCACACATAATCATTTTAATATTTACTTCTACATATTTTCTTACTTTGGAAATGCTGATTAATTTTCAAATAGAGTAGGAAATAATATTTCTCCCGGGTAGGAGGACAACCAAGCTGGAATCTCAATAATACATCTAACCTCAGGCACTCTATGATAATTTATGCATCAAGCACCTTCAGCATTTTGATCTTTGTCAGCGTTGTAATGAATTCATATTTTATGCAGACAAATACAGATGATGATTCATAATGAAAGGAGAAAAATAAAAAAACAAAATAGCTATGTGAAATCAAGACTGTGTATCTGATGTGACATATTCATATGTAGGATGGTCAGAAGAAAAATATTACTAGTGACCATCTGTAATATTAATTAAATCAACTACCATTTAAACCTCACAGTAATTCCTATGATGAATTTAGCATATTTGTACTAACAGCATAGGAGTTCTCCAGTTCTATTTCCTAATTCTCTGTTTACCGTGTTAAAATCATCTTCTGCGTAGAAAACACTCTCATGTTCTATTAACAAGTATGATGAAACTCAGTACACAGAAGAGTCTGGATTTACAGTATACAGTAAATATACAAGCACATGGCTTCCTTTAAATAGAAGAACACTATTATGTCAATTAGTCATAGCAACAGCAACAGGAGTAATACAATTTACACCATGCACACAAATTTTATGGCTGGAAGCAATTCAAGCAATCTTATGTTTTACATAATACTTAAGTATTAACATATTAATTAGTGAGCAGATTGATCATGCTGATTGTTTGAATAGTTTTGTTCCTTGATATACTGTAGCAAAATACTGGGTTCAACAGGTGATATTGTACTAGCACCAGGTGTGAAGTATTTAGTAGTTGAGTTAACATTGACAAATTGATATTGATTCAGAACTAGACATTCAAACATATATTATTTTTAATTAAAGATAGGACAGCAAAAGATATTACTCCTTTAGTAATGTCTGAATTGAGCTTGATTGCTGTAGGTATAATGCCGTAGGCATAACTGAAGGTCGCCTGTCTGAGAGAAGTTTCCCAGAGAATCACATAGAAAGCTGTGGGTTCAAATCCCAGATGGAACAGTGCTACTGCACCTCTGAGTAAGGAAGTTCATTCAGACTCTGCCAGTAAAATATCCTGCTGTATAAACAAGTATACTGTAAATGTGAGTTGTTTGGGATAAAAGCACCAACCTCGTTGATTAAATGACCTTTAACACACAGCTGGAGCATATGAATATAAGATGCTAAAGGAGCCCTTTACATTGGGATGACATAAGTAGTGGAGTACCACAGGGGTCAGTTCTAGGACCACTGCCCATACTCATCCATATTAATGATCTGTATAGATTCTGGTATAGTTTAGCGAACTATAGAACTACTGTAGCAGGTGAATAATACCAAACCCAGTTAGTCAGAACATAGTCAGGCAAACAAATCCGAGAGGGGCGAGACAAGAGAGAGGTCACGAGGAATCCAAAGCCAAAGAGTCGTAGGTGAAGGGATCCAGACGAGGTCGAGAGGGTGTCAGGAACGGGGGGCGGGGCGGGGCGGGGCTGGCTCAGGAGGCGGGTGAAATCCTGATACCAAGCGCCGGTGGCAGTGAGCAGTCGCGGAGAAAAGGTGTGGAATGAAGATGGAATCATTTGGAGTTAATTGGCGCCGGCTGTGCTCGTAACAGCAGTGGCCCCGGGAGGCTGTGAAAGGGCTGCCCTGCAGGCAGGAGAGAACCTGGAAGGTAAAGAGTCACCACACTGCCCCAGGACCTGACCCGGGATCTGAGTCATCTATGTAATCATTTTCAAACTGGCAGAAATAATGTGCACATCAGCACAGTGATTGTAGCTCCTGGACAGCACGAAAACAGTCTACATGCTTGGAGGCAAATCAGATGTTACATTTTATTAGTTGAGAGACACAATCTCCATCTTCTGTGGGCCGCAGAACAACAGAAGTGACAACAAAGTGGCAGATTATTTAAAATATTTTATTACGTCAATTAACCCTGAGCGATGTACTTCTTCTATGCATGAGTATAGCTGTAAAGAATGAGATAATATGTGTTAAATTACTTCATTTCACCTTAAAATTCAATGTGAGAATAAGGATTTGACATCTATGACACTGCGTCCTCTTTATTGTACATAGCAAAAGGGTATACACTTGTCTATGTCTGTAATTATATGTACCTGTCATGTGTCTTGATGAGCGTGCAGTCATTCAGAATCTGACCTGTGTGCCATCAGCCCCAAAATGAAAAGACTAGGCCAGAGCATAACTTGCTTTTTATTAGAAATGAGGGCTGCCAGAATTGGGTAGGTCAATATTTGAAGTTTGATTTCCTTTTCAAAAGAGAATATTGCCTTTTCCTTTTAAGAAAAGGCATATGGCATATGCTCACTGCATACTAAATCACTTCAGTGAATTCAGACTAGGTTTTACCCAGGTTTTATTTGCATAGAATTAGAGGGTTTTGATGTTCTTTTAACACCAGGCAAGATATCAGAGACATCTATGCTATGCTATGAATTTCAAAACAACAAGAACAACGTGCTTAACCAAGGAAAATTGTGTTTTAACTGCAAGTTAACCGCATGTTTACACGTACTGTTTTGCTACACTTTCCTTATTTACTTTTACCAAAACGTAAAGAAGACAATGTGCATGATCTGCAAAAGGTTTCCCACCTACAAGCTATAACATTGCAAAAAATTGCACAGAAGTTAAAATACTTCTGCAGTGTCAATAAGCTCAATACTGGAATAATGACAAGACTCATTCGGGTCTTCTACAGTATATATTTTTGGATGAATCCTCAGTATAGTGTTTAGGAGCCTGAAATATTAATTCTCCTGGTGACAATGTTAGATTCACAGCTATGAGGACATTATTATCATTACATGCCTTTAAAAAGGCAGATGAATTCTGTTCAGTTTTGATTTTACTGAATATAGAAAAATTTGTGGAATGCAATCAATATAGGGTGGCTCGGTGGTGCAAGGGTTAGCACTGTTCTGTGGAGCCCCAGGTTCAATTTAGGTACAGTAGGTTAATTGGCTACTGCGAAAATGAGCTCTGGTGTGTGTCTGTGTGTGTCCTGTGACGGACTGGTGTCCTGCCCAGAGTGTGTCCCGCCTTGTGCCTGTTGCTTGCTGGGATAGGACCCTGATTTGGATGATGTGGTTAGTGGATGGATGGAGATCAGTTTGTAAGTGGAATTTCAATGTGTTGCCACTGATGACAACGGCAGTCAGTAGTGAACTCAGCAACAAAACATATTTGAACATATTCAGAACATGTCTTGAATTGTGGTTTAGTAAGGACTTAATGACCCAAGTGTTAAATCAGCATGGGAAATACATTCTTAAGAAAATAGTCTGAATTAAGAAATTGAGAAAATTCTCAATACAAAGGCAGCTTATAAAAACATCAGGATCAATACATGAGCAACTTCACTGCTCTTGCTCTAAACTGCCTAAGCAAGACAAGCATACAAACATAGCCAATACATTTACATTGTGGTTTGTATAATGTTCATATGTTCACAAGTACACAAAGAGGGAAAATCCGAAAGTACAAATCTTTTGCACACAATTCCCTTCCAGAGATTTTACTCAAGTCAAGCACTTGAGTTTTGTTATTTTGACTTTTAGAAACAATAATTCTACATAAAGTTTGAATGTCAGTAGTATTGTCCACATATCGTAATTTGCACCAGCAGTCTTGTTCCACAGGAGTTGAGAAATTCTGGACTGCTTCTATTCTGTTACCATGCAGAGAATGAAACTGCAGGTTTGTTTTGCAGGTCTCTGGGATGCATACTGTATGAGATGTGCTGTTTGGAGCATGCATTCACCGGCCATAATTTCTTATCTGTTGTCATGAAAATTGTGGAGGGGAAAACTCCGGTCCTGCCAGACAGATATTCAGAAGAGCTTAATTCGATCTTACAGGGGTAAGGTTTCTCGACCTACTTTTTTTGGTGTAACAAGAAATCAGTATCACTCAATTAAATCTATGACCATTTTGCTGAAAAAATACGTTTTGCCCACTGTTAATGGAAGAAAACATCTGAACTCATTCTTACAAGGCAATCTTAAACTCTATTATATACAGTTCAGATAATAATTACACATTCACTTGAGACAAAGAATGGCTAGATCTATTTATAGTCTGAAACCAAAATGGTGGAGCTGCACATTGGTGGTGGTGGAGGGGAGTCCCCATTACCTCTAAAGCGTTTTGAGTGGAGTGTCCAGAAAAGATCTATATAAGTGTAAGCAATTATTATAATTAAAATAATTTGACAGCAATTTATGTAACATATTCACTTATAATGATCATGAACAACAATAAATTGCAAAAAACAATAAAGACGACAAGTTAAATTGATCAACTAATTGCTGTTTCATCAATGAAAATATATTTTGTTGAATTACTTTGATTTAAAATGGATCTATGGGTCCTTCGATGCACTGCATTTAAAGATCAAATGGTGAAATGTTTCTAAAAAATCTTTCACTTAGCTCTCAAAACGTTGTGGATTCTAAAGCCGATTTAACACTCGTGTGGTTTATCTCTTACCAAAAACGTTTGGTAAGAAGTCTCTCTTCCGTTGTCTGCAATAATCTTAAGTAATTGCATTGCTGTGGACTCTGCGGTCTGCCAACAGGAGAGGCTCTCCAGAGCGCAGTTTGCAGAGTAACCTTTTATTTTCTCACACTCTTCTTTCAAAAAGCGGATCCGTTATAATTATGAAAAATAGCTTTGGACATGCATGCCCTTTAAATAGTGTTTTACAGGTGATGTGTAGTTTTATCCTTGGGGATTTCATGGGCTATAACACTGACAAATCAAAGTAGTTCTATTGAAATATGTTTGTGCTCAGTACCATTTAAGTGTACAATCCTCATTATACGGTTCTGTGGGTTGTGCAGACTGTGTCCTACATGTAACATTACATTTTAACATTTTTATATTACTTTATTGTCTATCCAAAAGGGTGATTTTTTTTTATTTTATCAGCATCAACATAAAAAACTACAAACATAACAATGTAGCAATACAACAATATAGTGCATATACTGCATACACAGTACACACATCTTGCTCTGCCCATATTACACTAACATTGTATGAGTCAGATTCATATAGAAAGCAGTCACTTAGCTGCGTTTAATACACCAATTGCACAGGGAACAAAAGATTGCTTGGATACATTTTCTAGGCCATAGGCACTCTAAAAACCTCCCTGAAGGTAGCAGTTGGGAATGAAGAGGGTGGGAGGGGTCATCAACAGTAAGCTGAGATTTCCTTTAAACTGCAATACAATACAGCTCTTTAAGCTGTTTCTGTGGTCAACAAAGCTTTTGCCTTTTGTAACATCATGCATTTGCTTTCTCAAGGGTTTAACGGCACTTTGCTCTCATACAGTGATAGTATACCAGAGTAAAACTCTAAAGGGGTTCATGTTTTAATACAGTCCTACCAAAGCCGAGCTTCCAAGCTTTTCTTCCTTCAGTGTGCAGTAGCAAACAGGGAGTTCAACTTTAATCAGCAAATTAAATCATTTTTTTTTGTTTTAGTCAGTACAGAAGAATTAAATGATAATCAAATTTATTATTCGCTGCCAGCATATACATGAGATTAAAAATGTTATTATGGCACCACGAAAAGGTTGTCTAATGCCTAGGGTTTCTCTGTTATTAGCATGCTGAACAAGGATCCTTCATTAAGACTGTCGGCTGCAGATATCCTGAAAATGAAATTCATCGAGGAGCACCTACATGTAAGTTTGTATTGACATTTGTGTTGTGAATTAACATCCAATAGAAGATAATATATCAGTTCTTTTTTCAAAGGCGTAATCCATGCAGTTTTTTTCTGCTCTCAAACTGCACAGCTCCACCAATAAATGAAAATTATTATTTTTATAATTTACTATTTATTTTTTATTATTTCACCAATAAATGAAGAAATAATAGGGAATCCCACCCTGTCACCACTAAAATATTTGTCCACACTCACATTTTGCGCAAATACCGTAGGAAATTTGTAAATTTCACTCCAAATATTGACCTACTAGAACATTTACATTTATTTTGTTTTTCAGCTCTGAGAAAGTGGGTCCTCTAATTCCAAAAACCTTTAGGCTTGAATTATGGAGTGCTTAGGCATTGAATGA
This sequence comes from Atractosteus spatula, assembly GCF_055471065.1. NCBI lineage: Eukaryota > Metazoa > Chordata > Actinopteri > Semionotiformes > Lepisosteidae > Atractosteus > Atractosteus spatula. The sequence continues at coordinate 1,777,174 of NC_142717.1, read as the reverse complement.
TTTTAACCAATAATGGCTGCATTTTATTTAGCAAAATACAAATTAATACATAAATAGTAGATACAGTAGCTGCCCTGGAATCATTACTTAGGAAAGATGCAGAACATGTCTGGTTTGAAGTGAGAATACAGTTCAGGAGATTTGTATTTGTCGCAGTGCCTTAGTAGTTTTCTCAGATCCTTCTGCTGATAGAGCTCTTGAGTGCTGCAGATTGATCTTGTTAGATCTCAGAATGTGAGTAAGGCAGGGCCTGGCCAGCACTCAGATGGAAGGAAGATTGAAGGAAGGAGTCAAAGGACGATTAGGCTGCTGCCGTAAGTAGCACTGGAGGACCAGTAGGAGGTGCTGTTCCCTCTAGAGCAGAACATCTAAACCAATAACCCAGTGTGGTGACAGGGGACGCTGCTGTAGACGTGCTGACTTTCAGAAATGTTCAGAACAAGGACCTGACTGCTTGGTTATTAAAAAATCTGTGGCATTATTTTTTAATCAGTGGGGGGTGGTTTCCCTAGTGTTCTGGCTGAAATCCACTCTCAGCACAACCTGGCCTGCCTAGATTTCACCCTGTATTCCACTGGTGAAGTTCGTAGGGAGCATATTGGATGCTGCCCTTCAGTGGTGTGGTATGGGTCTCCTACTGTATATCTGAAATACTCTGAGACCCTTTGAGATGAAAATCAATTATTAATTCTTAGTGTAAAATGATCAGAGACAAGAAAAAACTACATTTAAAGACATTCGAGTGCTATACTGCATCTAATTTTACTTACTGTGGCATTGGGGCTTATTAGGAATTCTTATGGAATTAAAATGATATTTCTTGTAATACAGTACATAGGCTTAATGATATCCTTAGGCTCGTTATGTTATTGCGTGATGTCATTGATTTTTCTAATTTGACTTAGAAAAATCAATGTTTCCATTCTGTTTTGTTCAGAAGAGCAGTTTACTCTTTGCTAGATAAACCAGCCGTAGAAATATTTTGTATAATGCAACAAAATTTCTCCTGTGTTGTACTGGGATTTTTGAAAGCATCAAACTGTTAAAAAAATAGCACACACTACCAAAGAATGCTTCACAAAATACAGGCTTCAAAAGAAGTATTTTTTCTTGATTGCAGTTCTCCAGGCTATTGTTTTATTGTCTGTGTTTCGGAAACCTAATAATTAATGTTTTTTTTCAGAGCTGAACCTGTGCTTTGTGATACTATGCAAATCTTTTTCTCGTAGTAAAAACAAAATTATTAGGAACTTTTTATACATTTTGGCATGTCCTGCTGTTATTCACAAAATGTTTAAATAGCAGATTTTAAGTTATTTATGAATAGTGAAATATACCTTGTTTGTGTTCCAAAAAAAAAATTATGCCCAATTATGCATTCTGTTGGTGACTTCTGTATATTCAAAAACCCTTTCAGGACAGCAGGCAGAGCTTGTCAGGTTCTGTTGACTTCCTTTTGGTCTTGCAGCCTTGAATTCCGAATGCTCAGATGTCACTTTGACTGATTCTCTTTGTTCCAGAATATAAAACACAAGTTCTCAAGCATGACACTGAAAGAAAAAACAGTGAACTGTAAGAAAGAAGCTGCTGAAATTAGGAATGCGTTGTAAGTACACGTTTCCGTACTCAGAGTGAAAATACAATTTCTAAACGTTTGCGTTTATCAAGGCCTACCCAAAACCTCAAAGACCTTCATTTTCATAAACCTCAGGCCTTGCAAATCAGTTCCTGAAACATATAGCTTACGCTTGCAATTTAAGTGGCTCAAGTAGTAGCAGTTCTAATGAGGAATAAATCTGTGAATTTGCTGACTTGTGAAGAATGTAATCCTCTGTTTATAAGTAACATATATGAAAATTGAAATGATTGAAATATAATCTGAAGATAAGGTTTCAACTAAATATCATCCAAAATCGTTTATAGCGGTTCATTTTCACAATGAAGGTACTGTATGTCATAATGGTTTGTGCTGAGCATGAAAAATGCAGCTGTGAATAGCAGTTCTCACAGCACAGTCTCTGTCCAGTCAACGTTAAAGTCAGAATTTGTGACTCTTAACTACTTGTCCAGTATTTGTAAGAATACGTGACCCCCCAAGACAGGTCATATTTTCACAAATATTAATACAAACTCTTAATACTTAGATATCCTCCTGAAAAAATAATTGGTCTGACTGGTAATACACTCATACCGAACTTCAAACAACATTCAGTAAGTGGATTCACTGGGCAGCTCAGCACTGTCTTATTATCTGCTGTGTTTGTAACAGATTGGATTCAGAGGATAAAATTGGTCTTTTTTTTTCAATTTTCTGGACAAAGTGTACACTGACTGAATGTGACGTGAAATATACTTGGCTCTCATATTTTGGAGAACTAGGCTGCGTACTTACTGTATAGAATAGATACAAAACCCTACCAAGGCTGGTAAAATCTTTCTTTTTAAAATACTCTGAACTCTGATTAATTGGGCATTCTATTAAAGGTGAGCTGTAAAATGATAATGGAGTGTGCCTTCGGTTTTCCATTGTCCCTATCATTTATTCTTGAGCTGTTCTTAATCTGGTGATCCTAGGCACACAGAAGTCCCAAAGGAGTAATGGAAATAATCTATGTCTGTGAATGTATTTCTCAGGAAGACTTCTGTACTTGTAACAACATCAGTGTCATTGACAGTTCTGTTTTAACAGTTTGTAATTTTAGCTACTCACAGAAAAAAAAGTGTTCCGTCCATGTTTGCTTTCTTTGTGGGCAGTTTTTTGTGTGTGATATTTACAAAAAATGTGGGATGCAGTTATATTTCACGTTATGTGAAGACAAGCGTATTTGTGTATTAGTACTGTATATCAAACGTATATATTTTAAGCACTGTTTTTATTTTGTGTCAGTTTTATATATGTAGCTATACAAAGGAGATAAAAATAGGTAACCATAGGTCATGTGATTGCATGCCTAATTTAGGATGTGCTAATGAAGAGATATGCTCTGGGATTTTACATTTATTCTTTGCACACGTTACTTATGCTTCCATTCACAAGTTTTTTTTCCTATATAATTTTCAATGATTTGAAAAGAATCTCAACAACTACAAAGGAGTGTGTCAAATTCATTTATAAGTAAAAATATCTCATTAAACCTTGCATGCTAAAAGGGGTGGGTTAGTTACAAAACACCCACATTTGCAACAGCTCAAATATAACTGTGATGCAAAATAGATTATTTTCATATCTGTGCATGTACAGTGCCTTGCGAAAGTATTCGGCCCCCTTGAACTTTTCAACCTTTTGCCACATTTCAGGCTTCAAACATAAAGATATAAATTTTTTATTTTATGTGAAGAATCACCAACAAGTGGGACACAATTGTGAAGTGGAACGAAATCTATTGGATTTTTGAAACTTTTTTAACTAATAAAAAAATGAAAAGTGGGGCGTGCAAAATTATTCGGCCCCCTTGCGTTAATACTTTGTAGAGCCACCTTTTGCTGCGATTACAGCTGCAAGTCGCTTGGGGTATGTCTCTATCAGTTTTGCACATCGAGAGACTGAAATTCTTGCCCATTCTTCCTTGCAAAACAGCTCGAGCTCAGTGAGGTTGGATGGAGAGCGTTTGTGAACAGCAGTTTTCAGCTCTTTCCACAGATTCTCGATTGGATTCAGGTCTGGACTTTGACTTGGCCATTCAAACACCTGGATACGTTTATTTGTGAACCATTCCTTTGTAGATTTTGCTGTATGTTTGGGATCATTGTCTTGTTGGAAGATAAATCTCCGTCCCAGTCTCAGGTCTTTTGCAGACTCCAACAGGTTTTCATCCAGAATGGTCCTGTATTTGGCTGCATCCATCTTCCCCTCAATTTTAACCATCTTCCCTGTCCCTGCTGAAGAAAAGCAGGCCCAAACCATGATGCTGCCACCACCATGTTTGACAGTGGGGATGGTGTGTTGAGGGTGATGAGCTGTGTTGCTTTTACGCCAAACATATCGTTTTGCATTGTGGCCAAAAAGTTCGATTTTGGTTTCATCTGACCAGAGCACCTTCTTCCACATGTTTGGGGTGTCTCCCAGGTGGCTTGTGGCAAACTTTAGACGAGACTTTTTATGGATATCTTTGAGAAATGGCTTTCTTCTTGCCACTCTTCCATAAAGGCCAGATTTGTGCAGTGTAAGACTGATTGTTGTCCTATGGACAGACTCTCCCACCTCAGCTGTAGTTCTCTGCAGTTCATCCAGAGTGATCATGGGCCTCTTGGCTGCATCTCTGATCAGTCTTCTCCTTGTCTGAGCTGAAAGTTTAGAGGGACGGCCAGGTCTTGGTAGATTTGCAGTGGTCTGATACTCCTTCCATTTCAAGATGATCGCTTGCACAGTGCTCCTTGGGATGTTTGAAGCTTGGGAAATCTTTTTGTATCCAAATCCGGCTTTAAACTTCTCCACAACAGTATTACGGACCTGCCTGGTGTGTTCCTTGGTCTTCATGATGCTCTCTGCGCTTTCAACAGAACCTTGAGACTATCACAGAGCAGGTGCATTTATACAGAGACTTGATTACACACAGGTGGATTCTATTTATCACCATCAGTCATTTAGGACAACATTGGATCATTCAGAGATCCTCGCTGAACTTCTCGAGTGAGTTTGCTGCACTGAAAGTAAAGGGGCCGAATAATTTTGCACGCCCCACTTTTCATTTTTTTATTAGTTAAAAAAGTTTCAAAAATCCAATAGATTTCGTTCCACTTTACAATTGTGTCCCACTTGTTGGTGATTCTTCACATAAAATAAAAAATTTATATCTTTATGTTTGAAGCCTGAAATGTGGCAAAAGGTTGAAAAGTTCAAGGGGGCCGAATACTTTCGCAAGGCACTGTAACTAGAATCTCTCCATTGACATGTTTATTTCAAAGCTTCTAAAATAATTGCTAATGCTTGACACAGATTGAAAGTTACTTCCCTACAGTGAATTAATAGTGTTAATAGCTGCCAGTAAATGACCTTTTCTCACTAAAATATGTAAGATTCTACGCACTACTAAACGATATAGATTGAATTAAGAAGAGTCATGATTGTGTGCAGTATTAAAGACACTTGCAATCCATTTGTGACCACGCCACGAAATTAGTCAAATGTACTGTGAAGAATTCTCTGAAGGTATGCATTTTCAGCTTGGCTGGATTATATGTGTCCGGTAGCAACGAATGCAGCGAATGTTAACGCTGAGGGACATCGTTTTCACTGTGGAAATTTCTGTCGCTTCTGTCTCCAAACCCCCTTGTGATGATGAAGCTGCGCCAGGTGATCGCACGGCACCGGAAGCTGAGCTCTGGCTTGCTTCATTTAAAGTGTGTTCCCCGCCATATGTTCCTTTCAGGCAGAAAAAAGTCCACCTGGAAACTCTGCGGGAGCAGTCAGAAGTTCAGAAAATGACACCCAGGGAGCGCATGAGACTGCGGAAGTTACAGGCAGCAGATGAGAAAGCCGGAAAGTTAAAGTAAGGCCAGCGAAGTTTGTTCACTGGCTTCGAGCACAGCTGATGCACTACGGGCAGCGATCTGCAGAATTAAGAGTTTGGTTTGAATAACGAGAGAGGAGAAAATTGTGACACTAAGCTTGCTTGCCTGCTTGCCACTAAGTTTTCTCTCAAGGGAAAATCTCGGGGCAATTGCCCAATTGAGAAAATAAATTGGGGTTTTTCATCATTTAACAGAAAGGTAATTGAGGCATATTGTAACATGTTCTGATCTTTAACTTGATACATTTATTTGCTAAAAAAACACAATGAAGATTGTTTCCAAGATTTCTATAGGCAGAAGCAAGTTTCTTAAAATTGAAATATCATTCCTTGCTAAGGCAAAACACAAACACCACCATTCTAAAGCTATTCACCTTTAGACAGTTAATAAATAATAATAAATAATAAATGTAAATCGGACCTGATTTTCATTCGTTCAACAGGCAGCTTGCTGAAGAAAAATATCAGGAGAATTGTCGCCGAATACAAGAATTCCGGTCCCGAAACTTTCAGAATGTCAGTGTGGACGTTCTGCATGTAAGAGCTGTACAACTCTTTAAAAAAACTATTTTTTTAGCATTAGACTTCTAAATTAAAAGGGCAGAATATATCATTATTATCTCAAAATTTATAGACATTTTTATGTATTTCGTTATAAATATTCTTTTTGAAGCAAACGAAAAGTGTTCCCAAACACAAATTGTCAACATAATTTAGAAGAAGTCTACGAGTACAATCTTTTTTCCCCCTATGATGCTTTCATTTTTAAATGTTTTGAAGGTTGCATAAATACATTTTTCCTAAGTCATTAGATATTTTCTGAGTCACCTTCTGAAATATTCTTGATAAGTACTGATTTGACACACTAGTTTACCAATGCTGAAAGGACTGGTGGTTGACAGCATTCTGATTTTGTGTTTTTAGGAGTGTCAGGAGCAGACTGTGGAACAGGTTAACCAGACTCAGCCCATAACTGTGCAAGACTTCAAGTCCCTGGTCCGTTCAGGAGGCTGCACAGAGAAACAGGACACTGACAGGCTCTGTATGTCAGAGCCCCTGGATCATGGTAAGAAACCACCCTGTGCCTTTACCACAAAAGGTTAGAATCCAGATTTTCCCTGCACATGAAAATAGCTGGTATAAGTCTAACCACTGTGTGTCTGTATGCGCTCTTTGCCAGCTGTGATTCACTGATGTTTTCAGCAATACACTTTATTTCTACTGCTTTTGCCACTAAGGGTTAGCTTAATCTGTTTACAGGTCTGAATCCTAACGTATGAAACGTTTACAAGGTTGTTATGCGTAATATTTCTAATAATGAAGATGATGTTGATGGTGAAGATGTTAATGAAAACAACTACCATGAAAAATCTGACTGAAAATCCGAGACAGATGCATTTTGGTGGATGGATGGATAGTTGGATGGAAAAATGTTTCCTTTGGCTTTCTGCAACATGGATCATCTGTTGGATGATATGGTTTTCTAGGGAATTATAGGCTCAGCTGCTGGTTTCCCCTTTTGTTTTATACCATTTACGATCCAAAGAAAACTGTGAGCACTAGAGAATTTGGTTTCGCTCAGCGGATTTAAAATTCATTTGAAGAGATGGTCAGGCTACAGACTCTGTTCTTTCCACAAATCTGCATTGATGTGTTAGGGGCCTAGCAATGGTTGTCCATCATTTGTCCCGTGCTCTTAGTCTGCTTTACCTGCTTGTCTAAGGGGCTGTATTTCCTGTGTCCAATGTATCTATAGTTTTTGTTAACGTTTATAGTCACCCATCTCATGTGCAATTAATGAATCATGTACATCTGTGATGTACATTTGTTACTTACATTGTAAGTAACATGTATAATGATGTTTCCATTTTATATAGTGAGCAGATGCCTTGAGTAGTATTATAACTTGGTATAACGGGACACTGAGCTCGAGACAAGCGAAGTCATCAATACCCTAGGTGCTTAGTGTTTTGCTGATTGGATTGACCAAAAACGGTTTCCATGCTGTTAAGAGGCCCCATCATTCTGTGATGTGTGGCATGTGGCTTCCTGGAATCAAAAGCCACTGCAGTTTGGAACTGTGGTGAACCCTCCATCATCTAGGGCATTGCCTGTCCCTGAACATCTGTGGGTCACCCCACTGGTGATATTGACTGGCAGCAGCCATGACTGGTCAGTCTTTGCCTGCTGGGTAGAGTTGCACAGGAAGTCTGACAGAATGTCCCACAATGCAGTCTGTTTATGCAGTCTATGGTCATGTTTTCATTAATGCTAAAAAAAGTCAGTATCAACACTAACTTAGTAATACTTTCACTAGTGTCAACAGCGTCACAGTTCATTCTAAACATGACATCTCTATAGGTTTCAATAAGTGATTTTGATTGATACCTTGTTTAAAATATTTGACTGTGTTGGTTAGACCAGAAGGCTGCATTTCTAATGAGCATGACCATATATACTGGAAGCAGATACATTTCAATGACAATCTAACAAAAGTCACTGCTTCCAAGCTTTGCTTAAAAGAAAATAAGTACAGAGGAAGAAAGGACACCAAAAGCATTGTCTTTCCATTATAATCCATTACAGATTAAAGTAATAGGAGACATGCAATTAGTACATGATGGTCATAACATCTTTTGCAAAATTAATGTTATTGTCAGTTGACCTATTTTGAGAAGAAATTACAATGTGTTTCTCATCAGAAAAAAAGTGTTCCCGAATGTTGTATAGTCATTTTGTTATATTCAGACATTGCTCCTTTCTGAAGTAGTGTTGACTTCAGTGTCCAGTGTGGTGACTCCCTTTAACAAACAAAACAGCACACAGACTGATCACAAGCATGGAGCTTCCCACTGTTGCTGCACTAGCACAAGAGCCTGGAGGTGTGTGTGGGGATCTGTTCAATCAGTCATATTTAAGCTGGAGCAGAGGTCTGTGGTGACATGGGGATTTTTGAATTGACTGCCTAATACCCCACCATAAATTTAACTGGGATCTCAGGGCTAGCTGAGCCAAACTAATTGAATCAATTATTAAAGGATTTATAAACTGGAATAAGGGTAAACATGCACTATAAATATTTATGGATTTCTTTTTATTCTCAAAATATACTTAAAATGCACACAGAGAAAAATAGTAATAAATTCTTGCAAATATAATTCTAGTACTATAATTTTGCAAAAAAAAAGAAAATCAGTGTAATTATATTGTTAGTTTTAATTATCTGAAAGATGAAAATAAATATACCTCTCTTTTTGAGGCCTTTATGTCAGCCAGGTTTTGATAAAAATGCTTTAAAAAGATGTGTATATATCATCTGTAATTCAACAAAATGGATCATCATTGGAAGAGAGTAAATACTTTTGCAAGGCACTATATTTATAAAGCACTTTGGAATCCTATTGAAGAAAAAGTGCTTTACAGATCTGAGGAATTTTCTTATTATTTTATTGGCTTTTTTATTATTGTCCATCATGGTATTCTGCCATTAATAAGGAAGATATTGTAGAAGATGATACCTTGGAGTTTGCACTGAAATGTTAGTAGCAGTAAAATGTTTTCATATATTTCAGGAAAGAAAATGTATATAATTGCTTCTTTATTCCTATCTATATATGATTTTTTTAATTATGTGGCCATTAGAAGTTTGTTTCAAACTAATCTTATGTATGAAGTTAGAAACAGAATTTATTCAAGAAGAGTTAGTGAATTACAGCAACTTGATATAATAGACCTTAACAGACCATCTGTTATTCAGGATAATATCATACAGTGTGAATTAAAAAGTGTTCATTATGCAAATAACTATCAGAGTAGGAATTCTGTTGTGAGTTTGCAGATAACATTAATATTTAATTTGATGTTCTTATAACTCTGACAATATTATGCAGAAAACACTTGATACCTATAGTGAAAGTCTGAATTACTTGCACACTAAAGAGAACTTAAAGGCAGCAATTACACACAAAGATGTTCTGTAGCTGATTTTTTCAGTGTATTACATAGTTTATATGTGCACTAGTAGAAAGAGATTAAACACAGTGGAGAACATAATGAACATGTCGTTAAACAGGATATAAACTGCCAGTGTTTAAGAATGGATTGCATACTTTATTTGCTGGGTCTTACTTAAATTATTTTTTAAAAAATTATGTGCACTACAATTATTATAATCATGTGTACTGGCCACATGAAAATCTCCCTGCATATATTTTAAATATCCACAGAGGAAAATATTGCCTTTAAGCTTTACCTCTGTGGAGGACTCATTAATTATTACTGTCTGTTGCAGTCTCTTCCTCCCTGAAAGACATTTGAATGTCTGCAGAATCTCTAAATGTCATTATATGAATCTCAAGTCTAAAGTGCTACATTAGCCATTTGTGTTGTTGATCCATCTCAGTAACTTCATTTAAGGAATCACTGCAAATTTATCAAGTGGCCGATGCAATTTCAAGGCTAAAAAACTATACATTAGAAAAGACAAAATATTCAAAATAGTGTATTAGGTTGATTGCTGTGGCTATTAACATTCATGCTATTCAAGCCACTTTTCAAGTTCAGGAATTGCAGATATTTTTATTATGAAATGAGAGATAGATTGAAGTGAAATTTGCATCTGGGTGCACAATACTCCTTCCGATAAATTCTTCTTTTTTAAAAAAATAACCTGTATTGTGATAATTTTAAATGAATTCATAGGTATACTTTGAATATACCTACTTTGATTATTAAAAGTATGTTTTACCTCCGATGTGGAGCTGTCAGTCGTAAATAGTATATACTGTTTAGTATTACACTATAATATCCATCCATCCATTTCTTAACTGCTTTAACCAACACATGGTCTTGGGGGAGCCGAAGCCTATCCCAGCAAGCAGTGGTGCAAGGCAGGACACACTATGGATGGGACACCAGTCTACGTAAACACAGAGAGAACATACAAACTCCACACAGACAGCACCCCAAGAGTTGAACCCAGGGCCCTACTCTGTAATATACTATGTAGGAACAAGTACAGGTTTATTCCATGCTGAAAAGAGAAGAAAGGAGAAACAGCGTTTTGGCTGTGGAAAGAAGGCTCCAGTACATTACTGTATTTTGATTACATTTAACATTAGCTACTGCACAGTCCTGCTTTCAAACATGTAATGAAATATAGTTATTTGTTATATAATAACTAATAGTTATTATAACTTTTAGCTTATGGGGTGTTGTACAGGGGTCATCTTAAATATTAATTAGAATATTTGTGGAGTTTGAGCTTTTCCTAGGACATGTAATGTTTCTGCTCTTCACAAAAGAAAGACGGGAATCCGCAATAACAATTTGATGTGTGACTGGAAGGCAGAGCAGTATTCCAACACCAAATCTCAGACATAAAGCAATCTCTCACTGGAGCTTTATGAATCGAGGCTAAATACACACACGTAGTTCAGGTGGGGAGCTGCGTCAGCATGCGCAGGCTGCAAAGGAACAAGTAACAGGTTTATTCCATGCTGAAAAAAAGAAGAAGGAAAACGCAACGTTTCAGCCGTGGAGCCTTCTTCAGGTATGAGCACATACTTACACGTTTTCAAAAGGGAATGCAACAAGAAACAGCCCAACTAATTCATGAATTTAAGAGACAAAGGTACTGGTTTTATAGCATTGTGGAACAATATGAACAAAATGTACGACTGTACAACACAAGTTGAAATCATGGTGATCTGGTCACCAAACATACTGTATAATAACAATGTTTCATGTCATATGGTCTGCTGGTTTCATCAATGTAAAATTCAAACCAGATTGAGTTGTTTGTCACATGGCAGAGTTCCCAGAGAAAAAGAACAAACCCTCTTTTTTTTCGTTCTTGAGTTTCCAGGGACGCTAAATTAATCTTGGTGCAAGAGTCAGCCCTCTGCGAGTTCTTTGTGAATTCGCTGTTGTCAGTGCTGGGCAAAATTATCTTCTTTGACTTCCTTAACTAACTCCTACATCCTACATCTGTACATTTCTGCTTCATAATTATCTCTTTAGGGACATTTTTTTTTCCCCGACGGTGAAAAGTTGTTACTTGAAGAGTCTGTCGAAGTCTAATTTCCATTGGAGAGCAAGTGTAACATTTTAATGGATCATTTGTTTTACCTGCTGAGTTAATGTTCATTGAGCTTGTGCAAAGCCCATTTTAGGCTGTACTGCTAGTCTGCGTTCTACTGATAAAAGTTCTGCTTATAAAAGAGACTGTGAGTGTGTGTAATGTGGTTCTTTACTTTGAGGAATATCGCCTTACTGGAGACTACACGATCAGAGAACGCTGTTCTGTTTATGATCAGTTTTTATGAAGATATTCAAATTTTTTTGCAATTACTAGTGCTTCTACTGAGTCAAGTTCAACCCAGTGTCTGGGGTGGCTGCGATGCTTTGTGCCATTAGGCAGGTTTCTGACTGCAGGAAAATAATTCTGTGGACTAGAAGCTTCAGGATCATTTGCAGTAGTAGTGCCGTGCTTCTCTTGGAAATGAAAAGCTGTTTAAAATGATGATTTCTTGGATGCATTTTGGGCACTAGGGGGATGCGGAGATCGGTCCTGTTGCCTCGCAGGATCCTGGGCTGGAGTGTGGCCTGGGGTGCCTTCTGTGTGTAGTTTGTATGTTCACCCAGTGGCCACATGAGTTTATCAGAAGAGGTCTGGTTACCTCACGCATTCCAAAGACATGCTGTCCAGGATTATTGGCCTGTCTAAAACCGTGCCCAGTGTTCGTATGCAACTGGAACATACAATGCACGGTGCAAGCACGGGGGGGGGCTGTATCTTTTACAAAAGCTTAGTTAACATTTACAAAATATGAAAAAAAAAAGAAGAAAACTCCAGTATAAATAAGTCCGTTAACATAATGGATATGTGTCATCAAATCAATGTTCCTTCTCCTCTCCCAGGTTATTCTGCAGGGGTAAAACTTGTTATATGAGTTCTCCATAGTGCTGCTTTGTTCCACTAATTAGACATTGAAACCCATGTCTTACCTCATGAAATTCACTTTTAAAGTCATTAGTTAGCTGTGTTTTCTAGGGATACAATTCTTACTATTATGTGTACTATTATCGTCTTAACAAATACAAAAAAATAACTATGCTCACAGATACACAACCGGATTGTTTGTGAATTTGTACGTTTTCATGTGTCTACCCTGGGATCTAAAATTACACTATTAGCCAGAATACTGCAGGATTTCTATTTCTCTGCTTATTCCCTTGTATACAATTTTCATTCTCACTGGGTGAAATTGCTAAAAGCTAATTTCTGATTTTTCGGGTTTCTGTGACCAAAATGCGATGATTACCTATCATTGTAGGAGTATTTGAAAGATAATAAGCAACCACAGTTTAAGCCAAAGTGTAATCGCATCATCTGTTATCTCTTATAAAGTATAATACACTGCCAGTCAGAGTTAGAATACAAGATTTATAGTAAGCCGTACAGGGAAACTAAAATTGTTCATATTTCTTTGTAATATCTGCACTCACTGACATAGTTGCACCTCCAAACAGATAATCCCCTAAAATATAAAGCAGACACTGATAAGGAAGTAGACAGAAATAAAAAAGGATGTTTCGAACACCTGGATATCTCGTGTCTGAAGAGAAATGACTTCCCGCTACATCATTATTGTACCTAAAGTGGAAGGATATGCTGAAGAGACAGGAGAGGTCATTTCCAAAGCAGGCAGTACAATTGGCCTGGATTTATTTAAAAATGAGAGAGGCAGAGCTTCAGGTGCATTCATACAGCTCTCCAAGGACTTTGCTCAAGACCAGAATCTCCATGACCTCATTTCAAACTCAATATTACAATACATAGGGCACTATTTTGAAAGTGTGCTTTATCTTGGTTTTCCCACATACAGTAGCTGCTTCTTCCATTTACCCTTTTTAAAAGATCAATGAATTAGTCCCTGAATCATAACCAAAAGATCTTTAATGTGTTATTCTTTACTTTGCATTAGTTTAACACTTGGTATATTTCAAAGGAAAAGTTTGTCTGATTAAGGAAAAAATTGTTTTAAATAGTTTCACCTTTTTTCAGGCATTTGCACTACACTTCCGTGCGTTAAAAGTGTGCAGTCATAAAAAGTCTCATGTGTAGGAACTCCTGGATTTGTGCTATGGCTCGTTCTCATGGTGACTGGTGTAATGACCTCAGTAAGGACTGACCAGTCACTGTTAAATTGTTACTCTTAAATACGATTTTCTTAATTATTAAACAGTGATGTTAATTAACCTCGATGATCTAGACTTCTTTAGATCACCTATACCTTTTTGCCTGCTTTCATGTCTTCACCTGTTTCAGCGCAGGAAAACGACATCCACAGTGCAAACCCTTCTGAGATCATCAAGCTGGGAAGTGCAAACAAGCCCATCCCAGCTGAAGCTCAGCTGCCCCCCACGGGCACACACAACAATGTGTCGCAACGATCAACGCGATACTGAGCCACGTTTTCTTGTGCAAAAACTACACAGTGGTCTGCACACATTTCACTTCTCCACGGCTCGGATTTCTTCCAGTTGCCTCTCTCGACACCTTGTAGGCGAGGTATACGGGACAAGGAAAGTCAGTTTATGAAGATTGTTCATCTCTGCCTTGTGCAGTGTGAATAGCATGATGGACTTGGCTCCAGTTGTTAACGGACATACATCTTTTAGTCACCTGTATCGCCATTCCCACTAGAAGGTGGAGCAGTGTCTGGTATATACTATATGCATATAGCACTTACCCATTCAGGGTGACATTTATGTGCAGTAGGCCTTCCTGCTGCCGTTATCCATCCATCTCAATATGAAATGGCCTCCAAGCTTTCATTCCTCCGATAAGCTGATTTTTTTTTGTTTAAATTTCATATACCCTTAGGTTACCATTTTTTTTCATTGCTTTTCTCCTTCAATATTCTTGTCTATTGGAAAAAATATGCCATTTTAAGCAGCATCCATTTAGAACTTTATAGTTTGGTGATGATGAAAATTAATTTCGAACACCATTCTTACAGCACCCTTCAACAAGACGCACATCATTTTATCATTGCATCTATATTTGGAAATGCACACAGCGCAGCAAGTATTGTCATATGGTGTGTGTTCAACAAAGTGCTACAGTACCTCATCATAGGTCCATGGCAAACCATAAAAAGAATAAATTAATTAATAAAGAGTGAATGATAAAAAAAAATCTACTCCCCAAAGTCCCAAAATATCCAATGTGGATAAGCTCCTATTAACACTGCAGAAACAGAAAATCTTTCAATACTGTGTAAACAGTTCTATCAAAAGCAAGCGTAAAAGGCATATAAATGATTTTTAGAAAAGTCCCAGTTGAATAGGGTTAGTGGAGTATTTATAGCAGACTTGCAGTGTAATCCAGCTGAGATTGTGTAATGATGTTCAAAGCAGAAAGCCTTTCTACACAACATTCTGATGCGGCACTAGTGATAAAAAGTACCTACAAAAGGATGACTCTAAAAGAGAAACATATTTTGCATATTTCTGAACTGGCAAAAATGAGAAAAATGGTGAAAAACTGCAAAAAGCTCAGAAGAAGGGGTGTAGAAGAAATATCTTGCCAGTCGCATTTACGTGTGTTTTTGATACAGTTGTAAAAGATTCCCTCTCAGAGTGTTGCTGCTGCGGTTTGTCAAGTGCAAGGAAAATGATATTTGTACAGGAAAATGTCTTATAACAGTGGATGCTATATTCCATGATTTAATATTTTTTACCACGTGTTCCCTTGCACAGTAAATCTGAGCTCCTTCCATGAGGAGAGTGATTTAGGCTCACAAGATTTAATTGCAATAGAACTGAGTTATCTTTTATTCTCATGACTATTAACCTGCTCAGTTTGCACAAGTGATTGATTTATTATTATATTTTCTATACATATAACCTTTTCAAACTTTTATTACTGTAAGGGTTATTTAAAGCTTCTGACATTTTTATTCTTAAGTGTGTATGGGTTTTGTTGGTGACTGGATGTGTGTTGTGTTAAATGTATCATGTATTGCCTGTCTTTTTTCCTGCCTGCAAAGCAAATCTGTGACAATAAAAGAAGTAAGTCTAAATTAAAATCACAGGTTTTTAGTAACTTGATAAATTAAAGTTTTTAAGCATTCTTTCCACATCATAAAAATGCCATCGTTGTAAAGTGACGTAGTGATTTGTTTGAATATACATCCCATAACAATACCCACTGCATCCCTTTCCATACTGTGTATACAAAGAATAGGAAAATTGCTTATGCTTATAGGAAGCTTCTTATGTGCTTCGTAGATTTTTAGGTGCCTTTCATGGTGCAACATGTCTGTCTTGACACATGACTTATCTTAATTTCAGGAATTGATTAGTAAGTACCCTGCTCTGAAGACTCTTTCATTGAGATCGTTGGAGCTGTGTGAAATTAGTCTCTCAGTGGTTTTACAAGCAGGTGGAGAGCTCTAAACATCTAATGAAGTCATTTAAGCACGTACTGAATCACTCTCAGGAGCACAAGTAGTGGTCACAGATGTTGTTGTAGGCTCCGAGTCTCATACTGTAGCTTCTGAGGCTCTGGTCGAGAGTTTCTGAACATTTAATTGGAAGCCGAGTATCCTTGACATGGCAGCTTGGAAACTGTCATTTTTCCATGAATTCAACACCCATGTGTCTAGGCTAAAATCGCATCTAAAATACATTTTTGCCTGTCGATCCCTGTTTTTGTGCAGTAATGGATGCAGCACACTGTAGTGATGAACAAGGTTCATCCTTAATATCGGCCTCTTTCTCAAAGCAGCCAGAGAGAATTCACACACACTGTAGCAATAAATCTGGTGTCCATCAGCAAAGCTGGGATAGAATACAATTTTCACTGCCGGGTATTTACCGTGGATATTCATGAGCCTCCTAGGTCCAAATGGATTTCCTATGAAGATATGGATACCTTTCTGGAGTTTGTTGTTGAGTTGTGCATGCTGAAGTTAAAATATGAAACACAATACCTTGTGCCCTGCAGAAACTGAAGTCCTGTCTAAGCTCTATATACTCTATATACCGATATTGCTGTTTTTGTACAGCTTTCTGTAGGTCTGTGAGGTTCATCTTCAGTCTTCAAATCCTTTTCATTCATTTTAAGATGATAGCCATTGTTTCAGAGCTATAATGTAGAGCTTTCAATTTGATCTGACTGTGAAAAATGTTAATAGAAACATATTATAACTAATTTAATTGCTGTTTGTCCAGACCATTTATCCAATTAGAGCAGAATGTACCATTTTAAATGTATTGTTTGTTCTTAAATGCACATTCTTTTTTAAAAGCAAAGCTCCAGTTGAAAATAATATATTTATAATAAAAATAATAATATTTATAATAATAAAGTAAAAACAAATTAAACATGTTTCCACTGAGATTCATTTAATGGTAATAACAATATGTAATAATTTGTGTTGATATCAAGCATAGCAAAAAGATAGGATTAGTTCTGTCACACTAAATTAGGTTTAAAATCACAGCAGAAAAAACAAGCAGTAGCACATAGTCCTTGGGTATGGACTCATGTCTGGGGTATGGACTGCAGCAACTTCAGTAATAATCAGAGTGTGAGACTTACATGTGTTTGTTCCCGAAAAACAAGTTGGTGTTAGTGAAATTCTGTTAAGGTGTTGAATGGGAGTTGTGTGGGCCTGCCCTTCAGATGTACATCTTCATAAAATCTATACATTGTATAAATATCTATATGTATTTTTAGGGTTAAATTAGAGTGTAACAGCACTTCAAATGTGTCCCATTGTATCAGTCTTCTCCTGGGAATAAAGCTGTTCTTGAAGTCACTCCTGTCCTTTGTTCCCAGAGATTCCTGAGGATCCACAGACGGCAGAGTTGTACTATTACGAAGACAGGTTTGAGTCATGCTCTGATGAAGAGGAAGATGAGCAGGAGGATTCTGAGGAAAAGCCCTCTGACACCCTTTACAAAACTTGTGGACAGGTCTGATGTGCTTTCTTCCCATAGCATCAAACATAAATCATTTGAGAATAAAGGAATCCCCAAAACAGTCTTTTTTTTAATCTTGTGTGGTAGAAGACACAATTTTCTGCTTTTTTATTAAATTGCAAGACTTCATTGGAAAGTGGTATTACTGTACAATATTAGCAGCAAGCTTCTAAGAATAAAAATGGAGAAATTGCTCATAACAAGAAATTACAAGGATATTGCATTCATTTAAATTGATATTAAAGAAGTCTTCTATTTTTGTGGATCAAAACTGTTGTGAGCTCTCATATGTTTCAGTCAGACTTATTAGACATTAAATGTTTGTTTTTAAAATATTTTTGTTTATTCTGAAATGTGACATGTTAGAAAATGGTTTGAAATTTCCATCTTTAAAATTAAAATTAGTCTTTATGTCTGCAATGGGATAAAAAAGCAAAAATGTACTTTTAATTCTATATTTTTGCAAACTATTATACACTGTTTATAGTAATAAATATATGCTAATTTAAATAATGACAGTATATTAAAACTTCTTTTTAAAAATCAAATTACAAACTTCAGACTGCGATTGTCAGTGTTGTGTTAATTTTTGCGAAGGATAACAAAAAATACTTTTTGATTAGTTTGGGATTTTTTTAGTTGCAATGAGCAACTATCATGGGATAATTATAGTCAAAGAGTTAGACCCTTTCAAAAAATACTCCTCCAGAGCGTGTCAAGAATCACTGAGGTAATTAAGCAGAATTTGATAATCAACCCAAATGTCTGAAGATACAGCTGGGTGTAATTGGCTGACTGGATGCTTGATTGATGAAGTTAAAAAAAAACACTTTAATCTAAGGCAGTGAGATTTTGGAATTGGATTTTGATCACCAAAAGCACACTCTTGTGAACAAAGCACACACGTTTAGAAATATGTATTTGTTCAACGTTTAGAGTTAATTGAACTAGACCTCTAACTGCTGAAAACCTAGACTTGCTAGACTGTGTAAGAGAGATATTTTGCCGTTTAATGGAAATTTTTCAGGATGCATATGTTACAAAGGAAGATATAGTTTTCGACATTCATTTTTTTATGTGTGCAAAATTGTTTTATGGAGAAGAGGAAGGAAAAGATCCTTTTTTTCTTTGTGATACCAATTAATACCAGTTCAGCACATTTACCACCTAATTGACCCGTTTGGGTATGAACATGAATGTGGCATTTGCTAAAAATAAGAATTAGTGAAGACAAAGAAGAAATAGGTTATGTAATAGACATTGTGTGCATGCACTGTAAACAGTAACGCTAGGGATTGTTTTATGTAAGCTGTCATAAGACATTGTTTTTTCTGCTTGGATTGCTATGTAGACTTATAATATCTCTGTATAAGGAGAACTGCAGCATTACTGCACATTGCCGATCCAATTCCAAGACGGCCTGCATGGATTAATGTGATTTTGGACTTGTGAAATCAGTGTAATCATTACTGATCTCTCAAATCGATCTCTTAAGTAAGAATGATGGCCTCTTATAAAAAGAAAGACTGGTGGTTTAATTGTAGTCTTCCATACAACTCGAAGGGAAGCTCTGAGAGGGTGTTTTTTACTTCTCTTCAGTTTTGGAGATCTAGTTTGAAGCCCTGTTTTTAATCATAGGAGATTTAAGTCTAATTCTGTTGATGAATAAGAAATATTTGACTTAACTGTTTTTCCTTTCTTCTTCTTGACTGTTTTAATAGCACAGTATTTAAATAAATGTTTTTACAGTAGTTCTCTGGGCATCAGTGACAGATTCATTGTGTTTTGTCTTGCTATATTTTGCTGAGACTGATTAATAGCTCCCTGATATACATTTTGGATTTTTTTATTCGCTGCTCATCAGAGGGCATAATTCAATGTCTAATTGCTTATTCAAAAGGCAAAGAGAGAGAGAGAACAGTTCTGTTCTTGCTGAACGTTACCTCATACAGGTATTGTAGCTGCTGCCTATGGACTTAGTTTTAACATCTGTCTCCTTGTAATGATTGGTTTACATCTCTTCCAATCATCTATCAACTGAGGTAAAACCCTTGAGCGAATATGAACAAATAACTAGAACAGTCCTAAACTACAAGCTGCTTGTCAAGCCTCAGCATTGAAAGGGAAAACTATTATCACAAGATTTACAGGGCATGAGTTAGTGGACAAAGAGATCAGTATACAGCCAGTATAAGACTTTTGGCTTCTATTAGATGGCCATAGACTGCTCCTCATCTCAGTTTATGAATTTAAAGGTTTCGTCTGATAGTACTGTAGTTTAACAGAAATTTCTAAAAATAAATACAAGCTTGCATTAAAATATTAGCCTGCTGTCATCAGTATACTTAATGTACTCAAAGATTCTGGCAATAGAATAAAAGTGCACCAGTAAATATCCTAATAGGGAACAGCTAACGTCTAAGGATATGGGTTAGATTATCATTGGATGCACATAACTCACAGTATAATCTGCATATTTAATTATATTGATTAGAACTTTTGCCTAGTGGATTATTTTCCAGTAGATTAAATGCCAACACTCTATGGCAGGCCACATGTTTAACTTGAAGCACATGCAAGATTAAGTAAACAGTGCACATACTGTAACTCCACCTATGCTACAAGACCTCTGTTTTAGTGAACATTTGCATGTTATAGTTCAGTGCAACCTGGAGACTGAATAGAGAAGAAACGTTGGGGGAGAATGTGCCTAATCAGAGGTGGGCGGTTGACCTTTTCTGTCTGAAATGAGCTGATCTGAGTGACCTTTCTGTGCTCCACTCAGGACACGGATGTAGAAGCCATGGTGAAGTGCTTGGAGGATGTTCTGGAAAGCGAACACAGTAGTAAGTACTTTGTATCGATGTGCTTGGGTAAGATGAAGTTGGGGATTGAGATTTCAGTGTGAAAGACACAAATACGAAATCCATTTTAAAAGCTATTTCTTTTAAAATATGAAACTTGCATATGTCCCATTACGAAACCAACAGCATTCTTAAGAGCAGATTCACTGATGTTTTATTTTTCACTCCTGTACACTGATGATGCTGCATTGTACCATGGAATGGATCGAGCGGCATGAGAAAATAGGACTTAGACTTACCCTTCAGAAGACAACGATTGTCCATCAGCAAGCCGGGAAGCCTAAACAAATAGAAAATGCTATGATTAAAACCCCTGATATATGTAAAATACATAAGAAATGTCTTTTTCGTTATCTTTTTTTCGTCAGAATGGGTAGAAAAGCCTCTCACACTCCCACCAAAACTCTTGTTGGCCGCCAATTAAAACTTGTGGAAGAGTCATTCTAACTTTGCGGCATCGTGTTGTGCACCAGTTTAATTTGGCAGAACGTGACCCAGCCTGACAAGGGAAAGTGTAAAAGGATGCAGACTTTCATTTTGGCTCTTTTGAGTGCAAAATCCTGCTTAGACTATGGGGGATTGCAGATATTTACTTTTTTTCAAATTTACTTTTTAGTTTGAGACAGGGCACATAGCTTTATTCCCAATTGCTTTCTGCCATGCATGTTTTTTTTTCAGTTGCAACTTAGGCATTATTTTCCTCTCTTCAGTTTGTGTTGTCTGTTTTCTTCAGAACTTAAAAGCCTTTTGGACAGCTCCACAGAAGCAGTGGTAGGGCTGTTTTAAGAATGTGTTTTTTTTAATTGAATATTTTTTTAATAGAACAAAAAAATGTGCAAAAACTTTGTAAGAAAAAGCATCTTTAAAGCCGGAAGCATTTTTAAATCACACCCCAATTCCTTTATTTGAATTCCCTAAGGTGTCTTAATGCCATATCCTCTAGGATATCAAATTTTACAAGGACTGCACTGAAATTGTGAACTTGGGCATACCTTTTTGTATAGAAGTGTAGCAGATGTCTACGGAAACTTCATTTTAACCAGCTCAAGGCGTGTGTTGCCTCAAGTTCTGGGCAACTTCAAGCTAATTTGAGTGAACTTGAATCCACTTCAGTCGGGTGGTCATTCAAATGAGGTATTACTTGATACACAGTGTCAATGGTTTGAGTATTTTAGTCCTTAGCATATGACTGGGGCTACTATATTAAATGCAACAGCAGCACAGCAAAGACATGGCTATATCACACAATATGAGCCAATAATCAAGGCACAACCGATGTTTGAATGATTTTTATGCTTATGTGTAATGCCACCGAAACAGATAATGGATTCATATTGTAGGATTTAAATTTTTTAGATGTATTTACCAATGAAGCTTCTGTGCTGTATACAGTATATTGTGGTCAGAGTGCATATGATGAAAACCAAAGCACCTATCAAAACACATAGCAGATATTATTAGAGGTTGCATTATTATTGTGGTTCAGGTACCTTCACAAAAATAAAAAAACAACAGCCTTTCTAAAAGCATTATATATCTCAGAAAAAAGTATATATCTCATATGTTGTACACATGGTGACATTTTAGGTCTCCTGCCCATTACTGAGAAAGCAGAGCAACCTTTAAAAAAGCAATATATTGCTCCGTGCAAAACTAATCTTATTTCCATTGAGCCTTCAATTTTCCTTTCCTCTGAACCACCAATATAACTTGTATAGAACCTGCACAGTATATTCTTTGTTATTAAAGGTCTCTTCTATCACTTATTGAAGTTGCTTTGAACTGGCTGCTTATGAGTGTTTGCTGGTGAGTTTATTTTTGTTTTTACCTCAGCAATTAAGATTAAGAAAGGTCAAAAGTTTTTTAAAAGTAACAACCAATTAGAATGTCCAGTGTGCGGTATCTTCCTGATAGCGCAACCGTTCTTGATGTAAGTTTGAGAAGTTACGCAGTGTATGTGATTGCATTGTATTTATTGACTAATTGTAAAACCCGAAGAAGGCTCCACAGCCGAAACGTGTTTCTTTTCTTCTCTTTTCTGCATGGAATAAACCTTTACTTGTTCCATTATATATACATGTGTGTTTCTATATACACACACACAACAATACCAAAATGCAGATGAATATACAGTATTTGCAATACAGTATATATTATATACATGGTATAAACTGTATAATCTAGTATGTGTTCCAGTTTCCTGAGGCTTATTCTGTTTGCAGTCAATGATGTAATTACAGGAACAACTAGTTTTCTTGTCAGCTCTGCGTGCTAGCAAACAGTTTTACTTTGATGTGTTGACTAGCAGGCTCTGGTCGTCTTCTGGGCATGAGTCGAAAGTTGCCTTGAAGTAAAAATAACGCCTTTCTCTTACCGACAAGGATCCCGTGCCGCCGGCAGGACAGCCGCGCGCTGTACACGCCTCACCTTCCAAACGCTCCGTCAGCGACCTTTTTTTCCCCCCCGGTGTGCACTTGGGTACGGGTGGGCCTCTGTTGACGCTGAGAAGAGGTTGGTGCGAGTCCAGTCCCGTGGTGAGGCAAAGCCCGGGTCAGCGGTAGTTTTCGCGTTGGCACCGAGGTGGGGACGGTGATCAGGCTCGGGGCCCCTCTGTCCCCTCAGGGTGGGAAAGGGCCTTTGGAAAAGGACTTCGGAGCTCTCTGGTGGATGGGGTAGATTTAATTATACTTTACGTCTCTTTCCCATTTGTTACCACTGTTAACTTTTTTTATAGTGTTTCTCGGGCATTACGTACAGAAGCAATCTTCTAGGTGCCGTTTATAAATGTGTTTAATATTTCACAGACATTTATTGTTACTGTGAACAGTTATCCTTTACGTTACATTAGTTGCATTAATCATCAGCTGAAATTCTGGCAGTTAAAATAGATGTCAATAGAAGTCAGCATTTCTGTGTTCCTGTTTTTATTTCCTAGTAAATTATGATAACAAAACACTATCCTGTCCATCTGCTGCACATAAAATAGACAAATGACCGAGCATTTGACCTTCCTTTCCACCTATATTGCCTTTAAATACTTTTTTTAAATTTAAGTTTACTTTCCCTTAATATCTAGTGTATGATAAACTGATACAGTGTCAATGTTGAGGATTTAATGCAAAAATGGGACTTTAAAACTACGCTCAGTAATGACCCACATAATACTTTTTCGTAGTTGTGTCAGAATGGTATTTTATTTTTTATTTTATTGTTCCTGTATTTTGTTTGTTGCTGAGTGCTTGTTATCTGCTATGCTGATTGCAATGTAAAAATATAATGATCGCTGCGGAAAAATTATACTTAGCTTGAAATTGCTGACATGAATCATTAATGTTTAGAAATCAGTCAAGGAAGCAGGAGAAAACACACGTGAACAGAGAAGGCAGTGCACTTAACCTGCTGCAACAAATTACAAGAATTATCGTTCATATCCGATTTGCCCCAATCTAGAGATGCCAATTAGTCTGATCGTGTGATAAGATTATAATCCATAGGGAACGTGGTAATGTAGCTACAGAGCTGCAAACACCCTGCCAGAATTCCATCAATGGAAAATTTCAGTTTTTTAGATGCACTTCCACTGTTTAACTGATGAAGCAAGTTAAATCAAGAATCATACTTTTAATCCTGTTGCACAAAATTATTTTTCTAAATTCCAGATTAAAATATATATCAACCGCACCATTGCATATAATTTCTAATGCATGTCTGCATGTAAAAAAGGTGAGTTATAGTTCAACATTTTCGGTGACATATAATGACAACCTACCACAGGGGGATTGAGGAAAAGGGAGAGAGATTTTGATACTCTATCAAATGTGCTATTTGTTACTGTAATAATGATTTTTAATTTTTAATGAAAGTAATGCTTATCACAAGAAACTTCATTTTTAATAAAAGCTTTATGTAAATGTTTGTTTTTTTTAAGTACAGACTTAATATGGAGATTTTTTGACAACTCAATAGATACGTTTTGGTTATTCTAGGAAACTGCAGGTTTCTCAAACCTACTATTAAAAATAGTGTCACTTTTGGGTAATTACTGTGATTACAAATCTGATTGTTGGAGTGTATAATATTTGAAAAAGGAAGTTCTCTTTAACTTAGTTTCCTTTGGTATGACTTAAATTCCAGTGAAGTGATTTATATATATATTTTGCTCAAATTGATTTAGAAATCTTGAATTTAGAAATCTGCTTAATCCAAAATGTACTCATTTATTTTTGCATCTAGAAAGGTCCCGTGTAATTTAGCCATGTAAAATGTTTAGTAACTTAATGTAACTGTGTGATAATGACAAACACATGGTGTGCCAATTCTAATTCCCTAAATGTCATAGAGATCCACTTAGGGAGATCTTAGGATAAGATCTTGTTTAGATTTGGTTCACTGACCCCGAATTCTCGAACATACTGTATCAGATGCAGCAGAATTCAACATTTTGAATGATGTTTTTTTAATTCTGCATTGGCAAACTGTAGAATGATGACAGAGCCAGAAATTTAACGTTGTGTTTGCTGTATCAAATTGTTACTCCTGGTTGTTTTGTTCTGTTTGGTGAGATGAATACTCAAAGTCAATTTTGGAAACAAGAAATTATATAAACATTTTAAAAGAAGAAATAAGAATTAAATGGGCATGTTATGTTACAAAACATTTTAATTCTGTATTTTCTTCTGTTTGACACATTAATAGCAGAGGTCAACATAACAGAAAATAAATTTCTTTTGCTTTGTTCTGTATTCCACTTTAACCAGTCATGTTCATGTTTTTTTTTTATAGATTCAGGTAAGCCCTGAACTGTTTGAATTTGTACATTCCTGATGCATGCGGACAATTCCAGTGAACCATGAAACATGTCAGACTAGCAAAGAATACTGACAGCTAGGTGAAGTGTTTCATGACTTTCTACCCCTGAGGTTTTGCAAAAGTTTTAAATGTCTGGATTTTGCAATTGTTTTTAAAAGCCCATAATTTACTGGACTGTACATAAGCACATAACGAGGGTTTTAAATGAGAGGAGGCCATTCAGATCGTCTAACTTGTTTGTTATGTAATCAGCTTTTTCAAGAAGCCAGGGTACTGGTTTGAGCAACATAGCTGGGTAGCTTGTCTATACCCTACAACCCTTTGGGTAAAGAAGGGCGTCCTTTCATCTATTTGAAATGCAATTCTGTGCAGTCCCAGGTCTGTCCGGCGTCCTACCTCTGGCTCAGTCTGCAGGCGTCCAACAGTTTATATTATCTCTGGCGTCCAACTCCACCCCAGTTTCCCCAGCAGTCGATCTCCTGATTTTTTTCCAATTGATCATGCGTTTCACTTCCTGGAACAGCAACCGAAAATGGCTGCAACAAAGGCTTGGCTGAGCATCTCAAAAGAACAAATTAAGAGTTTAGTGATGTCAAAAGGGTTGCAGGCTTGATGCGGTTATTGTGTGCAACGGATTTGGTACAAAATACTAAGTTGTATATGGCTTTAATTTAATTTGTCTCAATAATTTTAACACCATTAGTTTTAGTATGTAGCATGTTAACACAATTTATATTGCTCCCTTGAACAGTTTGGTTCAGTTAGCATATATCCTTGCTTTTACAGATTTTGTATATATTTTTCTGCTTTAAGAGTTTCTTGATGAAGTTATATGAATGCACAGGTTCTGTATACTTTTTTCACTCATTTAATTAATTAATTAAAAATAGTGTTGCACATATGATCTCAATGTTATTTTGAAAATGACTTTGTTGCATTATTACATTAGATATATACACATGTATACACAACTTCTTTCATCATTCTATTTAAAAAAATATATTTTTATTTGATTATTGTGCATTTTAAAACTGTAATGCTGAGGCTACACTGTTAAATGAGAAGGATCCTGAAAGTCAGCAAAATGTACAAAGAAAATATAGAAATTGGAGTTCACTGATTACATAAGTATTCAGGCCTCTATGTCCATATTTGGCAGAAGCAGTTACAGCTGTGATTATTTTAGGTCTGTGCCAGCTTTGCACAGTGGGTGTAATTTATGCCCATTCTTCCTGGCAAGATTTTTCCAGTTCTAACAGTTTTGGGGATCACTGATGGACTCTAATCTTCAAGTCTCGCCATAAATCTTCTATTCATTTCTTGTCGGGATTTTGGGTCAATGACATTCATTCACTTCCCGCCAAACCCATCTTGTTGGGCTTTGGCCTAGTCCTGCTTAAGTGCGGTTGTTCATCCCATTGCTAGGATCATGACGATCCACTTTCCCTCCATCCTGAAAAGATTCCTTACTGATGAAAAGCATCTCCTTAAAAGATGCCGCCACCATCATGATGAACAGAGTGATTTGCTGTGTTGGGCTTTACTCCAGTTATAACATTTTGCATGAAGTCTTAAAAGTTTAACTGTTGTTTTGTTTGACCACAAACCTTTCTGACACTCTCTGCAATATACGTTATCTCTTATGAATTTTAAGATGAGTCTTTTTGAATGGAATCTTGTCACTCAGAGCATTTCCAAATCTTTGTGCTGTTGGCACTCTGAGTCTGCACTTGAGGCTAGAGCCTCCTGCTCAGGCTGGGCTTTATATTTTCTTCTGCAGACAATTTCTCGAATTTATTTAAAATCTTTTGAATATCTATTGCCTGTATACCTATCCGCAGCTATCATGTAGTCTACAGCACGTTTACCCATTAGCCTCCAGTACCAGATGACGAGAGAAATGTTTTATTTTTCTGTATAAATGACGTTCACCGTCACGTTGAGTTGCTATCTGTGCTTTTGGAGAGTGTAAGATTGACTAAGAATGCACATTAAGGACACTTGAAATAAAAGTACAAGTACAGTGTTTTTAAGAAAATAACTGCACCTTGTGCCACAGTACAGTAATTCTGACTGGTGATGTTACTAGCACAGGGTATATTTTTGTACTCATCTTTAATTAATGCCTTTGCTACCTTGTTGATGAAGGAGAATGCTCTGCTGTGTGCCCTTGAACGTGTTGGCATGGGTTTTGAGGCGGTGCTGATGACAGCAGCTTGGACACTCTGAAGCACCTCTTCCTTGCTTTCAGGTGTTGGGGCGGCCAGCACCGAGGCTCCAGCCCTGGGCCAGAGGCCAGAGACGATCAACTGCACCATGGCGGAGAGCAAGATCCAGCGCATGCGGCAGTGAGTACCGTGCCTGCCTCTGATTTTACTCCTCTGAAACAGTGGGAATATCCAAATGGTCCGACTTGTTAATTCTCCCTTTTTTAACGCAGTTGCAAACCTTGTTAACTCATGCGCAATTATGAGTACGTTGCTCAGGGACCTAATTGAACTTACTTCCCTGTAATAGTGTATGTTTTTTTTTAATCTCAAGAATACCACTTATTTCATATAACCCTTAGATTATTGCCAAGAGTGGATACATTTGTAGAGCTGCAGCTGCTGTGAAGCTTTTTTCTGTCAAATAAATAAGAAAATACTTGACTCTTTCAGGCCATGTTTTACTGTGAATGATGTACGCATCATCTATGCCAACGCAGAGCGTAGGAGCTGTAGTTGCCAAAGTGAATGATCATCCACGAGGCTCCAAGCAAGCCTAAAGCCTGAGCTGCAGGCACTCTCTTCCTTTGATGATAGAGCATTTAAGTATCCATCTCATTCTGATATTAAATCTTGATCCTTCTAGTGCAAGATGATAGAGTCACCTTTTCCACAGAACTGAATGGCACGTAAGGGTTTGCCTCCTAATCCAATTTTAAATGAAACCAAAGAAATTTGAACATGAGTTCTGCACTAAATATCTGTTTGTACTGTACCTCCGTGTTTCTTTATATCCAGATCAGCACAGGTGTACAAAAAAGCTTTTTAACCTTCGGCAGACCAAACATTTCACACTAAAACAAAGGAGAGGAGGAAAGCTGGCACTCACAATGCCCTTCTAAATGTCCTGTCCTGGATGAATTTGTAGGAAGCTTTTGTTTTGTAAAATCAGATTTAGAAAAACCTGGCTGTTTTGACAATAAAGACCAAGTAATTAGAGATTTTCTTTGAAAATCCTGCCAAAGATCTGTATTCTTCTGGAACTTTGTGGTTCAGTGGATTTCTCCCACATTTCTACCTTTCATTTGCTTACTCCTCTGATGACAGGAAGGCAGCTAGCAGCTGACTGACTGACACGGGCGGACTGTGCAGACCAGAGTAACCTCTGAGAGTACACACAGCTCTGCCAGTCTTACTCCCCAAGGAAGTCTTCGCATGCTTTTCCAATCCCAAAGCACAGGGAAATGTCAGCCTTTCCAAGCTAGATCTGAGTGCTTTAGAAGGGTCATAGAACCACATTGATTCTCGGAAAACAGTCTTCATAATCAGCTGTATTTTGATGTTTAGAAACTTAGGGCTGCATACGAGCCAAATGCTAACTTCCTGTGGTTCTCTCAAAGTTGTCACCACCATTCTGTTTGAAGCATTTAAAAAAATAAGCATTTTGAGAGAAAAACATCACATAACTAATGGTATAATCTACAGTATCAATTTAACCTTTTTTGTATAGGTTTACTGTACGTAGGTTTTTAAGCTTGTATATTAGAAATATTCTGATGAAATTAGCACTCCTAAAAATTCCTTAGTTACCATGGGTAACATATGTGTCAGGTCAAGTTCTGTAATACTGCTTCATTTCTGCTTATGCACTTAAACAACCTTCTTTCACATCTTGACAGCTGTGGTGTACTAACATCAAAGAGGAGAGGTCAACTGCATCTGTTTTAAAAGTGCCATGAGACATTTATTTATTCCAAAAGAAGAGATCACAGTGACCTCCTGTACCAATTTATTGGTAATTGAAGAATGTCCCAGATTTAATAATATCAGAAGGGGACATCTTGGCCATATTAAAATAAGTGGCCTTGACACAGATATTAAATATATATATGTGTGTGTGATGCAGCATCAGAGAAAAAAATGGATCAGGCATAAACAGAGCAGCATCTGGAAGCTTGGCCTTTCACATCATGCAGGGCCTGACGCAGATGCTTTTGCAGAAGGCTGATATTTAAACATGTGCTGACACGCTTCAGTAACTCAGCGTGTCTTTTTCACACCAGATGACTAATTATGCAGCGCTATCAAATCAAACTGTTTCAGCATGATGTTACGAAGGTTGTGATATGGCTGCAGAAAGCACTTGAGCTCACACCCCCGTTTTGCGCACTTATTACCTTCTGAATATGAAATGGCAGAACACGCGCATGTGTTGGCGTTGCATAAAAGAAGCGTAAAAGTCGCATGACCTTCCACAGGTTTAAGCACGGTGCTCATGCTTTGTCTGTGTGAACGTGTGAGGAAGTGGGTTTCTGTCACATTGCTGGCAGCAACATCGCCACGTGAATCCCTGAGGGGTGCAAGCCCACCCGTCTCCCACAGCTACACGCCAGTGCAGTTACAAACTGACAGGGGACAGCCATCGTCTCAACGGTCAAGTCTAACTCCCAGGTGACAGAATCGGCCGATCTGGAGAGACCAAGTGACAGCTGTCTTCCGCACGGCAGCAGCTACAGCTGGTAACTGATTTGCTATAAAATAAACCTGAATAAAATGATCAGGCACCGTTAAACCCCTGGACATTAGTAAAGGGAGGTTCTGATTAATTTTGGTTGTTTGTTTCATTTGTGTATGCAGAGCATGTGAGTATGGCTTTTACTAATCAAGAAGAATTCATTTTGAGGGTAGAAGCATAATGGTGCAGAAATGTATTAACACCAACTTACTGACGTGCCCGTTTCTATTGGTAGTGCTCTCACTACATACTGTCTTTGTTGTTCATATTTTGAGGCCTGTGCTCCAGTTTTGTATTTCAACACCAATGTCAAAATAATACATTCATTTTTAAGTACAGTAATGCTGTCCACACACAACATGTGTCACTCAAGGCTCTTCCAAGCTGAGAGTGCTTCAGGTGGAATTCCTCAGTGTGCTCATTACGTCTCGGTCATCTGGTAGACTGTTGTGGAGTGACAATACTCTGAAAATACGAACAACAGTTTTTTAATTCACAGCATTAAAACAACATTGGTCAGAAAAAGCCTCTAACACTTGAATTAAATGCTTTAACAAAGAAGTCATGCAGAATGCATCAGGAACTGTTACTGATTGCCTTCAGCCTTTCTCAATAGTCTCGTGAATGTACAGTAGATTATTGATTAGGCTTGATCGCTGAAGGCAGGTCAGCTTTCTTTTTTGAGAAATTGTTAACCTGACATGTCTCAGTCAACAATGTATTATTAATGCACTTTGTAGCACCACCATGCCCCTCAGTTGTTTCTGCCTAGATGCTAATAGTTTAAATTAAAGTCTTACTTGAATGCTCCTTAATTAAATTACAGTGAGCTACTGTATACAGCTCACTGCTGTGTATTAACCTACACAATGTGTAGCTTTCAGAACCCTGGCACAGGCTAAGATGTGTAGCTGCTCATGGAAAAGATTTTAATAGGCTGTCGGTTTCTGTCATGGAGGCAAGGAGTTATGCTTCTCGTTTCTGTGTGTATTAAAATACATCTAAAAGATGAGTGTATTTAAAAAAATATTTTTCTAAAATGAAGCATCCATTAATAGGTTGGTGATGCAGTGGACCCATTACTTGCCTTTCATCCCTGGGGTTTTGGGATTGCAATTAGTTGATGTTCACTAAAATTAATTAAGCACAATTTGGCTCCACTAAGGCTGAAAACCTACAAACATATGTTTCAGGTCAGGATTGTGATGGGCTTTAAAACCTACTACTAGAGACTTTTTAAATTGCTGACTGAAATATAGAAGTACCCTTCAAGTCCACACAAGGCTAATCTCTAGGAGTAGAGTTAATAAACTCCTCCAATATGTATACAGTATATGATATTATCCAGTATGTATGCCTTACTGTGTCTTGGATTCCAGGAAGTATTACCGGTAAAACAAGAATAATGGGGCTGGCAGCAGAATTAGTGTTAATAATCCATTTGAAGGCACATGGGAGGGACAGTTCCTCTTGGTAGCAAACCACAAAGTCCTCTTTTATCGCTGGGGCTACTCCACCATGCTTTTGTTGTAAGCCTGCGATCGTGTGTGTGTAATTGGTTAATATTAACACGTGGAATGACTTATTGGCGTTCTGAGCTGCCAAGGTACAGCCTTTTGGAGTGTTTCAACTTTGTCACAGAGAGGAACTGCCAGGTCAGGTGAAGGACAACGTAACAACAAGGGGACAGAGGAGGAAGTGCTTTTGTACGGATGGGACCCAATCAGAGTGATTTCGTTTTAACAAATTTCATTTGTGAGGCTACTGAAGTAATGGCATCACATGTTGTTATTGCAATTGTCTTATATATAGTTTTAATGACATACATGTAGAGTCAGATTTATTGTCAAGCGGACCGTTTTTGTACGAGACTTTGAACCGGTTGGCTCCATCCTCACCCTGAAAAGTAAGAGCTCAGAGGGTGATTTTAATTGTAGCAGGTTGTGATTCTCTGCACTGCAGACAGGTTCAGTGGTGAAAGCCTTCTCCCATGACAGTCAAATCCTTTTCAGTATAGGCAGCTCTGCATTTTGTTGAGTGATGACTCATGTGGCGTTGACCTGAGTAAGTCATCGTATCCTGACAAAGCCAGGCACCTCGCTGAGCTTTAGGCTGGCATTTTAATAATAAAAGTGCAGTTCCAACAGAACATAAAATATAACCTGTCAGATCTCCCAGAGGTAACATTTGAGAATAAAAGAATAAAACAGGTAACTGTTTTTAATGGCTGCCTTTTAGTGCATCTTATTGTTATCA
Source organism: Atractosteus spatula (assembly GCF_055471065.1). Taxonomy (NCBI): domain Eukaryota; kingdom Metazoa; phylum Chordata; class Actinopteri; order Semionotiformes; family Lepisosteidae; genus Atractosteus; species Atractosteus spatula. Next base: position 1,745,016 of record NC_142717.1, on the reverse strand, counting down.
TTCTGATTGCGGAATTGGATCTGGGAGGAATTCTTTGGAATTTATTTTCATACTGCAGAGGCACAGAAAAAGACCTAAGCCATCCATGCCCGTTTTTGTATGTGTTGCCAAAGTTAATAAAATTAACCAATGCCTTCCTTTAACGCTATTAAGACCCCTTTCTCCTTCAATGAATGCTGCTTTGTAACACACAATGAAAACAGTCAAAACCACCAAACACATTTATAATCCAGAAAATTAATTTTCTGCATTTGCATAATGCAGTTTCATCCCAAAGGATACCTGCATGCTTCACGTATACAGGAGCACCCATTTCATCTGCCACAGTGCAGCGCAGAACCCACCTAACAGACACAGGGCAGCCGATATGCTATCAGCAGCCCCGCTATGCAAAGCGTTAGTAGCATCAGGAAGAGGAAAGAGACGTTTTTTCACTGTTTTAATTAAGGTGGAAATCTCAGAAGGCCAGATTGTGCAAGCTCCAAGTGGAATTTAGTCAGGACTTCAAGATTAATATCCCTTCTCACAGTGCCATGGGATCTTTTATGACTGCAAGTCATTTTTATGTGGCCTGATGCCTTATGAATGTTGCCCACCTCCTATAGTGAATTGTCAGCATACTGGGGCATAGACTGTGCCACCTACTAGTCTGGGGTTTGATATGGAGATCTGCCATTCCGGGACTGACCGGGCTCAGTCTTGCTTGGCCTCTGAGATCTAACAAGATCAGGTTAGACGGAACCAGCTTCAGTAGTAGAACTTGTGTTAAACATTTTGCCCTGTATTACTTAGCTTTTTGTTTAAGCAAAAGTGAAGCAATGATTTTAGTGTAGATCAAAATGATTGTTAAGGATAGAATTCTTCAAAATCATTAAACGTCCCGCTATACGGTTCTGTTTCCTTTAAAAAAGTTTTTAAAAAATGTAGATAAAACATTTTTGAAAAATATTTTCATGCCAAATTCTTCTCATAAAACTATATAACTACAACTATCAATAAATGATTTAATAAAAATGTCTTTTCATGATTAGTATTCTCTGAAACGGGCAAGTGGGTTATTCTCAAAGACTGATGCTGCCACAGGGTCAAAACAAAATAAAACACAAATAGAGTGAAAGACCTTTAAAATAAGCTTCAGGTTTGCAGATTACACTGATATGAAGCTACCAAACCTTAATGGAAAAACCTCAAAGCAACTTACTGATAACAATTAAAAACATAACATTAGAGCCACAGAGAAGAAATGTGTCTTTCGTTAAGATCTGAGATGTCAAGGTGCCACCAAAATGGTAAGAGGCTACAGAATGGTAAAACTGGGTGGTGTTAGAAATGGTAAAAAGTCATGGATTCATAATTTTATTGTTTTTATGCAATGTATTTGCCAAAGTCACTCTTCAGGAAAATAGCAGCTAGAGTTTGTTCCCCTTTCTGTGTTCTGTGCAGGCTGTTGAAGAGAGAAAGTAAGTAGTCCCACTATTCATGTGACAGCCGGAATAGTGCTTGACAAGGTGGCTTAAGTGCACCCTCAAAGACTGCCTGCCTGATAGCGAACTGGTCCTGCGGTCTCTGCCTGCCTTCATCTCCGCATAAATGGGTCGATGTGAAGATGGAAGCTGTTGAATATGTGACCTGAAGGTTAGCAACAGCACAGCTGTATGAGGTTCCCGCAATATAAACAGCAATAGCAATATTTCCAGCCTTGGAAAGAAAACCTAGAGAAACATTGAGGATATCTAAAGTGTGAAGTACAGCAGAATTTGCAACACGTATGGTAAAGGTTATTGCTGGCCCAGAATCCTGAACATTTGTAAAAAAAACAAAGTCAAATGTTATTCATATGGTATTCAAGTTGCCTTTCATTTCTGTGCTGAATGATTTTTGTAATTGATCAGTCGAAAATCCTTCCTGTTCACCCAATGAGAACTACTCCACACTTTTGATTAAGGGCTACTAATGGCTCATACTAGTATGTTTGAAGCATGAATTTCTAAGGACATTTTAAGGAGTGGAGAAATGGATACATTATTTTGTGGAGCTGACAAATAAAAAAAACCCAATAAATGTTCTTGTATATTGACACATTACCAGAGACTGCAATCTGCGTCAACTTTCAGAATTTGAAAGGAAATCTTATAATCTTTAACAGTTGTTTGTGTTTGGAACTGACCGCATTGAAGATGCAAAATTGGAGTATGAAACGAACTCTTCTGATATGTTGCTGAGTGTGGTTTATGAGAATGTATGCAAAATGAAAATCTTCTTGGTCTATGAAAAAAATACAACAAACAAAGTGTTCATATATGCTGTGCAATAAAATGCAAATAGATTTCGATGTGTCTTTAGGGCAAGTGAAATGTTGTAGTTGGTTCTCAATGATAATCTTACCTACAGCAGGATTAGGGTTATCAGCTGTTACTTGATCAGCCTCTCTTCCTTTTGAGTAATTGGAGCTCTGACTACATAGATTTCTCAGCAAAATGATGAGTCTCCATCAGCATCTGACTGTTGTCCACTCAATTATTATTTTCTGAAGCAAAGTCTGTGGCATTTCACCAGCTGGCAGTGTGTATTGATCATTAAATGACACCACAAACTAAAACAAGGAATTTTTGATGGCCTTTCTAAGAAAGCCAAACAAGTGTTTTAAAGTTGTTTTATTTTTTGACTTACTGCACATCATATACTTTTCAAACAAGGTTAGGGATTACAGTCTTAGGCTCTTTTCATAAAAATTATTTCTGACCGTCCTAGTTCATTGTTTTCAAGTTGTCCGCATGGATATTCTTCAAATGACGCATCCTGACACGCACTTCTCACTAACAAATTCACACATGGATGTATAGTCTGCCTCCTTTTGAAGACCCTATGAATGTTAAAATTTCGCTGTGCCTTGAATTTAATGTCTTAAACTAAAATGCATTTGTAAACAAGATGCTGCTGTCATTCATATTTATGATTAAGAGACTGACATTCTGAATCAATGAATATTTCATAGTCAATTTGTAAAAAAAAAATCTTTCAAGGACACATCATTGGATCTTGACAACACATCTCTTGTTCCTTCTGATTTACATGGGCCATGAAATAAACAGCCATCGTCCAAATCTCATACTTCTATGGTTCCTTATTACGACTTTAATAAACCATTTAAAACCTTATACATTTGACGCCATATGTGTCTTTCCTTGTAAGAAATGGCGTTTTAAAATGCCAGAGGCTGAAGTCTGCTTTCTCTTCCAGCTCTTTCTGAAATGGTCACCCAGCCTGGAAGCTCTGGAACACCTCTGTCCTCTTCCTGTCCTACGCCTCTCTTCCTTCTACATCCACTTTCCGCGTTCTCTATTCCGTGCTCGTTCTTCTCCCTCCATCCTTCTCATTCTCCCGTTTTCATGGTCAAGCGTCAGACCCCTGTCAGCCCCTGCCTGTCTCCAGGGCTAGTCTCCAGTCCGTCTTTCCTTAAAAAAGGTATTTTTAAACACAAGTTTGTGAGGAGGTCAGATTCCTAAGATACCCTAATTCTGCTTTCCTCTGTGTAAATATCTCGCCTGTTGAGCTCCCCCTTTGCACTGCTCTCTCACTCCTCTCCCTCCATCCGATCTTCACCCTTGTAGCAGCTCCCTGGCTCATTCCTCGTCCTGTTACTCGCGTTCTCACTGGTAGGCTGCCTTTCCCTCAAACAGGCGAGTTATGCCAAATAAACTTTAATTTGTTTCGTCTTTATATCGCAAACTTTTTTTTATTTAATTAGGCCATCTTTAAGTCGGTCTCTCTCTTGGTTTCATTTGTTTTGTCTCCTGGGATCCATTCTTGTATGTCCTTGGTTCAATGATAATTCATTCTTCTGTTCTCAAAGAATTTTTAGTCTCTTCACTCCTACGATGAAGTCACATGCTCTTGGTTGTGCTGCAATCCATTTGCTCCTTTATCTGCTTCTTATAGACACCCTGGGCATACATCTTCCCTTGAGTTTTTGAGATATGATATTTATCACTTGGATAATATTTAACAAATACCCACATAAGTTGTAGTGGGTAAAAGTTGTTTCGGTACAAGAACCCGAGAAGCAATTTAAAGCAATCTTTTATTATACAGAGCCAAAGGCAGAAATTAAGAAATGTTTTAAAGCAGTAATTGGCAGTTTGTTGCCATTTAAACCCAAGAGGCAGCACAGAAAACAGCTCTTAAACAGAGTTACACGCAAACAAAAGAGCAAGGGCATTTAAACTAGTTCTAAAATCGGATCAAACCTCTCTTGGCAAATCATAGTGACACACACAAACAACAAACTTATAACTTGAAGGCAGCAGGGTGGAGTGCCCAGTGGGTTGCAAGTTCAAGCCCCAGATGAAATACTGCTGTTGTACCACTGAGGAAGGTTATTGTCTCCAGTTGTGTTAATGGGCCTCTAAGTTGTCATTGCCAATGAGGATTTATTCTGTATTGGCTTACCGTCTAAAGTTCACCAGGAAATAACTGAGTGTATATATTTAACAAATTTGGTGCAACCCAGTCAAATAGCAGTCCTGTGGTCTAACAGTTACAGTAAGACCACATCTTGGGTGTCACGTTGAGGTCGGTACTCCCTAGTTTGTTTTTGAACAGCTGGGAGTTTCTCAAATAAACCTCGTCTTCTACACACCATCAACATTTCATATTTCAGGGTCCTGAAATATGTAAAAACAGTCTATAAAAATGATTTGTTCCTCATTAAATCCTAACATTAATCTTAATTTGTGACTTCAGACTTTAACATTTGCATTTTATTTTTTATTTATGTTTAGAATAAAAATGGGATGTTTCGTGTTTTTCTGGGTTGGATTAATTAAATTAAGATTTATGATACTATTAATTGATGACTCAGTGATAAATCACCCTGACATGTCTTCATCTAAATGCCAGATATGCACAGTTACATACAAATAGCACCTCTGTTTTAGAATTAATTTCAATTGTTAGGCTTAGGAACTGCTAACAAATATGTCTTTACCAAACAATGTGTTGTGAACGTTTAAAGTCTATGAAAGTAACTCACGTCATGCTGTAGCCTAGCCCACAGGACACGTACAATGGATGAGAATTTGCTGTGCATCAGCATTTTCTGATATTTTAGTTTCTCTAAATACCACGTTTCACTTTATTACAGGAAATGTAATTAAATATTTCATATATTTATATGATTCCAAAGCATAATTGACTTCCAACTTAATGCGTGCATCATTGTTTTTCCTACATAGACCTCAATTCTGGAAAACATGTTTATTCCTTAGCTTTTTTTACTTTTTGGTAGTGTACTCTATGAATAATTGCACACAACATTCATTTAACATGGACTTAAATCGTTATTTGTAAAAATGTGTACAAATACCTGTTGGAGAAATATCTAGGTATAATATGATTGATAAAATGGAAAGCCAATAATGTATGAAAGCAAAATTATTATTTTTTTTATTTGTCTATGCAGTAAAGATAGATGCATTATTTAAACAACATGTATCTTAAGGAAATGGAGGTCTGTGTTATATATTCAAAAGAGTTTTGAAGCTTTTAATTTATATGCACTGTAGGCTGTTACTTTTTAAATGAATACAGTGTTTTTCTCTGGCAATCTGATGTCTACTTTAAAATCATACTTTCAGTCTCAGTAGCTGCATCAGATCTTTTAAATTTAAGAGTCATAAATAACTGAATACTGTTCCTTTCTGAGCCAAGGTATTGTTTCAATTCAGAGCTGTCATCCTCTCTTCATCTCTGCCTTGGTGACTAGATATTGATTGCAGTCACAATGATGTTTTAATAGTTTTCCTCAGAGCCTAGTTCTGTTATCCTGATCTTTATTTAATAGCGCATTAATATTTATCCTGTTTACCGTCATAGCAAGGGTAGCCTGATCTCCATGCATTGATTAGTGCAGTCAGAAGAGACTTGCAAAAGAGCAATGCAATTTGTGTGTAATAGCGTAAGAGGTGCTGAGATACGCTAAACACTGTGATGGATTGCAGCTCCAAAGCTTAAGGCACTGTATCTGTTTTGAGGTATAAATATTTTATTCCCAGTATTGTGACTTTTCCAGTTTTGTCATGCTGCTGGCTAAATACAATTAACTTTCCTTTGGATGCAAAAGGGGGTTTTGGGAAAAGATCAATGATTATTAAAAGGGTTTTAATTAAAATAAACATGGATTTGCATCCCTACTACTCAAACAAGGAAAGAGAATTCTCCAAGTGCTCAGGAAAATATATTTTTTCTCTTAACTGACTTGAGATCCATGGACACTTGAGACCAACATTCTTTACTCATTTTTTTATGTTTTAAGAAAAATAGCTATAGAGAATTTAAGAAGCTCACCTGTTACACTCCGAATGGACAGGATTGGTATGAAATTGATTTAGGCACACTGCTGACATGGCACTTGGGATACCCCTGGAAATACTTTTCAACGTTGTTTGACTGCTCTTTGGACTTTATACTCAATGTACTTGTAGGGACATTCTTCATTAAAAAGAGAAGCAGCAGACGGCTGGAGAAGAGATGTAATACCCAGAACCACAACTGTGAACTAATATATTCGAATACCTGAAGTGCAACAGCACAGAAGTCAATCTGGCCCTGTTGCATTTCTCTTCCTGCAGCGTTCTTTATTTATTTATGTCCATTAAGGCAGAAGAAGAAGAATGTGAAATATGTGAAAGTTAGTTTGAGAATTGTTTGAGTTATTGTGTGCAAATTGGTGGCCATACCTGCATGGGTATCTTGAGGTCTTTGCACTATACAGTAGGTCTGAGAACCCAGAAGTGTTGCAGTTTGTATTTTTTGGAGGGCTACAGAAACACTGAAGAAGGCTTGGTGGTTGGTTACATCACCCTTGCATTCTTTTCACTGATGGTTCCAGGCAGACCTTAATAAATGTTGGTATTCGTAAGAGGTCAGATAGTGTTCATTTAAATCTGTGTGTTTCTTAAAGAACATAATACAGTACCAGAAAGAAAAACACCATTTAAAAAAAAAACATAAATGTTGTGATTTAAGTGTCAGTGGCTATACTTACAGTCTGAAAGAGTCTCAAAGAGAACAGAAGGAGGAAACTCAATTCAAGTATTCGAATTTCTCAAAAGCAACGACAGAGTTAACGCATTGGACATCGTCAGTAACAACACCGAGCAATGGATCAGACAACACCAGTGGAAGCTGTGTGGAAATGCATTTAAATCGGAGAACAGGAGGCGCTTCTTTAAACAAAGGGCTGTCTGGAACAAACTACACAGCCAGTCTGTTGAAGCAGATGCCCTGGCTTCTTTCAAGACACAGCTGGATGAGATCACTGGATTAATTAGCTCCTAACTCCCAAACTGGCTAAATGAGCCAAATGCTCCCCTCTCATTTGTAACTATTCTTCAGATACTGTAGGAATTTATTTTACATTACCATTATATATTATTATCCTTTCTTTCCGTGATACCCTTGTTGAATCAAAACTAGTCTTTTCTTAAAAAAACAATAAGGGTTTACATTAACTAATTCAATGTTTTTGAGACACACTAACGTATGAAGAAGAAAAAGATGAATAATTTAGAATTGGTGTAAGTGAACTAATAAGCAAACGTCTATTTTACTCAGCAATTAGAATCTGGTGGTTGAATAGCTGAGTAGAGAGTAAACAAGACCCGAGTCTGGGCAGCCTGGCCGACAGATCAGTCAGAAACTTTGAAACTTGTGAGTGGGATTTTCACCATACCGATTAGTAGAAACACTTCATGCAGTGATCAAAAGCGACTTCAGAGGACCTCAGAAAATGAGTCATTGATGCTCAGTCTGAAGAGGGTAACAAAACCACTTTTAAGTATTTGAGGCTCCATCCAGCCAGTGTCAGACCAGTGTCAGACCAGTGTCAGACCAGGACCCGTTGTTCTGGCTTGATGCTCCCAAGAGCAACCTTGACAATTATCCTAGAAGGCACAAAGTTCCCCAGTGTAAAATCTAAGGATCTGAAGGCTTCTCACACTGTAAGTAATGTCAGTTTTCATGCCTCAGCCATCAGGAGAAGACCAAATGGGAATGGTTCTCATGAGGTTTGCTCTGGAAAGAACAATGGTGCCTGTCTCAGTTCCCCCAGAGAGCACCAGGATGATCCACAGATTACTAGAAGAATGTCCCCAGGACAGACAAGTCAAAAGCTGAACTTCTTGGCCACAATGAGAAGTGTGGAGAAAACCAAACTGTCTTCCCACACAATTACTTCATTCCGACTGTATCGCTGTTTGGAATCCTGAATCTGGCGTTGCGTCCGCAAATTCTGGAGCGACTGTCAGGCTGTTTATTCATCAGATGAAGCCAAGGTCAAAGTGGGTCACACAGCAAGACAATGATCCTTAACAACATACTGTATACTGTACTGTAGGAAGGTCTAAAACAGAACGGCTGCAGAAGAAATGTATTGTTTTGTGTTGGGCAAGTCAACGTCTGAACCTAAACGTAAACCCCACTTGACATGTTATAGCAAAATCTGAAATGAGCTGTTTGTGCAAGGAAACCTTCAGATACAAGTGATGATTAAGAATGGTACAAAACAGGTTATCTGAGTTGTTATTCAAGAGTTTAGATTGGTTTAGCTTTACTTTATATAGTGATTACAAAACAATTTAGAACTAAGTTAAATGCTTAGCAGATTCTTAGTACCATCCCTGTACTCGGGCCACATCTGTATCACTTAACACCAGGGGTCTTAAAATTAATTCCTGGAGGGCCTTATGTTTTCTGGTTTAACCAAACCAGACTATTAACATTTGACAACCAAATTATTTTTCAGATTAGACCTATGTTTTTTTTTAAGTCTTTTACAGGTGATTTCACAGGCCATTCACTTCATCAAAGGTAGTTACCTACAGTATAAGTCAACAGGTGTGCAGTTCTGAAGAATGGTTTTATACTACATAAGAAAATTGAGAAAAATATTTGAAGTTCACTATTTTGATAAGTTAAATTTGCAAGTGTTGCAGTTACGCAAATCCAGTCCTCAAGGGCAAGACTATGATGGATGATTTCTAGGTGTCTTAAAAGAAGACCTTTGAAAGTGTTAAAATGATCTGATTAAAGTAGTGATGATCTCAGTTAGGAGTACAATCCACAGATACTGTGGATCTCCAGGACTGGAGGTGTGCACCACTGCTTTTCTTTCAGTCGTCACAAACTTACAAAGTGAGTGAAGGTCATGAACAAAACCAGGATTTATTCAGTGCTGAAGTTTGGTACTTAACAGTAATTTGCATGAGGAGAAGACTGGCTGTCAGGCAGACAATTACACCAAATGACCTACAGTAAGGAGGAGTGCTGGAAGTTATATTTAATGTGTTTTATCCTCAGCTTCTCTTTTCAACCTCTTTCATGCTCAGTGACGAGACTTTCTTACCTGCATATTCTTTATGTATTTTAATAAATACTCTCTTAAATTCTTCATATTGGTAAAGCTGCTACAGTAGTTCTCAGGAGAATTTACTCATATTTAAAAACTCATGCTGTATGAAATTAAGGTTAAAGGTTTATACAGCAATAACAAAATAGCATACAAATCTCTCACACCTTCTATATAACATTTTTACAATTACATTTGTTTTTAATTTAGGAAACACTGAATACTGCATTATTTCAGATTATTTTGTATATCACATATGTATGCTGTGATGTATGTCATTATTTTAATATTTTGATCAAATAATTAATGTGATTTATTTTTCCAGTGATGTGACAGTTATATAAAAACACTACCATGGTTAATTCAAAATAATTAAAAGCTTCAGATGTTTTACCTGGCAAAACATTAAGGAAATAATTCTCATTTTCAGCTTATTTAAGCAAAATTTAGTGTTAAATTATACCCAGTAAAGGCATAAATCCCTCTCCTGGTGAGATTCCACTATCTCTAAAAGTGTTTTGTTGTGTGTTATCATATACTCTAAATGACTTTGTGATCACTATATAAAGTAAAGCTAAACCAATCTAAACTCATGTGTAACAGTGAATGGACAATTGCTCACATCATAAAAACTTCTTTATATCTTCTATTATATATTTATTTACCTGTAAGCCATCTACTAAACCTCAGACATCTATTTTCCTGGGATTGACATACTAGACTGAAATTCTAAACAACCAGAATTTGCCCCAACAATCTATATGAGTCATTAAATTATTCTTCAGAAATTAAAGTAGAGAAGCAAAACACCAAAAAAAAATTAAAATAAAACAGGTAGTGGATGTGTAAGGATTTATTTTTGAACAAGAAAGGCATAAGGTTATGGCTGCCACTTTTATCACATGAAGTATGGTTACATAGGTCAGTACAATTCTGGGAGACAAATCTCCATATATTCTTTGGGCACGTACTCCTCTGCTGTAAAAATTAAATCAGTTTATTCAAATCCAGTTTCATCTTGGATCAAAAGGAGGAAGCTACCTCAGTGCCAGGAACAGTTATTATGTGTTTTGTCTGGTGGCATCTGCCTGTGGGAAGATGAGTGTCTTATCGCCTTGTCAGAGGAATGCGAGTGTCCTTTCTGATGCAGTGCTCATAAAAACCCTGATGATGAGTCGTGATCAAAGAATGAGTTTCTGTAGGTCCCTGAATGTCTTAGGTTAATTGTGATGAGATCAGTGATACAGATACAGTGATTCCAGAATGTACTGTTCTTACCGTAAAACTACACAACTTTTAAATGCTGCTCTAGGACTTCAGAGATGTGTAGCAGAGGTGAATCAGTCCCTTGTGAATATTAGTTCTCTTTGCAATAAAGTCAATTAGAGGCTTTTGCAAATTTAAGCTATTGAGCAAAAATTATCTCAAATAGCTTTTTCTGTGTGGTTATTAACAGTGATGTAAAAGTTCAGTTCTGACCAGGACTGCTAAGGAAAAGAGCAGGTGAGTGTAGCTCAAAAACAAACATGTTCTTTTATTTAACAGTGTAAATCTGTCAAGTCACAGTCAAGGTCAAGCCACAAGCAGAAAAAGAGAGGACAACTGTAAAAAAAAAACTTTAACTCACAACTACTTTTTACTACTTTTTTTTTATTTTAAAAAAACATGGAATTTAGTAACAAGTGTCTTTAGTTTCCTCAACATTCATAATTAAAAAATAGGGATTTTGAATAAAATACAACTGCTCAGCAAAAACCCTCTGTGGAATTTAGTAAGTCAAAGACTGTATTTTACATAATCTAACAATCCATTAATTGAACAGTAGGATCTCATGCAGACATACCTTGAAAAAGCTAGTGTGCCAACTTCAGAAACACGGCTGGTTAGCTTGTTCCAGACTCCCACAGCTCTTTGGGCACAGAAAGGCTTTTGCATAGCTGGACATTTGCGTTTTTGCATTTGGTTTTTGAGTTAGCATTGTAACATGGTGTAGCCCTGCATGAATGTGAGCATGATGTATGGATTTAACATATGCGCCGGTAAAAAAAAAGAATCCTCTGGATGCCCATGGCACTGAATCAGCCGGGACAGGCGACTGGGATTTCACATAGACGGGCCGCTGCAAACTCTTCTGCTTGGCTGTGCTTGGGGAGTTACCTCCGTAAAGTGAGTTTCAGGGCCCTGCCGGGAGGTGGCCTCTGTATTTCTTGTGCTGTTTCAAAGTGAGAAGGTTGTGCACTGCACCATGCAGATGCATTCCCCGCTGCGTGGTGCACAGTGCATAGTGCCATATTGTATACGGTACACCTCTCCTATCTGTTTGTCCCATCAACGTTTCGATTTTAAGCTTCCTGCACAAATGTGTTGGCATGAAGTGCTTTTTATCTTTAGAACAGAATCAGCCATGAGCAGTTTGATGAAAGTAATGCAGATTTGATTTTTTTTTGGGGGGGAAGGCAGCCCATGGAAGAAATGTGGGAAAAGATACAAATCCTGTATCTGAAATGTTTAGATACTTGATCATTTTAAAAGTTATATGAATGACACCAAATGTGACAAAACCAAATTTAATCCACTTAGCTGTTTTACCTGTGTTTATTTCTGGAAAAGTTCTGTGTATTTTTTTTTTATTTAGTATAATCCAAATGTTTTCTGAAACAGGTTTTTTGACAAGAATAACAAGTACAAGAATATGCCCATGGTTAATACCATTTTCTGTCTCTACCAGATAGACAAGGAGGGTAGCTTTTGTGTTGTTTGTGTGCTTCAGAGTGACTTGGTGATTCATTTTCACTGGAACTAACTTGTTGCAGCTGACACAACACAAGTCCAACTTTTGACATTTGAATTAGTGGATAGATAACTAAGCATAATGTTTAAATCTGTTTTTTACATCCCGGATACATCCAATTCTTGCGGCATATACAATCATTTGACAGAATTTCTATTTCTTTTTTGGAAAATGACATTTTAAACTTTTATAAAACTGGCATTTGTGAAATAATGTATGAATAAAACAAAAAAATGAACGATTGGTTTCACTGACCTGCTCCATAGATCTACAGTATGTCTTTTCCGTCAAACTGCAGTGACTGATGTATAAAATGAGCTTTCTATTGCATGGTTTACTACATTTACTATTAAACAATTCTTTGTTCAAGGCAAACCTGTGGGGAATGGAGGGAAGGAGGTACATTATTAATTTTTTCAGGAATTAAATTATGAGATCACTATTAGCCACATACAATTTCTTGCATTAGGAATTTGTCTTTTCGCATGGTGATATTATTTTCAAGATGAACCACTGAAAATGGAAATTATGTCTGGTTTTCACATTCAAAAATATCTTAGCTTATATTACCTGTTGTTTTTTTCTTTGCAATTAGTGTTTAATGTTTGTATATGAACAGGTAACTGTACCTCTGACAGCAGTGGCATTAATCAAGTAGCGTGTATTAAGCACTCTTTCCTTTCCAGTTCAATTCCAGTTACACTTGTCTAAAAACTACTGGACCACTTCAGGATGCCTTGTGCAGTTTAGATGGAAATCAGACGTGTTAGCATGTGGCATTCCATTTGATTGGTCTCTAATTGTCGCGGATTTGCTGCGTGCCTGGTGTATTAGTTGAATCGCTGATGTGTGACTACCTGGGAAACTCCAGCACCCTGGGAGCAGTGCTCTTTTGTGAGCTGCTGTTGGAGAAGCTTTCAGAGAGGATTGCAACCACGGTCGTTTCCTTCTAAACTGCCAAATATGGACTTTTGTCCAGAGCACCCTGAAACATAAAATGCTTGTAACCAGTTCAGTTCAAAGTTTTAAAAGGGGCACAATACATCAAGGTAAACAGCTGAACCAAGTATCCAAGCTTCAGTACAAATCCCCTGGTATTTCCTACCCTCGATACCCCTCTCCCCCACAACCTAAACCACAGAGCCTAAGAAAGATGGCAAAAGGCAAAAAATAAGACTAATCAACTTTAAAAAAAAAATAACCAGAAGCAAAGATGAAGCAGTAACAGACATAAAGAATAAAAAGGAAAGATACCTGAACTAAAATTAAATAAGAATAATTATTTCAACCTGTACAATATAAAAACGTCCTTTTGTTTTTCTTTTACAGTAAACAGTATGTCCACTGTGTTTCAAAGTACAGCTTACATTACATGCTTATAATATTTATGTTACATGTCATGGACCATGAAGTTGTCTTCAGGCTTAGCACAGATATTCCCCAAGCAACCATGTTTTCTAGTGCTTGGTGACCCACTGTTTGAGACCACTGCTACCTGACTGCAATGCCTTGGAACTTATTGTAGGTACTTATAATAAGACTGAAGTCCACCCTTTGTGGGTTTAAGTCGTCTTACGGTACCTCCTCCTGGTTCTACCACCTACTGAAAGATAAAACAAGTGTTTTCATTTCCATGATGCCATTCTGATAGCTTTAAGCCGTAGACAGCAAAGAAAATGCAACCATACTTTCACAGTTTTGCCTTTTAAATAATTATTTGTAATATACATAAGTAAGATTATCTGTTATTTTACGTAGAAATAATTGATGCATTCAACACGATGTCTGCTTTATCCTTAAGGAATTGGCTGATTCAGTGGACTCGGTGATGAGGTGGATAGGAGAGCACAGATGTCGTACCTGTACATGTGCTTGCTGTTCTGCGCTATTGATCAAAGTATTTTCTCCATTGTCCTAAAAGAATAAGAGAAAATGGGCCATCTACAAGAAGAGGGGTTTCTTTAGAAGTGCTCAAATGTTTTCACGCGGTCAGTAAACACCAAGGAATCAAACAAATGCCTGCCAGCCACTCTGCACCAGCGTCCCTGCTGGCAGAGAAGAGAGAGACCGCTTCACCAGCTGACTCAGTGGGGAAACTGAAGAAGGCCAGATTGAGCAAGCCAGGGCACCTACTCTGACTCTTTCTGTTGGCCACGGGATCTCTAGTGTAGTCGGGCCTTTGGTTTATCATCTCGTCGCCAAACCACGGCCCTGGTGTGGCATTTCTGGCCCGAGTGTGTCACCTACCGACATCCGCTTACAGCGGCTGCCTATGTTTCTATTTAGAGGTCACCCAGTGAATGAAACTGAATGCACAAAAGCAACAAGAGCAATGCGGTAATAAATAATACATCAGGAATGAAGTCTGGCATCTGGGGCTTTGAGATACAGGGTTCATGACAGAGTGAGGCAACTCAGTATGGTTATCAAGTAGCTTAAAAGGACTTTGGTGACAGATGTCTCAGTGTGACTGTACCCTTTTTATATTTCCCAACGATAGAGCTTTAGTCGGTTGTTTGCATTGCAAAATCAATTGTCCCACATGCGATATATCACCTGATGTTCTCTCCCGAGGAGGCAGATGCTAAGATTTCCTGCACCTGCTGTTCTGTTTGCACTATCTGTGTGTGTTGTTTACTGTTTTAAAGCTTGAGATGGCAAGTGTCTTGGTTTCCAGCAATTCATTGTGGTTTTTGTTAGCGCTGCTCCTGCTGAGGGACTGCAGAGCTGGACTGCTACCAGGGCCGTCAGTGTGTTCCATAAATGCTGATTAAATCTTCACGCTGTGTGACCTGTGGTGTTTGAGCTTAAATGGCTCTAATTTTCTTATTCATGTGCTTTTTCTACACTCAGATTGCTGTATGATCCAGCAGTTAATATGAATGAATGTCTGCATATGCATATATAGTATATACAGGCTATTTGTTTTATGACCAGTTGTACAGTTTATGTGGGGCTGTATTGCTTTAAATAAAATATGAGGTCATACCGTACCAGATCATGCATTTCTGTTGGCAAAATGGGCCCATCGAATTGTTTTGTTTTTTTCTGGACTGAAAGGGTGCAGAAGGCATGTGTATCGTCTGTATTCTGAGGAGAGAGAAAATCATTTCAATGATAGAGGTTCGATGAGGTGAATGTCAGAAACCCAAATATATTCTGTAATATAATCACAAAAAGCTTTAAGAAGATTTAAGAGTTAGTAATGGAGAGGCCCCGTGTTATGCACTTCAGCATTTCCTGTTTTTGTTCAGGTCAATAAGAGAGAAACTGGGAGAAGAGGCCTTCCAGACGGTCTATGACTACCTGAAGAATGCCAGGGAGAACTGTGTGGAGGAAGCCGAGATCAAGGATTTCTTGGGGAAGATTGCGGGAAAGCCAAGTGATTGCTTTGAAGTGGATCAGCTTCTCTACTTTGAAGAGCAACTGCTGATGACAAAGGCAGGCAAAGACATAGATAAAACAAACAAGCGCTAAAATGGAGCATGGAGTCCAAAGGGTACAACAAACCGCAAGAACTACACGACCTAGAACTGTTTCACACTGCGTGAAGAGGTTTTCCTCTCTCTTTACACAAATAATCATTCTTTAGAAAAGGGTGCTGCAGGGGTGTGCAGCTCTTCTTTGAAATAATGGTGTCAGGTATTTGCTGAATGCACTGATTAATGAGATTACTATCAGCTGAAGAAGTTCTCAGGTGTCGGATCCAAAAATGTTTTTGTTAAACCAGCAAGGATGGCAAAAACATTGTCCTAGTGTGTTTTACAAAATCAGATCTACAGCCCCTACTTGCGATGTCCCATTTTGTGAAATGACTAAACAAAACATGCACATTTATTAAACATAATACATAATATCAACTTATATCTATTATATGAAATGTGTAGATAACACGTATCAGTTGCTGCTTCAAAGTGTCATGACGGCTGGCTTTCAAGGAACAAACTGTGAAAACTGTGCAAGGGGCTGAATACAGTACGTTGGCAAGGTTGGTTTTGATAATATGCAAAAGGGAAGAAGGGATCAAATATAAAAATTAGATTTTTAGAAAGCTCTCTCTAATACAGTAATGCTTTCATATTTCTCAACATTTTTTTTGTTCATGTAATCTTTAAGGCGTAAATAAAAAATTATATCATACTTAGCTAAAGCAGCCCGTTTATTAAGCAATACACACAGCAAAGTTGTGTTATTTACCAATGTGCTCTGTCTTGTTATTTTTTAATACTTGATGGAATGGCATATGGATTAAAGCTGGAGCTGCCACTGAACAGACAAACCTGTTCCCATGATATTTTTCCAAATATTTCTCCAATACATATTTAAAAGAGGTTCTCAGATGAATTCAAAATGTATGCATGTGGGCTAAGAGGTAGAGAAAAAACCTAAGTGCCTTGAATCGTAGGAAGAGAAATACATATTGTAATGTGTAATGTGCACATACAGTATGATATAAAGGATCAAGTGATAAATGATTTCTTCATCGTAGTCTGACCAAACTGCTTTACAAGGAAACATTGTGTCCTCTAAGGTGTTCAATGACACAGCGATTGAGAAAATCTCTAGCGCATTCAGTTGGGTCAGATGGTGCATTACACCAATAAACTTCACTATAAACATGGTATAAACTACACAAATAAACTATGGTATCCATGCTATAATATTGCCAAATTCCTTTTTAATCTTTATAAGGCCTGCCTTATAAAGACCTACGAGTAACAGGTAACAGATGTGCAGGAGGGCTATCCGTCCAGGAACGGCACATGTCGTTATTGGGTGTAACATTACGATCCTGTTTGAGGAACAGGTAAAGGTGAACACACCTGAAGAAGCTCCATAGCCGAAGCACTGTGTCCCTTCTCTTTACCTTTCAGCAGGGAATAAACCGTCACGTCAAGTCTGCTGACCCAGCTCCCTGCTGCAACCTTTTTACAACACCCTTCCTTCCCGTCACTGATGACGAGAGTCTGTGTAACAGCAGAAGCAGGCTGGAAAGTCACAGTGCTGATTCTGAAAGGCTGGCTTTACACTGATAATGACAGCATGCATGCATGTGAATGGTATGAGATACTCTATAGGATAAATAATCGGGGTTAATAATTATTGTAATACTGCATTTGTTAACTGCCCCTGCAATCAAACTAGCTGCTAACAACGTCAGATTGCTAGAACTAGAAAGAACTTTTTGAGCATCATAGAGAGAATCGATAAAAGTATCATTAAAGAAAGGGGAAATGTGCTCACAAAATTACAGTATTGTAGAGTAAAATGTCTCCATACAGTAAGTCCCTGAAGCAAGTATATTGGTAGCAGAAAGAGATAAGCACGAGTTCCTTGGACCTAAAAATATTAACTGAAAATGAAAGTGCAGTTTTTTCCCCTTAGGGCTCTAAAAAGTGTGCTTTCAGTTTTTAAACTTATTCAATATACTGTAGATCACAGGGGATCAAAGCAGAGCTCAGGTTTTACTACAGTGCAGAATAGGTGGTGAACCTGAACTGAATGACCATTTTTATAGGAAGGAAGGACAAGCTAAGAAAATTTGATTTGCTAAAATTCAAAAGGTTTTTCCTGTGCAATTCAGTTTTTGACATCAGACTATTTGTCTCTCAATTAAGATTGTTTTTCATCCAATTTAGGCAGGGACCTTGTTTAAAGCTGGGAGTGCATATTGGACACAGACCATTCTTCCCAGATTTATGTCTCTTCAGTTTATTTCCTACTGGGAAAAGGTTCATCACACTCTTTAATCCCACGGAAATTTCCAAAGGTCTGTAGCTACTTACTGTAGCTCTGCTCTATAGTATATAGCGGTACAGTTTGACTTTAGGAAAATGCTGTTTAATAATACTGCAGATATTGATAATCACTTTACCATTTACAGTGGCACCTAATGGTGTAGTAACACAGGGGATCTGTGCTTCTCAGAAAAAGGAATTGAAAGGCACAGTAATTATACACAGAAGAGCTCAAATTCAAGTGCCTTCTCTTAGCCAAATAATAGTTCCATGCATTTCATGTGATAGAAAATAGAATTCTGAATCTGAATTACAGAAGTCACAGAGAGGAGAGTTCAAATGAAGAAATGCTGGTCTAAACTTAAATCCATATTCTCCAGCTGTTGGTGATTACTAGTAGGTTATCATAACATGTGGGGGGTGCTCTGTTGTACTTTCAGAACAAAGGTTCAGCAAAATGTATTGGGAGGTTTGATAAAGTTTACAAATCAGCATTTCATTTTGAAACCTCAATTAATTTGTCAATGAAATGACTCAATGAAACCATTCCAAGAAATAACTGAATAATAATAATTCCTTACACTTACTGTACATAGCGCTTTTCTGGACACTCCACACAAAGTACTTTACAGGTAATGGGGACTCCCCTGGATGATGAGACGGCAGCCATAGTGTGCCAGTACACTCCCCACACACCAGCTCCCAGTGGGGAGGAGAACAGAGTGATGAAGACAGTTCAGAGATGGGGATTATTAGGAGGCCATGACAGGTACATTTTCAATGGGGAATTTGGCCAGGATGTCCAGATAACACCCCTACAGTAGTAAGTGTGTACTGTGCATTATTAGTTATTATAATAGTTATTAAAAAATATATCTGGATAAACTGGGACAGTTATGGCTATCCCACCTGCACTGCATCCCATTTATAAAGGTCCCAAAACAAAGAACCATAGCAATATCATATTAAATAATCACCAGCTATAATCAATCTAAGCCAGATATGCTAACACAGTTTATTCCCATTAACCAGAGTCAGCAATAAAACAAAAAATCATTCTCCAGCACTTTAGCAAAAGATACCGGGACAGTATAAACTATCTTCATCCTTTTCATTACCTTTAATGATTGATTTTTTTAATAAAATAATAAACACTTTATAAAACTAATATAGTACTATGACTGTATAAGCATAGGACATAGCTACCCCCTAACAGTTTCTTTAATTTGCAGAGATGCACTACAGCCAATTTACTGATGATTACAGCTAAAGAGAATTCCAAAGCTAATCAAATTTCCATTTTCTCCCTTTCCTCTGAGACTGATGAAGGAAGTATCCAGGATTCAAGTCCTCAGGGTAACTCTTCATTTTATAAGGTCATTTCTCACATTAAGGGTTTAATGGTTTACTGTATAGGCAGAGAAATTAGGTTTTGCCGATTTACCAACATTAATGATAAAATTAAAGTTATGACCTGAAACGCTAAAGACTTAATTAAAATTATATTTTCTAATTTTAATTTGCTGCAGCTGAAGCAGTAATTATTTTATTTATTTTTTTACTGTAGCTTAATTTCAGCTAATGCTTTTGAACTGCTGTGTCCAACAGCAGAGGAGAAGGTATGAAATGCAGGCAGGAGAGGAAAGAAAGGTACAGGCAGATAAACCGAAAGGACAGCCGCCCGCCTGCAAGATGCAGGCCTGGCAATAAAAGGACCGAAGTCTTCGAACCCAGTTAAGTCCTGATTTACCGCAGCAGCAGGATGTTTTATTCATAGTTTTAAACTGCTCGTTAGTGTTTGAATACATTACAATGCAAGCATTTTTTTTGTTTGTTTTGCTAGAACCTTGTCTGTGCAGCCATGGAATAAGACAGGCCCGAATGCGTGGCACCAAGAATCACAAAACTCGAAGCTGTGCTTTAAAGAGACAAGCTATAGCCTTCACAGGACAGGAAAGACAGGCAGCAGCAGGTAGGAAATCAAATGGGTGGACCGGTCAGCCAGAGAAACGACTGCTGCAAATACAGGGGTGAGGATGAGGACGAGGACGACAAAGAGGAATATGATGCAGCATGAGAGGAAATTCTTGACCGCATGAGGTCAGGAAAGGGTGTGATATGATTTGTGAAGAGTAAGAGGATTTTGAGCTAAAGGACATACGAGACATGAGACAAGACACCGAAGGAAAAGTAGAAAAATCAGACTGAGCTAGGAAAATGTTTCTGTTTAGTTCAAAAGTGCAATGTCTGAGACTCAGGGGACTCGTGAAGACTGTGTTGGAGAATAACACTCGTTCTGTGAAATTTGGATTAATTGAGGTCAAAGACTGATCAAAGAAATCTTTCATTTGAATGTAGTCAGGAAATGTTACAAACCGAACATCTTAAATCTACTCTTTATATAAAAAGGGCTCAGATTACCAAAGTAAATTATACTGAGGAAAATGCGGACAGTGTTCTTTTATATCTGTTATACCTGTAACCAAATAACATCTCTTTCTAACCTAACTGAAGTGCAATTCTAGAGAGAGGTTTGTTTAATTGTAAGTGTAACTTTGAGGGTGATAATTAAATATTCGTATAAATAAGCATTAAATTAACTGTTAAATCTCATTAACAGTCAAAACATTCACTTGTTTGATGTGTAGAGAGGTTGATTAAGGGGTTCAGTTCAAGACAGCAATGGTGTTTGGGCTGCATTTCAATTTCAAAATATGTCTCTCTTTTGCGTGATTTTTGGACTCAAATTCAACTTCATTTTAAGAAAACATTCAAGTAGATTAATTTTAGCAAATTATTTTTTCTAGATTTATTTAAAAAATAATGCACACAGTACTTTTCTCTGTGCTTAACATGGTCATATATTTCATTTTAAGTTTCATTTCAGTCTAAAAATCAAATGACCAATGAAAAACCTCTACATCCTGTGCAGCATCTACTTACAGTGACAGCATGGATTTATAATTCACAACAGGAATGAGGAACATATGTAACTATAAATAGTTGCTTTTATTGCAATAGGAAATTACTTCATTTCAGTCAGAAGCTCTCACTCCCCACATCATTTATAAATAGCTGGAAAGCACCAGTGTACTGTGTACAGCAGTGCACTGACTAGCGCGGTCTGAGTGAGGTACCTTGCTCAAGGTGACAGCAGTATCCTACCATAACATTTGATCCCACAGCCCTCCAGTCTGATAACCTCAACCCCCAGTCCTATGCAATAACCAGTTACATTTTAAAAGTAATTTAAGAGGAGAGACAGACAAGACGGGAGGAAACTAGAGAACACAAAACAACAGACAAACTGGAGCATGCAGACACCACACAGACAGGAGTCCCTGCTGGAACTGAACTGGAACCGAACCCAGGACCACAGATCTGTCAGCCTGCAGTACTAACAATCACACCACCATAGCTGCCCGTCAAACGGCTTTAATCACAATTTACATTGTGATTTAAATTCAGTGAGGAACAAAAAATAATCTATATTTCCATACATAGTAAAATGATAATTATTATTTTGCAACAGGACGTACTGTATGAAAACAAGACATCAGTGCCAGTGTGCAATGAGATTGACGCTAGACATAAATCAATACATGTGAAGAGCACGGTGTGTAGCTCACCAATTATCAATCATACCCTCAGAGATGTCACAGGGATCGCTTACTCAAAATGTTCTGTATCAATCTATTTTACCAAGACTTACTGTTCCATTACTTTTTGGCTGTAATGTATTCATAGACCCCACAGTATACTTACACACATACTGCACACATGCCTACATGCACATATTCCCTGAAATTGTATTTGGCTCAGTAACTCAAAGATATTAAATCACGCCTGTAGTGTGAGCTCCAAGACACCGAGGCAGTTCCAAACGGTGCTTCTTCAGAATCGTGGTGCTGTGTAAATAACACCTGAATATTTTGTAATTAAAAGAAAATCACGTTTTGGCTGGTTCACACGAAAGCAGATGGGACCACAGGCTTGGATATTAATGGATGGGAAATGAGCTCTTATACGACGGATAGAAAACCTGATGTTCCTTTGGACTGAGCTCCTTCTAGACACGTGTTAGAAATGTGGTCTGTTTCCCCACCCGCACAATATGAACCTCCTGCCTCTACCCCTTTCTTCACCCAACACTGAAAAGCATGTTCATGCCATTGTTTCATCAACAATCGATTACTGCATTGCTCTGTTTGCTGGTGCATCAGCTAAGGTCCTTAGCAGACTAAAACACATTAAAAACTCGGTGACTATTATTATAGTCTGGTTCCCATGAGCATATCTGTTCTATAGAATATCTAGGGAGTTACGTATATCGATCAATCAGTCAACCAATCAATTTATTTTATTTTGTTATCTGCAAGTCTTTGCCACGCATCCCTTTACAGATTTCATAGAGCTTATTTTGTCTGAGCTGATGCAATAAAGAAAGTACTTTGTACTATGTTAAGTCTAAAACTACTGTAGGGCCTCGGGTGTCATTCATTCTCCAAACACATTGAAACTGTTGGTTTCATTAAAATAGAATTGATTACAAGGTTGAACGGTCTAGGTCCTAACTGCTGAGCTTCTACACACCTCCTCTGAACTTGAGGCCAATAGATTCCAATTTCTTCTGTTACCCAAGGACTAAATTAAAATCAAAGCCTTCAGTGAGTCACTGCACAACTGTGAAACCCCCGCCCCAGCTGTGAAACTGCCATTACTTAGAGATTGCTTAGGCTCACAGAATTCTGAAACACTGTCTTAACAGGTGAAATAAAGAAGTATACATACCATTTTTCCCCCAGAAGGAAAAATGACATATATCACATCTTCCACAATGACATTAAAGGTTGAGATTCCTACAGTAGTTCTGTGCTATCAAAGGCCTTGCCTGATAACCATTTCATTTTTATTTCAGATCACCTATGAAACAGCTGAATCCACACTATATGCGAATTCCTCTGATAAAGTACATTACAGCTGAGGTGTCAGTTAGATAAATCTTAATCTTGTTCAAATGAAAAGTTTTTCACTTTCTATTTCACATTGAAAGCAAAGCAAAATCAATTTTTTTGCGGTTTTTCATTTATCATTTTTAAAATTAATTTAGTTTTCCTACTGTATGTCAGTGATGTAAATTTCAATAACATCAGATCCGACAAGTAAAAGGGCACATTGAACAACAACTAGATAAAATAATAGATCAAATTATGGTTCAGTAATTCAGTAATAAACATAATTGTTTATGTTAATATAACGCGTACTTTACTGTTGGCACTATGTACACCATGTTAAAATTACGAAAGATAAAATCCATCGTTTTTTGACGTCTTGACTTACCAAAGATTGCACCTTAAAAATACTTTCTACACACAATGAATTACTTTACATATGTGAAAGAATGCATTCCGAATTTTTTGTGCTGTTTCAGCTTGTTTCATCACTTTTTGTTAAAAACCACTCCACACTCTTGACTGTAAATTGGCTAAAATGGATTTGCATGTCTTACGTTTTCTGACTGGTTAGAAAAATTATTTTCTGGATGAACGCAGTTCTGAGATGTTAGTTTTTCATCTGTGAAGGGCTATTAATCAAACCTATGTAGCTTGTGTGGCTGAAAAACGTTGAAACCTTCAAAGAGCTTTTCGTTGCTGTACATACTCACACGTTAAAGTCTCTTAACTGATCATGTTGGGTTTGAAAAAGACAAAGATGATCTTCAAAACTACGGTAAAACTATAAAAGCATTAAATGCCATTTCTCAAATACCACCTGGTTTGCCGTTCTCCAAAGCAAAGGTAACCCCAGGATTTAGAAGAGACCTGTCACTTTTTACAATAACTATCAGCTACTTTAATGCGCTTTGGAGATCAGCAAACCAGGTGGTATTTGAGAAATTGCAATGAGAGTTTTACCGTAGTTTTGAAGGTCAGCTTGATCTTTTTTGCCCGTTTCTCCATGACGCCATTTTGCGCTGGAGGACTCATGGGGAAAACTGGGGACACGGAAACGAGATTGTGCAAACCTCCCTCTCGGCGCAGTAAACCGGACATGTTTATAGTACGTATTTTCTCTCCACCCCCCCCCCAATCGTACAGATAGAATTTTTTCGATCCCATAGTCATAATGCAGCCTATCTAAAACTGCAATATCACTTTCCAATTTTTTTATACTTATACTGTAATTCCATGACTCGTTGACACTTCACGTTTGGCAGGTGCTGTATAAAGCAGGGACGACACTCGCCAAACACGCGCAATTACGCGCACCGTGAGAACGGGTGCTGAGGGGACCCCAGTGTTCAGAGAGGAGAGCTGTTAGAAACACAGAGGGGTTTTGCTCCTCGGAGCTACAGCCCGAAAGAAGCGGTGTCGGGGCTCGGCCGTGGTGCAGCCAAACAGTCAATCGCGGAGCGGCGGTGATGAACTCGCTGCAGCTCCACAAGCAGACACCTGGAGCCAGGTGGTTCATCCAACTGACAGCGGGCGTGTTGCTGAAAATAAAACAGATGCACAGGTAAAAGTGGTACCGTACAGTCTCAGGGGGCTCTGCGAAGGTATGTTATTAACTCTGAGGGAGGGGGGCCCAAAATATTTGAACCAGGGCCTGAGATGGTCAGATTCGCCACCCTTGCTTTCGTAAACCTTAATGCCTTGTTCAGTGAGGTTACTGATTCGCCCCGGGATATGTAAACTGTAGGTAAGCTATCTTATATTCATAACTACAATATAATACAGGAGCCACCACAAATAGAGGTATTTTTTTAATTATTGTGAACGGTTGAATGTGCAAAATGTCTCTCGCTGTATTTATACGTACGTTTTTTTTTCAGTTTTGTGTTTTTCATTTAAAATGTGTTAAAACGGTAGATTTATTTTAAAGTCTCTTTTTAACTGAATTAGGGCATGTACTGTACACTAGAGAAGTCTCCGAGCTTCAATTCCATGCTTTCGCAGATGAAAGATACTGCATTATTCCAGCTTTATTGCATGTTTACTGATATAAACTGAAGAATACCCAGGTGGAATTCAGGTCATTTGTCAGAGGAGCAGTGTACAGTAATTTACAACAGGCAATTATGCCTGAAAATTGACCCCCCCCCCCCCCCCCCACCTCTACACACACACACAGACTATTAAAGATTTACAGAATGCACAGCATAAAACTTGTTGGACTTGCAGTAATTGCAGTTGTTGTTTTCCAGACCACATTTAAACATCATCTGGATAGCGCGTGTGAAAATTAATAACAGTGTGACATTGTACAAGTCATTACAACAAAGGGAATAATCAACAAACAGTGACATCTAACACAATGAGCTATAACAGAATTATGGGCTTGAATAATTACCACTTTTTAACATCATCGCTTTTGCTTGGAGGCATATAAAATAACATATCAGCAAAGCACAGGGACTAAAGAGGAAGCCTAAAGCATAGAAAATTGCTGATGATTGGAACGACACCACAGAGAAGTGTTGAAAAAAGCCTGAAGAAATACAAACCAGTTAGCTTTATTCAGTCAGCCTAAGATGCTGCTATACACAGCTATTTGGTTACGATAATACATTCAGTTTCTTATATGCTGTATTGTTGGAAGGCTTCAAGACACCAAGGAAATCTACCAAGGAGATAAAATATCCTCAAAGGGCTTTATAAGCACGTTGCACTTAAATCATCTGTTATTTAATATTTGCACCATTAATTTTTGAAAAAAAAAACACCTCAAGGAAGACTACATGAATTAAGTATAATAAAAACAGGCCTACTTTTAGAACTTAATGTATATTAGACAGAGATTTAACAGGTATGTCGTTCTTAAGGAAACTGAATCACATTAAGCATTAAGCTATTGTAGATGCTACTACCAGTTGTTAGATAGTATAATGTGGATTTGGGTTCAATAATATCAATTAAAAACTAACTGTCTTAAATGAAAAGAAAAAATGGGCTGTAGTGCTTTTGAAAGATGAAGTATGATGTTTTGTGGGAAGCTAGCTGCTTTTGGTCTTGAAATGCATCGTTTTCTGTTAAAACCTATTAACCTTCTGAAATGACACTTTACGTTTCCAAAACTGTACAAAACCCATAGGTGGAAAGCTGTGCCTTTTGGGATGATAAGAAGCTATAAAAGTGGTAAAAAATAAACAAAATGGGGTAGATGAATAAGAATATGTAACATTCTTGTAGTAGTAGTAGAAACCTAAAATAGCAAATGATTGCTGCTGGACCAAGGAAATATTGGAGTTGATCCCTAAGGCAAAGATCAGGAGCAAAGGATAATTGCAGAACCAAGGAAATATTGGACGTGATCCCAGGAGAAAAAAAGATCATGTTAGAAGATGACCTCATGTAAAGCTGTAATCAATGTTTGCAACAGCAAGTTAGCTGAAGACCGAGGTTTTCTAAAAAGAAATTCTGGGAGGCCTTAATCTGGCAGTGGGTTCATCCAGTCTGTAGGGCACCGGGTCCCAGTCCTGGTGCTGGTGACCCACACACCTGCTGGTTTTCATTCCTGCCTGCCTTCATGAGCGACCTGAAAAGAAGCCGCTTCAGTTTAACATTAGCATTTTGTTTCTAGTCAGGAGTCCGGGATGTTATTGCACTTGCAAAAGAAATGGTGAAAGCTCCGACATGTTTAAGAGCTGGGAGCAAACAGTTCGCGTGAACCTTATTCTTAAGGCAGTGAAGGGCTTGATTGTGTAACCGAGGGCTCAGCTGGAACAAACCCAGCAGGCGTGGGAGTCGCCAGGACCAGCACTGGGAACCCCTGGTGCAGTTAATGACAAAATGTATCATCAGGCAGTGCTAGAGCAGGGGTCTCCAACCCTGGTCCTGGAGTGTCCCTGTCCGAGCGGTTTTCCAGATGACCCGTTTCTGTTGGATTTGTATACCTTTGCTAGAAGATGTTTTTGAAGAAGCATTCTTCCTTGATTTTAGTTTGGGTCTGGTGTGGTGTTGTCTGATCCACCTCAGATTCAAAGAATGTCTGCTGTAAAAGTTAACATGTAGAAAAATGATAATTTATCTACCCAGTGTCTACCTTCAAACTTATACTATTGCCTTTTTCATGTTGTTTCTTAAGTGATGAATATAGTCAAACATGTTGAAATAAAAAAATGTTTTATCCATCATACTGTATAACATAGAATGTACTACATTCAGAATTTATATTTTAATTATTTAGGTTAGACGTACTGATTTAAAGCACACAAGCATGAAAATTTAAGGTCCTATTCTTTCTCCAATCCCTGCTTAAACCTTGTAGTGCAATGAAACTTCACAACACTATATCGCCTCAGAGCGCAATCTTTCTTCAATCCTTGAATTTAATTAAACCCGATCCTAGTTTAGCTTAGGTTTTAGTTTAGTTAAACAAATAGAGCTAGTTGGCAAACTTATTAAAGGTAACTGTGCTTCATGCCTTTGTCACAGGTCCTCTGGTGGGGTCTTTCATTTTTATAGAGTTCACTCACCTGTTCCATAGCATCGGGATGTGTTCAGTATTTCTTGTGTATTTTACTATTGTTGTTACGGATCCGCAGTAATGTTTCTTGTGCTCTGTCTGCTCCACCTGTCTGTGTTGGGCTGCAGACCCTGCCCTGCACTCTGGCTCAACTGGATCCTCGCCTGCTCATGAGGTGAGGTTGGGGGGAGCTCAGGGTATTTATCCTGATACTCGGGGGCAGCGGGCAAATTGGGCAGATCTGTTTCGATTTGGCTGTCGATGTAATCTAGAAACCTAGTCTGCGAGCTCTGAAAAAAGACAAGTTCCAGGGGACCAGGGACATTATTTTCCCTTTTTTAATCTTATAAGAATGTAACGCCTGCGATACAGTGCCTTGCAGAAGTATTCTCCCCCCTTTGAAAGATATCCCATTGTGTTGAATTACAGATGTTGTGTACACATGTTTTTAAGTGAATATTTTATAAAAGTATAAAATGTTAAATTCACCTCCCTGAGTCAAATCTTGGTTGCAAGCACCTTTGGCAGCAATTACGATTTTGGGTCTTAAGGAAGATAAGTTTCTTCCAGTCCTTGCAGTATGTGAGAATGCTCAAACTTCACATACAAATAATAGAAACGTATATCATCCAACTTTCTACATGGCACAAATTCAGCTCCATACACATCATATTCAAGGAGGCTCAAAAAAACGTTTTCAAGTTTAATGTTTTTTGTTTTCACATTAAACTTCAGCACCAGCTGTCTGTTACTCGTGTAGTAAAAGTAATGTAACAAGAACCAAATTTTTTGGTTCTCATTTTCCTTCTTGAATGAGTAGAAGAAAGGTCCTGTCAGCTTCCAGGTTCATTCTGGGAAGATGCAGCTGCTATATGTCATGGAAGGAGTGAGGAATACAATTCTGCTTCAGGTTTATAATCCACAGAACCTGCATGATCTGGACCCTGAACTTCTTTTCATTTGTATTAATCTATTTTAAGATCACACTGATCTATTCCTCAGTCCTCTCGGGCTTTATTTAGTTTGCTAAGATTTTTTAGACTCTGGAAAGACTAGTTCTCAAGGATGTAAAGTCTGATAGTAGTAAAAATCTGATAAATTCTGACACAGAAGTGTAGGTTTTCAAGGGAGTCATATTGATGGCCTTAGTGAACACTGGAGGCAGAATTATATAAGTGAAGGAAAGAAATGCGAGTTCATCATGGTTGTTCATCGGCCTAACTTTTGCTAGGATTTTGTTATAGTATTCTTCGTCAGAAAGGCACTATAAAT
The DNA here is from genome assembly GCF_055471065.1 of Atractosteus spatula. Lineage (NCBI taxonomy): Eukaryota > Metazoa > Chordata > Actinopteri > Semionotiformes > Lepisosteidae > Atractosteus > Atractosteus spatula. Next base: position 1,716,344 of record NC_142717.1, on the reverse strand, counting down.
AATGTCTTAATATTCCAGTATTCCAAAATCTCTGCAGCTCTTTGACAGAACACTTTCTCTGTGAGATAAATCTAGTTTTTGGAAAGTATTTCAGGGCTATACAAAATACTGCAGTCAAGTCACACAAGTAATGTAACAAACTTAACATTTAAGAAAAAGAAGATATGATGATGACAGATATACTTCAGGAAAGTTATTAATAAGAAGAGGCAACTAATTTCATCACTTATTAGGATAATTGTTTATTAACCAAAGAACATGATGAATCTGTTAATTTAAGTATCTGAGGAAGATGCCTTCAAAAATTGTCAAAGTCACAGAAGATAGCAAGAGGTAAACCTTAATAGATCATACTTCCTCTGTAACTTGAATTTCATCTGTATTCATGAATTTAATCTTCAAGTACCTTTTCTTTTTGTATTTCATCAATTTGAAGGAATCGGGGAACACATCACAAATCACATCACAGATATTCAAATCTAAGGAAAATATTGGTCTTTGTTTGTTGTGCCAGATGTTTCTGTTCCTTTAACTCCTTTCGGCAGATTATGCAGTAGTTTAAGACTTGCAGAAAAGCGCATATCCCAAAGGCATAATGTAGACAACATCTGCTGACTGAGCACTGCTGTGTTTTAAGTAGGGCCACAAAGGTAAGAGAAAGATCAATGAGCATGTTGTGACGGAGCTATACAGACATTAATAGATAGTGTTCATCATTGACATCGGATGACATTATTCATACAGTCCTAAGGGGTCTCTGCACGCATGTAGACTAAAGCCAATATGAATAATTTAATGTGTATGAATTTAATCATAGACCCATTGCAAAATGACAAGATAAACCAGCAGGTCCATATTTGTTATTAGTACTGTAAATCTTGTTTACTAATGCTCTTGTTCCTTGTGGATAACCCATGTATTACAAGTTTTGCTGTACCTTTAGAAATTCTCATAATTCCATCCTATTTGGAAAGATAGGAATTTAATTGCTTTTTTTGTATTCTTTGCCTCAACGGGCCCCAGAGTATTTCATCCACCATTGTAGAGCACCGCCCAGCTGGGTGATATGCAGTAGCCATTATGCACCAGCGGCCCCCTGGTGAAGTGAGACATTGCTCTACCAATCCTCTGGAAGAAGAATGCACAGTTAAAGTGCTGTGTTTTCCTTCTTGCTCTCTGCTTTTGAATGTTCCATTTGAGCTGCAAGTGCGCACGTTGTTGTGAAGTTGAAAATAAGTCGAAAAAGCCTGAAATTCTCCTTCTTTAATGCAAAATCAAAAAACGTAACAGTGTGTATTTTTTAGCTTTACTAGTTTGATACGACATAAATACAGTCTGCTTTTTAACTGTCTGAAAGAGGTGGGTGGATTCTTTATTTTTACCCACACTTAATTCCAGATCTAGTCAAACAGAATTTAAGCATGTTATAAGCAGTGGAAGAGGTTCTGTGTCCACTCATGATCATGTAATACAAAACTTTATTATCTGGATTTCTAGCCGAAAAATATGTTTTTTTATGTAACCTAGCACAAGAAAATCTTTGTGAAACACTAAGCTACTCCTAGTCTACTCCGAACCTACTTTCTTGACTTCTGTAAGGATTTTTAAAATTGTTGAACATCAGTCTATGTTAAAGGTGAACACTTTGCAGAAATCCATACAAGTAACAGTACTTCATTATGAGATACAGAAACTGATATCAGTTTTTGTCTCTGAAATGGTACTGTACTTGTCTTAGGCTGCTTGGGACAGTGTATAACAGACTTTGTGTTTAACACTTTGAAATTTCTTTAAGGAAAGAATTTAAGGGTTTGAATGTAAAATACTTTTAAGATCTAATGATTTTGCCCCTCTGTGAGACCTTATGGGTATGGCGACGGTTTCCAAGCAGCACAGTCACTATTAATAAAGGCACAATGTTACATGATTGACTTTTTCCCCAGTGGCTACTCCTTCTTCTTCTCTGGGGCCACAGCTGTTTGCAAAATTACCTTTTACTTCATCTTATCCCGGTGAAGGCAACAGCAATCCTGCAACAGTCCCAGCCTGTCTGGCGCACTGCTGCAAATGGTCATAAAGGCAAGTAATTGATAATAACGTGGTATTTGTCAGCAGCGGTCAATATATAATACTCTAATAGTTACCTTTCAAGAATGTTTACTTGTGATTCTTTCCTTTTCCTCAAGGCAGTACAAAAAGACATAAGCTTCTCTAAAGAACCTTTTCCTGAATGTTATAAATAGATGTAACAATTTTAAAGGTTAATTAGTTCCCTTGTGGTTCCACATACCTTTTTACCTGAGCAGAAATAGTTCAATTTTCAGACATTTTAGACACATATTATTTTAAGGTTATATATCACTGCTTAAGTCTGTAACTACAGCCCATTAGTAGGAAAGAAATCATTACCGATACCAAGACCAAAAGCTATGTACACTTGTTAAGGGAAAAAAATGTGCAGCACAGAGAGAGGTGAAGTTTATGGTGAAGTGATATTAATTCACTTTTACGAGTTGAAGGGGCAAGCTCAGCCATAGTTTCATATACTATATACCTCACCCCAGGGGCTTTGGCCCCCTCAAAAGGGGCGTTGACTTTTACCAGTGTTCGTCCTGGCTCATCCCGAGAACCCGCATTGTTACACATTCTTCACCAAACACTAGCCCCCCAACAAGATGATTTATTTCAGTTATGATTTCTTAGATTACTTATGTGATAAACTCAGTAAACACATAAGTCATTTGTCCGAATGCACATTGCTCAACACATAGTGGTGCTTAGATTGTGTTTCCAAAAAAGAAAGTAGAAAAGCCTATAAAAATAGTGTCTCATTGATTTTTTTAAGTAATGTATTTTGTATCGTTTCATTTGTGTCTATTAAGTCAAAGAAAGGAAGCACAAGGAGCAGTATTGATTTTATTAGGGCTCCTCAGCATTGCATACTGTAGCTGTTCTCTGAACAGTGAAATAGGCTTATGCAATGCTGATGATCCCTAATAAGAGAGAAAAGTCTGTGCCTACTTTGAGTTAATATACACAAAGCACAATTAGAAGTTTCTTTAGATTGGTCTGCCCTCTCGAACTGTGAAATGGTTGGAGTTCGTTAGTGTTCATATATCCCTGCTATGATTCACAGACACATTTGCTTGCAGTAAACCTGAAGGATTGAATAAGACAAAAACGTTATTGGGACACTTCATCAGCAGTATAGCCATGGTGGTGATCTGCATCAACAAGAACATTGCGTGATGAAAGTGTTGGAAGCACGTGGAATCATGCCAAATGTTAAAGCCTGTTATTGCAAACACTGAATGACAGCATCAGCAGGCTTGTAACAACGTCTCATTCCTGATAAGGTAAAAATTAATTTATGGTCATACATTTTTTTCTCATGAGAGCTAAAGCACCTTGAAGTACATTTGATTGCTGTATATTGTAGTGAGGTAAGGGTTTTGCATTTACTGGAACAATTAAAAACTGCAATAGAAAATTGCAAGAGTGCTTTGACAACTGGATTCAAATGTATAATAATTTACACATGGATTCCAAATATACAGTACAATATACAATTTATTGATACAATACCAAAACATGCATAACAAAGTCTCAAGAGTAATGGAATATATTTGTGAATCGATCTGCTGTGAAGGTTTATTGTTCCCTCAGGGATTACAAAGACAAGAACTAATAACATCAGAGGTAAAATATATTGACTATAACATGTAATGGTCTATCTTGTAGGTTTTATGAGTTTTATATAGTTACAATAACATTCACATTTATACTCTCACAAATTAATGTGCATTTACTGTTGTGAACAAAATTATCAAATGTGTTTGGAATAATCGTTCAACTCTCAAGAATCATAATGTGAATAAAGAAGTTTTATACTCAAAGATCCATTGGCCAAACATTTGTTGGCTAGTTTAAGCCGGCTGCTGTGATGGAGATAGTCTGGTCCCTTAGTCTGACTGGTCAGCTGCTTGCTCTGTGCAATGAGTATCCCAGTGCAGAGAGGAGAGAGAGAAGCTCTCTTGATTAATATTGCTGGGGAAAGCTTTCCAATTTTGTTGGTCAGATGACGAAAAACAATTGGTTTGTGAAAGACAAGATTTCTTCTGTGCAGACAGAATAGCTTGGACAGAATCCTGTTCTTTATTGACTGAATCTCTTTGCCTGGTGTCTTGAAAAAAGTCCTGACTCGGACTGCTTGCAGTCATGTGGTTGGGAAGAGTGCCAGGGTAGTTGGAGGGAGAAGAGGAGCCAATGGGTTAACCAACAAAAATTAGATATGTGCTGACTTGTAAGGTACAACATCACAGTTGATAATTGGCTAGGATGTTATCTGGTATAGTTCTGGTGTCCATCCTTCTGGTTCCTCAGTGTTTGCCTTTAGATGATGGACAGTGGCCCTTTTACCCTGACAATGAGAGAGCTTGCTTATTATGGACCTCAGATAGATGGAAATAAATTGTGGCATTCTCTTTTGAAGGCAATGCTGTGATTATTGATGTCAGGGATTGCAGTAATGGGAAGTGCAGCAGGGACCATGTGGGAGTAGTGGAAGATGAAACAGCAGGCAGATTATGAGAAGCAGGAGATTCTTGTTCGAATCTGAAAGTTCATAGAGCAGATCTGCAAATCCATCGCGAAGAGGAATAATTTTTTAATAGGACACAGCTAAGTGACTTTACTGCTATCTTTGGTTGTTTTCTTGTACAGTGTAAAATGTTTCAGAGAGAGACACGTGTAGAAGTTTTATTTTACTTATGTCTTTTTTAATTGTTTAAACCTTTTTGTTTTATTTAATCATAAGGAGCATGGTCTAAATGTTAAATTATGCAATTCATTGATTTATTGAATTCTGTTTACACAGAATAACTCTGGTATCACATGCTATGTTTTGAGTATACAGTATAACATTGTTTAAAATCATGTGCCTCTAGTGGTTTACCATCATTTCCATTTATATTGCCTTGAAGATATTAAAGGGAATAGTTTTAAAGAAACAAAATATTAATTCTATCAATTCACATTCTGACTGTGTTACCCAGTTCAGCGGTGGAGCAGGAGTCTATCCAGGCAAGCAAGAGGCACAAGTCGGGATACACCCTGGACGGGATACCAGTCCAACACAGGGCGCACACAGACACAAATGCAGACACACACTCACACCAGGGGCAGTTTTCCCAGAAGTCAATTAACCTTCCAGCATGTCTTTGGAGTGTGTGAGGAAACTGGAGCACCCAGAGGAAACTCACGCAAACAAACAAACTACACGCATATAGCACCCCAGGTCCACAACTGATCCCAGGGCCACAGCACTATGACATAGCAATTCTTTCAATTGTTAGTTTAAATCTATCCTAGTGCAGAATAAATGCCCTATTTAAAACATCATTATACTATGTCAGTAAACCTATTTACATATATTTTCATCAGTAGAATAAATTACAGTACCACATGCAAAGTCTGATCCACTAAGTCATCTGTCCTCACTCTGTGTAATTAAATTTAATAATATTCCAAAATGTATGGAACTGCCAAGAACACTTGAAGTAACTAATGAGGTCTTCCTCAGAATTCAACTGTAAAGTTGGCATAATTCATCCGCTAATCTCATCAAAATCATATTCACTTAATTACCCATCATATTAGGCCCCAAAGTAATTTATGTAGGGGGAATTTTATACACTTAGAGGAAACCTTATAAAGGTTTTAGAAAATAATGAAATATAGAAAATTCTTGATGTATCTTAAACATCTTAAAGATTTGCATACGCTACTGTTTTACCGTGAAAAATAAAAATTGTAAGTCTTGATCAATGAAGTAACACAAATGTGACCTTTAAAAATATTATTTTTTTTAATCACAATATTAACACAAGAAACATTTTGCATGCTGTACCCCTTTGTAGTAATGCATTAATTTTAAAAGATTAATAGATTTAAAAATTAAAAAAAAGTTTTACAGGCATTTTTAAAAGGTGTCTGGAATAAGTTTAACAATGCTACATATTACTTGCAGCAATTTCCTTAAACAAAAATGAAACGCTTTTAAAAAGAAGCATTATAAAACCAAAACAATGCTGAAGATTTTAGAATTAGTGGTGAGATATCCCATTCACTGAACTTTCTCTCATTACTGCCTGGCTCAATGACACAGCAGTACCCTATGCTAAGTGTTGGAAATCCATTGCAGATGCTCATCTCAGTGACTGAAATATCTTTGTCTCTTGTAATATTAATACATGTGCCTGCAAGAAAAAAATTCCCAAGTGGAACTGTTTAGTTATGGAAAAGTTCAAATGTAGTTATAGAAAAATATGTAAATATTATCTATAAGACTGACTTTTACAAATATTGAGAAAAGCTAGTGCACACTTTTGACTTTGCTAGATTTGATTGCAAACGTTCTCAACAGGCTGCTGCATGCTCATGATTCAGGTGCTTAGAACTCAGCAAAAAGTAATTTATACAGTATGAGCACATACTGTATCACCTGTTTAAGCTTCTTTGCACTGGTTTACTGCGCATTTCAGAATAAAATTCCAAATTCGTCTTCTCATCTTTAAGAGTTTGAATGGTTGGACTCCTGACAATATCGCTGAACTATGAGCTCCTTCTACACCATGACAGACTCTACCCTTACACAATGTCAATCCAAAGGTCTGTGCACATAAAAATCAAGAATGTCAGTACTGCTCAGTGCAAGAGGCTTTGTGTCATTTATAGTGCTATTTCCAAAACAGTCCATCATCACTAATACCTGAAAGCCCTTTCCAAGCATTCCACTAATTGACTACTACTGATAATCATATTTGTTAACCAATCAACACCCAGTGTGTCTATTTACAAGAGATAGGTTTTTGATTACCTCTAGTGGCCATCCCCTAACTTGTGAAGGAGGCCAATGACCATTTACCTGTGATCTTCAGAGACTGCTCTGATTTTACCCATGACAATACGTGCTGCTACTGAATGTACTTTTGTTGTCAGGTGAGTAAAAATATTGAGGGCTGTGGTCTAAATACAGTGTATGTGTTTTGTGGCCCAAGATCACCATAGCACATTACCCACCTTCACAACTGGGAAGCATGGTGCTGGCAGGGACTGGCAGGTTTGTCAGGATAGGGGGGAATATGGATTGTGGAAAGTACTGGTCAATCCTAGAGGAAAACCTACAGTACTTGAGTCAGCCAAGAATTGAATAGTGGGTCAGCAAACCACATTTCAGTGGGAAGGACTTTGATCTGAAGCCACACTGAAGTGGTCTGTCGGGAAGAGAGTGAATGTGCTTTAGAGGACAACATTTCTGGGAAGAATGGGCAAAAATTATGCCAGCCTAGTGGCAGAGACAAAAAAAAAAACCCACAAGACAAAAAAGAGGTGAATACTTACTTAAACCTGAGACAATAAGGATGCTAAAACTCTCCAAAGGCAAACAGAGTACTGTGATATAGATTTAAAAGCATAGACTTTATTTGACATGTTATGCTGAAATGACAGAAACAATATTGCTCCTCTAGTACAAAAGGTACATTCCCATCCTCAATGAGCAATATTTTTATTTTTTAAAGCAGTAAGATACACATACAGTGCCTTTTTCAACAACTTTAACTTATTTCTTTAAAATTTTATTCTCGCTTTTTCTCGCTTTCTAAGAAAAAATGTACTGATCATTTCCATAGTTACATGAATTGCACCCTAGGGTCTCTTTTTCTTTCATTTTTTCATCTATCTTAATAACACTGTGAGCCATGGGGAAAAAAGGTTTTGTAACAGAAGTGAACTACTGGTTGGATGAAATATATTTTCCAAGGTATCACTTGAAGCGACACAGACATCATTAGTTTCAGACTGCTGTAATGACGAAGCTTGAGGTGCTATTTTAAGTTCAAAATTGACAGTAGTTATGCTCTTTTCATAAAATCAGTGCTGTCAGAAAGCTGCTTCTCAAGTGTAGAGGCAGGCAGAGGCTTGAACAAAAAGATGTTTTGTGGAAGGTTTTTAGCCAAGCAAGTTGGCCTTTGATTCATCCAGATAATAAATACCAGCTACAGACTTGCTAGTATAAAATGTGTATACAGTATATCAGCAATTAAACTATTAACACTAGCTGGCAAAAAATTAAAACATCCAATTATATTTGATTAGATTAAATTAAATTAAGCAAATGTGTCTTAAGGAAGAAAGCATAAACTGATATTTTCTCACAGTACGTGTTTAGATTAAAATTCGGCTGTATAATCACTTTATATTAGAGCAGCATTGATCATGTTTGTCTGTGATATTCTTACAATGTTTAGGGACGTTGCTTTAAAATGGCATTTTAGTCTACATTTCACTAAAGCAACCAAAAATGTTGATTGACACAAGATTCTCTTTTATGTTATTGCTAAAAGACAGCTTATCTAGCTTTTGGACTCACAATTTGCATTTAGAAAAGTTTCGCAGTCTGTTTTTAAACATGATGCTTGGAGAGAAATGCATTATGTTAATTTCTACATTGTATAATCACTTGGTACTTTAAAAAAGTAATTTCTGAAATAATATGAAAACTACAATTCTGCTTGAATCTTGCCTTCTAGTAGTCATTTATAAACTTACCATACCCTTGTTGAAATTGAGGTTTTAGAATGTGCTTCAATCTTTAAACTGTTAGAATTATTTAATGAACCTAAGGTCCCTTGAATTTTTCAAATTAACATTCATAATATTTTCTGTAATTAATCACTTTTAAAATCCCTCTGGCAATCTTCTGTACTCTACAGCATATGCTGTCAAGTAACATTTTTGTCCTGATTTTTACAGTGGCGTGAAATGGCAGAATATTTGTATAAATCACATTCTGTGTTTTCATGTCAAATGAAACTATAGTTCTAAAGCTAAAAATGGCAGGATTTTCTATATACCAAAATCGTACTTTTAAAAAATGTAACTTTACATGTGTATAACTGCATTCAGAAGCTTTTTGGACAATTAATACAGCATGTATTTTAAAACAGTTGTGCACCTAGGATATTAAAGATATAAACTCAATATAGTTTATACTGTATTTATACAGGTATAGCCAACAGTATAGTCAATATGTTGCGACAGGCTTGTGTAAATATATCTTCTAGAGCGATCTTTGACACAAACTCAGCTCATGGAGAAACTATAACATAAGTTTTAGGACAAGATGCAGGTAACTGGAAAAATCCATAGATCTGTGGCGCACCTAAAGGTGAAGGGATGCCAGAATCAGTCATGTGAGAACTAGCGATAGATCGGAAAAGAACAGTCTTTTCCTGCAAGGATCCACGGAGAAGAATGATGGATTCCGCTTGCTTTCCTCTTCTGTACTGGATGTTTATCTCAATCGCATAATCAGTCTCCTGGTGGATTCAGTACGTGGGAGGGACTGAACCATCCGAGGAGACTCGCGTGGTGGTAGTTGACTCTGTAGAGGGCCGTCCCTGCTGACCCCAGCCAGTGCCCATCCACAGGATTCTCCCGGGAGAAGCCGAAGCTGGATTACAGGAATTCTCATGTGCCGATCGGAGTCTCATGGGATTTTATCAATGACAATGTTTTTTTTTTGTGGTATTGTTTCTTCTTCAGTCTCAGAAAAGTACCACATTTTACCCTTGATCTTGCAGAAGTTTCAGAAACTCAAACAAAACATTTCCTCCCGTGTTTTTTTTTTTCTCCCCAACCTCTCATCATATACTCATACCAAACTTGAGTTTGGCATTTTGGGGCTGAAGTATGGTGAATAGCTCAGTACAGGTCATCAAAATAAAATGTATATTAATGAAAGAAAAAGGCGGTCAGCATCGGTTCAGAAATGTGAGCTGTGCTCAAATGCATGCCACCTACTAGTTTATTTTTCTGTCCTCTCAATGTTTATATTGTGATTTTCAAAGTATTTGGGAAACAGTTCCTGGGATTCAGATATCATACCCACTGAGTGCTGATCCCATTTGCCGAGTAGTGCCATTTTGATCCATAGAATTCTGAAAATGTCACTGGATTTCACCTGCAGCCTAATGACCGACCGGTCTAAGGGGAACACACCGGGAAACTACGCAGTCTATCTTTTGGAATACAAAAATGCCAAAACGACAGCGTCGCATCTCTCTTCAGTACTGCTGCGTTTCCTTCACAATCGCAGAAGCCACTGGGAATATCTTTTGAAGGAAGAGATTAGGTAACTTTGTGCTGAATCTCCATCGCCGTCTGCCTTTGTCATGTAAAATTGATTTTCAGTGTTTCTGGCCCATGTATGCCATACGGAAAGGAAGTACCCTAGCTCTTGAAGTCTGACCTTTTGAAACTGGAGGGGGCTGTTAATGCTTTCTAAGTTGCCGATTCATTTCTTTAATTTTTTTTCTTTACAGGCTAATCAGTCAATGAGCCTTCATTCAAAATTGATATCATGATTTATTCAGTTTACCAAGATAAAGGTCACATACATTTTGTATTCAGGAGCTTCATTTCACTTCTTTTATTTTTTCTGTTCTGCATATGGAGCTTTTAAAAACGAAATGTTCCCTGTCTCATTGTGGAAGGAGATTAAATTTGATGTTAAGACAAGTGCAGAATAGCTTAAAAACGTAGTACAATTTTTCTCTCATCAAGCCTATTCACTCATTTTGTCACTATTCAGCTTCTCAGTGGATCACAATGGATTGCAACAAATTGAAATGGTATCCATTATTTCAGAAAGGAGATAAAACAAGTGAGCTGACAGGGGGTTTTGTACTAAAGACCACTGTTATCTCAACTTCATTGAATATGTGGCTTTTACGATCTATTCCATTTTCTAAATGAGTGTTTATGAACTTTCTCATTATGTGTATATTTTTAGAAGGGAGAAAGCACCTGGATGAGAAATGTTTGTTGCTCCCTGGTTACATCAATACCAGTTTTATTTTTTTTTTTTCCCAAAAGGTGTGTTATTACCTTGACAAGAAACTAAAGAAAATCCAAGAAGATAAAGTAAACTCACGAGGTCCGTTCTATTTCACAGGCTGCTTATCAGTAGTTTATTGATCCAAGAACCTTATCAGGGTATTTCTTGCACCTTATATTGGAACGTAGAGCTCCTGTTTTTAGGCTTCTTGAATTTTCGGTAGTTGGCTTTCGTATTTTCCTCTAGTTCTAGGCTTTTGTTGAGTCTAAAAAAGTATTCCTTTCAGTAACTATTCTGAATGAAATATATTTTGCTGTATGTGGTGATTGTCACTGACAACAAGAAGAGACAAACAACATACAACAGCATATATATACATACTTTTATTGTGTTAATCTGGACATTATAAACAAATTGAACTTTGCTTGGTTTAAACTTTAAATGTTCTGGATCAGAATGAAAAATTACTGTACACAGAAACTCCAAAAGCTGGCTTCTCTAAATGTATTGCAACATCTTTTATTAAAGATGATGTCACGAAGTACGAGATCACCTGATGAAAAGTGTTTATTGAAATGGAAATTCCAGGATTGTTTGTGCCAAAGACACGAGAGATAAAATAAGGAAACTAATATTCGACTTGAATATTGATATAATTCAGTTTTTGTTAGGAAATGTAGGACTTTTTGCTCATATGCATCATTACCATATTTTATTAATAGCCATAACTTCTAATATGAATATTCTTTATCATTTTCTCTTTAATATCAATTTATTTTTCTTATAAATCATCATTCCTGCTTTGATTCTTTTTGTTTTTTTAAATTCACTTTGTTTCGTTTCTTTTTACGAAGTTACCGATTGGTCTTGGATGCGTTCAGCTATGTTCGCGAGCGTGTTGGATTGTTCTGTTCCTCCTGTGTTCTCTTTGCGCAGTCGACGCCTGATGTGAGCACAGTATGTCGCATCGCGTGGTGAAAAGCACATACGACTAGTTCCCCACCACACTGCTGTCAGGCTTTGATTGGTGGACTTGATTCAGATCACCTGGGGTCATGAAACCTACCTGTGTCGCAAGCAAGGGGAGGAAAAAAGAAAGAGAAGATTACAGGCAAGGGGACATTGTAGACTGCATGAACTCCTCTTCTGCCCTATAGGGACAAGGGTCATATCCTCTCGGTTAGGCAACCAGACGCAAACGTTAATTTTTAACATTTTCAATAATCTGTAGTAATTAAAAGAAATTTTACTCATTCTGACTGGGACCTCTATCCACTTTTTCAAACCTAGAGAAGAGAAACGTGTTTGTAAAGAGTTTATATTAATTTCACCCCAATGATGCCTCTTGCAGAAAGAAGTAGTAACTTCCACTTAGTGTTCACTGCTGGATGAAATAATCAATCAAAACTATCCGTTCCATTTAAATGCATTTTGCCCAATCTTAATATTTGATGGCACATGTCCTATTTGGACATAAAAAGGTATTTTCAGGAAGCAAGTACAGTAGTTTTACTCAAGTACAGTAATTATGTTTGTCATATAAATAGTTTTGGTTAATTTGTTGATTTTGTGCTTTTTTAATTGGCACATCTATACACTTATAAGATTTTTTTTTTTTTCGGGTACCAGAGTTTAAGATCATTTAAATTGATGTTGATGGCCATTCATATAAAGTGACACGAAGGCTCTGGTGCATTTCTGTAACAACATGTTGAATTTTCTGAGGCCTCTTTGTTTTTTAATTTCCAAAATGGTGCCCATCTCCGGAGGCAGCAAGGAGATCATTACGTCTCATCCTTTAATCCCTGTGGGATAAATGACAGTTTTTCTTTTTGCCCCAGACCCGTCTCTGCATTCAAAATGAGGAGGATCTAAGATGGATGTCACTGTTGTGATGATCAAGCTGACAAATGAAAAAAGATGGATTTACACTGTTCCTCCCTAGAGATGTTACTCCTCTGCCTCCACTGACAGGTGGAATAATCTTCCAATCGTGGCCAAGTGCTCCGCACTGTGAGCTTCCTCGTCCTCGCAGTCAGGTAGGGGGTGCTGGGCAGCACTGTTCAGACCCAGTGTGAGGCTTCCTGTTATTATTAGTGCAGTCCTGTCATTTGCTGAGCCCTTCTCAATGTCATTGTAAACGTACTTCCTGCGTGGGAAATGCATCACCTCCGGACACACCTAATCCCAAAAATAATAGAAATCGATCTCCTTCCAGGAGGGGGAAGTTCACGCTTCTCTAAGGCCTTGTGATCACAGCGGCAAACAGCCCGGCCAGCATTTCGAAGCAGACGAATGAAGTGTTTTCTATTAATGGAGATGCATTTAAAACAAAACAGGATTTTAAAAGATTAAAGGCAGCAGATCTTCATTTTCATTGGTTTTGCATTATTCCTTTTCATATATTCGCTGCATATGCTTAGCAAAAAAGTACACTGTACACTGGTTCTTGTAGTTATCTGATGGTTCTTCTCTCTCTCTGTCTTTTTTATCATAAGCGCTGTGCAGATGTAATGATCTGAGGAGGAAAGGGGGCCCAAATTGTCACTGCCAACACATGCAAATCTCAAAACTGGAAGGACTTGTGTACAGCTCTCTGCACTCTCTCCGGGAATCCACTGCTGGAAAAAAAGTCTCCCTACTAGGCAGAGGGTAAGCTGTTGCATCTCTAATTAAGATCAATGTAATAGGACTAATTAAATTCATTAGCAACAGAGCTAGTGGGTGGAGGGGGCTGGGAGGGGGGGGGGAGTCCCTCATCCTACAGTGAGTGCCACGTGACTGAGCTCTGCTTAGTCCAGGTCCTGGCACGAACTGACATGGGACACCTGTGTCAAGAGAACACATAACCATTTAACTGTGCTCTTGTGTGGTCACAAAGTATCGCAGAAGCACTCACAGCTGATCTGCAGGTACCATGGCTACAGAACGCCACTTCTACCAAAGCAGATTTCTGGGGAAAAAAAACAGGTCTTTAAATCGGATCCCTGCTGCTGTTCTTATTCATGATGGTTTCGGGGAGGGATACTCCAGCCGCTAAACTGTCACTTTCTAATTGAAACACCTTTCCTGCGCTTTAGTTTTCAATTTAATTTAAAATCCTGGCAGCGTTCACTGAGAATACAGCTGCAGTGTCTTTAAATTGACAAACAGTGGAAGCTGATGTGTGTGTTAGCAAATCCATAGATTGGAGGAGTTCCCTTGTTTAATGTATGGATTGCCTAATGAGCATGAGATATATTCATAGGAGATTTGGTTTATTTCTTCATTTAACACTGTGATACACTATGATGAATATACTAATGTATTTACACATTGCATGATTTTCCAATTAAACCATTGCATATACAGTATACAGGTGTAATATGACACTAATTACTGTATTTTTTTTAAATTATAAAATACAATACTGTCTTAAGGCAGCTGAGACTATGCAGAACTGAGGTTAGGTTTTCAGGGCCATGGAGAACTCAAAGCAGTAGTCCTAGATTCTGATAATGGATTCTTTTCCAAAATGGCATTCTGCATTTTTTTTTAAAAATCCACCTACATTGCATATTTTTTTTAAATTTCTGATAGTTGCAAAGACTGTTCAGAACCTTTAATATAAAAATCATTTCAGAACATTAATTTAATACAAATAACAGTTCTTCTGATGATATGCACAATCTTCTTTAACTTTATGCCAGATGATTAAAAAGCATAATGTTCATTACAGCCCAGGGAAGTGGGGATGACGACAGACACCAGTAATTAATAAACTCCCGTAAACCAACAAGCAATGCTGACACATGCCGTAATAACCACAGTTCATTCAACTGGTAAGCCAATTGCAAAATCTTTCAAGCCTGCAGAAAGTGCACTAAAAGACATATTTTGTACCTAAGACCTGCAGTAAATGAAAAGAGGCAAAGTGTAATGATCTCAATAATTTATAACTCCTTCTAAGACAAGGTAAAGGATTACTGGAATAGAAAGCTAGTGACAGCTCATTAGTCACTGTTAATAGACTCCCTGTTCCTGTGTTCTGTTCCAGTGCAGGTGAAGTTGCAGACAAATAGTGAGGTTCTGAGACGAATTCCAGCATGTCAATGAAAGAATTGTGTTAAAAGTTCTGAGAAGATTAGTCCAAGCTCAATATTACTATCATTGCACACAATAAAAGTTGAAACCCAGAGAATATGCTTATTCTAGTGGTATTGTCATTCCTAGGGAGCCCCCAAGAGACCACAAGATGCCTGGATGTATTATGAGATGCCCTAAGGTAAGTTTTTGTGACACAATGAGTGCTTGACACAGTGATTCACCCAGCATCTTGTTCAGTTGGTATTGTATTCCAGTATTGCAGCTGGGTTTTCAGTTCCATCATGATGTCAAAGGGTGCAGATAAAACTATTGTGTCTCCATAAGTATCTTAAAAACACCAACTTTGTGTTATGCAAAAAAATAAAAAACAAAGTTCCAGTAAAGGATTTTATTTAAATAAAGAAAGGGTTCAGATGGAATGGAAAAAAAGCCAAGGGTTAGGAACCCCTGCTGTATGCCAGACTGAGGGCAAAATACAGTTAGCATCAATGATGGTGTTTTACCATGATATATAAGAACTTGGTTATTCTCAAGGTAACAAATGAGAGAAAGTCATGTATCTTCACTACACTATAATACTGTTTAACTATAGATGCAGACTATTTGGACTCCAAAGCCTGAAACAAAAACCATTCTACTTTGCAAACTTTCTTTTTTCGGTGACCTTCGGTAGTTCCAATTCTAATCAAGACAAAATCAGCTGACCTCTGACAGCTATAGCATGCTTAATACTTTGGGAGAATCTCACCTGGCTGAAGAACAATGCTGACACACACACACCCTCTCTCTTACATGGAGACAGCTGCAAGGGTGTAGCGGGGGGGTTGGGTGGGCAGCCAGGAGGTCTTTAGATGCAGAAGTGAAAGAATTTGACAACCTCCCACCTCTCAGCAGTTTGTCAGATTCAAATAACAATAAAACTAGACAATTAATTTAATTTAATTAAAAGGATTGCCATTTGCTGTTAACCTGCCTGGCTGAGGAACGGACAGAGCTTTGCCAAAGATCAGGTGTGTCACAACCCCCACCAGGATCCTCAAAACTGACACAGATTTCTTCTAACATGGAGTCAAGAGTGAGTAGGTTTAGCTGCGAAGCTTCAGCAGGAACAGATTACAGATCATGTGCCATTGTGGAGTGTGCCCAAGAAGCGCTACGATGCAGCCTGAGCTTTGTTTGATCAAGAAGATTCAGATGTACAATTTTTCAAATGCAGGCTTGGAGCACACTTTAGCTTGAGACTGGAACTGTTTCAGCAAAATACTCTTTTGTGACCTGGAAGAGTTTGTTAGAATTAATTTAATTACCAATACTTATATAGCACTTTACATGTAATGGTGACTCCCCTCCACCACCACCAGTGTGCAGCCCCACCTGAATGATGCAACAACAGCCACAATGTCGAAATCTGCTCCCCACTCAGTGGAGGAGAACAGAGTAATGAAGCCAGGTCATAGGGGATTATGAGAAGGCCATGATTGGTAAGAGCCAATGGGAAATTTGCCCAGGACACCAGGGTAACGCCCCTACTTTTTTCAAGAAATGCCCTGGGATTTTTAATGACCACAGAGAGTCAGTTTTCATGCCTCAGCCAAAGGATGGCGCCTTTTTACGGTATAGCGTCCCCCATCCCTATACTGGGGCATTAGGATTCACACAGCCCTCAGGATGAGCGCCTCTTCCAGCAACAACCTTAGGTTTTCCCAGCAGGTTTCCCATCCAGGTACTGACCAGGCTCAGACCTGCTGAGCTCCAGTAGGTCGCCGGGTACCAGTGAGTAGCAGGGTGACATGGCTCCTGCCTAGAACTGAATAGGTGAAGATATTTATCACATATGCTGTGGAGTGGCATGAAAGCATGGGAACTACACTTTCACAAAAAAGAGTGAGCTCCCAGCAGGAATCTGATCCATGCCAAACACATTTTACCAATTTACACATTTTTTTCTACTGAGGGCATCTGTAATCTTCAGAGAGATTTGTGGAGGAAAATAGAAAAATCTGACTACAAATCTGTGGCCCATTTAGTACATTCTGGAAATATGTTCAGAAGTCCCCTGTGTGTAAACACATTTAACATCTCTAAATTACAATTTAATTTTTAACAACAATGCATGTAGTAATGTTTGCATTTAAGAATTGAGACTTGGCAAAACAAAAACACAAACTGACCATGTTAATGCTTCCTGTACGTGCTGAAAACTACACACCATTCTGAAAGCTATTTTTTTAATTGTAGTTGTTTACAGTTTACTGAAAATGATTTACAGTCATTAACTGATGCGTGATATTCTGAGAGCAAAAACCTACATAAAATGGGCACTCACTAATGAATAAATGGCACACTATTAAAAAAACAGTTTGGGATTTTTGTTTGTTTTCTATGCTTTATTTTAAAGGGTAAGTCTTTTCAACAGTTAAAGATAGAAAATATATCGGTGTAAAAGGCAAAATAATTCTAAAACTTTTTAAAACAATGTGTACTGCGATCTTTTTTTCATTACTGCAAACAAAGAAGTGGGGACGGTCGTGTCTGTTATGCGGTGGTGGGGTCACTCTGCTCCCCTTCATTATCTGAAGTTCTCTCTTCCACATTCTCTGCCGTCTCGTTTTTGAAATGTGAAGCTGAACTGGCAGCGACCAAAACTGATGGGCAACAAGCTGACAGCTGCAGCCTTGACAGGGTTCACACTCCCCGACACGTGGAGAACACAGGAGTGTGTTCAAGCACAAGTGACAGAAGGTTCACCGAAGTGAAACATTGCGGCATCGTACAGATCTTCTGGCAGCTCTTCATCCCCATCAGGGAAAAAAGTTGGGAATGGAGGTGCCTGAACAGTCTTCAAACGCGTAGGCAGAACTGTATCTCGAATCTGAAAAGAAAAGCGATGTAGCAAAAAAGGTTAAAAAAAGGTTCTCTGCAACACACCAAGAAAAATCTAATTTTACACGGATGTTAGACAAACTTGTCTTTGAGCATTTTCTGACATGTTTCACGGTAAAAAGTGTCCGTGTTTTACTCAGAAACTGGGGCTTCTGCTTGTGCCACCACTAACCTGCAGGTGTCAAAAAAAGGAACGGTTTTGGAAAGAGACAGAGTCTTTCTGGAGAGAAACATGGGGAATCGTGTGCTGCATGTTTCGAGTTTGCATTGTGTCACATATTTGAAATATCGACTTTGGCAACAGACGTGGAAGGTCTTTGGTGTTTATTAGTTGGCACTGAACTTCAACTGTGCTTGAAATTGATACGCTTCAAATGAGATGATTAAGGAATCACCTTGTGCCATCTTTAAATCGTTTATATTTGGGAAGCTTTCAACAAGAATTTCAGCAAAGCTCATCATGAAAGGATTTGTACAATTAATCCCCACTTTGACTCATCATTTTCTCTTGTCACTGGGGAAGGGGTAAATCTGATTCATTCTAAGCACAATCTGCAACAACTGAGACACTGTCCAGAAATAATTTACAGATACAGGAAACAGAGAAAATCAGACTTAAAACTAAGTTTTCTGGAGAGATGATTATTTTTTCCGCAAAGTGACTTATATTATGCCCCTTTATGTAGAACTGGTATTTCAATTGGAGCAATTTGGAGAAGTACCTGTTGTGCACTGCCTAACCAAGGCTTGGAACCCAAATTCATCCAGTTAGGAGTCCAGAATCTTGATCACTTCTCCAGTGCAATTTTATGTTACAGTTCTACACTGTCAGCTGGCACACCAGGAACACTGAAGACAGATTGCAATTTCCATAACTAGCCTGTCTATATCTCTTTAATACTATGCAAGCCAACACTGGCGTTCCCGAGCAGTTCAGTGCTGGGATTTTAAGCTCATTATGCTGATTTGTCACACTAGTGCTCAAGCTCTACCTTGGGAATTTCCCTCGACTGTAAAAGACTGATCAGAGTTCCAAATCTTAGAACTCTAAATTAATCTGCTTTCTCTCAGCGCTTAAATATGAAAGTTCAGACACCAAATTTTCATTTCTGTGTTGCTGTATGTAATTATTTTCTACATATGTGGCTCTCACATCATACTATCTCCTAAATGTAAATATTTATATTATTAAAAGTGCCATGATTGCAATCTTTAAAGTGCAAGGGTCCGAAAATGTCTACAAGGCACTGCTCTCGCAAACACATATTTAAACATAATTTCCCTCTTTATTTGATTGACTGGGCCAATCAATGACATTCACTTTCATGTATTTAAGCTCCAGTGTAGCTCTGGAATTGTGATGTGGATTGCTGTCCAGCTGAATAGTGAATTTTCACCCAGGTTTTAAGTCTTTATCTGGCTAGTATTTGCTCTAGTATTTGCCTGTACTTACCTCCGTGAATTTTTTGTCAATACTAACAAGCCTTCCAGTCTTTTTGGGGAAGAAACATCCCTCAAGCAACACAGCAAGTTTGACATCATAACAAGCACACAGTATAGTACATATCTACAGTATTGCATACAGATAGAGAACACTCAATTGATTATGTGACTTGCTAAGGTAATTTTGAGCACCTAGATTAAGTAAGGTTTGCTATAAAGAAAGAGTTTGAATAATTATGGCATAATTACATTTCTATATTTTTTTCAGTATTATTAACAGTTGAATTATTTTCCTTTGACTGTGTGAAGCAGATTGGATATATAACAAAATTATATTAAAAGTGCCAGGACTGCAATCTTAAAAGCAACTAAATGTGCAAGGGTCTGAGAACTTCTGCAAGGCAGTGCACTCACAAACATCTTATTTAAACATTATTTTCCCTCTTTACTTCCACAAAAAACCTGCCAGATAATGAACAGACAACTGATGTTGAGAAAACCAGGTGAGTAAGAAAACTGAAATAACGACCTGATGCCCTCTTGACACCAGCAAGAGAATTTATGACCAATTATAAACCAGCACTTATCCTAGAAAAGTTTTAAAAAAACTTTACTATTTTGCCAAAGCAGTAACTAGCAGAACTAACTACTGTGATGATGAAAAGGGGAAGAAGAGATGTCAGCTTGGAGTGTTTGAAGACCTACATGAAAGGTAAGTGATGCTTATGGAAAGTGATTTAAATGGTGGAATTAAAGCAAATACAATACTCTGCAAACTAGAACTGTCAGATTATTGTACAGGCATTATCAAGTTGAAATATTGCTTCATAAATCTAAGAAAGAAATAAAAATGGGGGAAATAACAAAGCAAGAATGCTACCCGGGCTCAAATTTAATTTTAGACCCAACATTCATTCTGCAAAAATTGTTTAGACCATTTTAAATGCAAATTTAGTCTGAGTTTAAAGGAGAGTACTGGCGATTGTGATCAATACCCTTTAAATGAATATTAATACATCCTTTCTTCCATTGCATTGCTGATGACTAGAAAGTGTATGACAGCTAACTGCAAGGTGACTGCTGTTATCAAGCAATGGCAGCCAAATTAACCATTTGTTTATATTTCGAAGTTGACATATGCAGCCAGTGTTGTACATCTTTATGTTATAAATAAAAAAAAATAACAGATGACTGTGCTTACCTTTACTAAGCAGCTTCTGTGTCCGGGAACAGAGCCATGTACGTAGATAATGTTATATTTTGTGTTCACTCTCCAAATCTAGAAATAAAGATTTGAAAAATAGCATACATTTACAGAAATTATAAACTGCGCAGACGTTGCAAAAATCCATCAACACTGAACATTCACAGTGAACCACTTATGTGATGATTGCCCTCTTATTAAATAATCAATTTATCTTCTTGAGTTGACATCATATGCAAAACATATGTACGCTTTCACACAGACTAGGCATGCACAGACTGTACTATACATTGAGTGGTGCAATTCTCTGCAGGACTAGTAACAAGAAAGCAGCACATTATGGGTCATTCACTCAGAAAGGCTCCACTGTGGTGACATCATAACCTCATTTTATTTTAAATCCCCTAAAATGAACAAATGCCTTTCCTCGTGTTTTCCATTATGTCCCACGGAAGGGCAGGAGGGGAGAAAACTTGCCACCTTTCTGTAGTGATTATCGCAGCACTTAAAACTCAAGCGCTCTGTCCTGTGCATTCACACCACTTTCAGGACGCGTCAGTGTTTGACACGGCAAGATCACCAAAACAATCAAATCCTTAAGAAACGTTGACACTTTAATGAGAAATCTCCACTGTGCGCTCTGGGTGTCACTGCAGTTTTATTGCAGGAATACTCTGAAAAGTGCTTTAAAGGTTATATATACAGTCAGCACAAAAAAAGATCAATTTTACTGTGCACTGCCTAACCTTTAGGATTAGTGGAAAATGTGCATCACATATTCAAAAGCAGATAAAAACCAACCATGACTTACTTTCAAGCCGTGTGCTGTCTGATACACATTTCCCATTTTCCCAGGCATCTTCTTCCCTGGGAAGACTCTGGCAGGATCCTAGAAAATTAAAGAATTTCAATTGAATCCAGGCGAATTGCCTGAACAGTGCAGTATTTTTACTTCAGCACAGACAGAAAAATGAACGACTGAGATGGTGTAATATGTGATAAATTCTGAAGACTCCTGCAAGTAAAAAAAATAAGAAATATTTCAAAATATTTTTAAAAAGATGGCAATTTGCTTCTGAATCTGCTATTTGGGATGACATATGTAGTAGGTTGGAGAAATCACAGATCTGCTCCCAGTCTCAGTAGAACACTTAACAGAGCCTACACTTACTGTAAGGCTTGTATCTCCTGTCATCCAGACAGCTGAATTCATTCAGCAACCCGCCCGGCTGCCTTTATTATTTAAAACATTTTTAGCATTTAAAAGGAAAATTGAACCTACTGGGCCTCAATGGAAAAATCCTGAGTTGGAAAACTGCTCTAATATCTTGATAGTACAGATCTTCACCCTGAAAACTGTATTAAGTGAAAACGATTTCTCTCTTAAAACATACAACATACAAAATGTTTGTACATGTATGAATAGCAATCACTAAGTTAGTAAGTTCACTAAGCTAGAGTAGGAATATAGAATGTGAGGAAAAGGTTTAAATATTTTAAAATAAATCCCATCATCATTTTACAATCTTTTTAGTGCTAATATTCACCTGCTACAGGACAATGTACACACTATACAGTGATAAACGCTAATTGGGGTTTCTATGAAATTATAAAACTTGATTTTTAAAAGAAAAATAACCTTATTGGTATGGTCAGGTACACCATACTTGATCAATTTAATTTTCTATTAGCGGATCTTGAACAGTTTGCAAATAATAGAAAAACATATTCAATTCCTACCCTATCTACTGCAAGGTTAAGCTGCTGGTTTGTAGTGAATATCTACGTATGCTTGAATTAATTTCCACAAGTACAGTAAGTCACTACTTTCTGAAGCCCCAGCCAGTACAAGCAATATGCTGTTCATATCACTGTCAAGCTGTCAAGACGAGGAGCCCTGCAGATTCGAGCACAGAGAGATTCACAGGAACCACTGCCTCGTTTCCCAGAGTTCAAAAACGAAAAGGAAACGCACTGCACTTCCCCAGCTTTAAACTCGCGATCGGACATCGCTGCTGGGAAGAGGAGCAGACAGGAAGAGGCAGCTGCAGACACATGTGGGTGGCAGACTATCATCATTAAGCTCTCTCGCCAACGACTGTGTGCTGGAAAGCCAGGCACAGGCCAGCAATGAGGAAAGACAGGAGGAGCATCAGTGGCTGCCAAGGGACCTGAGTGGGCAGCTACTAATCTTGAAGGGAATTTTCTGCTCATCCTCGTTTCAGGAAGACCTGCAACTGGAGGGCAGGCCGTGGAATTATCGGGACAGGCAGAACTTCCTGATGCCCTCCGCACACACTCAAATCCACCACAACTCTCCTGTAGCATCAAACTATCTCGGCGCCACTGAGAAACAGAACTAGGAGCAAACGTTATAATTGATACTCCAATTATACACAAACCTGTAAAATGACTTGAAACTATTGGGGTTGTGTTTGTCAGAGTCTCCTAATCTAACATAAGCAGCACATCAATTAGAAACGGAGAAATTACAACTATACAGAATACAAACCTACCTACTGTTCGTTAGCTAGATTCTTTAAGAGAAGAAAAACAGCCGTTACAGTATTATCTGTACAGCAGGGTAATCACAATCACATCTAACCATGTAGAGCGCACAGCATTGCAAAACATCAGAGAGAGAACAAGGAAAACTTGAGATGAGCAGAAACAAATGCTGATTCAACTGGGATGGGCCTAAATTAATGTTGTTAATTGCTCACAATACACAATAATGTTGCTGACGATTCTACATAGTACCCTAAGAACTTATTTCTATTGCATTCTGTTTCAGTGCACCTTTGTAGCCATCAGGCTTCATGCCAATACACCTTTTAAAGCTCATTGACTCTTCGGAGTAAAGTTACAACATGTATTGAATGAGTAAAAGAGACCGGCCCTGACTGACTTGAACGAGTTTCTGTTAAGGAGTCTTCAGCATCAAAGAGCTCTGTGGTATCGGCTGGAGACTCTAGAGGAGCCAGCAGGGTGAAGAATTTGTTTGGGGTGCAGATTTTACAATTAAGGCTAGGTTTAACCCAATCTTCTTAAAAAAGCAAAATGAGTATATTTAGATTTAAAAACTATTTACTGCTTAAATAGTTAAATCTAGTTTATAAATCTAAAACACTGTGAACATGTAGGTCTAAAGTAATCAATGAAAACTCAAACTATTTATAAATCCAGACTATCCTAGATGCATCTAGTTTGTTTGTTTTCATCACAATGTTGTTCAATAACAGAGAGTTCTACTTTCCCAGGTCCAGCAGGATCGATGGGTCTCCAGACAGTTCAATTTCACGCTGTGCTCCAGAGCACATTGTGGAAGAGGAGGTGTTATGAGGACACACGACTGCTTAGCTACTGCATGTCTGTACACACGCACGACACTTACTCCTCCTGGGCCCGATGCTCCTGGCCTCCTGTGAGTTTTGGTTTGGCCGTGGGACGCTGGCTGGCCCTTAAAGCCCCACCTCTTCATCACGCCTTGGAAGCCCTTGCCAATTCTGAGAGAAAACAAAAGCACATCGAGCGAGCTCAGAGCAGCGCAAGACAACACACGGTGTACTTGATCACAACGACATTTAGTGATGTATACTTGTGTTACTTTAGTGCACGTATAAGACAAAGTGTCCCACTACATCATTTTCTAATTGAGTTATGGTGTTTCTGTCCATATCCAAGCTACAGAGCTCATCTGGGTTTCTGTGGACTAGAGAGCATGTGACTCCCCCCTGGATGGGACCCCTGTCCATCACAGGAGTCATCCCCCAGAAGTGCTGGACCCCAATTACACAGCTGGGCGGACTGGAGCCACTGGGGTACAGCAGCACTTTCTGCAGCAGAGACTCGAACCTTCAACCTGCCTGTCGTGATATTTCTCTACTTTAGCTAAATTAAAATTCACCAATATGTATATTTTTTATTTATTGCTTAAACATTAATGTGAAATGACTGTTTTTTTTATATGACATTCTCCCAGATACTGTGGAAAAGCGGACATTCAAAGTATCATGCAGGAGATGTTAAGACTGCCTGTAACACGAGTTAGACTTGGGAAGAAATGCACTGGTGGCATTCTACTTTACCAAAATAAATAAGGAAAGGAACTAAAAGAAGTATATTTATTTCATACAAAATAATACCAGACATGAGAGAACTGCATTAACACGTCTTCCTGCTTCCTAGGTCAAGCCCATATTCTTTAGTCACTTTTCACAGGATTGAAATGAAGCTCTTCAACGTAATGTTAATACCAAACAATCCCGAAACACAAACCAGTGCAGCAGATAACAGTTTATCTGCCCTGCATGATGGTTTTTTCGTACCAGCTGAGCTAAAGACTGTTACTTTTACGTATAGGTGCCATAATTCTGTCTTCCATTCTGTATTTATATCATATTCTGTGCATTCTTTATATAAACACAGTAATGGAATAAACCTGTTACTTGTTCCTTTGCAGCCTACGCATGCTGACGCAGCTCCCCACCTGAACTACTACATAATAAAAAAATGTAGCTGAGTGACAGTTATTGATAAAAGAAACCAGTGGATCTGGTTATGCATGTATTAATATAGCGTAACGATCGAGTTGTAAAAACAGAAAAGTAAAGAAACCAATCACTAAAATACTTCTTAATCACCCAATTCTTCAATGTGAGCTGATTACTGCAACATCTTAAATGCTTAAACTTTGCTTTTAATGTATGGGTTGGCTATATTTGTTTTAACATTACATTTTTGTGAACTACTTTTTATTCATTTTAATTCAGTCCAAAACAAATAAGAACAAAACGTTTAGCTCTATATTTCACGTTAGATGTGTGTATAGAATTGATTCTTATTTCAATTGTACATTCAATGCCCCCAACAACATTTTTGTTGTCACCCACATCACATTCCTTCGTCTACTTTAAGGTAGAATAATTTTTATATATAGAAAATGTTCTTTTTAATTTGTTAGGGATCACAGGAGGACTCTAGCTTTTACTTCTGAAACATTTTCTTTTATGAACGAAGGAGCTCTACGCC
The DNA here is from genome assembly GCF_055471065.1 of Atractosteus spatula. Classification (NCBI taxonomy): domain Eukaryota; kingdom Metazoa; phylum Chordata; class Actinopteri; order Semionotiformes; family Lepisosteidae; genus Atractosteus; species Atractosteus spatula. The sequence goes on along the minus strand of NC_142717.1, from coordinate 1,690,797 downwards.
TTTGATTTCACAGTCTGAAATGCCTCTCGTCTACCAACATGTCTCAGAGCAGATTAGTATATGATCCACATAATTAAAATTCAATAAAGTAGTCTAATATCTGCACGGGGATTAAAAATTCGAAACTTGGTGTCATTTCACTCAAAAAAGATGAGGCCAAAGTAATATCCCAATTGTTAAACAAAAAACAGTTTTGTCATGGCAATCAGCTACAAAGGCAGTAGAAATTAGCTCTTAAAAAAGCAGAAGGTTGGCACCATGATCTTTTGAATAAAATCATAAAACATCAAAGTACTAGCTGCTGTATTCTGTAATGCTAAAGATGAAAAAGGGAATTTGTAAAAACTCTGTATTTTTTAGAACTAATGACATTGTGAAAAATGAGAACATTCATTTAACCTGACGCTGTGCAAGCTCAGCATGGTCCTTTACCAGCTAGCATCAGGTTCTCACCATGAAGTTAAAACCCCGTAGTATAATCACATTTTTAACTCTTATGATCAGATCTTGCCTCTATTGTGTCTGTAACGGAAAGATGTCATTAGTGCAAACCTGACCAGATTACAAAACATGTTTTTTCCCAACTGCTAATTAATTTTGCCAGTCATCAAGACATCACATGAACCTCACATCAAGCATCATAATGAGAAACCATTAAATAATCATTCCTTTGCTTTACTTCAATCATTACAATCAGTCTTTCCATTACCACAATGCTTACAATTAGCAGACAAACAAATAATGCTATCGATAAGCACAGACATTTACCTTTTACATTCTTGAGAATATCTATCGTACCTCAAAATGGTAAATTAACTTCTGTGAAGATTTCTTTTGAAGAGCATGTCACATGCATTATTTCAAAGTGTTAGTTTACTAATCCATGGCCACTCCAATCACTTTACAATAAAAACTCTTTTTTTAGTGGCTGAACCTCTAAAAGTTTAAATATATAATTTGTCAAAAGACATGGAGATTTTATTATTCGGGTAATGGTTTCAATAGGTTTTACCATTACCCACCCCGACCCCTCAACAGATTAGTTCAGGAAATAAGAAAAATCCAATAGGGATATTTGATCCATGCTTAGCTTTTGTGAATTATGAGCAAGTGGAAAAGCGTCACAAAGCCATATTACATATGTTTAAATGAAACATCATAATAACTAGCTATTAAATGTAAAGATCAACATGAATTGGCTAATGTGAAGAATTGCAATGTTGAAATATGTTCATATACAGAAACATCATCTGAACTGGTAACAACAGTGAGATATGTTTTAGCTTACCTTGTTAAGGTGGAAAATAGTTGCCTAACATACCTACAGAGAGCATTCATCTGCCTGTTACTGTTACTAATTATTAGATTTTAATATGGTATGTATTAGTTAGGAATATGATCAGAAACATTAAGGTGTTTCTAGTCAGTTGCCTGTCTCTGATGTATCTGCTTTATTGTATTCTGTATCTTTGGAAATATTGATACCTGCATTTGTTAAATAAACTTTATAGCACAAGCCAGAGGAATGATGTTTTTCCAGACAAAAAAGCACTGATGAATTTCAGGTATATAGGCAGATGTGAACACTTCAACTGGTCTTCTCGTACCATGTGCACATTTCTACACATTTTCTACAAAGTCTACACTCCAATCATCGGTCCCACTACAACTTTAAACCCATCTCTAATTTTTAATTTCTTGTTGAGGGACAATGACAATACATCTGCCTCTTTATTACATTTAAATGTGGTGCTGGATAATTCAAAGATTTGTTTTTTTTTCTCCAAAGACGATCACATCAATGAGACATAGTTCCTTGGTTCTGAAAAAGCACGACCAAGATACAATCCTGCTCAAGGGCAGGATCAGAAACTGACTCAGACTGGAGATCAAATTGATCAGTTTACTAGAATACAACTGAGGTTCAGAGCTGCATTGCAATGTTAAAAAAAACTGGAAAATGCACAACCCTAATCATGGCATTCTGTGTATTAGGCGTATAATCCCATGGTGTATTGGATGAACAACTCCTGACGGGAAATGCAAAATCCACAATCCAAAACTACAGTACGTGCATAAAAACAGATCTCTGGAGATGAAAATGCAAAAATAAAGAAATGTCAAAAGCCAACTCTTTCACAGAGGTAACATACTAGGTTACAGTCAAAGGAATCCTACAAAATTAACTGGCTTTGATAAAGGTATTAGTTTCTATCTATTTAGAACCCTTTAGGGCCATAAGATAATTGTAGCTAAGCTCAGAAAAAAAAAACGGGTTAGATTACAGTAATTATCCAAATCTCAATGGATATCTTCTAGAACAGCAGGTCAAGGACAAGAGAAAATGTTTGGAAGTCTAAATTTTTTAAACCCTGTGCAGTTTTAATTTGGGATATATTAATATTAATGATGTTGCATTTTATTTCAGAAATTAACTCGTAGGAAAAACAATATTCTGGTGCAGACAACCTTTATTGAAAAGGACATCCCTATACAAAATGAGAAAAGTTTATAGAAGATGTTTTAAAAGACTTTCTACTGGAAAATTGAACCCTGTAAGACATACATTTAATTTAACAGCATCATATTGCTGACAAAATGTATCTTCCTACATGTATCTATACTGTACATGGTCTAATGGGGATCTGTTTCTTACATTAACAGGCACAGACATTAAAACCTTTGAGAGGAAGGAGATTTAGATTGTTAAAACTACTGCTAAGACTCTAATGATGTTTGAAGACTCTAACCATTTGATAACACCAGGATTAATTACCCTGAGCTCACACAAAGAGCAAAGTCAATATATTTCTTTTATAGCTTGGATCTTGGATGTTTTGTTCTACTGTTAACAGCACTTTCCACATTGAAAAATGAAATCCCTTTAATTTATTTCTCTTACAAATGTACACAACACCAGGGTTGTGAACGCTTTTTCTACAGAAAATCTATCCAGTATCTTAAATTCATCTCTCTTGCATGGTTGCATCACAACACAATCTATGAACACAAACTATGAGAATGGATCTTCTGGAAAACAAGCTTCCTCACTTGGGTTGGGGGCATGAACGGAGTAAATGACCTTACTTACTGATGATAACAAAGATTGTGTGTCCTGTCCATTCCCATCATGCTAATTTTAACTTTCACACTTTCATATCATGAATAAATATGGATAAAAATAGTATAATATTATTACCCCGATCATTCAGACACTGCATGTGAAAACATTAGTTTTCTTTCCCCACTTATTGTACTCAGAAACTTATCCAGAAATGTTCCTATATATCAAATTATTTTGTAAATATATTTTATCAAAACACAGTATAATATTAGACTCAGAGTTATAAATCTGCAGGAAACATGGTTGAAAACTAGTCCCTTAAAAGTTATACCTGAACTTTTCAGGTTTCTTTGGTTTTCCTTATTAAACAGAACATATTCATGTCACCATCATAAGTACATCTCAATTAAAATGTAAAAACTACATTTGAACCAGAACACACAAGAAGAAATCAAGCAAAAGATTATACGAAATAAAAAACTTTCTGAGCGCTCTTAGAACATGTTCTGTTCTTCATTTCACCCTACAATGAGCTTGATATCAGATGACTGAGCTGAGCAATCAGAGTATTTCTTATTTGAATGTAACGGAAGGCCTGAAAATGACATGCAGAGGATATATTTCAGCTCTAATCCCCGCACTCGGCCGTAACCAATATCATACATGGGCGTGTAGGAATATATGCACCTGATGTCAATAAGATGGTAATTAAATTGTTCCCCAAACTGCTGAGTAACTCACTGTGTTCTCTACTGCGGAACACAAAAATCAGGTTCTGGAATCAGAATCAATGAAATCATCATTCTTCCCCCACTGGATGACTGTATTAAGATTGTATAATTTCATTCATATTGTCTCTCCAGTGCACAGAAGCATGTACCAATTACTGCATACTATCTTGTCTTCTCTGAATACACTGACATTTTAAGGTTTTTAGGATTATGGTTTTGAAATGAGGAATTCATAAACATTTATGTTTTCAGGCATGCACTCTCATTAAAATGACTGAAAGCACATTACCTTTACGCATTATTTTTGTGGAGTTTCACTTTGCACATTAGGTTTCTGGGGAAAACAAGGATTCATCCACTTGTTATCTCATCATTATAGCCTTCAAGACATTCAACTGAGGACTGAAGGGTGTAAGTGTTCAATGGGAACCTTTACAAAATGTTTGTGAACAAAACAAACAAAAATGGAAAAATAACTTTCAACTATCTTCTAATCCAGAGTCCCCCCAGATTCAAAGCTCTGTCATCACTTACACTTTAGGCTGAAATACACAAATATAATGCTTGAGTTTTCCTTCTAATGAGATTTTTCAAGCAGAGGATTCTAGAGCTGTCATGATAGCTTAATGAACACTAATGAGCTGTATGTTTTTGACAGTGCGATGGTAACATTTACTGTGGAACATGTTGAAATAAAACTGTGGGAGCAAAAAATTATTTACTTTGGAAAGAAAGACACCCACGCAGGTGCCCTATGATGATATCAAGATACCAAGATGATATATATAAAAATATAAAAAGAAAGATATTTCTTAAGCTCTGGAAAGAATACATCTATTGAAACTATTAAATGGGTGTGGAAAAACTGTAAACTTAAGTGCAACAATCAGATCCCTGCCAATGTGATGAATATGCATACAAGTTGATAAGGAGGTAATTCATGCTGTATTCAATGAGGCAGTGCACAGACTGATAATTCGATACTGCATAATTGGCAGAACCCATGTGCCAGGAATTTAAATGATGAGCTTCCTTAAGAAAACATTCTAAATGAGAAGCAGTGAAAAAAACCTCTCTTCATTTTCTGGTATAGAAAAAAAAATCTACAATTAGCTGCGTCCCATCTTAGCGCTGTGCTGTATCACACAAGTAACATTACATTGGTTTGAAGTATTCAACCTAAACTAAGGATATTCCACATTTTATGGTTCAAGGTATGGCAAGACTGTATTTAAATACAAAAAACATTTAATACTGATTTTGAATTCTATTGAGTGACTTTCTGTAGCTCTACTTTTTTGAAAGGACTTCATAAGGTAGCTCTCAGGAAAATAGCGTGCTAGTTTGTGAACAACGATATACAATTAATTAATAAAACAAAAACATTTTGTTCCACTTTTATGGATGGTGTTATAATTAAAACATTTTAATAACCTTTTGTATGTTTCAATCAAGTATCTGAACCCAGTTTGAAGGCTGCTGTAATGGGTGTCAAGAGACTGATATAGAAAAAAAATACTATAAAAGTCACTTATTATTTTGCTGTAAAATATTTTTCTTTCAAACTAAACTGAAAGTCAAAAGCTCTGGCTTCTTTCTGGAGTGCAGAACACGTCTGGACATAAATAAAATCTTTTATGACCGTACAACATTAAGGCTTTAGCCCATTAACATCCGATGCCCATATGCTAAGCAATTCAGTCCACACCCATTTCACCTTGGCATCATTCACACATTAGCCAGAGATACAAGAATACAGTTCTCCGTTTTAACTCCAATGAGATGTTTCAAACAGGGGCTTCCAGTGCTGCCATGAAATACTAAAGCATTCGATACAATTTTTCCTAATTACCAGACTCACGGCAGAGACATTATCCAACAAACTATGCATTCTCTCTGTGACCCCTTCCAACTCCATTGCGGAGTGCTACTCATGTTGACTGTATATAACGCACTCCGTAAAGGCGCTTTGCAGTAAAAGGAGACAAAAGCAAAAATGACAGACAGTCTACACATTAAGACAGCAATTAACCAGAACCGATATCCAGCCTCATAACAGATCAGAAAGCATGGTCTCCCATGATTCGGAGCCTCTTTTTTCAGTCAAGACCAGAGCCCAAGGAATGCCATGACTAGGAGTGTGAAACTGAGTGTGAAACAGCCCTCTAGGTTAACTCTATCGATACCTATTATATGGGCATCTTATATTACTTGCATTGAATCTCCTCTCACAATACTTTGATCTAGACTGAAGAGATTTATTTCCCTTAACCTGCCTCCTTTAACGTAACCCTCTGAGAAAACGTAGCGTTCTCGTTGCTCTTCCTTGCACCACAGCTATAACCTACTTTTGACGGCAAGGTGGCCAACAACAAACGCACCACTCTAAGCGACGTCTTAGCGTATTGTTTTTTACTGCCTCTCCCAACGGTCGTGATGAAAACAGAGAAGAATCACTTTCACGTGTAGCTTCCTGCAGCTCTGAATCAGCCAGTCTGTACAGTGGTATTTTCCTACTACCAGTGCTTTGCACTTATCAGTGTTAAATTTCATGCCATGCGCCTGACAACTCCCATGACTTCCCTTATTTTTGTCCATCCATTCATTTTCCAACCGATTTATCCAACACAGGGTCGCGGGGGAGCCGGAGCCTATCCCAGCAAGCCCCTTGTTTTTGTATCGCCCTTATAAAACATTGAAATGACTCAAGATTGAAAGAACGCGTTCTACAACACGGGGCACGTTATTGGCATCCTCTATTGTAAAAAATCTGTGAAATATCAATTAAGCATCTTTATCATTTTAATTTATTCTAATCTTTTAACACTATCCACCTATTACTAATTCCCCTTCTGTTCACTTACTGTTGTAGTACAGAAAAAAATGCCTTGCAATTATTTTTTTTGCCTCTAATACACCATTCCTTTCTTTCTCCCTTTTGGCATTTCGATTATCTTTTTTTTCAGCTGTGCCTAAAGTTCAGAACACTGTTTGTATTATAATTATACAATAGCACATTTCCTGCTGTAATTCTAAATTATGGTCATCCATTTTAATTAAATGAACGCAGGAGATTAAAGTCTCTCAAGAGTTATTTGTGTCAAGGAAGCAATTCGGCATGACTAAAACCATTTCAACCAGGAAGTCGGTCACTCTTTAAGCAATTTAAGAAGACTCTTACTTCCCCCTACCCATAAACTAGTCCTTCATCAACTAAACACCTTCAATTAGTAGCAATAAAGACATGTGGTGTACTGTTCCATACTATTATATAAATGGTGCTAAGACATTTGTAAAACCCATCACATTAAACATGGAGCTAACAGACATGCCCTTCATAATTTACTAGAAAGGCCAATGGGATTTGCTTCCTTTTACACTTTGAAAATGCAGTAATACAATGGTTACCCGTACTACATGAAACACGGAGAGAGAAAAAATAAATACGTAATACTACCTTGGCTGTATATATCAGCAAAGTCTCTACAATGCATGGCTTCCATGCAGTAAAACAAGCGATGCTTCACATCTCTTTTCTTGGACAAAATACGCATCTTGGAACACCCATCTGCACTCTGTGGTATTATGCATTGAAAACTGGCACGGTCCGTCTTACTGTCTTACTAGAAATGCCACTTATTCCGCACAATGTTGGAAATGTATCAGGTAAAATAATGCCGGACTGAAGAGAAATTCACCCACTAAAAATGCATCACTGTAAAAATGACTAACGGAGGCGCCATGATAGAGGACAAACGGACAAAAAAAAACAGCCCACGAACCATGTAGCAGCCTCATCGCATGATTTTATACACGCTGTGCAAATGTCAAACGGAAAAATATAATCGGCGTTGTGACATGATTTATGTACAAAAACATTTTGCTTCAGATGCTATTGAGACTAAGTAAATGTTAAAAAATAAAAAAACAGAACCAGGATAAAATCATATGAGGGGCTGCTGCATCTCAGTTGGGGTTCACTGCTTTCAGCATGTACCCGTCTGGGATTTCCATACCTACAGTGAACCAGCAGGTGGACTGGAAATCCACATGAGTCTGACTTACGTTTTTGCCGTCACATCAACATACTGTCCTGGGCGGAAGTGAGCTGCGTACAGAGGTGTTCCTGGAACAAAAAGACAGGTGGTGTTCAAAACATATTTCTCAATTGGTTCGACAATATTTTCACCATCTCATAAAGAATCCAAAATGTGTTCTTTTACATCAAAATCTTTACTTAAGAAGCCATTTAGGACACAAAATAAGAATCAAAGGCAGTCTTACTTCATCATCAGTCACGCACATGCTACAGAAAACAATTTAACCATCTTGTAAAAAAGTTATAACATGTATAATGTCTTTCAGAAAAAAAAATCAAATTGCAACTCATGATCACAATAAAACAAAGAAATGAACTGCAAAAATTCTCAAGAAATGTTCTTTTCCATCTCCCATCACATCAGCCACCACATGTCTGTGTTCTTTGCCTGCTTATTTCAGAATCTGTCCTTCTGAGAAGGAAATGTGATGTCTTGTGATTAACTCGGGTATTAAAAGTACAATTGCCCGTCAATAACAGTCAAAGACACCAAAACAGAAAAAAAAGCAAGCAACAGGTGAGACAAAGTTTGAGCAACACACTACCTGGCTTGATGATGGCATTATCTGACACTTTGAATGTTGTAATTTTCTGTTTTGGGGGCACCCCGGCATTGCGATACATCTCCATGGCCGCTTCTGATTTCTAGAAGACAGAAAAGAACCATATTATGTTGATCATATTATCCCTAAGATAAAATACTGTAGTTAATATTTCATAATATAACCAGATTGACAATCCACTGATTTTTTTCAGCACAAAAAATGGGTAGCAGCAATATAGCTACTGAAGAACACAAGCACATTTTCAGAAAGGTAAGCCCAGGCCTTTTTGTGACCTACACGTGTTTGTAGAGCGATCTGTCAGTAGAGAATGGTCCCATTCAGTCCTTATAAAAATGCCTGAAACCCTAGCATCGCCAAATTGTTATATTTTCATTTGAACTAACCTTGGGAAACAATGCTTTCTAGGCTTTAAACACTAACGTCACCTGCCTCATACTGCAATCTTAATTTATTCCATCTCTAATTAAGGTAAAATGCAAGAAGTAGGGGCTGTAAGAAATGAATAAAAGGGAAGCACACGTGCTGAAATCGAGAATGACAGCTCCGAGGCAGCCACACACTAAAGCCATCTTGACAGCAGAGAAGGTCCGACGTGAACGCAAGCCGTCAGCACCATGTTCACCAAGACTCCCTCACAACTTTAGAATAGCTCTTCCCTCACAGCTGGAAATAATACAATCCGAAACCTTTTACAGAGCACAAAACACTCAGAGCACAGATTCCGAAGGAAACTAACCACGTTAAAGACAGCCATAAAATGCAGAATAGAGAACCAAAGCCCTTTAAATGGGATTGTGCGAGGCAGTATGCTGCAGTCATTTAAGTCCCACATTTCAATGACAAATAAAAAAATGAACTTTTTTCTTCACGTAAATCCATCCCTTAGTATAAGAATTAAAAAAAAAAGATTTTTTTAATTTCCACTGCTTTTTTCATGCTTCATGTTAATGGAATCTTGTTTTCTAGGTCTGCTAGATTATAACCTACAGGATAAAAACACTGAAGCTTAGACCCGTTTCTACAGCCTTACAAAAGCAAAAAAACACTGGCGTCTGCCTGGATGGGATTCTGGTGCCCAGTGATGTCATTGGTAGGACTGTAAGCAACAGATAATTCTTAAGTCTACTGTATGTCTGCAATAAAGATCTGTAATACTGGTAAGTCAAACCAAAATAAAATGTTTACATCTTTTCTTGCAACTTTCCTGTAGTTATCAGGCTGTTTTTCAACAGGGTTTTCACTCTGAAAAGCAATGTTTTTTTAAGTTGGCTTTTAGCTCACATTTGCAACTGTAAAGTAACACTAACTAGCAAGCCACAATATATACTCCTCTCTCCACAGGTGAAACAGAAATTGAACCTGCCTCTTTTTCATGGGGCCAAATGTAAATTCTCCCAGGGGGATAATTGCATGGCAAAATCAAGCACTAGCTATACAAGTCCTGAAAATAAGATACTTTGGGCATTCAAAGCAATTAATATCAGGGCCAGGGGAGAAGTCTGAATAGTTTGTATGTTTTGCATCTTTTCTGCGAATAATAAAGTCACATCTGAAAGCACTTGATCACCAGCTCTCTTGCTGAGAGACCTAGGCAGCCTTTCTTTTAAGTAACATATAATACCTACCAATAGTCATTTTCCTTTGCAATAAATAGTTTCAGACCAATTAAATTCAATCTACCTTTTCCCTTTTGCTTCACCATTACTCAAGACATTGCTTTAGCCTGCAGTGTGCATTAACACCTTTTCAGCTGTCCAGCTCTGATGAGAAATCACAGGAGTATTCAGCAAGTTTCAACACCCCTGAGAGGTGTAGTTTATTCCACAAACAGCCCTTTATTGTACAGAACATCTTTTCTTCCCATGAGCAAAGAAAATTACTTAGGCTATGGATCCTTAATGAACAAAAATATACATTGCTATGTGAAACACGTTTCTTCTGTTCTGCCTTTTCTGAAAGTTTAATTTTCTGGAATTCGGAGATATATTCTAAATCTTACATAGAAAGGCGAAACGTTCTTCGCTCCAACAAGCAGAGCAGCTGATTTCCCGTCATGTTGTTCTTTAGGCATATATTTAATAACATGGCAATCCGGGACCTAGAGGGATACAGAGAAAGATAAGTCTGTTAATGAAAGCACAAAATAAAATGAGCTGTAACACGCCACGTGCAATAACCTTACTGCTCCACATTCGAGACGGCATACATAAGACTTTACATAGAAACTGGCGTTACATGCACCCAAGAGGATGCCTTTTCAAAAGCGCAGTTTCATGCATCATGAGAAAATACATTCAGTTTCTAATAAACACAAACACATTCTTCGTCTTTAAACCTGCCGCAGTACTACATGTAAAATTTGTGGCGATTTTAAACTGCGAGTTAAACTTGCTTGGCTGGAATAGATCTAAAAATAAAACAAAAATCAATAATGAAATCCTATAAAACACCTGCCCTATACTGCAAATCCTTAAACATCTGTAAAACAATGACTACTTCCCTCTCGCCAACACACGCTGTAGTTTATAGTCTTAAATTCATTCATGATTGTTGAGAATGACTTAAGTGAGTTTTCAAATTGAATTCTAATAGTATTGAACTGACAGACCTTGATAACATTTACACTCAACATGTTACACAAAAAGTTTACACTCCGGGTAGTTACGCCAAATGAATATATTTCCTTGAACAGCAGAACCTGTTTTGAATAACATTCCACATACTTTCAAAAAAAATCTACATTAACAAACAGTAACACAAGCTGCCTCATCCCAATCGATCAAGAACTTCTTCACAGTTTGACAGACTTAATATTTTATTATAAAGAACGTGCACTTGTCTCAGAACAGAAAATAACGAATGTCACAGATTATATTATTTTTAATAATACGGTGCAAAAATAATTTGCAGCAGAACACTCAAATATTTAGCATTACAGTCTGGGCTTGAAGACAGAACCCGAAAAACACTTTCAATTGGAACAGGAATCCAAAGCTTTTTGGCCCAGCTGCATGGTTACGTCCAGTTATGCAATTATGCAAGTTACTCTATTCATAAACCTTACTGATTCGTCATTTAAAGAATGAAGATCTCATTAGAGAGCTGACAGCATTTTCACAAGAGATAAAATGCAGACAGATTACATTACTTTAAAGCCAAGGACAGTTTTTCACCTTGCTGAATTTGAACTTCATAGGTGAAATGATTAAAAGAAACTCATTACTTGGATCACGAGAAACATTACAAACAATAAGTATATTATTTTAAAAAATGTCTTAATTTAAACAACTAAGCTTGAAATACTACCTTTACAATTGTTAACCTCCTGTAAAAAGGAAGGTGCTAAAAACTCAAGAGTTTTAAGTGATTCTCTCACGCTGGCAATTACGGTATACTGTAGTTCTCTACTGGACACTGAACATGCACTCATCACCTGCATAGGTAAGCCCGTGACTAGAATAAGGAATGCCCCTCGTATTTCACATCACTTTACTTGGGAAACGTTCCTGAACCCAAGCCCTGTTCAGTTAGTGGCAAAGCTACAGCAGCTTTCTGAGCATGAATTTAGACGCAAAATCTTTTGTTTCAGCTTAGAAAATGTATCACCTTATTCAGTTTATGAAGCTGGCTCACATTTTTTTAGTAGGACACCAAGGGCCATATATATTAACAAAGGCCAGTTGCTGTGTAAACAGAACACAATTTGCAGTCACGCTTTTACAATACGCAAATTAAGCACTGTGGCCTTCTGCGCCATTAAGAAAATACATTAATGACATGAGGAGATAGTGATCTAAATATCTGCTGTGAGACTTTAGCAAAGCACTATAACAGCTTTCTAAAAAACACGTGGCAACTTCTTGATGTGTACAGCCCATGTCATGGCAACAGAAGTTTCCCCTTCAGCAATTTCGCAGTCTGTCTCCCCACAATACTCAATAACGTTTGTAAAAAGCTGCAGCGCGTTTAGAATTCAGCTGTTTGGATTTTAACCACATCTAAAATGCGGAGGAAATGTTACCTGTATCAGTTTCCTAGCACAGGATCCTTGTCAGAATATAACTCGAAATCCAGACTGGCTGGATATCTAAGTTTTTTCTACACTTCAGCCTCAGGGGCTCCAAACACAGGGAGAGAGTACATTCTGTTCAATGAAGCTGTGTGCAAAACTGGTCATGCTCAAGAAAATGTAGATGGGAGATGCTACTAACTAATGTCACAGTGCTCTGAAAAGACCTGATGACAAGATCACATAGGGTGAATAATATTTTCGCTACTGCAGGGACTGCAGTGGTACGGGGCTTCAGGTCATGACCAATTCCTGATCTAATCTTCACGCAGTTGGAAGACAGAGGTGAGGACAAGGAATCCTCTGTATTTTCTCATCCCACAATTTACTCATTGTTGCTGAGGATGACATCTCTTCCCTGCTGCAATTACAGCTCTCAGCTTAGGAGACAGAGCTTTTCTCATGTTGCCTTTTAACAAAGCGGCTGGTGGCAACTTCACGTGTTCACAAGCAATGACCGCTTCAGTCGATCATTTTAATATATGAAAAGCATAATCGGAGTAAACTACACCCAGTTTTCGTGACTCTTGGAATCCGTTTAGTGTTCAGCAGAAAGACCAAGTAATTGGCAAACATCAACCGATTTCTTCGGAATGACACCCGACAGAAAACTACGCCTCCAACCTCACCTGCAGCATCGTGACAACGTGTCTTTCACCCATTTTAGTCCAGATCGGCATCATGCCCAGCTTCAATGCAATCAGGCCCACACGCCGGCTCCCTGTGGAACATAAATGTTAAGACACTGAGGTCACGACAATTTTTCCCTTCGATCAATGACGCCCTTCCTGATCTTTTCACTGAAGTCTTCATTTGGTTAGAAGGATGTTTCTCTGGGCATGGTGCTGTCGCTTTTCTAAGACTACAGGTTACATGTACATTTGGCCATAAACTGACCTGTATACAGCTGTCTAATATGTCCAGCAACTGATGTTTATATGTGTCCAAGATTCCTAATGTACCGTGCCATAAAGCTCTCCATGTCTTCTTCACTGCCTGATCAAATAAAAAACAGGTTGTTCAAATGAACATATTGGTACCAATTTTACATAATTCAGTCTAATGTTTTTTTTCTGTAAGAGAAAACCTAGCTTCCTCTGACAACGGTTTTACAAATACCAGTTCCTGGCCTTCTGACCCAATTCCGGTCCTTTTTTTTGGGCCTGATTTTATTGCAATCAAAACAGTCTTTTTAGTTTAAATCACAATATCCGTTAGTCATGTCACGTTAATAAAAAGTCACATTAGTAAGTAAATAATTAACCTAAAATAAGCTGTACAGCCAAACGACAGTAAAACTCAGATCATATTAAAATAGGCAATGCGTTTATTCTGTGTGATACCTTGTGAACAACACTTTGCACACTGTGTGTAAAACTGCCAGCAAAATCTCAATGTACTCTAATAAGGAGCTGGGACTGGACTTCATGCCACTTTTCCATTAGACCACTGGGAAAAATAACTTCAGTGAGGACATAAGTCCTTAAGGAAGCAGGTGCTTTTCACCCATTTAGTGTTACCGGCTAAAACACTTTCCAGTGTTGAAAGACATCAAGCCCATATGAACCAGGATCAACTACATTCACCATGTAACAATGCATCTTTTTCTGAAATGTTGATTTCTGTTCTTCATCCATTGGTGATTTTGGTCTTTTTGATCTATAACGGAGAACTTTGTTTTCAAAAAGGCATGCAGGGCGTTTCTTTAATTGTATTGTACATACCTAACCATTTAAAAGACAATGTAATGTTTTAAGACACTCATGTCCCATGTGCCCAGGGAGAATTGTTAAGATTTCTGCATCTTGCCTTCAAGGATGGTTGCGCACAGCATTAGTATCCACTAATTAAATAGAAAGTACATTCCAAAATCTGTAAATAAATCACCAGAGCTAAAAGAAAGCTGAGACAATAAAAAATAACAAAGAAAGAAGTGTTTATACATGAGCAAATGACATAGGGCAGCCATCACCATAACAACACTGTCAGCTATTTATGCTTCTAATCTTCACTATCATAGGAGGTCAAGTCAGTCACCCAAAAAGAGCTCAACAGGACGACTTGTATAAAACAATCCAAGCTTTTATGCAGTCTAATAAACTTGATGCACTTTGAAATACTTTCATGCTCCATCAGATATTTACCAGCAGTATTCGCGGATTAACAGATCTCTGCTTATTCACCTCAGACTTGAGAGTGAAGTGGCAGCTCAGAGCCCGACAAACAGACTGGTGACATTTCCTAGAACACTTGACGCACAAGAGTGTAAATAACAAGAACACAAGGGTCCTAACTGCTTAGGCAGGATGACGTCCGAGATCCTCCTACATGATCAGAAAGTTGCTTATTAATTTTGGCATTTCTCAAGATTAACCACACAAAATAAGAGCAAAGGAAAAGTGAGATGCAATACTTGACAATTCGTCAATGGCGTCACAGATAAGTAACACAAAGTGAATTAAATAACTGTCTCTTCCTACAGGACATTTATGTCATTGAAAACTATAATAAATATTCTGCTTTTACACATTAGAACCAATGTATTTTTGTAAAACAAAGTTTTAGATGACTGAATTTTTTTACTGCTCACTAAAGAAAACAGTGCATCTTTACAAAACTCACAATGCACAATAACTCTTGCCAAGACTGTTACTTTTTTATACATTATGAAAGTCTTGTGCAACTAACATCTTATTTCTTACTCTGATATCATACATGCTTTTAAATCAATGACACTTATTTTAGACCCAAGTGCACTTGAATAAACGCTCACCCATAAAAGGTTTGAGGATGAATAGCATAACACAACTGTAAGAAACTCTTATGTGTTTCTTCCCCACTGTCTTAAAACTCCAGACCATTTCTACCAGAAAACTGAACTGTAAGTTAGTCGTTAACAGAAGGCTGAACACAGAGTCATATGAACAAACAACAATTTACCAAAATCCCACAGCATTTCAGCCTACCCATATCTGAGATGTTTCACCCATACAAACCCGAAGCAGCAAATTCAATTACTAAGAAAATAAGCGCTCACCCTTAGCTAAAGGCTAGCATGTGTGTCAACGATCAATCTCAAGACTTATAAGATGCAAGAATATGCTCATTTTTTCCCCAGCACTACAGTAACCAAGGACCTATCAGCACTATGGTACAATACAGGAAGACGAAGACAGTGAACTAGTTTTAAATATTTTTATGCTGGCACTATAAAATACAAATAGGTGTTAATATGTCCAATTAACATTCTTCAAGAAATACTTTACATGCCTCTTTCAGATTCTGTATGAAGTGTCTTAAACGAAAAAAAACAAATGTAAAGAGAAAGCTTCATGTTCTGTTACACAGTGCTATCTGCAATTCATTTCCGGCACCAGTGTACAAGAAAACAGATTCCTTAACTCTTCTTACTTTTCATCTGCTTACAGTCCAGCTGCATTGACTCCAGTTATACATAATTGCAGGTTAAATGAGAAAATGTAACCGTTTACCCAGTAGAATAGGTTTTCCAACAACTTTTGATATGACTCAGTTTTGGAATACAGTTAGTGAATGTTGCAACATAAAATATAAGCAGCCTCAGAAAACAAGCTGAAGACAGGAGAAAATCATAATTCGTCCACATGAGACGCCAAATCTAGCACTAAGCGACAGCTTGGTATTTGAAATTTGTTATCATACAGAACCGTTAGGTTGTACAGAAGATATTAATAAATGTTTTGAACATATTTTGTTCTATTTTAGAGATTGTAACAGAAGCAGATCTAAAACTCAGGGATCTGATGTACATAAACAAATGATATTTCTGTTTATAGAAATATTTCTGTGGGGCGGAGCGGTGGCTCTGTGGCTCAGGATCTGCCCCTGTGGCTGGAAGGTTGCCGGCTAAAATCCTGTGGCCAGCAGAGGAATCCTACTCCGTTGGGCTCCTGAGCAAGGCCCTTAACCCCAACTGCTCCAGGGGCGCCGTACAATGGCTGAACCTGCGCTCTGACCCCAAGCTTCTCTCCCTGTCTGTATGTTTCATGGAGAGCAAGCTGGGGTATGCAAAAAGACGAATTCCTAATGCAAGAAACTGTACATGGCTAATAAAGTGATTTTATCTGATCTATATGTAATTTAAATTTAATTCCTTTACTTTCTCCATTGCCTTCATTCATTAAAATATTTTCTGCTCCAGCCTTTTGCTTTTCAAAGAATAAAACGTTAAAGGAAAGGTATAAAAAACATTGTATCCTACAGATCTTTAAGCAGCTGCTGTATATAGTAAGTGCAGACAAAGCTGAAAATTCTTTAATACTACTTTACGCATAATCATGTACAGTTCTAATAACTCAAAATCTAGCCAAATATAAAAACGTATTTGTGTTCACTTCATATGCAAATAAGAAAGATCTGTCTCTGTTTGTGATTTACCAATGCATAAAGCTATAACACAGTCATTAGAAATGGGGAAGTACTGTTCAATATTCTCATGGAAAATGGCCACATTGCTCATTCACTGTAACCAAAGCAGCACAACAAAACTCAGAACAGTTACCATACTGGAGCAACACAGCCCAAGACGACCGTTTCCTGTAGAAAAGTTTGTGTTGGTGCTGAGCTCCTTCCATCACAAGGCTGCTAGCCACAACGGCAGAAAAGACAATAAACCTACTGCATATGGGTTTAAACATCCCCCTAGCGAACTCCTGCTTACTCTTTTAGAACAGTTCGCACACCCACCTGCCTCCCATGCCTGTCTGGGCCAGGGCTCATCCTTCAAAGGGCACAGTTTGCTTGCGGTCTGGCTGCTGTACTCCTCGGGTATCACTCTTCGCAGGAACTTGTTATTTTCATCGGAAAGGTGCTCATCCCACCAGGTGGTACTCTTGAGGGTGCCAACAAACCGTAAGCACAGAGGGCTGCAAACACAAAAAATAATGTAAATCCTCATATATTTTTAAATCTGTAGATTTATTAACCTTCATTTTAAGATATGCTGTTCTAGAAAGAAAGATACGTTCAACACAACCCTCAGTTAAGACTGCTTCTGGTATATATTTATTAAATGTTAACCTTCTCTGAAGGTGGATATTGAAAAGGAGAAGCAGTCTAAATCTAAACTTGCTGTTCACAGTGTCTGGAGGACCACCAGCACGCGTGCATATCGTGTTCATATACTGCGCTTGCATGTATGGATTATAATCACATCTGAAGAAGGCTCCAAGGCCGAAACTTTGTGTTTTTCTTTCTTCTCTTTTCAACATAGAATAAACATATTACTTGTTCCTTTTCATTTAAACTATTACTCAAATGGCTTATTCATCCCGAATTACTGCATAACTGTATTTCAGTTGTAAAAACTCTCGTGTATCGTAAAGTCATAGAACTGCATCGCCTCTCCAAGAACTGCAAGAAAACAGTACAGTGTATGTGCATCACTGCTTAACTACAGCTTAATTCACGCACCTGCAATCACTATGAGGTTACACAAATATACAAGCTTTCGAAACTTATCTTAATATAAAGACGATATAAATATAAATAAAGACGATATACATAGCTGAATTATTTATATACACATTTTGTACTTTATATCGTACTCATATAACTTAGAATGAACTCAAACAGATAAGAACATAATTTACATACCTTTCTGCTCCCTTTAACAGTGGGTCTTGTAATCCGCACCTCAAAAACCTGCAGCTCCACACTGCCATTATAGCAATTAAACTTTTAATTCAGCTGGTATATTTATTTGTCGTCCGAATCTGATGTTAATCTCTGGCATGTATCCACAAACACTCTACTCAGGCTTTCACGCTTGTACCGAATGTCACCCTAGGTCTTCCGGGTACGCTTCAGAAATACGTTCGTGCTGCTGAGTTAGGCTGAGAAAGCAGTTCCGGAGTTTAACCTGCAATATAGGGTACACAGTTCACGACCTAACGCGAGTATCCATCCTTTCCCATTGTTTGGAATTTTAGGAAATCGTAGTTGCACATAACAGCATTACAGATCTGTTTTAATTTTAAATATTTTATATTTAATTTGATTAATTTAAAATATTTATATACAGAAATTATAATTTTATATAGCATGGCTCGATTTTTTTATCCTAACGTCGCCCTGAAGGATTATACACATCCTGATGAATGAGGGGTAACACTTTCATTGTCTACAATAAAACTTCACAGGTTGTGATTGTATCGATAGACTGTTTTTATAAGTGTCTCGGCAAGACAAAATGCCAGCTCTGACAAATCTATAATTTTACACAGGGTGCAAGATTCAGAAGTAATATTGTCTGGCTATGCAAGATCCTGAGTGTGTTCACTTATTCTACTAATTTACTACACTATATATGCCATTGAATAAAGGTTACAATTTGAAGTAAATTTAATTCTCATTCCACACAGACTAAAGATCAATCAAAATACTTTAATGAAGTACTTAATGAAGATAATTGTGTTATTCCTTTAACAACTTTCTCAGTTTATGATGAATAAGCACATGCAGCACACAATGAAAGTTTACATAATTTTAATTCCAAAGCACAAATCTGGTGATTTATGTTATCTATACAGTATATAGATATAGGTATATTCAATTATATACAGTATATAAAAAATATAGGGGATATTCTTTATGTAGCATTGAATACTTACATAAAGCAATGTGACAAGGTGTGATTTGGTTACTATTATTAATCTCATCAGAAATAACAAAACAGATAACTCATATTTGTGACATTACTGTGGACTAAAGCCACAAATCTGTTTCCACATTATAATAGTAATACATCTGGTTAGTTCTCTTGAACAAAAATCAATTTCAAATGAAACATTTCTCTTAGGCCAGCAATTGAGCTACAGAAATTTCAATCTCTTAAAAAAGATAAATGTTGTTTTTGACATAAATACCAGCAGATATCTTTATCAGCCAAAAACATATCTCAGGAAATATAATTACTATTTACTGTAATAAAAGCTACACCAAAATAGTTCTTTCCTGCCACGATATTTAGAATCAATATTTAGAATCTGCAATATTAAGTTTGAAACAAGCATCATCACCAACATTTTGTATAACTAAAGAAATGAAATATGAGTGCAGGATAGGAATGAATTCCCAAATCTAGAATACAGGGTCCTTGATTTTTTCATCTGTGAATATTTATCCCAATATTGTTCCATTTTAATAATATTTGGAGTTCAATATGAAATGTTTTTTATATTCTGTTGTACAGCTTTGACTTAATGATACAAATTCTTATGTGCTACTGTTTTTAAACAAAGGCTCCTACAGAATTACCTTTTCTCTTTACTATATTAAATGTTGTTTTCTTTGGATAAGTGTACATTAAATGTCTCTTAGAAATAAAAAAGAAAATCATTAGTTCTTGACACTATATGGAGAGGAAAGGTTTCTAATGGATAGGAAAAGAGCTTCCTCTAAGTAGGGGGTTTGTATTATCTAATGGGTGACATGAAAATTAATCAATCAGTGTTCTAGTCTGGGTCTAAGTCAAAATAATAGCAAAAAGATATTCACCACTTTATGATTAGATTAAGAAAATCATTGAACTAAAAAAGAAAAATTATTGAGGAAAAATTCAATAAGTATATTTTTTGTCTTTGCTGTTTAGTGCAGTAGCCCAGAAGATGCATTTAAAAGCTGAGAGATGTTTAAAATTCTGTGTTCTGCATGTCATTGTAGATAGTGTAACTCAAAGTAATGTTTATTTATATTTGTGCTGAACAGCTCTAATAACAATCAGCAAAACATAATCACTTTAAATAGAAGCTCAAAGCTGGGTAATTAAGACACCAGCTACTGTACATTCATTTTGTTAAATGAGGGATATCAACAAAATTAATGTATGCAGTTTTTTTATTTGTTTATTAACAAGCACTGGCTTCTGAAATGGAGGTGAATTCCTGTGAGAAAGTTTTCCTTTGTAAGTGGATTCATGTTTAACACCTACCTTTCCACAGAATTGAATGAACGAGAGAGAGAGAGAGAGAGAGAGAGAGTAGATTCTGCTTGTAAAGAAACCCTTTTAAAATTAAGAACTATTTTATACATGAGATTGTCAATTACTCTCTTATTTTATTTTACACATATCATGCCCAGCAAATACTGTAACTTGCCTGTCATATGCAACCTATAAGAGCAAACATGTTTAAGAATATACTAATTTATATTGCAATACTACACACACACCACGGTCTGCTGATAATTCACAGCAGTCTTGTCTCATTAAAATATTCCCTCTCTGTTGGTTTAAAAGTTCTTATAGTGATATTATTCCCCCAGACTCTCAAGAGTGATAGTGTTAAGGGGTCAGTCTTTTTTCTGTAAGGTTTTAAATTCACCTATCTACAGTATTTCGGACTTCTTCTCAGAAAAATGAAATGAATGTGACTTAGTGGGAGCCAAATATTCTGAATATTTGTCAAAATCTTCATTTTATTCAACAAAGGTGTAGGACAGCTGTCAACTTTTGCTTTCCGCTTCAATGCACCACTTGTTTTCCCACTGAATAAAACTCCGGTCATATTGTGACAGAAACACGTCAATCAGTTTCACACGAATACTTACACTCAAAGGAAACGCAACTCTCAGGTGAAATGGATTCGAGCAGAAACTTCAAACAAAGATATCAACCAAACGCACAGAAAACATGATGTAACGTACAGCTCAGAGAATCACCATATGTTTTCATGAGAAACACTATCAGAATGAAAACATTAGAAAGGTAGTATCGATCATGAACTCTATTGGCATTAACATAATCCTGGTGCCATTTTCAGTTTGGAAAGACTGCTGTGGGTTGTTCCACCACTCCTTAAGTGCACCTGCAGAGGGACGACCAGTAACAGCTGTTTTCCATAGATGGGCGTGGTGAGTTGGACCCACAGCTGTTCTGTTGGATTCAGGGAGAAAAAGCAAGATCCCAACAGTGATTTCTTCAAATGTGCCACTGTAGTCCAAGCACTGAATGGTCTTGCATTGTCATGCTGGAAAATAACTACTGGACTGGAGTTGCAGGAATGTTAAAAAACAAGCTGTTGCCTAAAGCAATGGTTCCCAATCCTGGCTCTGGAAAAGCACATGTGCTGATTTAATTAAGTTTCTTAAATTAAATTTAATTAAGTATTATTTTGGCATATTTGTACATTTACTCTCGACAAATAGGATTGGTAAATGGTATCATCCCTGTACCGTCATCTGAGTTTCAGAACTGCGCTCGGGTGTCAGGTGTAACCAACTGGACTTCGAGAGAAGGAGAAATATTAGTATCGTTCCCACCTGTCTCAAAGAACAGCAAGCAAGTTGAATAAGGTCTGTAGAGTTCTAGCTGTGCTCATTATTCAAGCAGAAAATGCATTTCTAGACAACTTCTTTCACACACTGTTTCAATTACACCAACCCTTGACAGTGTTTAAAATGTCTAATATTTTTGCACACCAATATAAGATCCCAATGAACTCCATGTATACCAAAAGTAAGATCTAAACCTGGACGAGCTCTGACTGTTGCTGTCAGTGCTTAAAATGCACAGTGAAATACAAACATCATGCAGTTTACTAGTGAGGTGTGACTGGCAATCCTAGAATCCTTTGGTGAAAGGTTGCTGTTGAAGAGTAACGCATAATATCCTTTCATATTCCCTTAATTCCTACGAAGCATTCAGTCACTGACACAGATCACACAGATGTTATTGATCCTCTTAGGTTACAAGGTTTTTATCATCTAATCTCTAAAATTCCTTATTATCTTTTATGCACTGCAATGTCATGACATTAGTTGCAGTGTTAGCTTCATATGCAATGTTGGCCTTCATTTATGCTCTTTGGGGAACATCAAATTACATCAAATGATTTCCCTCAGTCTTAAGTCTCTAAGCCATATATGTTATCTCTACATATGTATATACTGTACTGTATATATTTTGCAATATATTATATATTTTAGATTTTTTCCCAACAATTTATATTTGAATTGACTTGAAATCAATTTGAAGTGAGGGCATATACCTTATATGATTCTGAAGGTGTTTTCATTTATTTCCAAAACCTCGAAGAAACCATGTTACTTAATAATTTCAATCTGAGAACATAGTGCACAACCTGGGAAATAGGTCCACTAACCTAACCGCTGAGAATTTAGAAACCTTTCTGCATAAAACAGTGGTTCCCGTGTACTTTAACATCACTATCAAAAATGTTCAACAATTTGTCTCTAAGGTTTCAAACAGTGAAATGACCATGACCTTTCAGCATCAGTGGCCCAGTTATGTCTTGGTTTGATAGAAAATCTGTAGAGTAAGAGTTAACTCTCTGTCACAGCTACCATCCCTCACTTGTTTTTTTTTATTCATTCAGTTTATCACAGCTGTACAGACTTGCAGACCGATGTTTCTAGCTTCATTAAAAGTGAACCATACAGCCTAAGCTTGTCAACAGAAAAGTTCAGATATGTTCAATATCCTCCAGCATACCTTCAGGTTATATGAGTAAGCTAGCTTGTATTGATTCTACAGAACAAAATCTAACAACACTCACATTTTTTGAGGAGGTGAATCAGAGACAGCATGTTTTGCATCCGAATTTGGGGAATAATTTATAATGGATCACTCAGAACAGTCCGCCTCACTCCCTTAACATCATCAGCTCTAAACATGCCCGGGCAAACCCATCTGTAAGTGCCCCACTCCCTCACTCTAGCTGAGAATTATACGCAGAAAGGATCATCGGGACAGATGTGGCACAACTGGCAGGTGACGCGGCCTCTCTGGTGTGTCCGTTCTCGTCAGCGATGTGAAAACAGATGACTGGCCTCACACGTGTTTTGGAAGGACACACAAGTGCCGTGCATGCCCCCGGGTTACTCTGGGAGCGCCGACAGGCTGTACAAAATTGCCCAGAGAAATAAAACAAACAAGGGTGGAAAATACTGTTCCCACATGATGATACACAAACAAAGTATTAGGTTACCTTCGATTTTTGGCAAATGCGAGGGCAATACCCCCAGTCACTGGGGTATTTCAATTTCAGATTGACAAATAAAGAGGTATTTATAAAAGATTCATTCACGTCAATTGAACAGTAATCACTGGTCTTAAAGACAGCTATAATTGTGAATATTTTTAACTAATACCTACAGTTGATCATATGCTCTCTTCATCATTAATATTATAACCTTTGATTTTCTTTATTCTTTTGTAACCCCTGTGGGTCTGTCCCAGGAATGATCTGCAAAGAAGTATGCTGTTAATTATGCATGATGGCAGGTTTAATTGAAAGCCTGCTGGTCTAGACTTCAAAGAACTCCAGTTTAAAACAGGCTTGCTTGGAGTCTCTGGAAAGAAACCACTCTCTGGCTCTTTCCAAATTGACTTCTTAAATGTCTCCCGCTCTGTATCTGTGTGATTCTGCTGCAACACCATGTTGCTCTTACACAGAATACAGTGCATCCGCACCTAAAAAGTTTTTAGTGTGACATCAGTTGCTCCACTCCGCACAATATCTAAATGGTTATTTTTGTGTAATACAAAATACAGGTCTATCAAAACTAAAAATAGCAAAAATGTCAGGCGAAGTTCACCACAGAAACTCTGATGATGCCATTGAGTAATTTGTCTAATAATATATCTTACGTCTTTGTATATTTTTGTCTCAGGTTAAGATCACGCTTTGGTTCTGTATGCCTGAGTCACGCTCCATATGTGTTTTTTTTTAAATTGAAATGATTGCATTATTTACAAATATAAAAACCTAAATCCCAGGCGCAGGTGCTGTCGGTGAGCAGCTCATACATCACCTATGGAAAGGGTCGACATGTGCAGATGTTCTTGCGCTCCACATCAACAAATAATTGAAACACGCTTGAAGAAAGCGTGTAGGAAGTGTAAATGAAGAGTTTCGATCCCATCTAGACTGACTTAAATGAATCAGAAACAGCACAGGGATAGAAATATATGTTTTTGTTTTTTTTGCTTCGTTTAAACCACATGACTCCCCAACATCCATCTGTTCAACATCTCCTGTATTCTGTTTTACCCTTCGGGTTTCTCTAATAAGCCCAGAGTGAAATCCTCAAGATAGGAAAGAACCTGAAAATAAATTCATAAGCGGAAAGTAGTACTTCAAAAATAAGAGAGCAGAGGGAATACCTTTCTCACCTCAAAGGGCAGCTGGCGATCCAGCGTGAACTCTTCTCATTAGTTCTGCCTACGAATGCTCACACATGCTCACTTTAATCATCAAATAATATCATATACATTTTTAGTTATTTTTGTTAAGTTTGTCAACAACACTTGCCTGTATCCAGCTTAGATCACATTTTATGTCAATCTACCCATAATTCATCTTTTCCGACTCCTTCCTTTAAAATGACTCGAATCTTTCCCGACGAGAGAGCTCCCCGTCGAGCATCTCTTATGTATTCCCTCTGCTTGTTTGTGAGAACCTCACTTAGCCATGAGGAGAGAAGCAGAGCTGGTTTTCTCATGGTTTTCCCAGCGGACTCCTCACTGGTCACACAGGGGGTGACGGGGCAAGCTGTTGAATTCTGTGGTGTAGTATTTATTCAAAACCATGTAAAGCGGGTTGGAAAGTTTTAATATCTCAGTAGTTACAAACATTTTTTATGTAACATACAGCTTTTATAGTAAAAAAAGGATTGTTACTCATGACCACACTGCAAATCACTGGAGAGAGCTGCCCCTTTATACTGTGGGGCACAATGATACAGGAATGGGGAAAGTCATTACATGAGCCATGTGACCCAACTACACATTCACTGATCTCAATTTTGTCACACAAAAAAAGCACATGGATACAAAATTGCGAAATTACAACTCAGCAGCTTATAACATTTCCCTTTGTCAAGTAGAAACTAAAAATGTTAAACATCATTGAAAATGAAAAAACTTATTCTAACCATCTTTCGAGTACAGTAGATATGTATGGTATTCATTTGTTGACATGAGTTAACTGCTCATGTTTTGAACAGGCCCGCTCATCCATGGAGGTGTTAGAATGTAATAAGCCCCACATGCAACCTGGTACAACTAGCCTCCTGTCTGTCATTAAGGAAAAGAGATGCTTCATGCAGGGAGGGGTGTTTGTGAGCTGTACCCACAAACCACTGCTCTACGAATTCCTGTATAGTACTATCTCATATTCACAAACACAAGAATACCAATATCACACATTATCTAAGAGGGTCCAAAATCAACAAAATACTGTAAGTCAAAAATTACTATTCTTTTCAGAATTACATATATATAGCTCTCCTTAACAATGTTGTAACACGTCAGAAACATGAAGGATCATAACCTGTGGCAGATGGCCTTGTGCCTGTGGCCTCACTGTCACTGTCAGGGCTGATTTCTCAGCTGCCTGTGACAACATGCCCCTCTAGAAACTAGACACTATCATCCTTATAAAAATAAGCAAGGTCTCCTATTAAAATAAAATGAAAAATATGATAATAATTTCTCAACTGTCAAATACGAATAATACATTTTGTGTTTCTAAGGTAAGCTAAAAAATCTTAAAACTAGTGACCTTGGAAGTCACTTGCTTGAGGATTTAATAGTCTAATAGTTTTTGTATTTTCACTTCTCAAAAAGCATTAAAATACTTTTAATGAAAACCAACAGCAATTATAAAACATTCTGAAAGAAATCTCATACAAATGTCCAATGTTTATATACTGTATATAACGGCAATAAGAAAAAACATGTTTTACATAATAATTACACAATCAATAATGCATAAATGTGTCATGTAGCATTAAGGAAGAATTATTTTACCCATGTATTGCAAATGTACTTAACATTAACCTGGCTAACTTTGTGAGGTCATCCTTTTTAGAAAGCACTTTTAAAATGGATGACGTTTTTCATTCCATCATTTGCCGGAGATAATTTATGTGGGATTCAGAGATTTTGTGAATTTATTTTTTTTATCAGACTAAAAGAAGAACTCAACCCATGAAAAACCTGTCTTTTTATTATTAACATGCAAAATACAGTGCACACATCCGCTTAATCAGAAAAGAAAAAACTGTTGGTTGGGAGCAGATGAAACTAATACAGTTAGCTATCAACGTTCCTTGATCCAAAATGCTTTACAGTGTAAGAATATTACGAAATTTAGCAAAATCTCAACAAACCTGTAGAAAAACCAATACAGACAACTTGTTTTTTTTTTCTTCAATTATTTTCAAGGCGACATGCTCATATGTAAAGGAGTCAGTTTATCTTCATAAAAATGTCCTCAACAATACAACTGTGAAACAGATGCAAGCCTCTGGGCTAATCATGCAAAAAAATCTTTTAGATAAAAATCACCAAAACGTGCTATTTTTTTTCCCAAGAACTATGTAAACATGTGCAAAGACTTTAGGGGCCGAATGTCCTGGAAGACTCGAAATCGGACAGACACTTGGGCTTGATTCCCTTGCCGTTGTAGTAGTCTACCACTTGGTTGGGAACTTCTGCCAGAACACTTTTTGCCAGAGCTGCAGGGGAAGCCTGTAAATATGAGAAAAAGCAGATTAGTTTGAATTTCAATAACCGTATTGTAACATTTGGGAATGTTCTTGTAGCAAGAAATATGGAAAAATTGGAAATCCGACTGAAATTCTGTTAAGAAAGTATTTTTCCCCAAGAGCTTATTGTTGACTGTTAAATCAAGACTGGCACCGTGAGACAAGAAACAGTGATACACTGGTCAGTGTACTCCACGTCTTGAAGCAACAGGGAAAAACGTTATCTTTGTGCATCCAACATCATTCTCCACAAAATGAGAAATCACAAAAGGAGTCGATCCTTGTATCATGTAGTACATAAAAAAATTTATATCTACAGTATAGTGTCTGGGAGTACAAAAAAGTGTCAACACACAAACAGATTGTTTGAAATTCCATGCCTGATTATTTTCAAGCAGCATTCAGCTTGTGATTTTAACTCCACATCAAATCTCTCCACACCAAAGGAAACAGTAAAAAATACACAAGGAGTGCACACCTCCTCCTAAAACTTCAATCCGAAGAGCTCTTGAGATGACTGTTATAGAGGCAGGAAAGAATGTCTTAGTGTTTTGCACATCAAAAAGAAAATAGCATGTTAGACTAAAAGCAGAAGACAGACTGTTAAAATGTTCTGTACTGTAACACAAAAGTAGTAAAATGAAAAACCAAAAATACGCTGTTTATGCACATGAAACAGAGTTCCTTTGAACCTGTTATTATGACTTAATTCCCCAGGAAGGACTTTGTTTTCAAAGTGAAAACAGCCCCTAACAGACTCCTTGGTTCAGTCAAGTATTTAATGGGAGAGAAGAGCAACAGGTTTTCAAACTGATGTTTGATGGCGTTGCTCCTACCAGCCCCCGAATCTTAACAGAGCATGGAAAGACAGTTAGAGTATATTAGGACAATGTGATCAACAATAAGGAACATTATCTTTAATCTGCATGACAGAAAGAAGTATATCCAGCTGTGATGGTGAACAGGGGGTGGAGTGAGGAGGGGTGAGAAAAAACCAACAAGATGTAAGAAAGATGTTCATCATTGCGTATCTTGAGAATGTGGATAAATTGTCTGTAGACGTCGGTAGATAAATAAAGGCAAATCTTCTCTTCTTAGCTCTACTCTTGTAAGATTCTCCAGATCAAATCATGTGTACCAACGACTCACAAAATAAACCGAACATTCTGCATGTACTGTAGTATGCAAATACATTGTTTTTCTCATTTTATTTTAATGCTAGAACACATTAACCTTTGCTGATTTTCTACAGTGCTTTATTAGTCATTAACTTCCCTATAACTGCAAAAACGCAGTTTTATTACAAACTCTCATTAGCTATGGCCCGCAACACCTCCCTCCTGCCTGACAGATTTCAGATTGACAGAGCATACTGGCACCTGAACTGGAAAGCTTTTGAGATGCAGAAAGAGAAACCGAATTCAAAATTGACTGAAAACTTAAAATCTAAAATATTGCACTTGTTCAACATCTACTTCTCAAGCTTACTCCAGAAATGTGAAAATGAATTTAAGACTACTAAGAAAAATTAAGAATATTTAATGTAGTTTATGATAAAAGGAGGACAAGGAGCCCAATATTTGTTGAATGAACAACCTTCCTCTATTTCTGAACACCGTAGCTCTATAGCGACCTCCTGGTTAATCTTGATTTACATCAGAGCAAGTGAATTCAAGCTAAAATATCAATGAAAAATGTGTCTGCAATCACACGTGACTGTGTCTTCAGAAACTTTGTTACATAAAATGCCACAAATTCCTAAAGAGCTTTAGATCAATGAATTTGGTTAGTTACAGTTTCCCTGACATCAAAAGAAAATGGGTCCTTCTATTTTCTGTAATCGCCATAAAATTCCAGCAACACAGTCGGCTTTGGCTCATTCTCACTGTTGTAATAAAATCCTGGCAGATGGCTTTGTCCTTTCTATCAAATTTTAACTCTGCTCTGTTCCCAGGACGTATATTATATTTCCAGTTTTGCAGCAATGCCAGGCATTATTCTGACTTGGCGTGTTTTTGAATATGATTATTATGTTGACAGCAGAAAAAATAAACACAGTTGGTTAATCCAATAAAGCTTCAAAGTTACTAGCAAGACATATGGCACTGTAAGGGATTAGTAAAATGACAATTTAATTATTTGTTCAATACTGTACACTAGTTTAATATTTTATTACTAGGAAATTAATGAGTTTTGTTTTTCAGATCAGCAGCTTCTACCTTATTTCATTATGTTTGATACATTATAAAACAAATTAGATCTATTTATTTTCATTTAAATTTTCAGTTACTGTAGATCATAACATTACAGCAACGCTACTGATTTGGGGTTTGAAATCATAGCTTGTGGGCGCTATCTTTGAAGGTTGTCATAAAAGGCAAGTTCCCTTCTGTTATCATTTTCATAGATTCCTCCAGTATATAATTGCCTCTAGAAGTCACCTTTCAGGAATCGATTAGTCCCTTACTTAGCAATGAATGTAGTCTTCAACAGCCTCAGGGAAACCTTCTGCTTGTCAAAAGAGCAGCCTCTCTCTCTGAGAATCCTGCATGTATTAAATAAATGAGCCATTAAGGAAAAGGGGGATTTGAGATATAATAAATGAGATGGAGTCACTTGCTCACACAGCTGAGAAATATGATTTTTCATAAAACACAGCAGACTTACGTTAGGTTCCAAGAGGCTCATCGTTTTATTTCAACATCATTCCCCCTAACTCTTCCCCTATATTTACAAATCTGTGCATCGCAAAACAAAATCCATCATGCAGTGGTTCTCTCTGAATCCTGGTTCTCAGAGATCTCTGCTCTGCTGGGTTTTTGCCCCAGCTGGGCCCATATTCACCACTGCTAATTGTATCTGCTTGCATTTTTACATGCAGCCCGTAGTTTCAAACCAAGTAACTAAAGTGCATTGTTTCCAACATCTTCAGGGCAAGAAACTTTACGCCGTTTCTCATCAGTGTCCTAGTTAAGGATCTGCTCCCTTACTTCTGACTGACAAGCTCAGAGTTTAATGAACAGACACAGGTGGGAATGTCAACGTATCAGACCGAGCCACAGTGGGTGGCAGTTTTTCCTTCTGCTTACATCAGAATTGGTCACATTTCATCTTAACACACCTGAACACAGGCAGTTCTGAAACCCAGTAATTAGTACAGGACTACTGGAGAACCGCACAATTACAGATCCCATTATTTTTAACAGTTGAAAGTAAATTTAAAATATTTCATATAAAACAGTGAAGTACAAAAAAAAAGATCAATAACAAAGTTGACTTCATTCCTTCAAATGAGTCTGCGGCTCTGAACCTTGATTTAAGCTGAGGAACTCATCTTAAAGTGTAATTTTATTTTCAGGTGAGAATCAAACATACTGTACAGTGCACCTTAACTGTAACTAATCTGGATAACACTGAACCTCAACTTTCGACTATACTGGTTACCCATAAGAAAAGCAATTTACGCCAATAAAGTATTCAGACAACGATTTTCTAAAACTGCACGCAAAGATGATAATGAGATACTCAGTTAAATCAAATAATCATTTTTTTCTGATAAATGAGAGAAAACAATAAATACTAGTGGGATATTATTACTTTGTAATTGTTTTGCTTGGACCTCCATGAAAATAAAAAGGAAATTTCAGTGAGAATTTCAGCAAAATCAGTGAATTCGATTTTATTTATAATTTTCAACAAATCTGTATGTTGTATTGAAATACCTATAAAATGTAGAACACCTTGTCATTGTATGGAATTATTTTGTACACTGTAATGCATGTCCTTAAAAGCATATGGAGAGATCTGAGATTCAAAGCTCTAACTAGTCCAACTGATTACAGTACATGCCAAAACCATTGTAAATGTTTTATTGATAGTTCCTGTAGGCTGGCACTAACAGTACTGAGTGCCAGTCACAGGTAAATCCCAGTTTGAGGAATGTGCTCAGAAAGGAAAGAATGAAACAACCTTGAGTGGAAGCAAATAAGAAGGTACAATCAACTTTGGACTTTTGGACATTCGGATGTGTAAATCATATACATAAATTGTATGCGGCCTGTATGATACGTACATAGTATAAATATTAATGCACATAAATAGGTGCACAAAAAGGTGCAGTATTTGAAGCCAATAATTGCGAATTTCCTCTTAAAACATGACGTACATGCTCGCTGCAGTGCTAAAAGGATTAATCTGTAAACAAGGGAAGCAGGCAGAGCGAGAAGAAGACTCCGACGTCGGGCTGGAGAAGCACATGGACATGAGCAGGGTCTGTGGTGCCATTCTTACATTGGCCACCTATCCGTCCTCCCAGAGATACAGCAGAAACATGCCACTATGAGATTGCTTTTCACCCGCTATTATTTATTGTAACACCCACTGTACCCTGCTTCGGCACCAATGATCAAAGAAAAAAAATCAAACGATAAACAGGAGCTGGCTGTACTGTACCAATATAAGATCCCTGAGAGGCCTCTCTATAGTTACATTCCTTTTCTTTTTCATCATCATTTGGCACACTGGAAGCCCTCACCACCCTGCCTTGAAGTTCGCACGAGGAAAGCAGTCAGGACCACGCTACACGGTTATTAATCAGGTGGAGTGAAAATGAACTATGCTGCTGAAGTCACTACAAGGTGTGGGTGTTGTGTGAGGAATATTCGTTATAGTCTCCAAGAAACTGTACATGTGCAAAACATAAAACTTGGGTTTCAAGCATATTTATTTTAAAGCTTAGGATATTTGTTATATGCATGAAGTAATATTTTCTAAGAAATATTTCATTTTAACAGTTGGAAGTCTTACCAAGGTATAGTTGAGATGGTAATTTCATCCCAATCAATCCAATCAATCAATACAGATATTTCTATGACCAATAACCAAGTGAACCCTTTGCTTTATGCCAAGATATGCCTATGCCTTCAAAATGTCAGTAAGAATTAGGTGCAAAGGATTCTCTTCTAGAGATTAATTAGCCCCTAACTAAAAAATAGATATGGTGATCGTGCTTTGCCTCCTGTATTTAGTTGTAGATAAAAATGAGTAAAAAGTAAAGAGGATGATGATTATTTCACATGGCAACTTTAAAAATAATTGTGACAAATCAATAATTTCTCTCAACAGGCTTCATTCGAAGGCACGAATGCATGAATGTAGATTCTGTTCCGAATTGTAAACGTACGCCACTGTGTCAAGACCCTAAGTGGAGTCCAGGCTGCACAGACTTTCTCGGTGTGAAGCTATTTCTTGTCTTGGCAGCCTCCTCAGCTTCCTCTATTACCAACGAGCAATGGAGCATTTTAGTATCAATCAATCATATCTACGACCTATTGATACTAAACCTCTCATGTCATCTTGTTCAACTATTAATTCTTTTTTCATTACAGTTTAAGAGTACATACGGTAATTAGCAGTGAGTACATTTATGCTTTGAATCATTAAATCTTGTCACATTAAGAGAGCTAGGGAAATTAACAGAGAGCATATTTAGTACCATTTCAGCTCTATACATATTCTGCATGGCCTCCTCAGAATAGTAATGAGCTGATTATGTAACTAACCTGTGGCATCTCTGCCACTGAGCTATCCACATCCCCCTGTATTAATTGTTCTTCAAGGTGTTCTTTTGATTTGAGCAGCAGCCTGCCTGAACAGAGCTAAACCAATCTGAAAAATCAGGTCAAACAAGTACAGATCACACAGACAGACCCAGGAAGTGTTGTGTTGATGGGATCTGGAAAAGATACTTCAGGAAACAACACTTGATTGCATATGGTTTTTATGAAAAGCATGTACTTCTCATTTCACAAATCAAAATTGAACACTTTTGCAGACTCTTCACTAAATGTTCTGAGAGATACGGTGAATCTGAGCACATATAAAATATGGCATAGGTTAAAAGCAATGTGTCAAAGTCACATTTGTGAAATTAGCGGGATTGTAACATTACACCACATGATGACAAAATGAAATAAAACTGAACTCACATGTTTGAAATTCCTAAATGGCACAAACTGCACAATATCCCGAAGAACCGGTTCACCCTTGGGAGACCTGAGGATGCCATCGTCCCCGTCCAGCATCTGCATGTCGCTGAAGTCCGCGTTGCCGATGCCCACGATGATGACAGACATGGGGAGATGGGAGGCATGGACAATGGCCTCTCTGGTGTCGGCCATGTCTGTGATCACTCCGTCCGTCAGGATCAGCAGGATGAAGTATTGCTGTCGCAAGAGGGAGCAGGGTTAGTTCGTGTCACGAAATGTCACACAGATTAGATTTTGGATTTAACCTTCTTAAACCCTTTCACAAACACCTGAAGCAGCAGAATAATGAATTCCTGGCTGGCAGACTACAGAAAGCTACTGTAAGTCATGAGTGAATCAAGCCAGGTTGCAGAGCGACTTCATCCTCAGAGCCCAAGCGAATGATAAGCTCCATTACAATACGACTTCTGCCCAACTCAAAGTTTCATCAAGGAGTGTACCTTAGTGGGGAACTGAAAAATATATTTTTGAGTGTCCTCAGAAGTGTTCTACAGTGATGTTACGCTCATGGCAGAATCTGTGTGAAAGCATATCAAAATTGAATTACGGTATATGAGAATCAGTAGAGCTGAAGAGAAAGAGTATTTTCGGAACAACGACAGGAGAAAACCTAACCTTCACAGCTCCTCTTACCATGGCTTCCTTTGTGTGCATCTCTTCAGACGCGGAGTTGGCCACTTTCATAATAATCGGGGCGATGTTTGTTGGCCCATAGAGCTGAATTTTCGGAAGGCAGTTCTGATAAGCTTCAACAACCCCTTGTATACCTTTGAGTAAAAAAGAAGCAAAGTGGAACAATTAAATTGTACGAGGATAACTTAATTCCCTTACATAAATATCAGATGTTTATGCAATGATACCTTAATATTAATCAGATATTTACAGGGTGTTCCCTTGAGTATCGAGGCTCTGATCATTACCTTTTAAACTATACTGTATGTCCTTAGAACAAGGTGTGTTTTTTTCAGAAAGAAGGAGCTATTTTGAAAAATTTTAAACCTTCAAGGAATCATCCTAAAGACCTTGTGTCAAAATAAAATCATCCATTTTTTAACCCTTAACGGTCTGCAAAATTTCAGCAGGCTAAGACGTGTCTGAATTGCAAACTGCAATGTGTGCTGTTTTTGTAAGAGGACGATTATCCATTATCCACAGCTGTGTGATCTCACAGTTGGTCATGGAAAAGTGTCAAAACACAGGGCACCAGGCAGGACTACATCTCAGAAGGGACACCAGCCCATCGCAGTGCACGGGCGCATAGAGGGGGATAGATCAGAGATACTAATTAGCCCAGGCAGCATGTCTGTCGAAGAAGAAAGGAAATTTGAGCACCTGGGGAAAACGCAACAAGAACAAGGTATAACACGGTAACTCCACACTGTAGCAGTCCCAGTCTGGAATTGAACCTTTGACCCAAAAGTAATAAAACAGCAGCAGTAACACTCAAGCCACAGCGCTGACCCCCCCACCCCACCCAAAAAAGCATACTATTTCTTATCAAAGACATTCATACAGAACAATGCTGGATTTCGAAACGGAATGCTCCATTATTCTTGGTCTACTTCCAGAAACTGTCCATGGACTCCTAACAGATATATTCAAGGATAGTGCAATTGGATACATCCAGATAAGATAAGGACTTTTTGAAATACACTTCCTTAGAGGCTGGCCATATTACTGCTCAACACACATCTATTCATTACACACTTCCCCACCACGCAAAGCAATAACAACCCTGTGGAATACACAAGAACATTATAAAGTAATTTGAATGCCTCTTCTAAAGCAGTGGTTATCAGCCCTGGAACTGGAGACCATCTCCAGGGGACATCTCTCTGTAAGACTAACTGGAAAAACATCACCTGTTTGTGGGAAGATTAGGAACACTTGAAAGTTATTGATCAATCTAGTAACAAACATGTTCAATTAACTTCTTAATTAACTGTGGTCATTGAGGGCTGGAGGGTTTTGTGATGTGTTCCAAATGGTCTCTAAATTACTTAATTTAACAAATCAGCTGTTTAACTGATCACAATCAGACTGCTCCAGTCTTTAGACTCTTTAATCGCCACCTATAAAATGTTCTTATAAAGTAACCATATACAGTATTTTGAAAATATACTGTATACTGTATACAACTTTCTGAAAGCTAAAATTGAAAACAGAACTGTGCTTATAATGTTTGCAGCTGGTTTTGGGGGTAGGTTTTTCACAAACAATCTTACAATTCAACAACTCATTTTCGTAACTAATTTTCATGTCAGCATTAAAATAGCTACACTACCACTAGTAAATGATAAAGTTGAAACAGGAATAGGAATGGACCTCTGACATCTCAAATAGAAAACCACCGTTGACAAAGATCTAAAGTATAGAAACTGAACAATGTGACCAATGTTAACCTGATTAACTGAACAAACTATTTGTATACACACCAAATAACCACAGCCAACAAACTAAAGTACCCATTCAGATTCCTACAAGTCATTTCTAGTTCACAGCACCATTAGGAGCAACTATAAGAAATGTTCTACAGATGTTTGATTTAAAAAAAACAAAGAATGGAAGATGCATTGCAAATGTATACATTTATTTTGAGAGTGAAGATTGTGCTTTACATATCATGTTTCATGTGTCAATTTATTACTTAAAGTTATTTCTTCATCTGGTAATCATTTTCTGCAAAAACACATTTGCTCTTCTTTATGGTCTCTTAGGTAACCAAGTACTTTCATCATATATTTTAGTCCTGAACTGTAATGACATTGATAACCCTCACCATCTTTTCTTCTAAGGTCATATTATTGACAACATGTTCAGGTATCATTTACTTGGCTGGAATATTAATTATTACAAAAAGTTATGTCAAATAATGTCAAAAGCCAAAACTTGCAAAAGCGAGTGCATAATTATGTCCAGACTGGCAATACCGATGGCGTAAATCTAATTGAAGTCTGCAAATGCAAAACAAAATGTCAAGTAGCAAGTGTGCAGACGTTCTTTAAAACACCTTTTGGGACAAAAGTACTTAGAATTTATGTCCCAGCCAGACTATTTATTCCCATTATCATGAACTGTAATCTTTTTTATTCATTGCATCAGCTGCAAGTGTATGACACATAAATCCTTAATCAGTAAAGCAGCATATGACAACTCCAAAACTAACTTCAAATAGTCTCATAAACAAGGAGCCATTTCAGGGTATAAAATATTAATTAAATAAAAGGTCAGGAAATGCAAGTATTCCTGGTAGGTGAGGATAATACCACTCAAAACAGAAGGCCTGCAGAAGGCTTTGAAATACCTCATTTATAGGGAGGCACATTGATGTTTTCTGTATACACCGAATAACGGTTTTAACTCTGTTGTTTGAACACTTTGATTTTGTGGATGGCCTCATCAACCTGTATGGGGCATTTAAAAAAAACCCACAACGCGGGTCTGCTTTTCAGCTCATTTGTTCTCCTCACAGCCAGGCACTAATATCCCTAGGTTATTAACAAACAAATTAATTTAATTGCAATCTGCTTTTGTGACTGCAAACTTATTTATTATTCATGTGATACACATCCCTAAAATGTTATTCATTTACAGAAACTAAATTATTTAAGCTTTCATAAAACATTGATATATATATATATATGGCGCCCGCCATAAGTATAGGAACAGTGAAGTCAAAATTGCTATTTCTGATGTTTAATCACACAGTGAGATGCAAAGATGAATATGAGGCAAAATTTGGTGGCTTGTATTTATCTAACTCATCGTATAAGTGTTTGTCTGTGGTACAATCTGGCATTACAGTGGGTCAGTGAACTACTGTACGGTGATCGTCATCATGATGTAGTCTTTGAGCTGAGTTGGGAGGTCTTTGAGTTGTGAAGAGCAATGTCACATTTAAAGATTAAGGGATGAAACAGATATCTGTCTTGCTGTAACAACAGGTAGAATACCAGTCTCAGATACCAAATGAGCACGAAACACAGCTGAATGGCAAATGCCGCAGGTCAAAGGGGATGCAGAATCGGGATTCATTAGAAAATGCCTTCCATAGGCAATATTTTGGGATCCATCATCCCTGAAGCACTGGGCTCAAGGCGGGATACACCTTGGGTGGGATGCCAGTTCATCACAGGGCACATACAGACACAGTCACACCTGGGGCCGGTGTTCCCAGAAACCAATTAACCTGCCAGCATGTTGCAGATTGCAGATTCTTTTATCCCTTTCAACTATAGGGAATTTTTTAACTATAGGGACCGAAATAAACCACATCTAATTGTTCATATCATGGCAGGGATTTCTTTTGTTTCAATGCAGCACATTTTATTTTCTTGTAGATTATATCCCGTTATGACTTCGTGTCGGGTGTCTTCCTACACTGTGTCGGCTGTGTTTTTTACGTACTGAAGCTTGTGATTCAGCATTTGCTTTCCATGCTGAAATTGCTCTGAACAGATTTGTTCCATATGTGCCTGTCCAGAGTGGTTTGTCAGCAGGCTCCCTGGGGCTTTGGAGTATTTTTCTGGTAAGGATCCTGCTTAAACCATTTAAATCCTGGTAAAGTGTTGCTTCCTATGGACGGCACTAAAAGTTGACACCACTGAAAGGTCAGTATTTTCCTTCCCAAAGAGGAATAAACTTAAAGACGTCTGGCTGGACACAGCACACATGGTTCTGTGGGGCATGTGGGTGAATCAGGGAGTAAAATCAGTGTCATCTTTGAAAATTCAGCCAGTCACAAGAACCCCTGCAAAAAAATCTCCTTCATCTAAAGGAAATCTTCATCTAAAATTACATATACAGCATGTCAAGTAAGATGTGTTACAGAAGGCTGGCACTGCCCTTTGACGTTAGCCTGCCTGTAAAGCCATGTGCCCAAGATGTTCCAGGCTTTACAAATGTACATTTTTACGTAGCAAAATAAAAAACTTCTCCCAGCTCTCTAACTTTTTACCTCAGATCTCCCAGCTCCCTGGGAGCTCCTCTCTCCACTAACACCATTCCATTTCTGACTGCTGCAACACAGCCCTTTATCCAAACAAGCCCACGCAAGAATGCCACTCAATTAGTTCTCTAATTACAAACACAGGCGAGAGAAATACAAGCGCATTATCTCTGGCCGTCTCACTGGAGGCCTCTGGTGGCAGGCCAATTGCCATTACAAATACAAATTTATAATGCTCGAATGTCTATTGAATATCCTAAACTGTAGGATTTCTATTTGTCCAAACTCTGTTCTACCTTGTTTTCACAAAAGGAAAAAAACAGAGTTTTTAACACGATAATTAAACCTTTATGAAAATGGCTCTAAGTCTGGAAAAAAAAACAGAAAGAAGGAGACTGGCCATTTAGTTCTCTTCGGATGCTTTGTATTTTCAAAATTAATTTGGCAGACAAATCCGAAAATAAATAGATTAATTCAATCAACATTTACACATTTGGTAGAGCAATAGCTTACTCATGGCTCTGGTAAAACTTAAAATGTATGTGAGAGCAATTACTAATTAACACAAACCACAAACAAAATAAAGCAAATGTCATGATTTAAAATGATTATTTAGGTAATCGTTTAGAATTTGGGGATCTCTGTATAAATTGGTCTAAATCAGACTTCTGTAAACAAACTGAATTTTGCAAAAGCTGCATATTTTCCAGCCACATTAAAGTTTAATGGAATTAAATTGTCAACGTACTTCACCCAGGTTACAGTGTATTGATCCTACAGTAAGTAGGATCAAACCTCTGAGCAACATCAGCCTATCAATTTCAACACTTATTTGAGCAACAACCACCTTGTGAAAATGTCATTTAAAAGTTTCATTTTTAAAAGTTCATCCATAAAACTAAATACATATTACTGCCCATCAGCCAAAGCACTATGTGAAAAGAAATGCTACACAGTAATTTCTATGACACCACCACAGTTTTCTCTAAATTGAAGAAGAAAAACATGTTTTTGTCTATTGTAGACTGTAATTTTTCCTGATGAATTCACTGTTTAAATCTCCAGTGTAAAACAGAAAAGAAGAATTACCTAGAGCCTCAGCCTGCAACTCCATTAGTCTCTCTTTGACTTATTAATTTTTTAGCTTGATCAGTAATTTCAATTTGCCCAAAAAAACCAAATCATATACTGGCAGAGAAAACTTAATGCACTTGGGGGTGCATGCAGGGAGATCTCTGTGCAAAATAGGACTTTTTGGTTCTTTTCTCTTCCACTTGAGGAATGAAGCACTCCAGCCTTTTTAAAAAAATACAAAAAACAAAACAAAAGAAATGCTCTTCCTTTGACTTTGAACATCTGTGCAATTACTCTAACCCCAGCACATGTCCCAAAACTCAAATTCCCCTCCACATGAAGCTGCATATTCAAATCAGATTAAATCTTTATGGTTGTCTTGTGCCCTTGCTTCATATAATGGGCTGAAGACTCTCTAGCTTACAGTGCTCCAGTGGCCTCTTTACTGCCAATATTCATTTTTCATTGCTCTTGTCAGTTTGTGTGATATAATAATCTCTCAACATTATTCTCCCATCCAATGCTTTTTCTTTTATCTACCATTATCTGTATATATACTGTTTCAGATATGTTTAGATATTCTCTCATTTAGTATGTCGATGAGCTGTTGCAAGGCCTCCATCTGTACGTTATGTTCCCACTATGTGAATGCTGCCGTCTATAGATGATAAAAATGGCACTTCACAGACTGCAAAGACACACAAACAAATCTATTTTTAACAACATTAAATGAAGATGTTACAATGATTTGTCATTACACTCTTAAAACTCATTATCCATCTATTATAAAATACTCTGAATTATGAGTTAGTGTTTTGACTGAAACAGAAGACCTGTCAATCAGCACAGATTTGGAAACATGTGGCATTCTCTGCCTTTGTGTTTCGAGACTGTCTGCACTGTATTAGTACGGCCATACTGCAACAGCACTGTACCTTGCTGCTGTGCTTTCATAGCATGTTCAAACTACAATGGCAATGTGAGGAATTCAGAATTGTATTGGTGTTACATCAATTTCCTTATGAAAAAAATATGTACATGTAAGATAAGGCCAAAAGAAAGAACACACTAGCCGATCTTTGTACAAAACACAACACTGACATAGATAAAGTTTCATAACACGTATCCATAATACAGCAAAATGTTTGGACTGGAATTATAAGTCATTACAAATGTTTAAAAATAGACACACTGTATATAGAACACTTGACTACATTGTTTTCTAACTCAGTGTGTTAACAGAATTTTTACAAATAACAGATTTCTAGGATAAGAAACTTCATTCTGACTGGATAAACTATGGTAAACATAAAGATCATTGACTTGTTATGTAAGATAACTACATTACATACTGTAAGATACATTGAACCAGGTTAGAGAGGTCAGTTGTGAGAAGAAACAAAAACAGTTTTCAACATATAGTAGAGTGTGGATGCACACAGCATGACTGTAAGCAATGGAAAATAAAACTCACCAGCACATTCTGGGTTGTCTTCATTAAAGTTCACAGCAAAATCATGAGACACCTAAGAGACATAAAAACAAAGTACATACGAAGTATATTGGGCTAATAAATTAATAGCATGTAAAGGGCTCAAAGCTGTAAATGAATCTACCAGTAGCCATATACCCGTGGTAAAGTTTACTCATAAAAGTGCTGAAGTGGATTGTTCCATTAAGGCTAAAATGAGAGGCTTAATTCAACACATAAAAACTGCAAATATTTTATTCATCTACAGAACATACCTCTTCTTCGCTATCGTCATTATGGAAATAGGTCTATAATGATTCTCTAAGTTAGAATTCAATTAAGACAGCAAGACTGACCAGTCTGCATCAAGGCGTGGCATTACAATTGTGCTGAAAACAATTTAGAAACCTGTGGAGCCCCCCGAGCTGACAAAGCTCCTGCCTCTAACCTCTTCAGAATGATTTAGAATGTAGTTGAAAAAGAGAGTGTGGGGAGACTGAGTAGAGGCTCAATCTACACATCGCCAGTACGCAGGTAAACAAGTTTAATGAGCAGCTGCTGCAGAGGAGTGCCACATAACTCTGGTGCTATCCAAAGAGTTTCTTTAATAATGCAGAGCCTCGGTAATTGATCTAGTCTTTGTGGTTTTCTGTTTAACACTTTAGCTTATATTAAGAATTTCCTTGGTAGAACAGCATCAAAACCTGGGTCCCCTGGAAAAACTGAGAATACCTGATGGTTTGGTCTACATTTTGTTCTGCAAATATAACATAACTATTCTCTGTTTAGCAGTAAGGATGGCAATCCAAACAGTGAAATCAGTCCCGATGAATAAGAAGGAGCTTACTCATGTTTTGTACTGTGCTGTATACTGTATGTGTCCTCTGAGACTTGCGTCACTATATTGAATATCAATGCATCGCTTTTCCAAAGTGTCCATCATTGTAACTAAAAAGCATACTGTAGGTCTTACCTTAAAGTCAGGTGGTATTCTTGCTCCAAAACCAAATGCAGGAAACATTTTGTCACTAAATAGAAGAAGACAATGAAAGTGTAAGTTTCCTTCTTTCGACAGGAGGCAATTTAGCTCACTAAAAATACGGTAAGTTTTGTTTTTGGTTTTATCAGGTTTAAGGTTAAACTAATCTTCTTACCAAATTTGTTCCGCTATTAGCATTGTTATAAACTTAATTTTTTAACTGCAACTGCACTGTAGTCTTGGATCTTGTAATGTATCCCTTCTGTATAACCTCTTTCTAACGTTTTGCTTTATTGTTAGAAAGGTCATGGGCACCACAGTCCTCTTTAGTTTGAAGCCAATCCATTGATCTCACATTAAGCCACATTATCCTCAGTGGCCTAGTAGCTCAAAATACGTTAGAATAATGTTAGTGTAATACGGAAATCAGTGTTTACAGCCTGCCTCGCATCATGTAATTGTACCTGAGTGGCAGTCTTAAATTTGCTAAGAAAGATATGAATTACAAATCGATGTTGGAGGCGGCCTAAGCTATTCTGAGCCAAAGTCAAGGTCATTTTCATAGATTTCTTTGTACAACAAATGGAAAATTAAGCCAGGGAAGATTCAGATGAACTGAATCAGCAAAACTACACTGTTTAATTCTGTCTCAGGCACACACTTCACACCCTCTGCCATCTGGAAAGATCCATTCCACAGAGGAGAGGAAGTTTCTGCAAGGACGTTGTTTGATTTTAATCCTAGCAAGCTGGAAGTGGGATGAGATTTTCTCTTGTGTAAACTGTTAATGACCTGTTCTCACATGAATAAATGAGCTTCTTGATTGTACCGATAATAAGGAACTCTGTGTGAGATCTACCTCTTGCATTTAATTTTTAATAAGTCATCACTCATCAACATACCCTGAACGCAAACTAACTTAGAAGAGGAACATTTTCTGCTGTTATTTTGTGTAAGTGTAAGTTTACAGCCTGTTTTTTCCCTGGTTTGTTTTTGTGTATCCATTGAGAATACAAGTTGGTGAATAATACAAGGTGATGTGCTGCACTCTATTGTCCATTTTTAATCAGTGTGAAATATTGGTGCTGGAATTGGTAGTGTCTGGGAGAACTTGGAGGTGTTTCCTTCCAGCAATGCATCTAAACAGAGTTAAAGCTTTGGCTTAACCCATCTGGCCACAGAGCGCAGAGGCTGAGGCCTCCATTCAGAGGGGACTTAACACAGGAGTGGGCTGCAAAGTTGGAGATGGGGTGTAGCAGGACAGCATGAGGCAACATGCAAAAAGGAGGTGTGTGATTATTATTTAGTACCGCTGGGAGAAATTGGCTTGTTTGTCTTCATCCCTCCTGGACTTCAGTTAAGAACGTCCTTTATATGTGTAATACAGTAGTGTGTATACACTAATTTTGTAATACAAAATTGTATTAAAAAATTTTTTGTAATAAAAAAATAATACACTAATGTGTAATACAGTAGTGTGTATACAGTAAATGTGTATACAGCAGTACACATTTACACCTTCTCCTACTGTATATATTTAACTTTCTGTTTACCATACTAACCCATGCTAATACTACCCATCTACACACTTATGCTATTTCAGATTTAGCTCTGAGATTTTTAGTTTATGTGTTCCTTCAGTACTTCTATTGCTTGCACTGTCGGTCACTCTGCACACTGGACACGTCGATAGTGAGTGGCATCTCCAGTACTGAAGTAGTTTAACAAGGGAGCTGCGTCAGCATGCGTAGGCTGCAAAGGAACAAGTAGAGGTTTATTCCTGCTGAAAAGAGAAGAAAAGAAACACAACGTCGACGAAAACTTGTGTTTCTTTTCTTCTCTTTTCATCATGGAATAAACCTCTACTTGTTCCATCTCCAGTACTGTATGTGCTCATTAATTGCACCAAACATTTGCATCCTAACCATTGCAAACATTCCAGACGAATTTACTGTAGATGTGTAATGGAATTGGAACTTGTTCAGTATGAGAGCAGGATTACCAGGAACGGACACTGGCAAAGGGTTTCATAAAACACAGCAGTGATAATTCATCTGGGAAGTTTTTTTAGCACTTTTCACTTACTCTCAATGGAAATGTACAGATGCTGCACTTTTTTACAGACTTTGCAAAAATTATTTCCAGCTGTGTTGCTGTTTTGTCGGCTTGCTATATTTATATGCAGTAGTACACATTTATCATTCTAGTTTAGTTTAAAGACACACAGTACTGAACAAGAATTTACTGTACATGATGCAATTAATGTGGCCAGTAAGAAACATCGCTGTTGAGTGAAAGTAGAGAAAAAGTAAAAACAGCTCAAAGAAAAATGAAAATGCTGGTCAAAGAAGCACATGATTTGCTTACGCAGTGCAGCTTTAGTGTTTTATGAGTGTTTCTGCAACTGTGTAAAAATCTGATCTGGTAATGCACTTCATGGACAGATACTCAAAGGCTGTAAACAACCTTGAAGAATCTCAGCCACTGCCCCCCATGTTAACCACATCATCACAAATAATTCACCAGGAAGATTCCCCCTGGTTTTAAAGTTAAAGTGTTAAAATATGGATGTCAAAGAAAAGCTTTTCCTTTTTACTTTAATACTTGGTGGTTTTAGAGTCTCAAAAATATTACACTTTATATTATATTGCAGCATGGTCACCCTAACATCCTGAAATTCAAACTGATAAATACACTGTATTTATCACAGCTGTTTAACTGTAGCATGTTAAACAACAAGGAATAAGATTTAGAATCACCTCCACGTTTCACAACTCTTTTTCTGTGCTGTGTTCTAACACATTCCCCTTTCACAAAAACAAGAGGAATCATGTTTTACACAAATTAACATCTCAGATATCCTGATTGACTCTCCTGTGGGAAACAAATAGGGGATAAATTTAGAATTTTACAATTAATTCTGCAAGGCTTCCCTTTCTAAAGGTTTAAGAAAAAATGCTGTCAAAAAGCCATTTTCTCTGTATGTCTGCTCTCAACTGTCTCCCTAGTAGAAGAAAAACAGATTTGAG
Organism: Atractosteus spatula; assembly: GCF_055471065.1. Lineage (NCBI taxonomy): Eukaryota > Metazoa > Chordata > Actinopteri > Semionotiformes > Lepisosteidae > Atractosteus > Atractosteus spatula. The sequence goes on along the minus strand of NC_142717.1, from coordinate 1,646,170 downwards.
TGTTTGACCTGTAACAAAATGCTTGTGGATATTACGTGTCTAAATACAAACACTGTGGAGTTATTTAACACTGATCTGTTCAGTGATGTTCTGGGTCCAAACCTCACTTTCAATACTTACCTATCATAGTCTTGACATATCTCCCCCACAGCAACCAAAGCTTTCAGATATTCATTAGGCTGATAGGGATGGATGTAGTGCAAAGAACAGCTGTTTCGTGGATCTCCATTCGACGCTGTAAAATCAATTGCTACCTAAAAGACAAACAGTAATAACTTTGGTGAACACCACCAATTACTTGTAATTTATGCATACTCCTGAGCATAACAAAGGCCTTTAACTTTAATAGCGCAATATGATAATTATCACATGAATGAGCTGCTTCCTCATCTGGAGTTAGTAATTGTGAATCATTTTTTAATCTTTGTATTTATGTACACATTAATATAACAGGCCGAGGCATAAAATGAAGTTAAAAATAAAAGAACAGAAATAGTAACCCTTTAAAGTTATTCTTAACTTTTTTATTTAACTTTTTTATTGCCTAGATTGGAAGCAGAGATCCTTTGTTTTGCCTGATGACTGTACAATAGCTAATTAATGCTTTTGATGTTAATTCTGTAGAGGAATAAAAGATGCTACCTACATTTTTGGGGGGGATTTTTAGATTGCTGAGATAATGACTCTTTTATGCAAGATAAGCTAATGAGCAGGTGTGTTAATAGAGCAATGCTGTTATAAACAGCTTCTACCCCTTTATTCTTTATTCTGTATAGAGTCAAAAATAGTCTTTTTGTCTTTACAAGATTCTCACAGCTGGTATATTTACTTGTTCTCTTATATAAGAAGATGTGTTACTTTACACATTTATTAACACTTCTGGAAATGTGGACAGCTGCATACTATAAATATAAATACTGCAAAACACGGCAGATTTGAATTGTACTATAAACTAAGTAATTGGTAATTGTCATTTGAAATTAAACTTTTTTTTACTGAAAACAAAAAGGAGTTGTTTTATTTAAAGACTGTGTCTATCCGTGGAAATGTTCCAGCAATTCCATACAAATATGAATATATCAGCAAAGGTTTACTGAAGGCATGTCCACACATAGTCCACTGTCTAAAATTAATATGTAATATTTTTTAGCAAAATATACTACAAAAAATACAATGAATACAAATATGCACAAAAATGGGTGCACACACAAAATAAGAGCATGAGAGATTCAACAACAAAGTTCTGAAGGAGAGAGAAAGTATCTGACCACTCTGTCAAAAAAACAGTTAATGAAATCAAAATCCACTAGATTGCAGTTTTTGGTGCAGTTTAGCAGCATGAAATTGTTCATAGTCAAGACAAATTATGACAGCAAATGATATAAATGATAACTATTTATATATAATCATCTCTGTGTAATGCAATTATTAATGAAACAAAACAGAACAGGTATCAAGGTGTATTAAATCTTTAAACATAAAAAATAGATTAAATATTTTATTCAACAGGTTTTCAATTAATGATGCTAGATAGTGTGCATATGAAATGGATGGCTTTAATAATATATTATTTTACTTAAACATCTAAATTGCAGGCAACATGCTTTTATAAAAATGAATATATACTGTAACTTCTCACCAGACTGAGATTAAATACAGGACATTATACTCACTGTAAATTGGATCTGGCATCCACCCATAATGTAATCTAGGAATGAATGCATCTTGTGGATCTGCAAATAATTTATGATTTTTTTTTAAATTGTACTTTGAAGTTTAAGATTTACAGTATTTCGGTGAATGCTATACTCTGACTCTGAATCATCCCAACCGGACAGAAATCCATATGGAACACACATTTCCCATAAAAACAAGGCATGAACAAGAACATGCTTAAGAAAACTCGCAAACTGTTCTTGGCTTTTGCAGAGAAGACATTTGGCAAAACTGGTTAAAGTAAATTTATACTGTAAGTAAATATGGCCTAGAAGTATTACACACAATAGCAGCTTCATTAAGATCAAGGACCGAGGTTCCCTTTCTGAAGAGACCACACAGCAGGGTATATCAGTCGTTCACTACTTCTGACTCATTTCGCATTGCTCCCTATTAAATAGCCAGCTGCTCATGCATGTTCCATATTGATTTTCAACATTTCCAACCAATTACTGAATCCTAGGTGGGAGGAGATTTGAAGCTCTCTAGAGGAGTTTGCCAAGTGAGCCTTCCAAAGAAAACTCCAATTGGGAAGCAATTCAGAAAAGTGGACTCCTATGTTAAATTCACACTCCGCACACTCTTACAGTCAGATACATACTGTATACTAAATAATATATCACATATGTCACATTTTTATTACTCGCCCACGTACAAATATTCTAATCAAACGGTGAAATTAACCTTTCATTTCCATTAGCCCTTTTATAAACCAGCATATTTTGTAACATTTCAGGTCACCGCCGGATGGATAACCCTAATATAAAGAATGAGAGGGGATGAATAAAACAGGTACTGGTTTTACCTTGCACTGATTCAGAATCACAATTCCTGAATTCTTGTAATTCTTCTTCTTCACTTTGTATTTGGGATTTATACACTCCCACTGCATCTAATATAAATATAAAATAAAAAATATAGGAATAAAGCTGTTATCATATTAGAATGTAAAAAAGACAGATCCTTTTGTAGACTACTTGTGTGTCTATCATAGTACGTTACGGCACTTAATTGACACCATAAAATTACATAACATAACAAATCCATCCATTTTTCTAATTAAAAATCCATTGGTAAGGCCATCTTGCGGAAGTGCATTAAGAGAGATGTTTCTACACAGCTAAATCTGAACTGTTGACATCCAGGAAGGTATGAGCACTCAGATGGTTTTATCTCATTCATGCTCCCCTCAATGTCTCCATCAGTTGTTTGTTTCACGTACCATTTAAAATGTCTTGGCTAAAGTTCTAAAACGCACAGTGTCTCCTCTCTTCTAAAGCTGTATTCGAGATAAACTGCAGAAGTTCTGCTTTGTTTTAAACCATCCATTCATTTTCCAACTGCTTTATCCAACGCAGGGTTGCTGGGGAGTCAGAGCCTATCCTGGTAAGCAGCAGGCACAGGGTACACCCTGAACGGGGTGCCAATCCTTCACAGGGCATAACAGACACAGACGCACACACCCACACCAGGGCCAGTTCTCCCAGAAGCCAATTAGCCCAGCAGCCTGTCTTTGGACTGTGGGAGGAAGCCGGAGCCCAAGACAGATTCATTTCTTTTGAAACGTATTGCTAGGTTATTGTTATGCAATTTCAGGATCAGAACATAGTAAGAACTTATCCTGTTACAAGGACAATGCAACTGTAAGACTCACAATGACCTGCTATACATTTGAAAGGATAACTGGTAAAAATCAGACAAAGGTCACCGTGGTCCAAAATCATGGTAAAAGAAACATCTTCCCTAATAATAAAAGTCTAATGCAATTACCCAGCTTTAAAGCCCTTTAAATGAAAAGTTCACAAAAGGTACAAAACAGAGCACGGAGTTCTTACTGTCTCGCACAATTTGTATTATCTAAGGGGCAAACGTGTTCATGGCACGTCATCTGTTTATGGGACTGGTACACTCATACTTTGTTTGCTGTATTTTTAACTGCACATTTGTCATTTCTGTCATCTAAACCAGAATTACACAGGAAGCCTGATGTAAAATACATGGCAGCCTTGTGCACTCATATAACCCCTGAACAGCTGGCTAGCAGGACAAACACAAACAGAGCTATGCACACAAAATTAGATGCACATTATTCATCACAGTCTAAGTCTTCCACTTGCCCCAAATGGTGTGATTGTCTCATTAGTGTTATATGCCTCATTGCTTAGAAAGCATTTTGTGACAGTTTGCTTCCTTCTCAAGCACTATTTCCTTTCCTTTATTTAATAATGGAAGACACTCTAGGGTATATTCACAACTCTTATCTTGTGTTAGAATCTACCTCTTTTGCAAGTGAGGTTCACATCTGAAATTCATTTCTTTCCCTCATGAATAAAATATAAATGCTGAGTTTCCCCTTTCCAATAGGTATTTTTAAAGAGGAAAGTAATTCTTTGGGTTCCAATCAGCAAAGTCTTTGTGGGCAGCTTCTCACCATTTTCAATTTCTCTGGTCAGTTTCATTATGCTTTTCTCATCTGCCTTAATCATCGAAGGCTATTGACGCCAGTAATGATGAGGTTTCACATACTGTACATTTCAAAATAGTGCAATTACTCACAAGCAGCTACTAAATTATTTCTTCATAATCCAAAAAGGAGTATCAGTTATCTTTTTCAGCTTTCCTGAAACATGGGAAATTTTGGCACCTTGAAATATTTCTTGAATATTTGTGAATTGTTCATATTAGCATGCATTTGTGATTCTTGATGCAGGAACAAGCAACACAGGATACACCCAGGACAGGATCATTGACCTTCTTTTTTTTAACTTATTGATGTAGAAATCACAATTACATTTATACACGCACTCCCTTTTGTATCATGTTTATGCAGGGTGTGAAGCCTTGAGATGCACTAACCATAAAAAAGATGCTCGACAAAACAAAAAAACAAAACAAATAAAATTAAATAATTTTAATCGGCCCAACGAAAGTGAAGAGATTGCCTGTGTGCTCGTAAGATACGGACACATAACACAGCCTGCACCTAATAATGCCAAGTAGATTACGAGATATTTGAGAGAATCTGTACAGCGTACGCTCTGTATTTTCTACACCTTATGTGTGATGGATAAGGAGAGTGACCAGCCACAGAGTCAGATGAAGGGGGGTCTCTTCATTTCACTCCCCTGTCTGCACGTTTCAGTGAAGCTGTAACACTGGGAGGAAGAACATTAAATAAAAGATCCTGCCTTCACATCCATACAAACGCATTCGTAAAACGGATGGCATTGGCTTATTATTTCATCCCCTGTATAACAGGTAAATCCAACACTCTACCGTCTCCGGTAGCAGCCATACAAGACTGTGAATAATGCGAGCAAAAGGGTTGAGGCTGAAGTGACGTGACTGCAGATGAGTGCAGCTCTAAGAATGAAGCGCTGACTGACTGACCCTTTGCTCACTGTGCCTGTCAGTGCACTTCACTAGATAAAAAAAGAATAGACGGCACTTCAAGAGACCCCTCTCTCTGCGTTTTCTCTTCGTCATGCAGTTAATTTAAAATCAATCGAATTAGCAATGCAGCTGAAAATGAAATGCACATTAGAGACTGAAGGATCAGCAGTCATCAGACGGACTAAACTCATAAAGAAGTTTCACGTGTGATGTCAATTTATAAATTATAGGATGGTTGTGTAGCGTCATTTGTACTCAACATGGTTTAATCTGTTCCCTAAAATAAAAAAAAACCAGACATGATATGCTGAGGCATCTTTTCAAAAATGCAATTTTAAACTTCTGTACTTCAATAAGGATGTTAATTGATGTTGCAGTGGGATTCTGGGATTGTCTAATCTATCTGAACACAGTAGATTTCCTTAGGCCAGCTGTAAATGAAACACTAATAAAGTGAAAACACTACTGTGGTCATTTAAATGTGAAACCTTTACAGCAAAAGAAGGGAGTTTTCATCAGGGACTGGCGCAGAGAGGCGAAGACCGCACTACCTGTCTGCCGTCCATGGCCCCTCGCATTTCCTTGAAGGTGGTGTGATATTCTCCTATGAAGTCGTGCTTCCCGTTCGAATCCCAGTCCCAGACAATGCACTGCAGAAGAGGAAGGAAAAAAGGTTACCAATGTGCCATCCGGCTCCTCTGAATGCTGCTATCTTACTGACCCAAAACTCTGAAGCACCCATTTCTGTAGGGATCCAAGGCACTGATTTCAGCATCGAGGCACCCGTGACTCTCTGGGGAAGAGGTGCCTTCTGCTGCCAGCATCACCTTGGCATTTCCACAGGCCTTTCATCGACGAACATAATTAATCTCCATCTTTTCATCAAGCTCCCTGAAGATGATGAAGTTCCCTCATAATCTCCTCTCTTCTAAAGAGATTCAGTAATTTAACAAATTGAATGTACAGTACGGTATTACTTCTAAAACCGGGCACCAGACCATGCTTCCGATTTTAAATAAATACTAGAGCAGGTTTCCAGAAGTCAGATTCAAATGAAACATGAATAAAGTGAGAACATAGATTGTGCTAATTAAAATGTTAGGATTTTTAATGAAATATTAATACAATTTGCCAGGAGTGATATTTAGGTTCAGTATTACAGCCAAGATAAAAAGGATCAAAGGTCTGAATTGCTCTAAGTAAATTCTGTCTCAGTTAGCAGATATCGTTCTTTTTTAATTTAAAATTAATTTTGTACCAAAACTTTGTGTTCAATAAACAGCTTCTTTTGTTTCAAGTGTATTGCCAGCTTTTGGAATGCAAAGATAGATTCACTAAATGTTACACAAATTTCATGAGATTCTACACCACATTTTCAAGTTTTGTACTCTGTGAAAAAAACAGTTAGGGTAAATACAAGTGGAGAGATACAGCATGGAGTCACGTATGGAGATTGTGTATGAGAGCTGTAGAATACAGAATGAACAGCACAAGATTGTTATTTATTCCTTGTCAGTTCTGGAAAAGCCTAATATTTGGCTGATGCCACTTTTTAATCCTACACTTATGAATACTGTAGTTCAGTTTTGATGCCATTGTGCACTGATTAAGATTTTGTTTTCTGACGGCGAGATATTCTGGAATTTTTGGAGCATCATGAAAGGCAACTTTACAATAAAAAGCAGCATAGCCACTTTCAGAGGACCATTTATTTCAGAATTCAGTTCCTGTGTGCGTGTCAGTGGATGCAGATGTAAAACATCCATCCTTCAAGAAGATGTTCAGCTCAGTATTGTTTGTGCTTTTCTACAGTACTACAGTATGTTTTTTTTGCCACATAATGGAATATGTGAATAATATAGAACATTATAGAATAATACAGCACAAACAGTACACACAAACACAAAAGATAAAGCCAGTACTCTATGACAGGCATTAGCCTATGCAAAGTCATGATGCTCCACTCCTACAGCAATCCACAAAACCAGAGCCCTAACCCTTCCCACTGTCACCCCAAGCTTCTGTAATCGCACACACCCCTTCGTTGTTGCACCACTAACAGCACTTGCCCATAAACCGAAGCTCCTATACTGCAAACTCCTTTGTTGAGCAGTTTTACTGAATGAGGTGTAAAGGAATTCCTCGTTTCTTTGCGTCTGCACCAAGGGACTCTAAAACGGCAGTTTGAAGGACATTCTTGATTCTAGAGAAGATTCTGCATGTCTAGCTGCATTGCTTTTTAGCAGCAAGCTGATTAGACTGGAAAAAAACAGGACGTCAACTTAAAAAAAATGGATGTATAGCATCTTCCAGGCTCCCCATGACCCTAAATATCCCAAACATGGTATATCTGGTTCAGCTCAAAGACCTTTATTGTAACCTTAATAATTGCTTTCCCAAGACACCATCTTCCCCAATGCTAGACCACAGTGCATAAGCTTTTAGAAGCCATTACATGCATTATTTATAATGCCAATGCAATTTGCTTCACTTCTAAAAAGTAAGAAACAATTTATGATGCATTTTAAAATGTATAAAGATGTGAAATGAAGTACAACGGTGTTAAATATACATATATCCCAAATGTCTGTTTTTCTGAAGTGCACCACACAAACCTTCAATAACAATGGTCAATTTCGGTATTATTTAAGACAATTCATTTGAACGTAGATTACCTTTTGTTGACATTTTAACTTCCATTGCAAGTCTGGAATTGTTTCTGGTAGTAACACTTTACAATAAGTGTTTATTCGTGATTAATTCATGAGCATTAGAGTAAGTGATACAAACAGATCATGAATACATTTTGACTCTAGTGTGTGCATCATATTAAGTCCACTGGAAATCTTTGTTTTAATTTATGTGTAATTATTTAAATATGCATATACATATATTACCATTTAAACTTATATTGGCATGTTTCCATTAGTATTTTTTTCTTTCACTTGTATTTTATTGTATTATTGGTTTAATTAACGACTTGACCAGCATTCGCAGCTTCTACTGCTAGGAGGGTTTGTGAATTCTTTGAGGACAACAAAAATTATTTAGCTAATTCAGTGTACAATTCATATTGAGAAGGACAATTTACAGCCTTTAGTGTTTATAAACCCTGGCATACAGCACTGCAAGCCTCTTCATAATGACTTGCAAATAAGGAGCCTTTCTGTATAACGATCAGCCACTAATGCTGATCCTGTATCTTTGGGGACAGGAACAACAGCTGCAGATGAAACAGCAAAGTATACTGTGCCAGTAACAACTTTTGCTAAGAGCAAGACAATTAAAAACCACCATAAAGTGTACTAACACACTCTAGGACAACTGCCCGTGTGCAGTTTCTCTTCGCATGCTCAGGCAAAACATGAAAGTGCACCTTCTGATCCATCTTTTACAATGTGACAATTAACACCATATAGACAATTTATAGCAAGGCCCTGGTGTTGTTGCTTAAGGTTATCGTTTAACAAGGCTTTTTTTTTCATTTGCACCCAGTTATATGCATATTATGTTTTCTAGGACAAGCTTTTTGGATTTATAGCACTGAAAAAGGTGAAAGCAAAAGTAAACGTGTATGAATTGATGAAAAGCACATAACATGTAACAGCCTGCAGTCTCATACGCAAAAATTAAACATATTGCAGAAAATCTATGTTTTGACCTTGTACACTATGACTGGCTGCCATGCAAGCAATTGGAAAGTGAGGTGCTGGTGGTAGCACTGTACACTGATAAGTGTGCTGGGACTCCTGAGTAGAGAATATCACAGCCTAGATGTGATGAGTCCATCCAGTCATCCACTTTCTCACAGCTTCTTTCAGTTCAGGGTCACGAGGGAGCTGGAACCTATCGGGCAAGCAGCGGGCACAAGGCAGGGTACACCATGGACAGGACACCAGTCCACCACAGTAATGCTGTCTAGAACGAAGGCTAATCCATGTGAAAGATTCAAACCAAGCAGGACCTGAATACAAGGCTGACCAATGCATGCAAAACTGTTACTGTTGATAAACATGGCTGTGTTAGATGGCACGACACCAGGGTGACATGGTTCTGTGCCTGACTGTCGGGTTCGTTTTGTTTGTTCTGGTAGTTTTGTGAGGTTTTTTTTTTCCCCCACAGTACAGTACGTGCTCGTGGGTGTTCGTCCGCTAACGTAGGAGAGGCTTGAATTTCTGCGGATGTTGAACTTCTCTTCAGGGGACTTTGATGCTGGGGATGTGGCTGCAGTTGCTAGTTGCTACTCGCTGCAGGAGCTACTAGAAACAACCACCAGGGCTGCTCTTCTCGGTTAGCATCGGCAGCTAGAGGAGCAGAGAGGGGCTCTAGCTGATCAGGCTATAAAATCAAACACACAGCCCATAACAATGACCCCAGCTTCCTGTAGACAGAGAACCAGCAGAGTCTGCCTCCAGTAGCAGAGCCCCGAACCCAGCCCTTGCGATGCGGGAGCAGGAGGTCAGGAGTCTGCTACTCCAACAGCACAGCAGGAAGACAGCGGGACCTGACCTGGTGTCCGCAGTGACTCTTAAGTGCTGCGCCGACCTGCTCACTCCTGTTTCTGCTGACATGTTTAATAGGTCTCTTGAGAGCAGTGAAATGCTCCTACATGTTTTAAATCGGCAGTGAATATTCCGGCGCCTGCAGAATCTAAGGAGGAAGCTGCCTGAATGATGGCAGGCCCGGGGCCCTGACCCAAGTTATCATGAAGGTTTCTGAGCGGCTGGTTTGCAACCAGCTCTCCAGTGGTGAGCTGAACTCTTACCAGTGCAGGTACAGGGCTCACAGGTCCATAGAGGATGCTGTTTTTTCTTTACTTGAGGTCCCTGCCACCTATGCATAGGTCCTGTTTTTCAACGACAGATCAGCATTTAATACGATTGTGCCTCTAAAGCTGTCGGATAAACATGAGGCACTGGGCGTTAGCCAGTCCCTGTGCTGTTGGATCTCAGATTTTCTATCTGACAGGAAGCAGGTGGTTAAGATGGGTAACACGCTTTCTAAGACTATGACTCTGAATACTGGTGCCCCCCCCCGAAGGCTGTTTCCCGTCACTGGGACAGGTGACTTCACTCGTTACACATGAACGATTATGTCTCTTTTTTGGATTCTGTTAAAAATAAAACTGGCAGATGACACAACATTAGTGGGCCTGATCACTACCACAGATGAATCAGCAGACTGAAGTGCGGTCACTATCCTCCAGGTGGCGTCATGAGAATCATTTGGAGCTCAACACTGGTAAGACCAGAGAGCTGGTGTAGAGGTTTAGGTGATTTACCACCTCTGTGAAGACTGTCCTGGCTCGACTGTCCAGAGTGCTGGAAGGAATCGTGCGCACAGTGTCCAAGATCATCAGACACGACAAACAGAAAGCTAAGAAGGTGTCCGCTGACCCCTCCACACTGCCTCCCTTTGGGGAGTAGGTTTCAAAGCATCAGCTGTAGCCCTGCTTGGATCCAGAACATCTGGCTTTGCTGGCTGCAGCGTCAGGTTGCCCATCACAATGCACAGTGCCGTCACATGACATGCATTCCATTTATACACGAGATGGCCTTCTATTTATGCCCAGTTCTTCCATAAATATTAAGAAATGGATTACAAAAACTTCCGTCCCACTTAAATATAAACATAACCCAATGATAAAGCATTTTTTTCCCTCTTATTCATCTTTAAGTGATCCCAGAAGCCTTGACAAATGAAATCATATAGTAGTTGGATAACACTTGTGCTATCATTTCTGAAAGGTAGAATGATTAGCATGATAAATCTAAGTAGAAAAAGTAATGGAATTTCAGCAGCATATCCTCCAGCAACCCATATTAGACCTACAAGAAGGACCTTTATTATAACCTTAATAATTTGTTTTCCCAGAATGCCAGATTTCTCCTGCTACACTGCTGTGCATATGATCTCAGAATCAATTAAATACATTATTTATACTTTTCTTTCTGTCTGAAGGGCAAGGAACAGTTTACGATGTATTTCAACATTAATAATATTTATTTCACAGTTTCAAAAAATGTGAAGTGAGGTACAATTGTAGGATTATTTAGGGTCATAAATCAAGACAGTGTTTCGTGTCACCTTTATAGAAAAACTGATCTGTGGCTTTTCAGTCTTCTGTGGAAATGTAATTTATCTTACTTTGAAAGGATCTTCCAGAGAAAGTTGTGGTCCTCAAATTAGTCATTTTTTTCTGTAAAATCTATTCCATTTATCCTTTTAATGTAATATCACCTGTTATTACTGTATGTATAAAAGGATAAAGCGCCTTTCCTAATTAGTTTACATGAGTTTCCACAGGACTTAATATATTCGTGCAGTGGATTAAGGGCTGTTCATTTAGAAACGTTTTTGACAAGACATGAAGCATTATGGTGCCTGGTTCTGCCTGAGACATGAATGCATGTCAGTCAAAAGGAACGAGTGCAGCTGTACTGCAGATTATCAAGCAAAAATTAGAACATATTGGATTTTATCTTGGCTTGGAAAATTTTGCAGTAATAGTGATTTGCCAGCAAAGGGGCTGGAGAATAAATTTAAGAAGAAGCTTTTCTAAAGACTTAAAAGAAAAATCCCTTGCTATTGCTCACAGAAATATTCACAAAAATTATCTTGGAAAAAACAAAACCAAAAAGGACTATATACGTTCCTATATAAGACATAACATATACTTTACAAATACTGTAAATATAATGCCTGTTGATCTGTGCTTCTTTACAAATGTTAGGAGATTCTCAACAACCTTCATGATTATAATACATTGTACTTAACAGATAAGTTGTCTTGTGTTCTTACAGTAGCTACTGTACATTCAATACATTTAACATAGTTCTTCACATAATAGGAAGTTTCACTTATCAGACTATGAAATATCTATATACTATCAGAGTATTAAATAGAAAAAGTAAATATATTTCTTTTATTAAGGCAACGACTCTGTCCTGCGTAGTGCTTTTCTTAGTAAGATATTTAGACCAGAATACAGTTTGAAATAGACCTTGTGTAAGAGCTAAAAATGTGTCAAAGTTTTTCACAGTTTTTTGTAAATAAAGGTATTGTCAGCTGATGTATCGTTTTAAAGGTCTTGTGGTTAAGGTTTTTAATTGTTTACATTGGTTGTGTGAGATACAGGCCGGCTGCCAGGGTATCATAAGTAACACAAGCCATGGAGGGGAATTCTTCTGAAACAACGAAAACAGAACAGAAAGCGAACTGCTCATCCTTCAGCATTTCAGTGTAGTATTTGAAATGATGTTCTATGTATATTTAGAGGAGCACAGCTGTCAACTACTGTATGTGTTCAAGCTGTTGCTGATAATCAAATTTGAAATGAAATAAAGATAAAAATGTGAAAAAACAGACCTCTTTTAAGCTGACCTTTCTTTGTTTCATATACAGTACCAAATTAAATACCAAATGGTGTAATTCGGTTATTGACCTCCTAGATGCTTTCAGGGGAAGCCAATCACCCGTCTCTTGTCCTTGTGGGATCCTTTTTACACGTTCTGGGAATGTCCAGATCTTTTCCAACTAATCTGAATAATGATATTCCTTGCTCTCTCCCTGAGCACGGTGTGCCAAAGGTGAAGTGGACGAGCAGTGGGGGCTGAGAACACTGCACCTGGGGCTGGCAGACAGGTCCTCTCATCGTCTAGTTCTGTTTACAGCCCACCTGGAGGGGCACCATCAAATCACACATTGTTTTGACAGTGGTAGATCACAAACCAATAAAGGGGGTTCCGGTTCGGATTATCACTAATTTCCAGTCTTAGGAATGGACGTCAGTAACCGCTCACCACGAGTGAAAGACCGAGAGGATGCAGTCTAATCGTGAGGAAGTACAGTATAACTACTGTTACAGTGATTTTCCCTGGCGAGGAAGAATCACGCTTTTCTGACTTGACTGCCGTCTTACAGATGGAGACCGCCTGATAAGACCTTAGGAAAGAAAGGACACCAGATTGTTAAAATAAGGATGCAGAACCAAACTACACTAACATATTAGATACATTTTTATATAATTACAGTCGGATTTCACTTCAGTTTGAAAGGTGCCTTGTGTGTAGCTCTGTCTTACACAAGATGAGATAAATAGGTTTCAGTCCTGGGCATCTACACTATTTACAGCAATTAACTGCATTCCATCCACAGCTCCCAGGCTGAATCTCAGTACTAATGTGACTCTGGGGAATGACATTTCTGCTGAAGCTCTGTTGGGGTTTAGGGCTGCCTTTGTAGGCTGCACCATTTCATCTGTTTCCAGCAGAATGTGCTGGCCAGCCCATTGAAGTCCGGCCAAGATGTGTCTGGGAGCAATATGTGGTTCCTGAGCAAGTTAAAGTCCATGGATTTCTCTTTGGCACTGGCTCCTGACGACAGCGCTGGCTGGCACTAATCCTGCGAGGTCTAGGGAGGGTTTTTGAAGCTGCACTGAGCACAATGGAATTCAATTTGCAAACACATCGTTCCAATGCAACACACCAGGGCAGGTGTCATAACTCTAAGTAATTTCTTTGGCATGTGGACTTGGCAGAGATCATAAACAGTTTCTCTTTGCATACTGATGTCTTGCAATAGGTACAGCCTTGGACTTCACTGCTCACAACTTTCAACAAACATGACATTCCCAACAAAAAAGCTAAGTTTTGAACTCTCCTGTTTTCTCCCCTTTGATTAATCTCAATAGGTAATCTCAAGGCTGCACCCAACAATGTTGAAGTGTTCAACACGCACTCCACACATATAACCAATTGATCTGTGATTTGTGAAGATGCTGTTTTTGAGCAATTCACAGATTTTCCCAACTGTACAGAACAGAGGACAATACCATCTTAAGGTACTGATAAACAGTATTCTATAAATTCATGTTATTCTTAAGGTTTTAAATTAGAGAATGTAATCTTTATGATTTTTCTACTATTGTGAAATAGGCATGTGGTATCATTGTAGTAGATGCTTTTTTATAAATTAGAAAAAAATCTGTTGAAAGTCATAACAAATGCAGGAAACATCCAAAGGCCCACATATTGTATTATTCCAGAGAACAGACAGAAAATTTGTACACACACATTTATTCTCATGAACAGCTTCCTAAAATGCTGTGATACAGCCACTGTGAGACTCAGCTTTCAATCATAATTATTCTTTGTTAGCTAAACCTGCATAAACAGCTCTAGTGTCCACTGCTATGAGTCCTGATGTATTAGCACGTAAAGTGTTAACACTCAGCATGAAATGTAAACCACAGAAGAAGAAAAGCACTAATGTGTCAGTCTTGTTTCTCTCTGCTCACTGCATGCATCAGACACCTTAGGACCTTAGGACCCTGACTAGTCATTAAAGTGAATTAATGTGATTAACCTCACCCAAAAAATGTTTATAATTTGCTAAACCAAACTTCTAAAAGCTACTGGATTCTGCAGAGTCAGTTCCCAAGGGGTACTGCAATTGTGATAAACCAGAAGCAGAAGGTAACATTCAGTCTCAACAGATAACTACAATACAGCACTTGCGAGCTGTGTTATCTTAAACAGCAAGCAGAGCAATTAAGTTTCCAAGCAGAAATGCTTAAATTTCAAAAGGACTGACAGCAGATGTTATGCACTAAGGGATCAACAAAGATCTTTTTTGATAAATTGCTTGGTTTTATTAATAAATGGTAACATTAAAATTTTGAATCGAAATGAAGTTTAATTGATACGCGTTGTCAAGAATTAATAATAACTTCCACTGTAAACACAGTGTCAGTGAACATGAAAATATAACACATTGCATTTAAATATTCAGGATTTCATAAAGTTAAATATCCATTGCAATGTTTTAATCATGCAGGACAGATATTTTTAGATTTAGTGCACATCACAATATAAGATTAAATCATGTGTCTTAGTCATGACCTTAATCCTGTCACTTATCTCTTCCTGGGAACTGACAGCTATTTTCTGCTAGTTCTTTTGCCAGATATTTCTGTCAGGAGGCTGCATGTTTTAGTTACATTTTGTATGGACTAAACATAACTGAACTTATTTATCTACAATAAAACATCATAGACATCTAAGTTAATTTAGATTTTATCCTCTAACCGCGTAAACATCCTACAAAATAGCTGGTTAAGTAGGTGATTTAGCAACGGACACAATAAAACAGCTACTTGGAATGTTCCTAATGTTATTTTTATTCATCAACTATTTTAAGGATTAATATTATAAATATTATTGATCAAATGTATATATTGAATTACAAAATGTATCAATCAATGCAGCTTGGTTTGCTTCTTGGACTTACTTTCACAATGCTTAGTACACCTCTAAACTCTAAATCAATAAACAGCTTAAGGTTGGTCAGCTGCAACAAAGATATTATGTTACAACATGGTAATCAATGAATGATGTTGAATTACACCAATTATGAAGGTATGCTCTGCTTTCTTAACGGTGGTGGCTTTCTAGTGAAGGTACATGAGTCACCCACTTACTTACTGTACCTTATATATTGTATTTACAATACAGAAAATCTCTTTCTTAAGCCTTCAACACACTTTCAAAAGCTCCTACTGCAGGAGGGAATCATAGTAAATGAGGTGACCACTGATACGTTTAGCATGTGCTCAATATGTATGCATAGGCATGAATTGAAGACAAAAATACATTGACATACATGAATAATGCAATATGAAAACAAATAAATGATGGGTAAGAATATTAAAAATAACATGAAACAAACTGTTCTCTTGTTGTTTTATTATTGAGTTCTCTGATGTTCTTATCCAAATGAGCTTACAGATTTTAAGGTACTTGTCTTTGAACGTTGTCTACAGCTGGGTTTGCGGAGTCATTGCGTTTAAGAAAAGAGCAGTGTCCCCAGCTGGATTTAAAACAGTGTCCTCTATGGCCAGGAGCCCACAGCCCTAATCACGCCTGCACACTGCCGCCTCCGGGCAGAAGGCACAATCTTTATTCTTCACACATTCTACGCTGATGAAATGAATATTTCATGAAAGAGTACTGATTTTGCAGATATGAAGTCTTTAGTTGATATGAAGTACTTTAGTTGCAACCGATATTCGATTCTAAATAAAGGCTGTTTTATTTAAAAAAAGAAAAATGAGAACAACCCACAGATTAACACAAATTGGTCTTTTTCCTTCTCAGCTGATGCCCCGATGTGGTTCGGCCACGTGTTGCTGAATCTGTCTTACCAGATCACTGCAACGCACAAGGACTGTCTGCTAAGTGAGAGTGTTGAGCCCGACTCCTCTTTTTCCCTGATGAACTGGAATGGAACTACCCGCAGGTTATATGTAAGGTGCCCTTCCTCTCTCACTTATCACATCACATGACAGGAATCTACAGCATAATAGCTGGAAATGAAATTACTTCTAAACTAGAGACCTCCCAAATATGGCCTTTACACTTTTACCAGATGACTTTCTTTCAGATACAGTGTATACCTGAAATCCCCAGCTGAGCATGCCCGAGGAGGTCCTTGAAACTGAGAAAGAACCAGTGTCACTCTAGTGGCATGCCGAAATGCATCTGAACCCCACACTTTTTTTATTGCAGCAAAAACCATGATTTGAGCATTCCACGCATCTTCAATTTTTGTACCACTTATCACCAAGGGAAAGCTCTTGGAATAGATAAATAAAATGTATGTGATCTACCATCAATCCATTATCCGGGTGAGAGAGGTTTAAGCCAGGAACTAGTCCAGAATTAAAGTGCGAAAGGCAGTACAGAGAACACACACACACACCCACTGAACAGGACACCAGTCTATTGTACAGCCACTGAGAAAGAAACAAATTATATAAACCTATTCAACCTAGCCAGCACACTGAACCGGTTCAAAAGCCTTTCCTTCAGATACCGCTGTTGTGCATGCATAATATATAAAAGATCATTAAAGCTAAATGATCCAGTAGCCTCAGACACTATCCACAATAACATAGAACAGTGCACTGCCTGGAGAATTACTGCAGATTGGTCTGAAGAAAACAGTTCCTGACCTGATACTCTGCTAATGGTATCATGAAACACATCAGCCTTCCTGGGGATTGCTTTGTTGAATAGTTATTGAGCGGTGAGGAAAAAAGAGACGTTTCCAAATGTGACAAGCATGCTGCACGTTCTGTGGTAGAAGCAGAGGGAAAAATCACACCTGAAAGAATTCGGACAATGTGAAATATACCATGAATATCTCCATCCTCACATTGGGGTGTACGATTGGATTAAGGAAAGCGTACTTCTGATGAGAGCAGTAAGACAGCGGGGATAATAAAACCTAAAATAATCTATATTAAAGCCAATTTCATCAGCCGTTTTCAAAACCATGCTAAGATGATGAACAAACGAGAAGGGCGTGAAGTAAGATTTTTCTTTCCAGGGAGCATTTAAACTACACATTTCCACGCAACAGACTGTCGCACAACACGCACATACATCCACCTGTAAACAAAGATCTGATGCAACAGATCCCAACTCCGCGTCCGATACCTGCAGCCGTGTCGTTGACCCCATTTCCTGCTGTACGATGGAAAAACTAAAAGGCATTTAGAAGACCTTTGTGGAGCATTTTACAGATTTAGATACAACAGTAGCGTAAGCAGCCTGCCAGTTCATTGGTAATAATTGCACTGCTGAAGATGTTGCCATCTGTGGAATCTGTATCTTAACAGTGTTTCTTACATAACGCTGACTAAGACCATATGAACTTAACTCAAATGGAAACTGTTGAACCTCTTGAAATGACCATTTCTGACAAAATCATAACATCATATGCAGAAATGTTTAAGAAAATTAATGCTTTCTGCACCATTTACTATTCATTTCCACACAGCTGAAGAAGGGCATTTGCCAGAAATATCCTGTAATAAATGGTTTCCTCAATCATTTAAACCTTTTGTGTATATCACAGAAATGTATCCAGTGATAAGAGAATTTTTTGCTCATAGACTTCAACGAGTCAAAACGCATTTAGTTCAGTTCAGTGCCTCTGAACACTGCCTTCCTTTTTACTTTACGCTTGTCATTGCTATATTTCCTTGTGATACAGCTGATCATGGATAATTACATTGCTTTTGCAATCATGTCAACCTCCCGAGAAGTGTGTCAAGTCAAATTAGATATCCTGCGCTACTCTTGCTTTTAAAATAAAAAGGTCCACACTCAAGCCTCATTAGTCTGGAACTTGTTCGGGTCTCTGCACTGTAAGAGAGTGACAGAGAATGTGTGGCTCACCCCTTGTTGGGACGTTAGTCCAGTACAGGGGTACAGTATTACTCCCACCAGTTCTGGGACATGTATTTTTTCAATTTGGTGAACTGAGGCAAAGTGGGGGGGCTAAGCACCTCGCTCAGGTGTCCATTTACAGTGCTCACTTCAAAACCATCAACTCGCAATTGAACGCCAATCCAGTCCAGAGCACTGGCACTTACCCTGAGATGCCCTTGTTGGTTAAATTGCTGCTGTTTCATTATAACATAATGGATGTGGGAGGACAGAACAAGCTCCCCAGCCATGATGGCGATGCTGGTTAGCTGGGCTCCTGTTGTTTGCAAGCTTTATGTTTCCAACACTGAACAGTATCTGTGCATCGAGCATGCATCGGGCAGAAAAGAATCTCACAAGCATAAGTATTTGTGGTGCAGAAAACAGAGGAGTGGGGTAGGAAAAATTCTTTAAGATGGGAACAATTTTATTTTGCATAAATGCCAGAAATGTTCAATCAAATTTTTCAAGTTTGATTTCAATAGCTTCCTGAAAATGAAATAAGAATACATTCATCTCTTGTTAAACAAGCACTTTACTTAGTAGTACTCGCTAAATTAGCAATAGATACAGTATTCTGGCCTATTTCTACAATTAAATGTTGTGATTATGGGCATTATAAATGCACTGTATCACTATAAAAAAAGACAGCTAGATATTCTATCTTATGTGCAGTTATGATTTTATTCTGTCTTTGCATAATATTTATTAACTAACTTTTCAAACATGAACTGGCAAAGAAGAGATAAGAAGACCCACCCACACGTTAAAGAGAGAGATGGAGGAAACAACAACATCTGCTCTGTGAGAGAAACAGATTTGGATCAAAGCACTCATCGCTTTTCTGTGGTCCAATTACAGAATGAGGTTTCAGATGTATAAAAAGATAAACCTTTTGTTATCAGAGACTGATAGGAGATTGATAGTAAAATTGAAGACAATATTGCAATTTCATGGCACAACAGCAGAACTAATTGAGCTTTGAAAGTGATTGAAAAGTTCGAAATGGATGCAGAATTTTTATGTCTGACCTTTAGAGTTCTCACCTTTAGTTTACGGTCATGATCTCCACTGCACAGGGAATTCAAAGATACTTTGAAGGTTTTCCAAAGCGGATTAAGGTTGTTCATAACAGTCTGCCAAAAAAATGAAGCACATTAGACATACAGAAGAAACATCTCTTTAGTTTAGATATTCACTAACTTCACACAAACATCTTAGCTGGATGCAATGCTTGTACAAAACAGCACCCATCAAACATTATTTGAACTGTGTGTACTTTCGTGAAGTTGAAAAAAAGAAACAAATTAAAAATTCAGAAAGGACAATTAAAAGTATTATCAGCCTATACGTAGAGGCTGATGTTCATGTTTCATCCATTGCAACTTTAAGTATTTAAAGTTAGGGGCCTGTCATAAAATAGCAGTGGTCCTCCAGAATAGACAGACGTGACCAGGGCCATTGAACCTGTCACTGACTCATCATGAAGCTTTAATAACCCCGAATGATCAAAGCTGCCGACTTAACGAATACTCAGCTGTTTCTTTCCAAATCACTTCACACCTCTCAGCACTGATTAATTTGTACTTGGAGGGGCACAGTTCCTCAAGGATTATGGTTGAATTTCAAGGCTCTGTTGCTGATTGATAGTACTTCAACTTTACTCATTGTTTTGCTCGCTTGAATTATAACAAAGCAAACAACTCAGATGACTCACTTCTGTGTTTTTAATCCACCTGAATTCTGAATTTCTGGCACTGACCCCTTTCTCATTTCATAATATGCAAGATAGAACGTCAACGCAAATATCAGGGATATATCAACTATTATTCATAATATGTATTCTTATGGTAAAATAGAACTTCTTCCAGGTAATTTAAAAGGTATAAAGATTGATTTCAGTGAATGAATACACAATCGTTCAGAGGACTTGCAGTTACATTAAAGACCTAAAAAAGTCTGATGGCCTCAGATCTGAAAATGCACATACTAAAAAAAAAACTCTAAAGATTCTTAACTAATTTGGAAGATTTGATCGTTATCATTTTGGTGGGCTTCGTGCAACAGCCTCTATTACAGGTAAGTGAATTATTTAGAACGAAAAAATCAATTTCAGAATTCATTTTTTTTAAATCCAAGGTAAATGAGAATAACCTGCCAGGAAGACACGTACTGTGGGCTGAATCCACTGAAAAACTCCAAGGGTTATAATGGGGTTATAAATGCATAGCATTGGATGTCTAAAGGAACAGGGAGAAGGGGTCTAAAAATATATCCCAGCATGTTGCTACGACTGTTCAAGAAACATTTTTCTTTTTATTATTCACATTCTGACACTCGGTTGTTTTCAAGACGTCAGCTCATATGCAACGGTATGTTAGACCAGGAGTGAGTCCCCTGTAGGACTGCTGTCTGTACCCATATAAAACTTGCAGCTTGGCGTACACAGTAAAATGCACTCTTCGGAGACAGCTTGGAAATTGTCCTATTTTGTGATGAGAAACAGGCTTATATCACAGTGGTACTGAATTTAAAATGTTAATATTGTGCACCTAAACCATCCCTTTTAAACTCTCTCATTTTCACTTTTCTCAAGGTGTAAATTAATAATAATATTAATAATAATAAACTGGGAAATGTAAATATCCCTAGGTGACCAATCATCCATGTTCAAAAAGTTATTTGAATGATCCACTACAGTGTCCACAATCTCACCTCAGTTCTGTGCACAAGCTGCTGAGTGGCATCGTCATTTATTCTGAATATTTCCAGAAATGGATCAGACTTGCTGAAAAAATCCTGGAGAAAGAAAAGAAAGTGATGCATTGCAAATATATAAAATACATTAAGACAGGTGCCAAAAAGTGTGTGGAGTTACTGCGGATGGATAAATATCACTGGGGCTTTGGCTGGTTGATATGGCTCCTGCATGTCTCTTTTGAATTCTGTATCGTACAAAATAACATGGCTTACAATATTACCACCACATTATTCAACGTTGTATCTTATACTGACAATAAATTGAATAGGAAAATCTTTACAGAGACATCAAATAATCAGTTGTGACTGTTGATTTTTTTAATTATATTAAAATACTCAAAGAAATACACAACAGGCAAATTGTTTTTGATTCCTGAATCTTGCTCTGAATTTATTCAAATATCTCCTATTAATAGCAACCACAGATACATTGTATAAAGTGCCAAGTTACTCAATTGTTATTGTACTGTACATTGTCTCTTCAAAAAAAATCTCAACATCACACCACAAATGTCTTAATATTTCTTCAAAAATATTACTAATACTGAAGTACAGTATGATATCAATTTGCCTATTCTGTTCATTTGTCTTAACCAGAACCTTCTACTACGCCTTTTGATATGGATGTGATATACAGAGGCTGTCAATGGATCAATTTATGAACTCTACCATTTCTCTCCGTTTATATTACACCATTGAATTATTCATGTTATTGCTATGGAATGTACTGTATAATATAAAGTAAGCTTTGCTTCCTAATCACTTCCACACAAGAGCCATGCTTCTTTTGTCACTTACACTTTATGTGACAATTTTATTTGAAATCCATAAGGGATTACCTCTTGTTTCTGTGTACACTGAAGTGTAAATCAGACAATACTTATATTGAATAATTGAAAGGTTTCTGCATTCCAAATTATCATCACTGTGTATTAGGGGGGGGAAAGGCAGTAAAATGAGAACAGGCACATCCAAAGCTGGACTTCTTTCATCTTCAGTCCTGAAAATTCACATTTGCTTTAATGGAAAAGAACTCAACACAGCAAAATATTTTCCACTGCCTTTTCTTATAACTGCATGGAGCTTGTAGGACAGTAAGTGCAAACGAGGGTGAAAGAAGACTCGTGACCATGCAGGATCACAGTCCTTATTCTATCGTTGCATTTAATTAATCATACAATTAATGTAATTCCATGTAATCCAGAAAAGACGGAGATCAATTAAGTGATCTGGCGCACTTACAGAACGCAACAAATTAAATCAAAAGGTATTTTGAAAACATTTGTCCAACTTTGCAAGCAAAACTAAAAATCTTGTTGATCTGTGGACTGCTGGAATTACAGATTGCTTTCTTGCAGATGTACACCAACAGCAGAGGTCTCCACTTTCGCTTAGTGTTCTTAGCATACAGGTGTTTCTATAATGTGTTATCTTTAGTTCATGAAATGAAGGGTAATGTGCTATAGAAATGTAATAATGGACACCTTACTACTATAATGCTTACTGATATAGCAGCAACCCTACCTAAAGGAAGAGAAGACACGTTTATTTTGCCACCCTGGCTCAGTCTCAGATTCAAATTCAGACTTCAACCTGGCAATGATCCAAATCATGCATCCAACTGAACAACAAAGACTGCACATAAATCAAATGTCCTCAACAGACCATCTCAATCCCCAGACCTCAATCCAGTCAAACAGCTGTGGTCTGAACTCAAGAAGGCAGATCACAACCGGACACTAAAGGGTCTGGTGAAATTCTGCCTGCAGGAATGGTCCATCATCCCCCTGTAGAAAGTGTCAGAACCTCATGGCGCACTTCAGTGTAATCCCTGCCAGAGGAGGATTTACAAAATACTAACTACAGGAATGGGAACAAATGTGACCCTCATGCTTCCTGGACTTGAAATATTTATGACAAACAAGACTGTACTTTGTGCAATCCTAATGAGATGACACTGTAAATAGACTGTAACATTTTAAACAATCTGTAATTCTATTTTGTTATGCGATTTTTTCGGTGGCTCAGTGGCTAAGGATCTGTGCCTGTGGCTGGAAGGTTGCCGGTTCGTATCCCGCAGCCGGCAAAGGAATCCTACTCCGTTGGGCCCCTGAGCAAGGCCCTTAACCCCAACTGCTCCAGGGGTGCTGTATAAATGGCTGACCCTGCGCTCTGACCCCAGGCTTCTCTCCCTGTCTGTGTGTCTCATGGAGAGCAAGCTGGGGTATGCAAAAAGACAAATTTCTTATACAAGAAATTGTATATGGCCAATGAAGTGGATCTTATCTTGTTCCTGTTCCAGGGATATGAATATCTCTGAATTGCACTATCTACTGTACATTAACTGTTGGCGCCATACTTCAAGAAAATGTTTATATAGTACATAACTGTATTTTCTGTTAGTTCTGGGTAGCTTTAAGAGAAAGGAATAAAACAATATATTCTAGCAGCTACTTCACTGAAGCTGATTACATTGCATAACATGATATACAGCAGTAGTGCCTGCAGAGTAACCTGCAGTTCTCTGAAAGGATGCTGCCATATAACTACAGTTCAAAACCAGTAATCTAGCAGCTGTTGGTAAATATCATCTTCTCTCCTGCATGCGTCTCTTTCAAAGTCAGGACGCATCGCCTGATAAATGCCAGCAATTTATTACCAAAATGAAGCGTCTGCAAACTTTTAGTTTAGGGACCCAGAAAAACACAGATTTTCAGCTATTGGAGATCATTGATATAATCACAGGCTTGCCACGATGCTAATCTCTCTTGCACTGCTTTGCTCTCTCTCTTACCTTTTTTTAATAGCATGTCTAATATTTTGCACCCGTCTTTCCAGCGTCTGACTATGTCGCGCAGTCTAAGAAGGAAAGAAGGTGTGATACAATGATCTTGCTGAGCTAGATGAGGCCCCTCCCCAACGCCCTGCTCCATCAGTCTCTAATTTACACCACTTACACGCGTTCGTTTGCCTAAACGTGGATTGGGAACTTCTGAACATCGGGAGCTACGACACTTCTTCCTGTGTGTTAGCATTTTGTTGTTGTTGATTAATAGAGATGATACTATGATGTATTTGTTCTAGCATAAAATAATACTGTTTTGAATTTTTCTCCCTAAAAACCTGCAAAAACTTAATCCCTTTAGGTATATTTCAAGTGTCTATCCCCGACCAAACAGAAGACTGAATATTCTCTTCACTGTTCTTCATCATAAAATAGTGAGTGATGAAAGCATTAAATGATCCATTTAAAGTCCTGTACTTACTCTTCTAGATATCATTACACAACTGAACACCCTCTTACTGAAACACTGTACATAGGAAAGTGTTTCTAACCAAAGGACTTTTCAAGAATAGAAAAGGTTTGGAGAAATGAATAAGGCACAAAAGGAAAATATGCATGATGTCTCTATGTAAGCAATCGTGAGCAGCAATATTTTGAATACAGTATATGTTTAATTTAAAGAATCTTATCTGTTATCGTGTGCTTAATTAAATCTATAGCTACAGAGAATTCAGTTTCCCTAGCCACCCTTTATAAGAGTTTGTGTGATACTTGGGGGTGAAATTTGAAAGGGAGGATTTTTGTATTTAATTATATTTGTAGGCACTTCAGTACTGTATGTTTTTACAGTTATTAAGATGCAGAATAATCTCTTACCTTGTCATCCAATTTCCTTGCACTAAATGAAAGCTCAACATAGTCGTCATTTCCAGATAACTCTTCCGCAATGACCTAAATGAGTAAACAAATAGTTTCATTTTTCAGTCTTTTTTATTACCTTTATGTTTCGTGTCTTGCCCCAGCTGAGTGCTTAGCTGCAGTTTTCTGTAAAAGGATTTGTGATAAACTGTATCATAGCTCGCAGAAAAATCAATTCAAAGTGAAGAGAAACAGCAGCAACGACAAAAGACAATCAGAAAAAAACCCTATTGACCCATACCTGAAAAATACATTTTTGAATGTCATGTAGTTCAAGAATTAGTGCACATTAATTTTGTTTCAGCATCAGAAGGCTTCTCCAGATAATAACCTGTAAAACTGAAGTAATATCTCACATAGTCTACCTACAACTGTGAAGTTCCATTAACAGGGGTGCAAAAAACTTTTTCCTCATTTGGTCGCAGACTACATACATCCTTAATTGAGATGCATATCTGATGCGCACAGAACTATTAGGGAATTGTCACTTCTGTGCAAAGCATCATGTAATATCTGAACAGGTAATTATATTGGAGCTGTGGACTCTTGATTTGAAGGTTACAGATAAGAGCAAGCCATAGTGCATTTGAATCTAAAGAAAGAATCCACTCTTCCTCAGCTCAAAGCATGTAAAAGAGACTGACATATTCCATTAATAATGATTGATCCGATTGAGCACTGCCTCAGCAAGAAAGCAGTACTTCAAGATCAGCCAGCAGAGTCTACATGAGCCAGCGTGTCAGATGTCTTGAAAGATGAGGGGGAACATGAGTTCTGCCTGTCTGAGAGTGACTCCAGCTACCACATTTTATGACTCATTAACTATTGCTGCACTACACCATATTCAATTTAATACATATGTCTGCCATCCCATTAGAATTTTGTTTTTTTATTAATCATCATACCTTGTGCTTTATGCCCAATTCTACATTTCTTATCAATGCTAAGATTCTTTTTTTGAAATATCAACAGCAACACAAAAAAGGAGGCACAGAATATGGCCAGTTGCTTCTATGGTTGTTTATCACAGAGACCAAACTTGTGAGAATGTGCTGAAAGTCATTCATGGTTCGATCACTCAAGAGAACAACCAACGCCATATCCTGCATATCTGATTTGGAGCTCTTCTCACAAAAGGCATCCTCTCTGCATTTTAATTTGCATTTTCAAATTACATCTTTAACTCTCACTGTATGCAAAGTCTTTTCAAAACATCTTGAAATAAGCATTACATTTCCAAGTACCTGTGAGCAAGTCCTTCTGCCCACAAAACCCAAACACAGGTTCTGAGGCTCCCTCCCCTTTAGGAGTCTCACAAGGGGTGCAAAGCACATACAGCCTGCAGCCAGCACTGCAATCTGTGATTAGATTGGTACCTTAATACCAATACCTTTTTAGTGGAGATGATACCTTATATTTGTTAGGTATACATTTATATTTGTTGCTTTAATCAAAAGCATAATTGAATATTCTGAAAAAGGAAGGACTAAGTAACATACTCCTGTTATTTACATATATTCATGTTGTATTTTTACATAACGCCTACTTCTCTTTCCAAACTATAAACCATTTCAACCAGCTTGCAGCTCACCTGCATTCTTTGCGATGAGAATGTTTCCTCTGCACTTCAGGCTCATTGTTATGTATAAGATAGGAAAACGGTCTGGAGAGCCGAATATTAGCAAGCTGATTTTTTTTTTTCACTGAAATTGTTTTCTGTAGAAGTTTGCATGATTATGCAAATAGCCAGGGATTGTCATTAGCATTCCCGGTTGCCCAAAATATGACTCTATGAGTGAACGAAAAGTAGCATGCATTCATAAACATTGCTCAAAGGACATTAATCTTTTTACTTTTGTCTAATATGGCCATGCTTAAATAATGAACAGAGAATTGATATAATAATGGGATTATGCATTTCAACTATGATTATAATCTACAGCAATAAAAACATAGCTAAAATATTTCTGTTATTTAAGAAAGTGGAATAAGATCTCCAAGGACATGCAGTTATTTCCGCATGTGTCTGTTCTTTGATATGTCCCAATGAGAAAAAAACTCTGAATGAACAGTGGCCTTACCGTTATTGAAGATTTCCCTGCTGTGTTTCCATGTTTCAGCAATGATTTTGAAAGTTTTCTCTGGGACACAATCTGTTAAGAGAGAAGACCAGGCAATAACTATTTGACATTGCTTTTTCCCAATGTAATTTTTGAAGTGCTGTAGGAGTAGGTTACAAAATTAAGAGGTTCCATAATAATAAATGCTACAATTTCAATAGAAAAAGAAATGGAAACATATTTCTATTCTGTATGTATATTTTACACTTTCTTCCACATTATTTGAATCAGAAAACTAGGACTTTCTCTGAGAAAAATCCAAATATTAATACTTTATCTCATTAAATTATTATTATTTCCATTCCACTATTTATTATCTCCTTATTTAGTTATTTCATTTTGTATCGACTGTAACCCTAATAAAACACATTCAAAACCTATGAAACCTAGTTAACTGAATTAGAAATAAATTAAATTAAATAGTAAATGTATTCATTCAAACAATATGACCAGCCTGAATGAATGTTGAATGGCAAACAATACGAAGAAGCAGATTTGTTTTTCTAATTTGCAGAGAGTTTGTCTTGGATAATTAAAGTATAAATAAAGCATTAGTTTCGCAAAACAAAATTAAAAATTGTTCTGAACAATGTCAATATCCCAGTTGTTTAATCTAAGCATACAACAACACCTTAGAAAAGGTTTAAAAATGATAAACTCAGAGATTAAAAAGGAATTTGAGGATTAGAATAATTAGCAAGAGTTAGAAGAGTAACTGTGGTGCTGCCTTCCATTATGAAAATCCTTTGCAACATGTCGGTTTTGACACAGGAAAGAAACATTCAACAGTTCAATACAGAAAGCACACACTGACAAATAAAAATAAAGCAGAATAACATTAAATTAAGATGTCTATTACTTTTTAATGAGTTAATGAATGTAGTTAGGCAATTTTCACCTTAGCAATTACGAAAGAAACCTCACAAATCCCCACGGGTATTATCAGATAGGAGCCTTCTTTGACACTACAGTTTTTCAAATTGTGAAACTTAAAACAATACCTACTTGGCCAAGGGTACATTCCATTCCACCCAGGAAGTCGGCATCTTTCAGGCCGTTGTGGTTACTGCTGATATCATAAACTTCAAATCGCAGTCGCTGAACTTCTTCAAAGTAAAAATCCACAGTAAACACTTTGGAGAAGATTGGACTTATAGAGCTTCTGATTATCTCTGTTCTGTCAACCTGTTAAACAATTAGAGAAATAAACACCTGCCAGTCTGAGGAACAGGAAGACAAGAAATATTTGAAATCAAAGGAGGCGTGTTTCTCTAGCATTAACAACCACAGCTAAACCCAAGTCTCTGTGGTAGAAAAGTCCATCCTAATCCTGGCCTTTAGTATGACTGCACCTAAATTGGCTTCCTTCAGTCGAGGACTCTGTTAGATCTTTATTTCAGTTTACTGGTTTACTGGTTGTGATGAAAATGATGGTGTTGCTGCCTCATGCAAGGTAGTCTGCAGAACCCTCAATGGAAACAAACTTTGTGTTTTTGGCGGTTATCATACAATAAATGAAATATGCACTTGTACCCCAGGAGTTCACTGAGACGGGACGATATAGTAAAGTAGATATAGGCCATTCTGATCCTAAAGAACCACTGTCCTGTCCGTCTTCTTGTTCACCCTCAAGTGATCCGCTTGTGTAGACTTGTAACACACATGGGTTCTGCTCAATTTAATAAATTTGTTGATTCAATTAAGTCAGGAATGGCCAGTTGTGTTTCTCCGGGGCTACAGGATGTTGGTATTGACATTTCAATTAATCTCTAAACTACTTTTAGAAACTCTAAATTGCACCACTCACTTGCATAAGTGGTCACAGTGAGATTGTTCCAAGACTCGTGTGTCGAATTTGATCGCTCAAGGGTGACATATAAGACCTGCTGGAGTGTGACTCTTGTGGATCAGAGCTAAACCTGCAGCAAAGGTTTCTTCTGGCAAGGCAATGGAGTGATCCCTCCTCTACACATCAAGACACCAAGACAAAACAAATTGAAACAGATCTTGTGAACAGATCTTGAAACAGATTTTAACTGATCCATCCATTTATTTGAATATTCAGAAGACAGATCGCTGGTATGCGATACCCGTGTCAGTTATGAAATGTTGAATTTAGTCCGTAAGCTTTACCATATACAGTATGTGCACTGGTAATTCATTTCTGCTTTTCTCTGTTAAACAAAACATGTTCCTGTGGATACAACAGTTAGAATGTGATTCTGATGATTTCAGATGGCAGCAGAAAAACCCAAAGGAGAAGGGCTAACATCTGTTCCCCTTCTAGAAATAACTCAACGCAAACATTTCACTTTTATAGAAAACCACTGATTGCTGAGTAACGGGGATATCTCTCGATTGATTGGAGGGTTACAGGTTCAACTTATAAATTTAAAACATTCTAATGTGTTTTAGCATTTAATTCTTGCAACCATTGTTTTAATAACATTAGCATAAGTAGAGCCCTTTGCCAACCCGCAGCTGAATTTGGCTCTATGTATCTAACACTATATTAGGCTCAGCACTGTTTGAAGTGACAGGCAATCACACCTGATGCCATCAGAAAATAACAGAATTCAAGCTGTAACAACAGCGCACAGATGGCAAACAAGATACTATATTTGTCATGATATTTTCTAGCTATGGGGTATCTATAATTACAATAACACTGACGACTGTTTCGTGGTGCACTTAATCTTCCCTACAAAGACAAAAATTCTTTTAAGCGTACAAGATGACCCAAACCAACAGCTCCTACGTGCATGAATGTCGTTTTCTGATATGCTGAAAATCCTGTTCATGTAAAATTATTTTTGAAAAAACATAGATCGAGCTTTGTTCAAATTTACTCTGGATTTATTAGGATCCTGTGAAACTAAATCAATGTACTGAAAGTTGTGAACAAACACCTCGCTCTCTAAACAGCATTATATCATCTCAGTATCTGAGACTGTATTCCGCAATTTTTCATTACTCTATAATGTACGTCACTGAGACCTGAAATGACAAAATATTAAGTTAAAAGTATGTTTTGGTACAGTAGGTCACTTCAAAAGGGGAATTGTACTACTGCATTGTAGTTCTGGAGTTCTCACTACTTGAAACAACACTTAACATGTGTGATGGAAAGATGTTTGTAATAGAACATTGTGCATATGAGGTAAAAAAAAATGCAAAATTGCCCCTGTGTACTAATT
This sequence comes from Atractosteus spatula, assembly GCF_055471065.1. Classification (NCBI taxonomy): domain Eukaryota; kingdom Metazoa; phylum Chordata; class Actinopteri; order Semionotiformes; family Lepisosteidae; genus Atractosteus; species Atractosteus spatula. Next base: position 1,616,007 of record NC_142717.1, on the reverse strand, counting down.
GTTTTTAAAAGCCTTTGTTACTTAAATATTTTATGAGAGGTATTACATCCCTGTAAAAAGAGGTATCTTGGTATGTGGTAATTCCAGTCCATTGTCAAACCCTACTAAAATGCACTTCTCCAGACTTCCTTAGATGTTAACTCTACAGTTACATTAAAGAGGACTTAAATGACACATACAAGTACACCTATCAGGAAAAGGGGTCTTTGCATATGCTTTGCTATCTCATCTTGTTAAACCATGTGGTAACAAAAATAATACATTCAGATTCTGACACATGCATATATACAGTATACTGCCATTATCAAAAATCTACAGTACATGCTCCCATAGGGAAAAAAATCTGGAAACTTCACAAAAACAATTATAGGAAAATATTTCTTAGGAGACTTGTAACTATTTTTCTCAACCACAAAACAAGAAACATATATTCAATTATTTATTGATACCCTTTGATACTGTTATAGTACTGTCTATAGGATTGCTATGAAGTACAATATGGCAATACACTATTAAATACTAGAAAAACCTAAAATAAACTATCCTAGCTGAACCTTCTTAGAGAATACAAAATATTGGATGCTTACTGTCATTGCTAATAAGTCAAAAATATAATTAATAAGAATAAATTAATAAATTGTGAATAAACCACCTCTCTGTGGAACAAAAATGTGACCTTCAGGTCAAAACTTGTAATTCCCTTGCCGAGTTTGGGCAGCTGAGATAACAGAACTTGATTGTAGTCATGCATTGTGAACATGAATTAAAAACTTCATTAATAACTAATCTTTATTCAATGCATCACCTTTCAGACACTTTACAAATAAGGGTAAGCCAAAAAAAAACATGTGTATATACAATATAGCCAATCCAATAAAATTTAAGGCTAGTTTGTAGTCCACCTCTCTATATTCAACTGACACCGTGTTGATTTTTTTTTTTTTTGAGAGCCGCTTGCACGAACCAGGAAGGAATTGATTACTGTCATTTCCGATGCCAGCAGCTGTTTTAGCTACAACTGTATAATTCACACGCTGTTTGTTATAAACATCTTGTTTTCTGCTTTATAAACGCTATACACGTATAAAGGAAAACCTCGCACAGGATAATACACGGACAGGAGGGTCTCGTCAAACCGTCCCTGTGAAAGAACCGCTTGCCACGCAATCAGAAAGAGGATTTCCCCCCACACACATGAACCGCACCCGTATATTTCCCCGGATATCAGTGCAAGAGCCTCACACGGTCGATACCAGTCGGCTGGGTGCCTCCTTTTTTACCGGCGTCCCGTCCCGGGAAACGGCCGAGGCTGCTCCTAATATAACCCCGCTATAATGCTCCTGTGATGAGTTGTACCAGAAGAAATCTCTACACTCCGAATCTTCCTTTCAATTCTTACTGCTCTTCTTAACTACGAGGGGTCTGCGGGGGGAACCAACGACCTCTGACTGGCTCAGAAACTGCTTTCAAAGGGAGCTAGAGACTCCAGGTGCAGCCAGTTCGGCGGTCTCCCCGTGAGAATTTGAAGAATGCGGCTCTCCTAAATGAGATGACCCCGGCTCTTGGGGACTCACCTGGGCTCCCCACACCTGCTCTGCTGCACCTCCTAATAATGTTTCTTCGCCACGCACGCCCAAAGACGTGCTACTTCGACATCCCCGAAAATATTATCTCAGTAGCTTTAAAAATGTTAGGTTCTAACTGTTCCAAAAGGATTCTCCACAGACTTAGATGTAGAAAACCTCAGCTGATCACATATGAACAACTGCTTACAGTATTTAAAAATAAATACAAACCCTGATCTGAGTGAACACATATCTGGAATACATTGCTATTTGAGTGCGAGTTCTTGACATGGTAAGCAAGGAACACAGAAAACAGTTATATGTGCCTGTTGCCAAACTGCACAGGTCTAAAGTTACAAATTCACCACATGTTGAAATAGAAATATAAACAACTCGTCTATTTCCGAGCAACGCACATTACAATATTTTATACTTTTCCTCATGTCCAAACCATCTTATCTTTTGTGGTTGCCATTACACCTCCAGTAGGCTAGACCAGGACGATCTGGGTGTACCTAATTCCACGCACACATCGGGTATCCTTTCACAATTACGAACTACACTGCAAATTCCCCCAGAGAATTCAAGGCTATTTCAACTGCATGCCAGAACTCAAGAGGAATTAATTTCCTACCAGATGACCTGCAATCAGCCTGTCCTGAATAATAATGCCCTGGAACATCAGCAAACCATGAAAGCACTATACTTTAGATATGGACTAGTTCTCACAGAAAAGGGCATGGGTTGTAATACTCTTCATATTTTTTTTACTTATTATATACTCGGCAGGTCTAGTTTCAGAGATGGCCCAGGTAAAGAAAAAGCCATGGTAAGTGGTCTTACCATGATTCCCAGTGGACAGTAATCCAGTTCTCAGAAACATCCTGCAGCTTGGTACAGTTTAATACAGTCCAGCAGGCTCTTCTGGCTGAGGTCCAGCACTAACATCACTTGCAGAGCTACTGTATGAGAAGACGCTCTCATGGCACACTGCTTGCCAGTAGACTGTGATAATGCTACGCACACACTAGTGCCCCTTATACACAAGCACTCGTAAAACACAATACATTAATAAATAACATAAACTAATTTCATACAGGGCACAGGCATCACAAATCTTCCTTGTAACTAGGTCATTTGCTGACCTAGATACATAAAGTAATATGATTTGTCTATTTACTCTTTCTTTACGCAGTAGGATGCTTTCTGTCCCCTGTAAATTACTACATACTCATTTTAAAATAAGTGTTGCAGTGACCTGGAGAAAAAAATTGCAAGAGCTGTTGAAATATCAAGTAAAGAGCTCATAGTACTCTCACACAACCCTTTTACTTACAAGGATTACTAAGACAGGAGGTCACAGGAACCTAGAGTCACCACTGGGTACCTCGCATACAGTAACTTCAGAGATTTGTCTTTGCTTTATTGATGAACTTTGAATCCCAACAGTTTTTATTATTTAGGTACTAAAGTGCATCACACCAGCAACCTACAATATCACTATAATAAAATATTTAGAATTTTTGTTACAAACATTTCTACAGATATATCAAAGTATAAAAATGATAAAAATATAAAAAAGAATGCATGTACAAATCATTTGACATCATATGATATGTGAACATGAATTAAATGAATTAAATACCTTACAATGTTTATTTTCAATTTTATAATAATATATTATATATAATACTAATGTATTTAGTAGCCATATTCTCAAAGGATGCTGTCAAAGTAGTTCACATTAATGCAGTGCAAAATATTTCAGTGGATTTTGCTGATCCAATTGCCTGTTTTTAAAATCAATAAAATGAATTCAAACAAACCTTTGTACACATGAGTATGCTGAAGAGAATACATACATTATTTACAAAACTCAATGTATAAGCACCCATGTATGCATGTTAGGGAACTACAGTATATACAGTATAAATTCTCTTAATTTGGGTGCTTTCAAAGGTAAAAGACAACCTGAACAAATTCAACAGAATTTTAGATTTGTTTAAGGAAATATCTTCCTCCTCCTCTGTATCCAGGAGCCTTGTTGACAATGCTCCACGTTGAATTGCTCAAACGCTTATAGCATTGGCTTAGATAGAATTGACAGGTGCATCTTAAAAAACAGTATTTGTAACTGAACACATTTGGGGAAGATATTTTTTTCTTTTAAAGGTCTATATTTCTTAAAGAAGTCCTGTCTTACAAATAACCTCTTTTATTGACTGAGTATTTAAGTATTTTCTAGAAAGGTCAGGTACCATGAAGGAAATGTCAATATGTTAGAAAGACAACTCATCTGAACACTTTTAACTGATTAAAGAACCCAAAATGTTTTCTTTTATTCAGAACATAGAGGTTGTGTGCTTCAGATTTTCTGAATATGTTAGTGAGAGTGTCTGTAGTGATTGGTGTTTTTAATACACAGTATTCAACATCCAGTTCCAATTTGCAATGTCAGTCCTGCTGTGTGTGGCCCGGAACACTGCAATCAAAACGTTTAGGTGTGCAGCGTCTCCACTCGGCTGATCTTTAATCTCAGTTAGATGTTTTCTTCAAATACCCTGAATGAGAAACAACACCAACATTGATTGCCACAATAATCCAAGCTTGCACTTTTACTCCCTATGGGAATCATTTTCCTCATGAAGGAGCAGAATAAGTCCTCTCAATCTGATGGAAAGGCTCCACATGGAAGCATTTCATATTGTATAGTGGAACACACAGTGTTATCTGGTTGTTGTTTTGTATATTTCTCTTCTGCTACAAATGATACTGTATTGGTTAATGTAATAATAATAATAATAATAATAATAATAATTGCTTACACTTATATAGTGCTTTTCTGGACACTCCACTCAAAGCGCTTTACAGGTAATGGGGATCCCCTCCACCACCGCCAGTGTGCAGCCCCACCTGGATAATGCACCAGAACGCTCCCCACACACCAGCTCTCAGTGGGGAGGAGAGCAGAGTGATGGAGCCAGTTCAGAGATAGGGATTATTAGGAGGCCATGATTGGTAAGGACCAGGGGGGAAATTTGGCCAGGACGCCAGGGTTACATCCCTACTCTTTTCGAGAAACATCCTGGGATTTTTAATGACCACAGAGAGTCATGACCTCGGTTTTACGTCTCACCTAAAGGATGGCGCCTTTTTATGGTATAGTGTCCCCGTCACTATACTGGAGCATTAGGACCCACATAAACTACAGGATGAGCACCCCCTAATGGCCCCACTAACACCTCTTCCAGCAGCAACCTGAGCTTCTCCCAGGAGTCTCCCCTACAGGTACTGGCCACGCTCATATCTACTGAGCCAGATGTGAGTTGCAGGGTGAAATGGCTGCGGCCATATGTAGTAAATGTAGAGCAAAACATACAGAGATAACAGATTCCAAGAAGTAATAAGTGATTATAGAGATCTTGTTTTTTTTCGGAACGGTTTAGGTTTGTAATGAATATTAGTTCTCATCCTGTGAAAAAATCAGAAATAAGGAGTGCATTTATCATTTGGATTCAACACACATTACTATTGTGAATACTATGGATATCTATAGACATATATTAAAATGGGATTAGATTGTTTAGCCTGAACAGGGTATTAGGAGTAAAAACCACTTAATCCTACTCTATACCCCAGAAGAAGCATGGGCTGCAACCAGCTGTGAATATTTTATTGAGCAGAATACCTGTGAACTAAAGTCACATGAAAGATACCTGCAAGAACTGCGAACGCAAACCAACACTGCTACGTATTCTCTGAGAGAAACAAAGAGAAACACAAGCCCAGCTCACGTGCAGGGGAGAATTCAGCATGTCTGATGACAGGCATGACAAGAATACCAGACACCTCACCATCTCCACACTCTGTTATGCATTCAAAAAAAGAGTCAAAGGCTGTCTTCAAAACCCTGTCGACCAGCTGTGTGCATCTCTGCAGGAAGCCCAGAACAGATTGTCAGGGGAAGCTTAATAGAAAGTGGTAAATCACATGCTTATGAGCTGCAAGGCAGTAATTAAGGCAAAGGAGGACTTCTTCCATTGAATATGACATGTTAAAAAATACCAGTTTCCCTCATGGTTCCCACTGAAGAAATTCCAGAGCAATTGGTGGAAAATGAAAGACCATAATAATAGTAATAATAATACTTCAAACTGAAAGTTGACTTCAATTTTCTTCATACAGTAAACAACATCATTTTCCAAATTAATGTTACAGATGTGACAGGAAAAATATTTTCTGTCATATATATACCCGAGTACAGCCAGCACTTACTCGTACTCAGCGTATTTTAACCATATTGGCAGCAATTTAAAACTGACTTAGGGACTCCTAGAGACTGTTCCATCCTTATAAAGTCTGGCATTTTAACATAATCTACTCACGAGGGAACAGAATGAGTTTGTGGGCAAATTTCTTTAATGTGAACTATCGAAATTGGTCATTATAAAGCTTACCCAGCAATTCTGGGCAAATGGCTCTGACACTGTTGAGCTTCCCTTGTGAACAAACAATTCTAGTTCTCTAGGTCTATAAATCACAATTACAGGACTTCCAAACAGTTGAAACCCATCATCTGTTGCTTGATTACGAATTCGATATTTTTATGCTTAAACTTACTGAAATGGTAATGATATTTTTATTTCATTTGCACTCTTTAAAAATGATTATAAACTAAGAATCCTTCCTAATTTCTTCAATATATTATCTCTCTGCATCTAAATTCTCTCCCTTGTCCTTTTCACCAAATAGCTTATAAATGTTAAATTATACTTAAGTGTTTGTGTCATTTTCTCAAATCAAATCAATGCCAATGATTATTTATTTTAGTCACAAAAATTTAATTGCAGTCTTTTCCTCATGGAAAACTGAGCAACACAAGGCTCGGTGTTCTCCAGTTTCGTGTGTCGCTGTGGTAACACAGCCCACTTAATGACAGAAAAATGAAAAGGCAACTTCTTATTAAGGTCAAACTTTCACTGGTTGTCAGCTGTTATTCGTAGCAGAATGCAGCTGGTGACAGCGCACAACTGTGCCACATAGTCTTCTGAGCTCATTTGTACAGACTGGAATGTCTTAGATCACCTGGTAAATGCCCTGTTAACTAAATGTCTCACTGAATTCCAGCACTGCATGTGCAAAAGGCAGAACCACAGCATGAAACCAGGAGTTCACACAAGACAAAAAGTCTCTGAAAATGAACCTAGTTTTCATCTCCCTGGTAGTCAACTGGTAGGTGAATATTTCCCACTCCATAAAGCAGCTGTTTGGTAGCAATCATCCAGCTATCTTGCCTTTACTATTTTTACAATTCATTACAGAATGACAATTCATTCTATTTCATTACTGTCTTGTTATTTAGACAGTACCTCTTGGCTTTAGTTGGACTATGAGTTGCAGAACTAAATGGGCCCTTTAACACGTACAGTACTTGTTGACTTTAAATAAAGTGTGTTTATATGGTTTGAGTGTTTAAAAATGTGGTTTTGCAGGTCAAATGATCACTGCTTATTTAATTACCCCACTTTCAATGTAAGAGAGTAATTGAAGCAGTTAATGATTGTTCGTTTTCATCAGCGCTTTTTAAATAATGATGGAAGTGTCTCTTCTATCCCCCTAATAGTGTGATTATATTCGTTTAAGGTATTTCAAAAGCCTGCTCGCCTTAATTACCAAATCAAAGTAAGCACAGGGCACCGCTGGACTAAGTAATGCTTCAGCCCTTGACAATGCTGAGATGTGGACAACTTTCTTCAATAGAAAGTTGAAAAGGCCACCTCTCTGTCCACTGCTTGAGAAAGAAAGCTGTGAATCGTGCTTGTTCGACTGTATGTGGCTCAGAGAATGGACTTTAATGCGTACAGCACGCTATACATGGAGATGAATATTTAAAGAGGAGGACCAAAATGCTGCCACTCAAACAACTATTAATTTCATTTAGGAATTTTGTGTAATTTTATTTGTGAAACATTTTATTCACAATATCATTTATCACAAAATCCATTTTAGTAACAAGTGTAGTAAGCTTCAGAAAAGTTGCACCAGCATCCTTAAGTATTGTAAACAGTGATGAGAGTTTAAACCAAATTTCAAGGTACAGTGTAAACTAAAGACTTCAGGATCTCTTAGAAAAGCTGTAGCCTGCTATCTTCAATCTAGGCAAGGCAAATATCTTTATAGAAAGCTATGAATCTCACTGCCTCGGCTCTCTAAAAGAGCTTTTCCTGGGGAAATAGAGATATAGCCTTGTAAAAATTGTAAGATTATTTTTTTTTAGAAAACCTCCATTCTGAGAATCAAACGCAAAAAGGCTGTTTTAGGAAATCAGGGCAGATATCTCTTTCGTTATATGATCAGTCTTAATTGTGCCAGCCATTACTTAATATATAATATAAACAATGGATCTTTCAGCTCATATGCAAAATAGTACAATGTATCTGTAAAAATAATAAAACTTTCATGAACAATGAAATCGCTAAGCTGATTATGGGTGAGAGCAGCCACATAATTCCATTTTTGATTTCCATGAGGGGTCTCTTCAACCTTTTGTGCATGAAGGTCAGTCCCATTGTGACTTTTTTCAGATTCTTTAGCCTTGGTTCGCTTTTGCCTCACTGCAATAAAACATGAGAGCATAACTGATCTCTGAATATCATTTGCTTTGATAGTAGAGAGTCAGTGGGGCAAGGGTAGATTGCGCCTGTGAGCTTCTGCTCTTATGGTAAAGAAGTGCCTCATTTCTAATGGAGTTTATAATGAGGGGTGACAACAACCAAGCTCAATCAGACTCAGCTGTCGGTAATTAACAATCGCTCCTGACATCCATTCCTCTCCCAAACGCTATAAATACCTGCGTGATCCCTGTCTCTCTCTCTTGCACGTCTCTTGCATCCACCTCCCCCTCTGCCGCTGCCCCTCGGTCACCCTGCAGGGGGGTCCTGGCCTCCTTGTCCTCTGGCCGGGAGGTCGGCTCTCAGCCAAGCGGGTTCAGCCACAGTTTCACTCCATAATCCCTTCACGGCGCTTTCACCTTGGGTGTTATCATTCCTAGTGAACTCCTAAATGTGCCGCATCTCCTTGTCCTTCCCCCTAGTGTCCTTATCAACTCTAAATGCAAACTCCTCTTCATTTTCACTTGTGCCTCTCTGGTTCTCATTTAAAGCTGATTTTGTCAACACATGTGAATGCAGACTGCGCTTGAGTTTGTCCTGGTTTCTATAGCATTCAGCTGAAAGGGCAAGACTGCCCGCTAAGTCACGTGCTAACCCAAACCAGGGCTGCCCCCTAGTGACACTGACACTCACTGATCAATGAATGTATATAGAAATAAACAGGATTTACTGGAGCAACAGGGCTAAAATCACCTTCTCAAGGACATGCGAAGGTCTCAAACGAGAGAGAGGGCCTTCTGACCCGTCTTGCCCGTGTAGTAGTTACCGGTTAATTGGACCCAGGATCTTGTCCGGCCGCTTGTTCAAGGAAACCAGGGTCTCAGTTTCAGAAACGTGGCTGCGGTCCTCACTCCCGCAGCCCTTTGTAAGAGTGATGGCCTCCTGTTTCCTGTTCTAAATGTACTATTCCTTCCTTTCCACCTGTATCCTCGGGTTCACGTTCCACTGCTGATTCTGAAGCCCACTGGACTGTCAGGGCCATTCCGGATATCGAATAAAGTCCCCTCGCAGGCTTCTATGTTGAGGTCTAGAATGGGTTGGTTCTTTTATCCTGTCAGTGCAGAATATTGATTTATATATATATATACGTTCATTTATCAATTCGTCCACAGAGGGGACTTGACCCTACAACCCTGGAGTAGGAGTACGGAGTCTTAAACAGTACTCTACATTGCCCCATAACACTTCTGAATGCCAGAGTTAAATCTCGCCATACTCCCATGTGCTCAAGGCTGAACAGATTGAATTTGAATAATCTTCTCAGTGTTATCCAGAATATCGCCGGGCAGTGTTTGAGGCATTTTTGTTTTGACAAAATCCTTAACCTCTTAAGGTTTGTTCTTTTTTACTTGTTAGCTTGCTGTGACAGAGACTTTTTTTTCTGAAAAAAATCATAAAAGCAATAAAAATATACAAAACATTTAGTGTGATCACCCCTTTGGTAAAACTGAATAAAAAATTACAAAGCAGTCAAATTTGCATTTCTATTATTGTCATGTTTATTTAAAGTAATATGCATTAATTATGGCTGCCAACATAATGATCTAATTTTGAATAAACAAAAGATGTGCGTTAATGCATTTTGTGCACTACCCAGTGAAATGCATTAGCTTTTAACACTGCAGAGGAATCAGCGATAATTTACACACCCATAGGCTGATATTCACCTATAATCTTTCGGTGTCCCTGTAAGAAGTCATATATAAATCTATAAACTAATGCAGGTATCAAATATTCAGAGACATCTTATATAACCTGACCTACACTTATATGGATTTCTGGTCAGTAATTACTCCTTCCACCAGCGGTGTCAACCGTTCTCTACTTGGTGCTAGAAATTTGAATTGACATCTTCATTTTGCCCAAATCTTTTTCTCTGTTGTTCTTGTATTTTGGAAAGTCAAAATTCAAAACCTTCACTTATTCCCATTTGTTAAGAATTTTACCTAATTCCTTTGAAAAAAATATTTAAGAAGACAATGCTTCTCGTATTCTGGGATAAATTGTTTTGAAGAAGCTGTGTATTTCAATCACATCAAGCCTCTGATCATGAAACACTAGAGTTACTGTACTCAGGGATGTATTTCCAAAACAATTTCTATTGCATAATTTAAATATTAATGTCCAATATTGATTCATCTTTTTTTCTTTTTTAATTGCATTCCTGTGTAGATCTGGGCCTTCTTATGGCACTGAATCCAGTCATATTCACTAAAATAATTTTAAGATGCTCTCTGGGTGTGAGGTCAGTTCGGCAGTGAATGAAGATCTCATATGACTGACGGAGGCTGAGACCCTTAACAATTTCCTTACTGTGCTGCGTGTGTTTGAGATGAACACTCGTTTGGTAATTATACTCTACTAGTATGCAATGAATACCTATGAATCCAACTTCCTCTCTGATACAGAATGTATCAGTGTGAAAACTGAATGAATGTCCTTCAGTTTGCGTAAAGCATCAGATTTTAAAATACAGGACATTTATTTAAGTTTTAGGGCAGTTTTAGTGTATTACACCAACAATGTCCAGGAAAGAAATGGAAATGATGGTCTGGGGTCTAACGGTGCTCAGAGCAAGTGATTACCATGGCAACAGTCATGTGGTTCATTCTAAATGAATTTGGCCTTCAGAAAACTTCAATGTGGGACTTGCAAAAACATTTCAAGTTGAATATGAAAATTCAAAAATTATAGTAATGAGAGACTTCAGCTGAGAGGTATATTCCACCTACTCAAAAGAAAAACAGAAGTGGCAGCTGTGAAGTGTGGGAAAACTGCAGTTCCTGTTCTTTACTTTGTTTTCACTCGGAATCCCAGCAGCCTGCATCGAAGGGAGCAACGGAACGGAAGTTTCAAAGTAACGGAAAACGGACAATGAATAATTCCAGGCTGGACACGTGTCACATGTGCTGGCAGGCCTGTTTAGCTTGATAGCCGGAACACAAATTCAAGGTTTTCCATACAGTCAAGAGCAATTAGGGAGATATAGTATGATGCTTTTGATTACTTAAATATAAGAAGAAAATAAAATGTTTCTGCACACAAATAACTCTTCATGGCCATAGGAATTAAGTCATATGTATACTGGTGGGCAATACATCTGTTTTCGAAGAGCTCCTGACGGACTCTTGTCTCTGGGATTCTAGTGACGTGTGGTCTTTGCAATAGAGGAACCAGACATCATCCGTTTTGCTGTAGCTGTTGCACAAGATGGAAGAGGAAACCTACAGGTGGGTGTCTTAGGGGCTTTGGTGGTTAGGCAGAGACCTGTATGGCTCAAGTGACACGAAAGACAAATACATCTTTTTTTCCTACTCAGTCATTACTTACATCTCTGTCGATTTCTACTGAAATGTTCACACTGGTTACGAACACCATTTTGTGTTTGTTTTATCGTCACTTCTAAGGCTTCTTATTTTTACATTTCAAAGCACACTTCGAGTTGCAGAACCTCACTGCCTGAATTTGCATTAACAAGCTGTAATAACGTAAATCTGCTTCTTAGAGGGAACAGTGCTTACAAGAAAATTAGACACTGAGAACAGCAGATTCTACACTTGTAATTACATGGTGCATGGTAATCAAGAATGATAATTAAGTTTCTGGCATAAGAGACCAATCTTCAGCTTCAAATGTATGTTGCAAGTCAATGCCTGACAAAACAGGAGACTGTACAGCAATTTGGATTAGGATCACACAGTACAGGAATGCCTGAAGGAAAAGTCCAAATGAAAATGAACAGCACTTCTCCTCAGCGCATCTGTAGCACAGCATGTTCGTTAAATGCTGCTTGCTACAAAGTATTTTCTCCATAGTGATATGCCTGTGATTGTGGTAGTTACTTTAGGGGGTTGCTTTTCCGGATTTCTACCTACAAAGCAGGACTGCTGTGCATTGGATTGCAGGAAGAATTTAGTTAGAAGGATAATGCTCTGGCTTGGACAATGTTTGAGACTAATGAGAAACAACACAGGAGTGAGGCTCCTGTTTCAGTGCATGTTTCTCTGTAACACAGTAGTCTATGTGCACTGCCATATACTGTACTGCTTTGTAAAAACAAGAGAAAATGACAAATACCTATAGCTCATCCTTCACACACTGCGAATGCATTTTTAAATCATGAGTTCCCATACCTGTAACAAAACGCAGAAAACAAATTCAGTATTTCTTTTCAGAATTCAATATTGTGGTTAACTGTGCTAAACCCTATGGTGCCCATCATTTCAAGAAGATCAATGACTGGTGAAAAGCAGGCTTTGTTTTCTGTCCTTGGTTCTTTCAGAGCATAATGAGAGACACTCAAGAGGGTTTCCTGATGTGGTGAAACTATTATCATTTCTGTCTCTATGTAGGAACCGTGTTAAAAATGACCAGTTCTAAAATCAATATTCACAATCGCCATTTGTAGCAACTGTATGCCCACACAAAAGAACCTGAAAGGTATTCCTTGTAAACAGATATGTATGAATTGCTGGATACTGTATATGAATAATAATATTCACTGCTGCCCTCACCAAGACGCCTCCAAAAATGAATCCACAGGTGGCTGAATATTTATTACCTCTGGAAGAGGCAAATGGATGTCTCTAAGACTGGTGGAATACATAAATATTAAGAGTTTAAGTTTTAGTTCGAATCTAACAATTGTATTTATGCTGAAATTCTAAAATAAGCTCAGTAAAGCCTGGCATTGGGTGCTATCGCAGGAATTCCCCAAGGTGCAGTTTTCTCTAATGTAATCCAGTGGTGATGGATCCCAGGAAGGAAAACAATGGTGTAAATCCTCTCAGAGCTGTTCTGTCAGAGGTCCTCTGAGTAACCAGCCACACAGCAAGGTGCAGGAGAGGGTCACTTCACAGCCTCAGAAACAGTGTCAGCTGTGTCTGTCTGCAGCTTCCATTGTGAATTGATTTGAAAACGTTACATTATAAAAACAGATACAGAACATTTTCTCCTTCCTTGTGCTGTGTGTCTGTTTTGCTAAATTGAAGTTTTAGACATTTGACCAGGTACAACTCATGATGAGGATGCCTGTCATCATCATCATCATCATCATCATCACAATACAAATCAGTCATCTGTGTGTAAGAGAAGAAATTAAGAGTACCTGAGAATGAAAGGCATCAATGTAGAAGAAAACTGATGTCAGATCTCATAGCTTTCGAGTCCAAGAATCTCATCATCTCATCGTTTCTCAAACACTACTGGCAATACAGACCCTGCAAGAGTCTGAGTTCGTGCACAGCTTCAGTATCGGGATTAACCCTGCAATCCATTTCTGGAGGCATGAATGCTTTTCTGAATTTGACCCTTTTTGATCCATAAACTGTTACAGCCTTCTGTTATCATTGTATTAGGTCAAGGATTTCCTTTTTAAAAGTTACAGTATATTTATTTAAGACATTGGCATGGGAAAATCTGTTAAAAAACAACACATCTGCTGAATCAACAGCCTTTATTCAAAAGCGTCTGTATTTACTGTATATGGTGTTGACACAGTATTCCCATGGCTCATAAAATGTTAATGAAATTCTTTTACACAACAAATGCCTCGTATATATTAAATTAAGTCATTGATATATTTAAATGTCAGCACCCTGAAATACTTCATAGCAAGCAAAGATAACACTTCAATATTTGTGTAGAAATGTTATGTTTTATTTTTTTTTACAGTTAGCGTCACAAAAAATATATCGCCAGTGAATTAATGTATTTGTACATGGACAGCCTCTGGTTTACCTAACAGTTAGCAAGACAAAAGACCTGCTCTATGTGTTCTAGCTCCTAATGTAAGGAGTCTAAAGAGAATTTTTATTTTCAACTTTCAGTTTTTTATCATTCTTGGATTTTTAACACTGTTGCTTAAAGGGGAATGTGTTCTGTTTCTGCACAGCGAATGAATTGAGAGGCACCACAGCTAAGAGTGACTGGCTCAAGATAACAATATAACGAAAGGTTACGAATGAGAGGAGACCAGTTGGTCCTACTAATTTGTTTGGTTACTAAGCGATCTAAGAATCTCATCCAGGCATCTCCTGAAAGAAGCTTGTTCCACACTTCCCTGTTACTGGGAAGCTTGTTCCACACTCCCCTCTTACTGGGAAGCTTGTTTCAGACTCCCACAAATTCCTCTTTCGGATTGAAACTCTGGTCTTGGAATATTCTACCTTCGTCCCTCGACTCCCACTTCAGCCCAGCGATTTGGATAAGTAGCCATCGATCTCCTCTCCCTTTCCCCCTTTTTTCCACTCTCCTGAAACTCTCAGAACAACGCACAGGGTCCTTCCTCTACCTCGTGGACACAGCAATCGCTACATCGATAAGCCAAACAGCCAGATAATATCCTTGTGTTCTTAACCAAGAATAAGAGCTCAATGGGCATTTTAACTTTTTCACACACACACAAGAAAACCATCTGCTGATCAAAGAGTCCAGTTCAATTTTTCTATTTTACATCCATAACAGTTTTTTTGTATTGTTATATCTATGGAATATCTGTCCTGGAATACGACCGTGTTCGCAATTAAAGACTCAAGTGGATTTTCAGGCACATTGTCGCGGTTATTAGTAAATGTAATAGGAGTTTGACTGGGTGGCAGCCTGGAATTCTGATTCCTGAAATTATGACTAAAACTTGAGATAATGAGCAGAAGCTGAAACTGCACTGGGGTTGATTTCCAGAAGACCGTCTTCTGTCTAATGAGCTACAGAGCGCACTCGAAGTTCTAGATACAAAATATAGGCTTAGTGATAGCTGCTGGTTCAGAGAATGTAATCATCAGAAAAACCAAGTGTCTTTGTCCCTCCAGCAGATCCTTTGTTCTGTTTAATCAATTTATTAGAGCGAACGAGTCCTGTAAGATCACATTATTTTCCTTTCGCACTTGCAATGCTGAATTTTTCCACACAATTTTCCACCCCTCATGTAAGTACAAAAGGTATAATAAATTGCCTGAGGCAAAGATAAAAAAATGGTTTCCAATTTGTACAGCCCTGCAAAATTCTCAATTGAATTTAAGCAATGGACAATCCCTGCTTTCCTTCCAGCACCAAATGATTTTTATTAAAAAAACATTAATGAAATGATGCTAAACCAATGGTTATATTATAGTGTTTAGTGTATTTTGCTGATATACTGTCAATGTCAATTAATAAGTCTGGCGTGTATGTGTACTGTATACATACTGAGAATCAAAAGAAGCATATCACTCATACTGTAACTGCAATAGACTCATAAAAGTATTACAAAAACTGGCAAAAGCATTTTGTATCAGGAGCACTGGATTTTGATTGAACAGAAATAACAGGTATGTGCATTATACTGATTGACAGGAGCTCTGCTGTGCAGGTTAGGGGAACTGAGTGTGGGTGTCCATCTGCAAAAGCTGTACAACGTGTCTGTGATGTACACTTCGCACCAAGATGCTGCCTTGTGGGGACTCCTCTCCCAAAGCCTGGACAAATGTGTCTGTTCTCTGGTCTCCGAGCCCCTGATATCATCTCAGGTCACCCCACAGACGATCCACAGAGCTCCAGTCTGCCGAGCAGAGCATCTACAGTTCAAACGTTGCGTTCTTATCTCACATGAAAGCTGCTGCTGTGTGAGCAGCATGTGGCTGTGCGGATCAGTCGTGCTTAAATGTTGTCAAATCAGGATAAGTCTGAAGGGAGGGCAACAAATAAGGTCCCAGGCCCTTTTCA
This sequence comes from Atractosteus spatula, assembly GCF_055471065.1. Lineage (NCBI taxonomy): Eukaryota > Metazoa > Chordata > Actinopteri > Semionotiformes > Lepisosteidae > Atractosteus > Atractosteus spatula. The sequence goes on along the minus strand of NC_142717.1, from coordinate 1,600,070 downwards.
ACGAAGTGCTGTGCAGCCAGATTGACACCAATCACCACAAGTGTTGTTCTGTACAGACTAATAATAATAATTGCTTACACTTATATAGCGCTTTTCTGGACACTCCACTCAAAGCACTTTACAGGTAATGGGGATCCCCTCCACCACCGCCAGTGTGCAGCCCCACCTGGATAATGCACCAGTACGCTCCCCACACACCAGCTCTCAGTGGGGAGGAGAGCAGAGTGATGGAGCCAGATCAGAGAGGGGGATTATTAGGAGGCCATGATTGGTAAAGGCCAGGGAGAAATTTGGCCAGGACACCGGGATAACACCTTTACGCTTTTCAAGAAACTCCCTGGGATTTTTAATGACCACAGAGAGTCAGGACCTCAGTTTACATCTCATCCGAAGGACGGCACCTTTTTACAGTAAAGTGTCCCCGTCTCTATACTGGGGCATTAAGACCCACACAGACTGCAGGGTGAGCGCCCCCTGCTGGCCCCACTAACACCTGTTCCAGCAGCAACCTTAGTTTTTCCCAGGAGGTCTCCCATCCAGGTACTGACCAGGCTCACACCTGCAGAGCTTCAGTGCGCTTCTGGCAGTGAGTTGAGTTTGACCAGGCTGGAAATTCAAAGCATTTAATAACCTCATCACGTGTAGCCTGAGCAACTCTCTCACAAATGAGGTGACTTTAACAGGTAACAGTTAAAAGTTTTTCCAGATCATCATGGTATGAATGATCAAATAATCAAATGCAGACTAAAAAGTAATTAGTATCCAAACTTCCTGTACATTTTTTAATGCACTGTACGCATCAATCCACATTTACTAATATCTGAAAATACAGGCATGCAAAGCAAAACAGAGGGAAAAAAGTGAAGTTAATTGTAAAACTCCTTTGGCATTAAATTACAAATGCATAACATTAGATTGGAAATGATAAAGAAGCATACTTCTCAACTCACAGCAATTGTTTCTTGAAATAGCCACTGCAGAGCTCTAACAAGGTCATTACTGTAAATAACAAACAGCTACAGATCTGCCACTCCACCGGTCCTCCTCAATTGAGCAGAACATACAAACAACATTTGCCATTGTGATAAAAATGAACATTTCCCCCTTCCAGGAAGATACACTGTGACAAAAAAAAAGAAAATCACAGGTAATAGACGGAAGAATTGTCGAGTAAATTATAATTAACAATGTGAATTATCGCCCCTGTAAAGAAGTTACTCAACCAAGGACTCAACAGTCCTTTGTGTTACATTAATTCTTCCTAAACAGCATTAAGCGCTGTAGAAAATAAATTAGATTTAAATTAAATCTAAACTTAAACTTAGTGGCTATGCATGAGTGGGAAATCATGAGGGGTAAGAATCCCAGAATCATCAGTCTCATTTCTAGCATGTAGAAATGCCTTTTTATGGCTTCTATAGCTTATATGTTGTTGAGTTCTTGAGTCTATACTGAAATAATATTTGATAAAAGACAGCTCATGGGATTTTATTAACATTCAGAAGGACTTTTTTCCATTCAGATGATTTTTTTCTTCATTTCTTAAAATGTCTTTAAGGCATCTCAGGCATTAAAGCTAACTGAAATGTAATTATGCAAATGCTGCTAATTTCTAAGAGCCGTACTTTTGAAGAACAGGAATGGGAATCCCTTGATAAACAATGAAGGCAACGCTCGAAAGTGCAAAGCTCTTCAGCACAAAGCATGCAAAACATTGGGCTGGGGTACACAAGGAGGCCTGGATCTACAGAGCAAAAGTGTTCAAATAAGTGTCATAAATACTGATTCTCCCACAACACCCTTCTTCTTCAGTATTGAACAGTACCTATACAGTGCACTATAGTATTTCACATTATCCACACATATTTTAAACGTGAGTTTTATGTCATGGCAGTCTTAATAACTCTTTTGGTTTAGGGTAAAAAAGTGACAGATTTTTTTTTTAAATACACAAGTTTGGGTTTTGCAGCATTCACGGCAAAGGCCTATAGTTTGATAAATAGGTAGCTGAGAAAACATCCAAAAAATTCTGTGTACAGATCAGAAAGGCCATTTCTATATACCACGCATGTCTGTTATGATGTTCTGGGGTTTATCTTTCACATTGACCAAAGTTATCAAACATTGTTACACCAGCAGGATGCAAGCCACCAGACATGAAAGACCCTGGAAACATTTCAGGTGGAAAATACAGTACCACCCTGTAACACCCAGTAACACCCTCAGTGTGAGTCTCCTCTGTGTGGTTCTCCCTACTACACAATATGGGAATACAACTCTAAAAGGCATTCAAACTGAAAATTGCTCAGATTTAAAGCCAACACTGTTCTCTGGCTTGATCAATGTACTAATGTCTTTAGTCACACAGACCCACACCATACGAACTGCGTCTGACACATTAAAAAGACCTGGGGCCAATCATGACATTAAAATCAATGGCGTTATTCATGGCAGGGCCTGACAATATTGTTCTGAGATTGTTCTAGCTATAAAAGGCTAACTAAGATGTCTTAGCTCTAACAGGTTTCCAATATGAAATCACATTCGGTCAAGTTATGATCCCTTATATGAACACAGATACCATATAGAACTTAGCCTCATTAAAATATTTATATAAAAAGTACTTTTACACCCAGAATTGGCAACTTCTTTAACTAGGTTTTGGTCGGTGCATAGGTGAAGAAAGCCAATGTGGAGCTACACCTGTCCTGTGAGTCACGGCCCCCTGTTAAATGTTGTAATTGCCAGATAGTAAAAAGGGCAAAAGGCATGTAGGTTAAAAATTTCACTCTAAGATAAGATCACTTTATTGGCCCATATACATATACAATTTCTTGCATTAGGAATTTGTCTTTTCGCAGACCCCAGCTTGTTCTCCATGAGACACACTGACGGGGAGAGAGAAGCTGGGGGTCAGGGGCCCAACAGAGTAGGATTCCTCTGCCGGCCGCGGGATTTGAACGGCAACCTTCCAGCCACAGGCGCAGATACCGCCACAGAGCCACCACTCCGCCCCTCTAGCGTGATTATTTACAATTCAGAGGCCACAGAGCGCCCTCTAGTGGCGGGACTTGAGTAATTACAACCCTGTTAACAGCACAGCAAGCCTGGCACGGTGAACCTCTACATCGCCTCATTATCCAGGAAGCTGGGGGGACACAGGCAACGAGGTGATTGACCTGTTGCTTGCCAGATGAAAACTGCAGTTCAGTTCCACCACATCAGGACACACACACGAGGTGAGGAGGCTCCTGGACACTCATCTTTAGGAAGTCAGGTAAGCACACAAGGGCCCAGTGGCCAGCCGTGGTCGCCTGCAGAGTAAGATGAAGGTGCGTGAGCAGGGAGCTGCGTCTGAGGCTCAGAGACCAGCGAACATGCTTGATCAGGCTCTGCTGGAGGGAAGGGGCAGCAGCTGCAGCCCTCAGCCCCCAGGAAGAGCTCCTCACAACGGAGAGCTCGCATGGCTCTCAGGACAGCTCACAAACAGGCTATCGGCCCAAGACAGGGCCCCTGGTGATCCAGCCAGCTGATGGAAAATGTGATTCTGTTTATCTCCAGCAGTGGTTCCCAGTTCTGCTCCTGGTGACCCCCACTCCTGCTGGTTTTCATTCCGGCTCACCTTCAGCAGAGAACTGAAGCCTTTGACTTGATCTAAGAAGTTGTTTCAATTTAATATGTGCACTTTGTTTCTAGGCACAAGTTTGGGATTTTATTTCACTTACAAAATACAACAGTTCAAGCTCCAGCATATTTAGGAGCTGGGAACAAACAGTTCAGACTAATCTTATTATGAAGTCAATGCAGGGTTTGCTTGTGTAACTGAGGACTGGGCTGGAGTACCAGGACCAGGGCAGGTTACCCCTGATGTACAGCATGCATGCCTGTGCTACTGGACAAACATTTCTTTTGTAATTGTCCTGGGATCCAGTTTGTGAATGTGTTGTATTAAGTTTCTTTGAGGTTCGGTACAAATAATGCAACAGTAATGGATTGTCAGATTTCTGATGGATAGAGACAAATGTGAAACGAAATGTGGTGTGCATGATATAATCATGATATTAAGCTGAGTGCATCTTTTTCTGCCTTTTGCTTCTATTTATTTCATGTAAATAATTTTATTGCCTTTAGAAGCAATATTGCCATCGCATCTTCAACCAGAATTATGTAACAGATAGAGATAGCTTCCACCGTCTTCTTACTCCTACACATAGACTGAGCGAAGCAGAAGACTGCGCTGAGACAGACTGACATTGATGAAAGATGAGAAAAAATAACTTCGCTCACTGAAATACTTTTTAAGATATCCTGCCCTGTGAACCTTTCTCTGCAGTATGCTGGTTATCTCTGCATTTGCTTTATCTGAAATCTTCTTTGTTTCTTTTGCTTCATTTTCATGTCATGAATAAACAGCTGAATAAATTGCCCATGCCATTATATTACCCAAAGTTACAAGCCACCTAGTAAAATAAGACATATTTCTGGACATTCACCTATATTTTTCACACGTTCATACTGAAAGATATTAAATAAAAGATCAAACCTTACAGTGGTACAGTTAACGTGAGGGCAGGGTACCTGTTACTTTTGTAGCAGAACATTAGCCGATTACATTTGTACAACTCCAAAACAATAAACACATTTACATGTCTGCATCATGTTGGCTTTTGTAACTCATGAAGAATACTTAGGATGACCCCTCACCAGGTCATCCTGGTCGGTTAACCATCATATGCTTGGAAATGTATATACTTCAAAGCCTAAAGCTTTATCCTTAAAATTGAAATGTATGTTTTCTTTCAGCACTCACAAAACATTGTACTTGGTGCTACAATTAGGGCAGTCTCATGATCTTTGCCTGTCTGTAGGTGAAACTGAGCGCACAGATTCTTGTCATAAAGGCAGTAATTAAGTTTAACAAGAGATCACGAAACAAACATCTACTACAGTATAAAGCCATTTAAACAAGTAACGCCCACAATGCCTCAACAATATGTATACCAAGAATTTTATTTATGAGCTCAGCGTGTTTTCAGAATGTGTTTTTTCAGTATGTGTTGTGCAACACAAAGAGAAAGTTGCAATTTGTCTACTTCAGAAACCCCAGTCGAAAAATTAGACAGCTTCCATCAGTTTCTAGTTCTTTACACCCAAAAATTTAAATGCCGACACAAGCAGTTTCGTCTCAGTGTTCCACTTAGTTCCATTAGATGGCAAATGACCACTTTTCAAAGAAGCTTTAAAGATGAGCCCCTGGCTGAGAGCCATCTGCTTTTGAGGATTCTGCCCTGTTTAAGATTCTAGATTCATGACTCAATTCCTTTCTGCAATTAAGCAAAGTTAGAATCATTAATAATAAGATGTTCTTTATTCCAGAGAGACAAGTAATCCTAATTGAAATAAGAATTCTTTTAATTTATACAGAACTTCCCACACAGAGGTGCTTTACATATAAGAGGGGACCCACTTCATCCTCCACAGAAGTGCCGCAGTTTTCAGGGAGGTGCAGAGCAGCTCTTACACACCAACAGCTCCAATAAATCGGCTTCTTCTTGCCCTGAAGGCTTTACGTTCACTTCTCTGTGCTGGAATTCAACAAGTCCCTGTGGAACAGAGATAAGATCCTATAGCACGTTAAAATGTGCCACTGCAGATTAGATGCTAATCCATCTATGTCAATCTACTCTTCAAGGAAAAAAAACATATTTGATTCGCCAAGGATGAAATTGCTAAAGACGTTAGGAAAATAGCATCCACACACCCATCTTTTATCAGGAGGCTTCTTATTCCTGCCAGGAATCGTAAGAACCCAGAGCACACTCTGGAAGCAGAGTACACAGCAGGACTGCACTCTGGATGGGAAGTCAGCCAGTCCATCATAGGACACAAGGACACAGGGACACAGGGACACAATGTAGAGCGACTCATGTGGTCTCCCTGTGTTTGGAAAGTAAGAAGAAACTCAAGCAACTACAGTCAAAGATCTACTTTAAATAAGGAATCACAACATTTTCCCTAGTAGTCACTGCTTCTTAAACTTATCAGCATCTTTGGAGATGTTCATGAGGCCACCTGCTTCCGCTGACTCAGACTTGAATGTCAATACCAATAAACCCAGAGAACCCAGCCATGCCTATAACTTACAAAACATCTCATTTACATTTCATTTCAAATTAAATGCCATCTTCACATTTGATCACTTCCCAATTAGGTCAATAGAAGAAGTCACTGGGAGCTGCCATCTCTTGTAGCTGAACCAGTACTGCTTTGACATCTCATCGACCTAATCACAGTCTGACCTTGGGGAATGACAGCCCCAAGCAGTGATAAGTTCATATTCATATTCTCCTGTGATTTGGGCTGCCATCAGATAAAACAAACCTGGAGATCAATGGTGTCCCAGAGACGTCCAATGTGATTTAAATATTGGAACATCAAAGAAAACCACTTCACCACACTGAATCTGATTTCCGCAGATGTGATGGGTGGCGCATTGAAGTTGAGCTCAGACATGACCGAGAGTTAGGCATGGCTGCTGAACAATTCCTCTTTAATTAAAACAAATAGAGCGGCACTGCCACTTTCATGTCTGGGAGTGCCCCTGTGGTTCACTGAGCCCTTAGGCGGTGAGTGTGAAGACGTGTCAGCCCAATGGAAAGCACCCAGCCAAAGTGCTCTATCTTGTGTGCAAGTCATGCGTGGTTGCCAGCAATTTTCCGATATTATTTAAAAAATCATTTTAATTAAATAATTACTTCAATTAAACTAAAATTAAACTGTCGATGACTGTACGCCCCTAGATTTGATTCCTCTCGACTTCCAGCACCAGTGGTGTCCCAATGATACAACCCAAGCACCAGACTGCTGTCTTGCTGTCACCCTCCTACAGTTCTATTGTAGATCTGTGATTGGAGAGTTCAAGTTGACCTCAAAGTTGTAAAGCAAAATCCACAGGATGATGACTACATTATAGCACATGCTGTTCATGATGTTTTATCATGTTTTCAGTCCAGCTGGATTTGATTGAATCCTTAATTGAGCTAATCGGATTAATTAGACCTTTGTATTTGTTTTCACCTCTCGAAAGACGAGGTTCTCGAGTTGCGTCAGTCTCAGAACTGAAAGCAGTGCAAGAGGTCTAATCAGTAAATCGTTAGTTTAATTTGGGGTTCAATTAAATAATCAAGAACTCAGATGGAACAAAGACACTGAGCTTCCAGGGAATACATTTAATAATTGTTAAAGCATTTTTAAAGGCGCTATGTCAACCTGCAGAGCTCCCTTTGCTGGAGAGAATGTGCAGACAAATTCACTGGTATTTTGTTGTTATAACAACAATGAACAAGTAAAAAAATCCCTTTTGTATCCACATCTATTGTCATATTGAAGTATTGGCTGATGTTAAGTTACAGTATCTCAAATCCTCGAAAGGTTTGTAGGTCTTAAGGATGATGGTAAAAAGCAGTTCAATAGGTTTCATTGTGGAAATGTATAAAAGCTTTTACTGGAGAATCTCTACATTATTTTAGTTTTGATTATTAAAACATTCAGAAGATTTTAAGCCAGTCTCTGAGAAGAAAGGAATGTCCTGATCCATCAGACATTTTGTTCTTACGAATTACACGAGACACATACTGTATGTTTGTTTACACAAAGATCAAATACTGTATCAGAGCATTGCTAAAAATGCTAAAAATTCAAATAACAGGAAAATTAGAAAAAACACAGACTTCCTTAACTGTGAATGTATACTCTGCCATCATTCTAATTTTCAAAGAATTTGAAATATTTAAATACCATCTCCTCTTTTTTCCCCCCCAAAATATAATTTTCTTTACTGACTGACCCTTCTAATCCTGAATTCGTGGTAAGGGAACTGGAAACCAATATGGGCGAAATACCTCTGTTTAGAAACTTAGTTCAGCCTTATGGATTTAAAGAGGATCAACTTCTTGTAAAATGGTTCTCGGTTTGTGCCAGGAACTGGGCTGCTGAGCATTAAAGCAATAAAGCAGGATTAGAGACTGGTGAGCCTCAACAGCAGAGTTTAATATAAGTCATGGTGCTGTTTTTTTCTCTAAACATCTGCAAAGCAAACTCACAGCAAACTTTCATTTCTGACTGAACACCATAAAGTGTGAGAAGGTATGAGGTAACAGTGTTCAGGCCTCCTGACTGGAGTGTCATGAGTTCAAATCCTAGGAGAGGGAATAGCTATTGTACCCAAGAGTACAGCACTTTATCTCTAGCAGACTCCTCTGGTAATGTTCATGAGCTCGTGAGCCATGCTAGACTGTCAGACACACAGGAAGTGGTTAATGCAATAAATGTTTAAAAACACCTGCATCAGGCTCGTTTAAAGAGTCTTGACCAACTTCGCACAGCCTACACATCTCTACAAATATGCAACTTATAAATTACAATAGCAGAAACTGTAACTATGATTGAATAACATAATTTTGCTGTACGGCTTCAATTAAGACTTTTCAAAAGGTATGACTCTGTAGTGAAGTAGTCTTCTAATCAAGTAAATTGTCCAAGGCAGAAATGGTGCTTTGAAATTGCAATAATGTGTCAATGTAAAAAAAAAAGTCCAGGATTTACTTTTCTTTACAAGAATTTCTGCACAGTTTCTGATGGAGACGAGTTACGAGCAACACCTGCCACGAGTTCCCTTCACTCTGCTGGAGATCAAAATAGAAATTTCTTCAAACGGTACAATAGCCAGTATGTGGTGAAAATGGAATTACGGTACGTCTTTCAAGAACACATTTGATGGGGACCGTGTGTCTCCAGATGTTTACCTTCCTCTTGTTTATACCTAAACAGATAAGTTAAATGTCATAATAGTTCTTTCTATTCCAACTCATTTCTTCAGTTGCTGGGAATGACAGCAAACGTCACTTCCATCTTCTTCACATAACACTGCTCTAACCTCTTACTTTCCACACCAGTCCGTTAGAGAGCATGAAGGTCACACATCGGGACACAGCTATCGTCCTCATGGAGCAGGAATGAGAATGAGATTCTTCATCCTTTTAGGGGGGTTCAGACTAAGAGGCGTTCAGTCATAATCCCAGAGATTCGCATCATTTCTCCTAACAGGGAAAAACATTTTTCTGTTTTGACATTTTGCTGAGAATTTCAAATGAACAAACAGAATGACATGGAGGCACTTTAGTGACAAAATCAACACAAAGACCCTTATGCTTTGGGTTTAAATACCCCAAATATGACTTCAGTAACTTCAATATGTGTGATATTAAGAAACACAAATGCAGGAGCAGAACCTCTCTCCTGAGCCAAGTCTAAGTATTGAATTTCCAGACAAATCAAAGGCAAGTTTAGATTCACTGGAACTAGACACACCGAACCATGCTGCAGAAGTGAATTTGAGATGAATGAGTGTTTTAAATGCTTTCAAACCCCTCCTCTACTTAATAATAAAAATAATAAATTGCCTCACATAAAACAGGAAAACAATAAATATATGTGCATACATTTTTATATAAGAACAAGTAAAGGTTTATTCCATGCTGAAAAGAGAAGAAAAGAAACACAACGTTTCGACTGTGGAGCCTTCTTCACTCTGTGCATTCTTTATATGCATTCTGTCATCCATTCTGTCTTTATATCATATTCTGTGCATTCTTTATATAAACACAGTAATGAAAAGAGAAGAAAGAAAACACAATGTTTCGGCCGTGGAGCCTTCTTCGGGCTCACACCTGAAGAAGGCTCCACGGCCAAAACATTGTGTTTTCTTTCTTCTCTTTTCAGCATGGAATAAACCTATTACTTGTTCCTTTGCAGCCTACGCATGCTGACACAGCTACCCACCTGAACACAGTAATGTTAATGGATCGTAAGTACTGGAACACATTCAGGTTTAGAGTGTAAACTTTATGCGGCATTTGCAACCCACTGATCTCACTAAACTCTTTTTTTGTTACCATCCAGGATGCTTTGATGTTAATGCTAATTCTTGGGCTGTCCCATTTTCATCTTGATTTCAACATGTAAAATGCATGTTTATTTGAATTTAAATTTGCAGAGTGACTTGGCCAGTCTAAAATGTTGTAAATTTTTTTTTTCTCCCGAAGAACACTTTGGCACAGACCATATATTCACAGTCATCGTCTTACTGCATGGTGAAGCACTGACCAGTAAGTATAGAGCGCCTATACAATCCAAAAATACTTCTGAAGATTTCAGAACTTATTCTGCTGCTATCATTAGTTATATCAATAAAGATCAACGAGCCAGTTCAAATGGCAGAAATGCTCTAATCTGTCCATAAAACAGTGCTCCAAAACTCCCTTGGCTCATCTTTGCACTTCCAAGCAAAATCTAATCTTTTCTGTTTGTGGTGAGGTTTTTGTCTAGCCATGCAGACTTTGTAATACCAACATCTCAGTCTTCCATGAAAGGTGGATTGTGATGCTTTCCCTCCTGCAGGTTGTTCATTATTTCACTGACAGTTGTTTTAGGGTTTTCCTTCACCAGTTTTCTTGACCGACCAAGAAATGTTTTGATTTGATAAGTCCAATTTCTGTACTATGGTTCTGAGGTTTTTTTTTTATTTTAGCTTCAACATTGGCTACTTTTCATTAACAGGATATTTGGTTTTATATACACAAATACTGAAGTAAAAGCCAAACAGGTTGATACAATGTTCACATGTCTTTAATGTCTTTGCCCAATTACCCGATAACAAACACACAACTAACAAGAGATACCTGTCAGCCAATTATCCTAATGCTTTTGCAGATTCAACATTATCAATTTTAAGTGACCCAAGAGCATAGAATTTAACTGATTTAATTAAAAATAAAATACTTTGGGATTGCATAATCAATCTTTTTTTTTCATGGGAAGTGGTCATTATTAGAGTCTACACCAAAAAAAAAACAGTTAAGGGCACAGTACATCAGGTCTTCTGATAGTGCCACATTTCAAATGAAAATGACAGCTCATAAGACACGTGCTGTGAAGCCTGTCTTTTCACACCGAAATTTGCTTTTGAGAAAATCTGTCTTCTGGAAGCAAAGGTTCCACTGAAGGTATCGGGAGGGCCACATTTCCAAGTCATATTTCACTTACAGCAGAGAATTACTGTACCAGTACATTTCCTAAGTCAAAATGTAAAAAATCAAAGCCTAGTTATAATGCATAAAAAGTATAATTTTCTAATGTTCATATCTCATATCTTAGATTTTCTTGAAATTATTTATTTTATATGTCTAACCAATTGACATTAAAGTTTTAAAACTGAACATAACAAATGAGGTACCATAATTACAAAACAACTTACAAAAAAGTGAGTTTACCAGAAATGAAAGAATGAGGATAACCAAATAAGATTTGAAGATGTGAAAAAACTGAATTTGGCAATTTATTTCTCCATTTATTTCTATTTGAATAATTTATTTCTATTACCATTACTATTTGAAAAAAACCTTTCCAAGTTATCTGAAGCAGAACTTCTTCACAACAGTTTACGGTCCAATGAAAAAGATTTTTTCACATAAACCAAGTCATGTGGCTAAGCATCCCTTTTCCATGAATTTATTTGTTTAGGACCTTTAATTAGATGAGACTAAAATAAATACAGTGGTCTTCATTTTCTAGTATAAATTCATGCAACACTGAACTTGAATGTATTGTTTCAAAACTATTTTTAATACTGTTAATACAAGTTTCAGACAGATGTACTGTATATGACACAAATAACACCCGAAACCCTCTGAACTATGAATCACGAATGAAAGAAGAAAAACCTTTGAAATCTATCTTGTGAAGTAGAAATAAGGAAGATTCTAAATCCCGCAGTACTAAACTACTTCCGTCTGTCGCCAAAGAGCAGCAGACGGTGTACAACACCATACTTTCGACAAAGCTGGAAGCAGCACATTAATGCACGCGTGCACAACACACTTTTACACCTTTCACCCCAAAGGAATTACATTTTCTCTCCAGCAGGAAACTCTTCAGATATCTCCAGGGTTTAAGGCAGATGTTTTTTATGTATTCATGTGCACATTTTCAGGGACCGTTTTCTTTTCCTCTGGCCACAGAATTATTTACTTAGAAACATGGAGGTATAACTCATTGAAGACCGAGGAATGATCCGATCTGATCAAATCCTCTAGCACAGCTCTGCATTGCTGCAGTGCACAGCTGCTGCACACATACAATTACTATTAATTAAGCAATTCATCATGACAGAACCACACCTGTGACTAACTGCAGACATTACTTGTCACTTCACAAAACTGTGCTAGACTGAATGACTTATACCACATGCCTTAAGCAAAATATTACTGCATTGACCTTGTCAAATACCTGTCACAAAGACATCTGAATAATTTTGAAAGGTATCGGGAGGGCCACATTTCCAAGTCATATTTCACTTACAGCAGAGAATTACTGTACCAGTACATTTCCTAAGTCAAAATGTAAAAAATCAAAGCCTAGTTATAATGCATAAAAAGTATAATTTTCTAATGTTCATATCTCATATCTTAGATTTTCTTGAAATTATTTATTTTATATGTCTAACCAATTGACATTAAAGTTTTAAAACTGAACATAACAAATGAGGTACCATAATTACAAAACAACTTACAAAAAAGTGAGTTTACCAGAAATGAAAGAATGAGGATAACCAAATAAGATTTGAAGATGTGAAAAAACTGAATTTGGCAATTTATTTCTCCATTTATTTCTCATTGATCCAAGGATCTCATCCAGTTTTCCCAGCATCGCTAGGCAGCTAGTTCCATACTACCATTACCCTTTACATAAACAAAACCTTCTGCTTTCTGTTCTTTTACTGTAACATATAAAACCACAACCAAATTGTGCCTTGCTTCATTACATGCTTTAATATGTTAATCAAGAAGTCACAAATGGAGAGGAAAGTAGAAGATAAAAGTATGTGAATTATAAGGGGTTTTAAAAAAATGAAAGCCTTGCAGACTGCTGACTGAGCTCTTTATAGAATCTGCAAGCTGGTTACATTTTCAACCCCAAAATTCACTGGAAGCTCTGTAAACAGCACTAACTTTTTAACTTTTCTCACAGGAAGTGTAGGTACTCAGTGCATGAAATACAAGTACTTACTCTGTAACAAAAGGACATTATTTTATGGAATTCATGAAGGCAGTGAAACTTGGCTTCCCAAAATGAAAGAGTTTGGAGATAATGACAGTGAAGGTCTGTATTCGTACATACTGGCCGTGACAGCAAATTGAATAATGAAGTACAATGATTTAAATTATATTCTTTAATCTGTTTTATTATGATAATAACAATAATCAATAGTAACAAAACTATAGTATTAAGTTTTTTTTTCTGCAATCACTACTGATAAACTATGGAACATTAACAATTATAATTGTATAATAATAATAATAATGATAATATATAATGGATAATAATAATGTAGTACTAATGCTTTATAACCCAATTTTTCTGATTATGAATTAGCACTTTAAGAGGTGCTAAAGATAATTACAACCTGGCTTTTCTTTTTAATCCCTACATCTGCCTCACACTTTCCTGTGCCTTTTGTATTAATCTCTACTCTCTCTATAGAGGTCTGCTTTAAAGATCAAAAGGCTGTTATTAAAATAGAACATGCTTGCACCAAGGACTCGGTGTGCTTTATGTACCATGCAAAACAATAGGTTGGCTACGTTAGTTTATTCTGTGCTTTTTTTTCTTTTCCTTTAGCCTTCCCACTAGGAGATAAATATATTTCAGCCACCTGTCACTATTATAATGCATGAAACATGAATGTAAACAAAAAACAAGCTAGCGATTCCCACAAAATGTATCCTCACATTGCAGGTGATAATCATTGATAATATATGTCTCTGGACTGACAACTGGTCTGGATATGTGATGAATGATGATATCAAACTTGTAATTACAGGAGTACCACAGAGACCTGTATGAGGACTGCTGCTCTTTTTAACTTATATCACTGATCTAGATTCCAGTATAGCCAGAATACTAGTCCAGTCCACAGACAATAACAAAATCTGAGGACCAGCAACACTGTGGAAGCTGCAAAGGAGATTTAAAAAGACTGAGGCCAATCCAAGACTGGGCAAACTCCTCACAGATGACTTTTCGTGTAAATAAGGCAATGTGTTACATGTATGTAGTAGAAAAACTGACAATGAGCTTAAAGAAGCTATAAAATAGCTGTTCGTGTTTTCTGGACAATATGAGGATAAATAAAAAGACTAATAGAATGTTAGTATAGAGTTAAAAGTTACATTAAGTATGCATTAATGAACATTTCACAAGGCTGCAGAGAGACTCATGCTTAACCTTTGCTTGTACAACAATATAATGGAGAAGGCATTTAAATGTTTTTTTCAATGGACAAGAATTCAACACACAGCCTCAGTTCATTAGTATGAACTGCCGATTACAAACATTTACCATCAACAGATTTTCAGTACAAAGGCCTTTGTGTCTTCAGAAAGTTTTCTTGACCGACCAAAAAATGTCCAACAGATATGTTTCTAAAAAAAATGATCATCTACTTATAGGTCTGAGACCAATCCCAAACTAAATATCAGTCAACATTTGAAATACTCATCCTAAACGTCATGCTCTTCCACACGAAAAAGAATGAAAACATTCTGTTTCCGTTGATAACAGATTCTACTAATGCTTAGGTAGGAGGCCTAGCATTTGGAATAAAAACCATGACATGTTATTTAATTAATAAACTAATATCCTTATTGTGCTAAAAGCCTACATTTTTATTTCAGTGATTCTGTAGTAGAACATAGAGCCTCAGGAATTCATGTGTCGGTCTATTAACTAAAAGTGCATTTAGGGCCTTAATAATAAGAGCTTATTAATGGGGATGGCAATGGGAATATTCAGTTACCTAATGAACAAAATGTATCAATAATCTTCAGTGTTGCTCCTGTTCCTCCCACATCACCCTTTCAGGATACAGGTTTTCAGAGCTAAGACTGATTATTACCACCCAAAGAAGCAGCGGAACATTTTGCTCCTGCACAAAGAGCCCACAGAGGTCTGCGTGCCGCAGTGGGACTGAGGCTTTTCCTTAAGCAGGTCAGAGGCAGCAGCTACAAAACAAGAGAACGAACAAGCCAGCATGTCCACCTACCTCAAGCCACTGGCCGTGAGACTGCATCTTAAGGATCACACAGGGGTCTGGTTTGGAAAGAGCATCTCGGTCGGAAATCCCCTTGCATGCCACCCGCAACTCAACTTTGGTCAGACAGGGGCTGTTAAAGAGTCCTAGCGTGTTTGCAGCCGACTCGTAGATGTTGCTCATTTTCTTTTGCAACGAGCTGGAGTGTGCTGGAGACAGTGAAAAAGAGGAAAGTAGGAGTTAGAAATGTGGTAATGGCGGAGGATAAGGCGGGGGTTCGAGCCGCTGGGCTGTGTGAGGCCGGTTCCCGAGAGGATGACTGGCACCGTAAGTGTCTCCCACTTTATTTACTTATTTATCACACCGCTGGGGGTTGGAGCGACATGCTATAGACCTGAGATCCTCGATCGATGAAGCCCAGCAGTCACTGTGTTGTGATTGGCTTAAAAGTAGGTGACATTTACTGCAAAGGTCAGGACGAGCCCTGATTTCAGGCTACGGTGCTCCTGTGAAGGTCTTGTTAGGGGCCCCACCTGAGACGTGTAGGATTGCGGACAAGCCCATCGCTAGATTTCAGTGGACGCAGGAAATGACTAAATACTTCAAACCTACATTCTGCTTCTAATATATATATCTATCTTTTCGATAAATGTATTACTGAGGGTTGCCTAGCTAGAGTATACCAACAAGAAGTCACTGCTATCAATGACTACAGAGTACAAATACATTTTTGTAAATGGAATCTTTTCAGCTGTCAGTGTCCGAGCATTGCTAATAATTGGCAGTGAGGAGATGTAGGACACGCACTGTTGTTTGAGATCCTCTCCAGTCTAAAATGTGGATTCCACAGTGACAAAGCTTTGGAATTCCTTTTTCCATAGCCATGTTCAGGCATCTTTGTTAACCTTCCCTTTTTTTCTACCGTGCAGACCTCACGTTCACTGAGGGTGCAGAGGTCTTTTCAAATATATTTCACTGCCGGTGGCTCTGCAGAAAAGGCCACATTAAGATCTCTCCATAGTTTGCATCATTCCAACGGTTTAAAAGTGATTTTAAAATGCTGAAAACACGCAACAAAAAAGTAACAGTGCTAACAGTGCTGTGCTAACAGCAAAGTAAAACTGTAAATTAAATTGCACATTTGAGTAATATCAGATTGAAAGGATGTTTTTCTTAACAAAAGTGCTGCATTATAATTGGATTTAGATAGATGTTTACAACACGTGAAACCCAACAGGTTAATGGCAAGTGACAAATAAGAAGAACAGTCTTGGGCTAATCTCAAAGCAATTAAATCTTCCATGAATAAAGGAAAAATGAGACTGGCCCAGCGCTGCAGCCTATCTTGTATCTGTCCCCTCTGTTTTTGTAATGAGTTTCTGTGAATCTTATTTCAAATCAAATCATTTTCTGCTGTGGCAACCTGCTCAACAGGTACACATATTAAATTCCTCTGCAGTACCAAAGAAATGTGGATGAAAATTCAAATTGAAAAAGCATCTGGACCAAAGGTCACTGCAATCAAGAACATGAGACTGGATCTTGCTTGAAATAAGCACTGTTGTAGACCCCTCTGACTGAAATGTCCATCTACTATTGTGCAAAACTTCTAACATGGTAATTTTCAAATGCTGAGCAGGTCCTGCTGTTGATTACCCTGGGGAAAAATATCTCTACCAAATGAAATGAAAGCAACCACATGGCTAGACAGTCCCAGAAAGAAGAGTAAAAGGTCAAATGGCGTAGCTGCAATGCTCTTTATAATTTAACGTAACGGAACATGGACAGTACGTCTTGCAACACTGAGTAATTTTAAAGCATTGTTGACTAACTAGAGATTCTGCAGTTCTGAAGGGAAACCTGGCGTTTATCACGGTAGTCTCACATTGATTCACTCACTTTCAATATTCATTACTGGTACTACAAAGTGATCAGAGCCTTTATTTAGATTTGCATTCTGATCTTTTATGGGACAGCAAAGCATCTGGCTTGATGTCACTTTCTGTGAATATGTGGGCTATGACACAAACCACTCACAATATCAGAGGGCATTCTTGCACATTGATATTCCACTGAAATTTAAATTTAACGCGCACAGCCTGTGGCTGGGATGTTCCACCATAAGACCTGGAGGCGGATCGCTGAATAAAAGCAGAGCCCTCTCACAGTTCAGCATGATAGTCATCTAGTCTGAATTGTGCTCCTTCATATCTCATGAATCAGGAAATCCTACCAGTCTGGGACACCTGATGCAGTTCAAGAACTTCTAAGAACTTTTTTCCACAGGTTCAAGGCTCTACTATCTCACCTCCAAAATTTTACTGTGGGTTTAGCCTCAAGCAGCATAAGGCAGGAGCAGGCTTAGTCTGAAGTTCTTAAGAGGATCTCTGACACATGATGTCCAAAAATGACACTATGTCTTTAAACGAGATTTATCATCAGCAGGTTCAAATTTGTGCACGAAGGCCTCAAATTTCACCTCTGAATGTCGAGTCTTGATTTTGAAACAGAAATAGTATTAGAATAATGCTTGGTAGTCTGAGAAATGTGTAATAAAAAGGAAATAACAAATGGGATGCATTTCCATGTGGTGACACAGAAAAAAAACCTATTGATCATAGGTATTATTTCAGTATTTCAGTATTTCAAGACATTAGACACTAAATACAATTTCAAACACATGAATTATTTTGGTGCTATGTTTAAGTAGATATGTAGTATATGCTGTGGTATTCACTAAAAGAAATAAAAATGATACTTATATGTGATATGCAGTATAAATACTTCTAAGAGTCAATACTGTATACCTGCATCTGTACAGTACAGTGGTTCCCAATTATTTTATACTGCAGGATTCTTCAGTCACCCTAAAGTGAAGGGACAACAGGTACTGTACAGTATATACCTTGGTACTCTTTAGCACTCATCCGCTCATTTAGCATCCTGCAGACTTGTGCTACACAGGAGTTTTGTCCAGAAAAACGTTTTGAGTATATTTATATACATCCTGATATCTTGATATCCTGATATCCTGTTAAGGAAGGATCCCTGCTAATAACTTCTGAATCTGTAAAATGTATTACGATCTGCTCTGGATGTGCCTGCCACCTGCTCAAGGGAACTGGCTAAGGACAGTGCTCTTCATCTCACTACAGTGATTCCTGTTCACTAAGTCCCTTGTAAGTCCTGGCAGAAATCCCTCAGCCTGCCAGAACTGAATGGCTCATTAATACGTGGAAAAGGCTAGACAGTCAGGGTTCAGAAGT
This sequence comes from Atractosteus spatula, assembly GCF_055471065.1. Classification (NCBI taxonomy): domain Eukaryota; kingdom Metazoa; phylum Chordata; class Actinopteri; order Semionotiformes; family Lepisosteidae; genus Atractosteus; species Atractosteus spatula. The sequence goes on along the minus strand of NC_142717.1, from coordinate 1,581,656 downwards.
TCCAGCTGCCTTCTCTGTGCTTTTTCCCTATTAAGAGTTGAGAGCAGTGAATGTATAAGCTATTTTTGCTGTCTTCTCACATCTTTCTCGTATTTCTATCAGACGTTTTTTTTCCTGTTACCCACTGTTTGCTTTGGTACAGTGTTGTGCTGCGTTTTCACTTTTGTATGAGAACAACTGCTTTCCCTGCATTAAAACAACACTGTAGATTCCTGTAATCACCAAACCAGGCAAGTTCGTAGATTATCCCAAAACTGGAGGATCAGTAAACACTGTAAAAGAAATTCAGAGACACTTAGACCACAGTCAAGTCTTGGAAACTGACTGGCAGATGGGATTTAATGTAGGCAAGAACAGACTGTTGCATGCAGGTAGGTTAGCAAAAACAAACTATAAATATCATATTGGGATCACCAAGATAGAACTGGATTTTAATGAGAATGACATAGGTGTTTATATGGACACTGTGGGAACATCATAAATAACAGCAAACAGATACAATATATCATTAAAAAGTATAGAATTTCTAATAAGGAATGTTAAAAATTGTACAATTTGATCGACTTCATTTAGAATATTGAATACAGTTTTGGTTGTCAGAATACCAAAACTAGAAAGCTTTCGGTTTGGAGTCAGGCCCAAAGAGGAGCGACCTGTTACACTCCTGTAGAGCAAAAAAAAACAAAAGTCCTATACTTAGAAGCTAAAAAAACTTAACCTTGAACAGAGAAGACTGTGAACAGACCACATTGCAGAAGCCCAAATCCTCAAAGTCACATCTCACTTACAAAGTGAACCCAGTGGAGTTGTTCAGAATTGACAATGAGACATGCTGGGGGAGTCCTGAAGCAACTACCCAGCCGAACTGTCTAAGTCGATGCCCTGACGTCTTTCAGGAAACAGCTGGGCAGGTGCTCGGATCAATTCCTGTCTCATAGCCAGATGAGCTAAACAGGCTGAATGCCCTTCTGTCCCTATAACTCATAGGAAGAAATATCACAATCTTAAAAGTCATTAATCAATAAAGGACAGTCATGTGCCTATTAAAAACATGCATTGCCATCATTCGTGGTGAGGTGTCAGCATTGTGCTTTTCCATTCTTTAGTATTATCCTGCCATGTGCCCCCAGCTTTATTACACTTGATGAGGGCTTATTTCCATCTCTGTAATTAAAATTCACAGCGTACTGCTTTACCATTTCTCTGTGCTAGATTAGTTTATGATTCAACACATTACTAAAAGGACTATAATATCATAAAAAGCCCCTTTCTATTGAGTCTGCTAACTCCTTATTGGATTGGGGTGTTGACAGGTGAGGTTTCATTTATTGGCATGTCGGACTAATGGCTCCATTTAGTTAGAGCTCCACAGCTCCTGTACTTATACAGACAGAAAACCCATCCTGGGACCTCACAGTCAGGGTTCGCAGTCTGGAATAAGAATTTAAGGATGTTCAGTGTCCCACCACTTTAGTTTAAGGGATGCAAATTACAATTTACAGCTATATAAAGCACAAGCTATTATGCCTCAAGCATTCATTAGTTAAGCGTGTATGAGAACAATGTAATGTTTGTGAATGAACATGTGACGACTCTTCCTCGCAGGGTACTAACATTGTTAATGCTCCCTTACTGTATTACTGGTTATAAGGAATCTGAATTCTCAACCCCTAATCTAAAGTGCTCTTGATAAGCACGTGGTACAGGACGCACCCCAGCTAAATGTTGGGTGCTGTCATGTTTGCATTGTATAATGATAAGTGAGCACAGGAGACAGTGAGGTCTATTTAGATAAAGGTTACTGTATAATAAATCAAACAAAATTGGCACCTTTGTGGTGAGGGGCTGCTCACACATTACAGAGTAAGGGCATAGTAATTCCCTCGGTTTTGGGAAGGAGTCCTCTGGCTTCCTTATTTTCTGGAGAGGAGGTGGGGGGGGGGGGGGGTTTGTTAATTATAGTATTTCTGGAGGGGGGATCCAGAGTTCCAACAAGGCAACACAACCCCTTCGAGTTGCACATTAATTTTTCACATTAATTTACAACAATCTGATGTGAACCGATTATTCCCCACTCCACCACCTTGTGCTGGACCTGGGTGCTCTGTCCCTTCTTTACAGGGATGCTGTTTCCACCTGCCTGTCTTTCTCTTTCTCTCTCCAAATTCACACTCGCTCTTTGCTCCCACTCTTTAACAGTCTGCAGTGCCAAGACAGAATCTCAAAAACTCAAACCTCAGCTAAGCTCAAAGTAAGCAGAACTCCTAAATCCAGTAACAGTGGGAATTTTTCCTCATATAGGAATGTGATACCACACTCTGCCCTCTTTCTAAGGTCAGGCAAAATTCACGAATGAATTCAAATTAAAATGGCTCTTAGTTCAAAATCTCAGGATATCAGCCCATACCACCCTTTTCCTAACCGTTTCTCCCAATTCAGGGTCACAGGGGAGCCGGAACCCATCCCAGCAAGCAACGGGTGCAAGGCAGGGTACACCCTGGACAGGATGCCAGCTCACTGCAGGGCAGCCAATCCATCCAAATGAAACCGCTTTAATAAATCATCAAATAATGGACACATCAGATACTGGATGACTACAAATCACATTCCACCGATATTGTACGATTAGGGCATTCTACAGGTTTGGAAAGGATGAAGTTCATGAGGTTATCTATCATATAAAACAGAAGAGGACGAAAAACAACAGGCAAGGAATGTAGTCATTTTTTATATGCCTAAGTACATATCCTAACAAAATAGCAACTCAAAGCCCTGCAACATCCTTAGAATGACAGCTTGTTTACTCAGCATCAGCACTAAGCAGTGATTGAGTTCTTACCTGGGACAGCTGATTTCAGCAACTGATGCACGCTGTCATTAGGCAGTATCAGATCAACAGTGCACTGCACTGAAATCAGGTAGTGATAAGCCTTTAAGCTGTCCATCCTTTATCAAATGATTCTGGGTAGTGATTTTGATATGACCATGTACGCCTAGTGTTTGAATGACCTGTCTGATTTTATCGTTTATTATTTTTTATATATTATATTTTTAAATAAATCCAGAAAGAGGCTGTGATGGGTATTTAAATGTCACTTGTGAATAAATTATACAACAAGTGATTATCTGCATTAAATTGGTATGACTAATAAATTAATCTGAGGCGTCATTAAATAATTCCCCATATTGTGCCCTGAAAAGGTGCTGACCTGGATCTTTGTGTCTTTCTCGGTCTTTAATTATTAATTCCTTCAAGCACGGGGAAGGCTGTGAGGCTTTGATCTCTTTTAGATATAAGTACAACACAAGTATATAACAAATTCTGTTTTTGAAAGCAATTTCATTCAAGTGAAAGATAATACTTTGTGAAGTGCGAAAGAAAAAAAATCACAAATGCACATTTATCCATAATTGAACATTTATCTCCAGTTTTGTTTCAGAGATTGTTATTCTGTATTACGCAGCTCAGTGTGGTGAAATGAAATTGTATTGCTTGTTAGTTTGGTAAATTCATTCCGGGTTCTTGCTATGCACACACAATGAGAGGAGTATGTTTATCCATCACATTTGTTGCCTTAAATGACTCTGGCGTAGCAAATTACATCTCCTATTGGACTTCTTAAAGTGCAGACTGAAGGTTAAAAAAGTGTAGGTTCTGTTGTCCTTCTCTGGACATGAAACAATCAGATATAGACATTCACCTCAACAAAACAACAGGATTAGTATTTAACAAGATTTGAGTCTGTTAATAACAATAGCAACCTACACTGGGAATGCCGGATAGAAAAAATAAATAAATCTATAATGATGTGTGACAAACGTTTACTAAGGTAACATTTCTGATTTGTTATACAAATAAAAAAAATGTGTATTAAAATTTTAAGGCTGCCTGAGACTTGGACAAGTTAGAGAATAAGGTCACCCCATAATGTGTGTGTGTCTCCTTTAGTAAACATCAAGTGAAGCATCAGTAGGGCTCTCAGGTGCAGTAGTGAACAACTAGTGAACAACTACAGGTTCATTCTTAAATATTATATTATTTATTATATTACCAACCTCTTAAATATCCTCATAACATACAAAAAATGTTTTTGAACCCAGAAAACGTAGAAGAGGACTATTAATAAATGTTTAATGAAAAAATGGTTTTAATTGCTCTATTATCATAATCTTTTAAATATTCAATTTATTTCAATATCAATAAAAGGAATCTCATTAGATAGGTCTTCATTAATTTTCCATTTTGACCTAGGGAATTATTTACAACACTCTAATGATCTCTGTGCCTTTTTCAGTTCCACAATAATACTAACAAGCCCCGCATCTCCACCACAAATGACTGTCCATTACTCTCAGGAAAGCAGACAAATGAGCAAACTAATGAGAAGCCCACAGCTGCCTTATTAACCACTTTGAGTTCACTTCTCTAAAAATGCTGCAAACCCATCTCTAAATGTGATTCCTCACTCCTGGATGCAGCTGGATCGAAGACCACGAAGCCTGGGTACTTGTTGTGTCCTGTAATGTCTTCTACCTGTAACTGACAGTTCTTTAAAGATACAACCCCTGAGGTGCTCTCATTATGTCAACATCTCAGCTCCCTAGGACAGGGTGGGATCAACCAGACAAACCATTAGCTTGGAATTGGGTCCAGCTTTTCCATCCTCAAGGGCCTGTTTCCTGAAGTGGCTGAAGGCTACGTCTGCACATTTCAGGAGATGTTGGATCTCTAAATCGATGATGTCTGTCTGCGAAAGATGACTTTGATGAGGTGAAATCCAGACTGCACTGGAGAGTTAGAGCCCAGGGAGGTACAGCAGCACAGCGGTCAGCGCTGCTGCCTCCCAGCACTGGGGTCTTGGGTTCAATCCCAGACCTGGGTGCTGTCTGCATGGAGGTTGTATGTTCTTCCTGTGGGTTTTCTCCGATTCACTCCCACAGTCCAAAGACATGCTAGTGGGTTAATTACCTTCTGGGAGAATTGGGCTGGAAAAATTGGCCCTGGTGTGAGCATGGGTGTTTGTGTTTGCGTTTGTATCTGTTGGCCCTGCGATGGACTGGCGTCCCATCCAGGGTGTATCCTGCCAGGCACTGGTTGCTTGCTGGGATAGGCTCCAGCTCCCCCACGACCCTGAACTGGATGGTGTGGTTAGAAAATGGATGGATGGATTTAGATCTCCGCAGGAATGAAATCACAGAGTTCCTCTAGGACCAGGACCGGAAACTACTGCACTGCAGCAAACTAAATCGGGGAGGTCCATGTTCTAGATCGGAGTGAAGAGAGGTCAAGCGCTTTACCCTCCAATCAGGCATTTCGCTCCATTGTTTGGGCAATAACATAGGTTTGCTTGACTCCTGACTTCATGTCGGAGCAGCTTATGGTGAAATAAAGTAAAAAATAATGACTAATCTAAGGAAGCATCCATACTTCAGAGGGATTCCCCACAATCTTCCTTGGCTGACATGTTCAAAGGCTTTTGTGAGGTCAGCAAAGGTCACATAGAAAGATTTATTCTGTTTCTGACATTTCCCCTGAGGTAATGAGTATCATGGCAGTCTGATATGTCAATGCCCACGTCCACACAGATGATACAGTCACATGTATGCAAACCATTTATAGCTTGTTACCTGGACACAACACTGGCAAAGCTGTTAGGAACATGAAGAGATTCCTTGATTTAATCAGCAAAGCTGACTACTGTGCTACTGCATGAAAACCCATTTCCTGTCCTGAATGCATGGTCTCATGCTGATTCTCATTGTTAAAATTATAATGATCCCTTTGGGATTTGTGGCAATGAATATTTCGCACAAGCACAGGACTCTGCATCCCTCCAGCCTCAGACTATCAATAACTGAATGACAACAGTACAGTGACTGGATGACAACAGGAGCTGTGGAGAGTGAAAGGCATTGGCGTGTGGAAGGAAGGGTACTGGACTGTTCTAATGATTGACATAGGTGCCTATGGATTAGAAGACTAGAGCTGTGCTCCAGCTGCATGTGACTCACTTTAAGCATCAGCCTAAACCAAGACCCCCTGGAGAAGGTTTCTCCCTTGGGTAGAATAATCCCTCTTTAAGTGAGAAGGGAAATTACCACTGCCTTCAACATCAACCATTTGGTCTGATGGCTCCTGCTGCCTCATGTATAATCATGTTTTGTACTGACTACGATAATTATGAAGAAACAAAGTACAAGGTAATTAAAGGAAAACTGGGATTCGACCATTTCAGCAAGTTGGAAGCCTGAGGTGTAATTTCTTACATGTAAAGGGAATATTTGAGACTTCTGTTAGACCCACTAAGAAGCAGCATTCAAAAGAAAACCTTTGTGTTGTACCCCTATTCACTCTATGTAAAAATGTTGCATTGCTGGCCGTGAAAAAATCCAGGAAGGTTTCAGCCCTAAGAACTTTTCTGTTAAAGCAGTTATTACCATCTAAAATGAAAATAAACTTAAGATATAGCGGGCAACAGGAATATCATACTAGTATTAATATTAAAATATTACAGAAGAATATCATAACATATTCCAAAATCTCTACATATCATTTTTTCTCACATTGAGAAGTAGTTTTCTTTGGTTTGTCAAAGACTCTATCTGCTTGCTGTAATGCACAAGACGATGGATACTTATGGTGGCAGAGAACATTTTTCAAGATCCAGATTGGTTTCCTACAGCAAGAAATTACCAATCAGGACCTCATCGTGATCTCTTTTTCATCTACCATCAACTTTATCAAGTCTGGGAAAGATTATTTCAATTAAGCAATAAAAATAATATTTTGATTCAAAACTGCATATTTGCATAATAGTTTTACAAGTCCAGAAAACTATTAAATGAAAGGTTTCACTTCAGAAACTAGAAAGAAACACAGAACAAAAAAACTGAAGTCCCAGAAGACTGTTGTTGTTTTCGGTTTTTTAGTCGCTTTTTCTCGTTCTTGCGGGTTTGTTAGATTAAAGTAGAACCGAGATTTTGTTTTATTTTTATGGATACTGAAAAGATCAGAAGAAAATAAAAAGAGAGAACTGCATAGTAATGTAACACGATGATAAGATGGTAATAAGAGGGAAAGAGAAAATGATTCTTATGGGAGGACCTGCGCTTCTATGCAAAGCTGGGAAAAATATTCCTGTGCAAACGAATTACAAATTCAAGAAGCAGCACCCTGTCAGGAACACAGCAAGTACAACATATCTACAGTGGAGAGGGTGAGAAATTTGTACATATTGCCTTTTGTTCTGGTAATACATCATCTCCTCTTTACTCACATTCTGGAACATAGACATATTATTAGATGAAAGAGAAAAACTGGTTAAATGCAAATTTCCAATGCAAATGTATGAAACCATTGCAGGCTGTTGAAATAGTCAATTTAATGTGCTAAATATATTGCATAATCACTGTGTAGGTTTCAAGGAATACAAAAAAATTGCATTACTTTAATATCACAAGTGTTGCTTTTGCAAGTGGAGTCTACATTTGACCCAACCTCCTAAAGTCTAATCCACACAGCACAAATAGGCAGCAAACCCTGCACCAGAAGACAAGACCCTGAGCAACTGTGGAAACCCCTGGGAGTATCACCACCACACCAGGTCAATTCTAAAACAATCCCAGTTATAGCAGCTGGAATAATACCCTAACCCTAACCCTAACCCTTAATCAGCCTTTGGATATTGAAGACACACAGTTTTGTGGACCATTCCAGTTAATGAGTTTCAATGGATCAATCTTCTCCTGACAATGGTCTGCTCTGGGAGCCGACCACTTATGCCACTGAAAGAGCGCTATCTTGCATCACCAGCAACACATTTTTATACAAAACGTGCAAACTTGAATGTGTTGATACTGTAGAGCCTTCAGATAGCTGATGGCTGTTCGGAGTTTGGAGGTAGCTGACGAGAGTCCAGATTTTTCAGAGTTTCTCTCACTGCTTAGCAAAAAAAAGGCAAAATAAAGTCAACATTATGACTACTCTTGAATCGTGTGGGAAAACATGTACATGGTTTTCAATATTTATTTACGCTATATCTGATGTCAGAGATATAATCCAATGTAGATCAAATCATCGGATGTTTTACATTTCCATCTAATGTACCAAAGTCACTATACCATCTACATTTCCTGCCTGATCTAATTTTGTTTACTTACAGTGGAAGGAGCTGAAACTCTTTTATTGTTTAACATGAACATGTCTGTTTCACTCCTTGCCGAGCCTGTCTGACAAGGTGTAAACGTTGCCCGAAAATCCCGCTTTGTGAGACTGAATGAATTGAAAAAACAGACTGAAACCAAACTGGAGGGCTGGTGAAACCAAAGGGAAACCATAGTATCATGTTCGAACAGCCAAACCTACAGAGCACAAAAGGCAAAAAGATAGAAGAAAATAAATATGAATAACAAAGATCCTGGTGTATACTATACATACAGCCAATCCACGCTCTCGCACAAGAAAGCCGTACAGCTGTGGGACTGGCAGGGCAGCTCCTGCTCTGCGAGGAACAGAAGAGTTTAACATGCTGACTCTAGCTTCCCGTGTCAGTCCTGCTTCCCCTCTCGAACCCTCAGCTCAAGCCCGGCCCTCAGCTCAGGGGCAGCTGTTGCACACCACAAACCTGGAAACTACAGCCAGAAGGGCAAACTAGGAAACGTTTCTGCATCCGGCAGAAGAGTGTGGCCAGGAGCCTGCAATGATCCCATGCTCACCACTGCGACTTGAGCCCCTCAGCGCTTGGATAGTGTGATAGAGCACTGTCCCAAAACGAACCATTATCACTCTGACCAACTCCATTATCAGACAGGAAGCAGAAAATAGCAGAAACCTTAATGGCTTTGCTATACTGGCTAATAATATCCAGTACATAAAATCATAATGATTTTAAGAAGGACTACTGCTGTGTCAGTGTTGCGGTACGTTGCTTGTATTATCCTGTGCATTGATGTTGTCATTCACAGGTATGTGTGCATTCATTTAATATGTGTGCACATCAAAAATGTTCTGAATTAATTGAAGAAGGGTACATACTGTAGACATTTCAGAGGCCTCCAGAGAATGATTGTTTTTCCATCAGACAGAAATGTATGGCTGAAGTTATACAGGCCTCATCTAAATCTGAGTTTCACATTTGCTTTCCTTAATGCTTCATGCAAATAATTTATCCAATAAACAAAACATAAAACACCTATTTTCAATTAAAAACATTTAAATTTAAAAATGCACTATTATTCAAGAATCCAAATAAACTTTTAAAAGACAGTTTTGTATCCATAGATTTGTTTTGCGCTGCTTGCTTGCCCCCTGTTGGTCATTTCAGAAAGATTTTTTCCTCCTCAATAGACACATTTTCAAACACACAGCGCGGTGTGTCAGCCGGGTGCGATTTTGTCCAGAAGCTGCCGATATTAACATTCATGCACATGAAGTTTTTTTTGTTTTCTCCGCGGTGAAGCTATACAAGTTTGAATGTTCTTCAGAGCAAACGTTTCCGAGAACAAAATGGGGTTTAAACCTTTAAGTAGTCTGATATTTCTAATTGTGTTGCAGGGCCCCGATGGCATCGGTACATATAAAAACAGTTTACAGCTTTTACAGTAAAGTTTTTCTAGATTGTACCAAAAAGGACACAATTTCGTTATTTTGATTCAATTCAATTCAATTTATTTTTATATAGCGCCTTTCACAACAAGGTTGCCCCAAGGCGCTTTTAACAGAGTATACAGACTGGCATACAGTAGCATATGTAAATAGCCTGGAAGGTTCTTTCAAATTTGACTTCATCAAAGCAAGCAATACCTCAGACCAATACCAAAGACAAACCCGTACAGGTAATTGTGAAAGAATAAAAAGTGTAATCGGACTGATGCATTTCATATACACACTGCAGCTAAACGTAGGGCTCCAGCACAGTACGGGTACAGTTTCCTCTGTAGCAAGTACATACAGTAGATACTGTATCAGCGTGTGGACGGTCTTCTTTCTCATCCACTTTTGTGAATGTGCATTAGGAGAAAAAAAAAACTTGGAAAATCTTTCAAACATTTACCATTGCGTTTTCCCCCCGGGTAGTTACATTAATAACCGCTGAAACCTCATTCGGGGATCCCAAACTAGTGTTATATATTTAACCTCATATCCATTTCTACAAGTAAAAAAAAACAGAATTGTTTTTTACTTGTAGAAATCGATACGAGGTTAAATATGTAAGTTGTACAGAGCTAATAACTTCGTGTACAACCTTTCAAATACTTTTCTAAGAATAAAAGAACGTGTGCTTCTTTGTCTTAACATTTTAGTTTAACTTAAAAAATAATACGGTATATCATACGGCATATTTCCTGGCTTGGCAGTAGCACATTTTACTGCGCAAAATCTTTTTAAAAGACAACCTATGCAATTCGGTGTCACCTTGCGGTACTAATAGGCACTTCTTATAATGCAATAGGCACAGTTCATAGTTTCAGCTTCCCTAAAAAATAATTTAAATAAATGCGAATTGTGTACGTACGCATAGCAAAACATCTGCTATGATACTTAAGTGGTAAATAACAGCCTAAGGTTTGTTGTTATACCGATCTCACAAATCTTTTGAGGCGTGATAATGAGCTCGTCTTGTATTGTTGTCAACTATCAGTGATTAATTTTACAGCAGAATTGTACTGCAATAATTTATAGATACATCCATTCTGCGAGTATCAGAGAGATCGCGTTTCTTAAACATCTCTTACATTACACCTTAACCAACAAATAACTTTCGACTAATAGGAGCATTTAACTCTAAAAAATCTTACTAAATCCTTCACTAACGCCTTATGTGTTAAATATTAAGTATGGTATTTATTGTTTGTGTATTCAAATGTCCAAGATATGTCCAATTAATCCATCACCCTTTGACTGAAACAGAGAGAATACATGAATATGAATGATTAAAGTATTAAAAGTTCATACTTTCACAAATCACCCCGGCAATTCATGTGCATCGTTATATAAACTGTTTATAACATAAAAATGATATTCAGCTACCGGCACATAAATGCATATAGACTGTATAAAAATGAGACATGAACCTTAAGAATGACAATTTCCCTCTGAAGGAGTAAAGCGCATCTCGGCATGACCGCAGACGCTGAAAAATGAACGGACAGTACATAACTCACCTTCAGCGAGCGCAAAAATTATTCCCAGTCACTTCCAGTTTATAGATCAGGATTTGAGTGCGCTTGGGTTTGGAAGCGGAATGATCCATGCAGAACTAACTCCATCCTCAGTCCATTGTGTTTATATCACTGGCGACGTGAGAACCAACCCACTTCACGGTAAATAGAGTGTGGTTTACAGTGCGCTCAGCTGCCGCTCTCCTCAATGAAAGAATGGTTAAGAGAATAGTCTCTCGGATTCTTCCACTGCCTGACTTTCTGGTGCTGTTTAGCATAGAAGAGGAGAATTTGCACATTCGTGCCTTTTACCAACAGTGCCCTCTGGAGGCGCACCGTTTAATTGCGGACAGACACACTGAGGGTTCCGAATCTCAACTCGGCAGAGAAGTGGTTTGCTTTTTTCCCCCTCATCTTGAAGGATGATTTCATTAGTCCAAATAAATACTATTGATCAAAACTGAATATAAGAAATGAAGCCAGCTTGACCTATAGTCTTTGGTGTATTTATCGCTTTAATTCACATAAAGGGAAATATTGGCCCTTATTGTAAAATGTCTGTGACTGCAGTATTACTACTATGTACTTTATTAATCATAGCAATCGAACTATAATATAACAATAACAAATACATTATAATTGCTTTCTCTTGTGTCTATATAGGGTTCACTAAGTTTAGTTTTACAAAATACAAATTGTTGCAATGTACTGTTTAGTCTTATTAACCCTTTATGATATATAAAATATATCAGATATATCTTATCCAAAGTTTTTAAATGCTCACACACTTCAATGCAAGAGATATCCAGCCCCTCAAATGCAGAAGTCTAACTTTTTTTTGCTCTCGGGGGGCTAAAAGCATGGGTTGTCACCTGTTATGCTTGAGATGAGCACATTGATGGAGCTGGAGAATTCGGCCAGATCAACATTTCTGAAGCTCAGCTCGCAAACATGCATGCTTTTCAATCTCTCCTCCTGGGGCTATATTACAATCAGCCAAGTGGAACATTTCTCTCAGGCTTGCTGTGTGTTTTTTTTTTGTAATGTGAATAGTCTTTTTATGATATATAACATTGTGATTCTTTCCAAGTCTTGATGTGAGATGTGAACACAGAATTGTTTTTTTTTTATTCTATCATTTAATGTTCTCTACAATGTCTAATTTGATTCACTTGAACTTAATTAGATTGGTCTGAAGGATCATTTACTGTAACAGTGTCTCAATAACCCCACTGCTGCTCTTGCATCTAGAGGAAATGGTCAAGCATAAGCACGACAGTACTGTTAACACAATAAGATCCCGGCTTAGACTCGAAGTTTAATACTGGAGCTTTACCTTTGTCGAGAAACTCCTCAACATGTTCCTAGGATGGTAGTCTTCTGCTTCAGAATTCCACCGCGTGAGATAGCCAGAGGTGGCATTGACAGAAATCCGCCTATTAAAGGGAGAAGAAGACTGCAGAATGAGACACACGTGGTCTACACCCATTCACCAGATATCAGCCCTTAAACGGCTTGGCTTGGAGTAATGCCAAAGCTTAGTGTAAGTCACATTAAAGCTTGTTCTTCTCTGTTACACCCTATTCAATACTGTAATTGAGAACAGTCTGATATAGGCTAGATAGTTGAATACAAGCGCTTCTATGAACCATTATTCAGCATTAGTTTTCAGTGCCAAAAGTAGTTAGAAGTCTCTACAGTCTTAACGAAGGAGTAGATATCATGTGTCTTTCCAGATTGACAGCATCAGAGTGAGGTGAGGGACTCGGACGAGCCCAGCTTTGTGTTTTGAACCTAAAGCCTGTGCAACACAAACACACTTCCTGTCTTTGTTTTCTCAATTTGTGCCTGGAAACAAATTTCTCAGAAGACCTTTATTACATGTTTTTTTTTTTTCTGGCTTACAGTGACAGAGTTAGACAATCACTTCTGAATAAATTTACACTTTAGGGTAGCATAACTCCGTGTGGTGTGGCTTCATGAAAGAGTTTAGACAAATGGTATGTGGAATGACAACAGCTGTAATGTCTTTTGTTCCTCACTTTTATTGATGATATCTGAAGTGTTAGACAAGACAAAGAATAGAATTAACAGAGTCAAGCAGGAAAAAATAATAGGAAAAATGACAATAAACCAACTATTACTACACATGTTCTTTTTTTTTTTTATTCTGGACATAAATCACTGGTAATGTGTTGTTCAGTAATCTATTCTAAGAACATCAGGCTGGGAATACATCATCATCATAACCCACTGTAAGCTCCTGGAAGAAGTTCCAAGCCACTTACTGTATGTTTTCAGAATTACCCATTATTAGATCTATGTAACCTAGACCTTAATATGAAATTGAATTCCCACAAATGGAATATTATTTGTAATGTATTTTTTTATTGTATCTACTGGGCCTCATTTCCATGTAATATCTTTAAAAACTGGAAGTGCCTTTATTACTAAGAACAGTTTCAATTGTTTTGGCATTTTGTATGAGTACTCTTGGTGTTTCCATTATGTCTACTTACTAGTAATGATTTAATGTATGAAGACATTCAGGGTGGCATGATGGCACAGCGGTCAGCATTGCTCCCTCGCAGGGCTGGGGCCCTGGGTTGAATTCCTGGGGTGCTGTCTGTATGTTCTCCCCTTGTTTGTGTGGGTTTCCTCCCACAGTCCAGAAACATACTGGTATGTTAATTGGCTCCTGGGAAAACTGGCCCTGTGGTGAGTGTGTGCATTACTGTGTGCCTGCCCTGCACTGGGCTGGCGTCCTGTCCTGGGTGAATCCTGCCTGGTGCCTGTTGCTTGCTGGGATGGACTCTTGCTCCCCAGCAACGCTGAATTGGAAAAAATAGTTGATGGATGGATGGGTTAAGACATTGAAAAATATGTGTGCTAGTTTATAATTAAATGTTAAATAAAATAAAACACTTTTATGTTTTGTGAATATCTTTCATTTTGTCAGAGTAAATTATTTGTATTAGTAAGAAGATAATCAATTTAAGAATTATTTCTAGAAGCATAGTTATTTGAGGTCTTTTTTTCCCCAAAGCTATTGAACTAAATAGTTTATCTATATGCATATTACCTTATAAGAAAATTGTTTCTGCCAGATGAACTGTAAGTATTACTAGGGTTTTGAATGAAATGGGCTAACAAGATTAGCATTATTTTCAGTTGTGTGAGCCTGTCCTTCAATTTAATGGAAAAAAAATCACTTAAGCATGGTAACAGTTTTATTTAGCCTAAAATAGCATTGATGCATATAAATAATGAAATTCAGTGGTTGTAGCTTCAGTTCCTCTGGAAGAAAATGCAGCCAATTCGGAAGAGATTATTTTACACATTTCTGGATCCAAGTGGAAAAAAAAAGATGCTAATTACGTTCTGCACACACACATCTTTCAACATGGATGTTACAGAGTTGCTAATTTCAACTTGCGTTTGACTTAATCATGTTTTATTTCACAGAATTATGACAGCATGTCATTAGTTATTATTAAACAACTTGCCTCCTTCTCTTACTAGATGAATACAGCTGAGCAGAATCAGGAACATGAACAAGGCTGGTTTCAGGCACGTCCCGGGCCTCAGAGGCTGGTGTCTCTCTTTAAAGCACAAACACCAGCAGCTGGGAGAAGCTCTTATATTGGTTCATACGAGCAAGTAATTAGCAGATTGAAATTGTTACAATCTGAGACACAGCAGCAGGTTCAGCTGCCCTGAATGCCAGTATAAACAACATTTCCTTTTCCCCTTTCACAGGGCTGACCATCCTGCAAGCAGACAGGATCCTAAATGTTCTAAAACGTCAGGACTTTACCAAGGTTAGTTATTGTACAGGCTCATTTAAGTTCAATAAAATGTAAACTTTTAAGTCTGCAGAAATATGACATTATCGTATGTCATTGAAATAGAATCAATTTTATTTACAATGATATAATGTATATTGGCAGCTGTAGTAGTATGCTGAAGTGAAATTGAAAGGAAAACGAGCATTAATGTTTTATAGATGATTAAAGATATTTTTCAAAAAGCATGCCAGATTTTTTTTAAGAGGGTGAGCAACTCTAGCCTCATGACTGGATTCAAGAAAATAATTCACCTCTCCAGGATGTGAAAGAAAGACAGATAATGTGCGACTTTTGCCCTGCTTGTTTAAAGATAACGATGTTATGAGGCGCGCGTTTTGCTGAGAAAACAGTCAAGTGTCATAATTCAGAGTTTAATTCCACACTTCCCTTCACCTCACGTGTACAACAGCTCTTTGACACATTCTAAATGGCTGTTATTAATTGATGTGGCTGATGCTTTTAGGGAAAACAACTCACAGAAATCTTGGCGTTTTGTAAGCGTAGGTTCTTGGGAACTTTAGCGGAGCATTCTGGATGAAGTACTGGACCAGCTCAAGAGTAACAGCTCCACACGGGATTTGAACCCACCACCTTTCCAATGAGATAGCTGGACAATTAAATAAACACTTGAGTGATAAAGATCCAGTTTATTTTCTACAACAAGGGAGGAATGTATTTCATTTGGAATGCTTGATAGCAACAGTTTAGAGTCAGTTACTTGACTTTTATACATTCAGTCTCTAAGCATTTCATATTTCTGTAGATGTGCCAGCATGTTTCACAGAAATTTAAAGAGGTACTCTCTGGGCCCATTTCTCAGAATATGAGATACAGATGGTAAAGGGATCTTGAAAGCACACTCCCTCTGAACATCAGTGACATTCCCTGGAGAGATACTGTATATTAAGTAAAAAGACCTTGGGAGTGCGAGGAATCCCTTTGTCCTTGTGTCAGAATTCAAGAAAATGTGCTCTGTTTCTTTATTGGCGATACTAAGACTGTCACATATACAAAATAATAATACAAAGAAAAAACAGGAGTCTTCCTCTTTCGAGAAACTTGTGTGAAATAGTCATTTTTCTCGCAAAGAAAAGGTTGGGATGGAAAATCCTTCTGCTCACATACAAATCTACACATTTTTCACTACATCTCCTGGATGTATTTTGTCATTTTGTGTTTCATCACAACATTCGGATATAGCTTTTCCTGAGAGTAAACATGTCTAATTAATTTACTATGGTGTGGACTAAAGTTAATAGCTGGTTAGACTTCCAAAAGGGAGAAGAACGGCTTCTGAGTTCTTTTTCACAGCCATACTCAATGATTACTGCTAATGTATTTACAAAATATATTTTACAAATGTAAACATGTTCAGGGATCTTTATGCACTCACTACTTAGGATTCTACCGTGATATTTCAATCCAAATTAAATAATAATATTTGAAAGAACACAGTGTCTAGCAAAGGTATTCAAGCACTTGTGCAGGTTAAACATTCAACAATATTCGTTATATACACAACCTGTTCCACACATCCAAAGCAAAAAACAAAAATAAAGATGCAAATGTACAAGTAATGTGAAAGAAAAACGATCACTTATCATTGTGCTATTGTGCCCGGGGTGCTTGATACGGCTCACGGCCTTAAAAAGAGCGAACAGCCAGGTGCCATGTGCTGATTTCACCACTAGAAAGCGCTGCTGCAATATTATTACTGTTCCTGTATTTGACTCGGGCCTTTCTTCAAAATTGTTTGCAAAGGATAAACTTATTTTTGAAGTTTCGGATAATTCAAGTGTAATAACTTTATTCAATAAAAAAATGGATTTCTGGATGTTATATTGTGTGGACATCATAACTGTGAATTGGGATAATAACAGTAAATGCTTGATGTCATGCAGCAGACTGTATGTTTATAGTCCTCACAAGTTTTATAAATCAAAAGCATTAAAAACAACACACAGATGGTAAGTGAAACCAGTTAATTACACATGTAGTTAATTTATGGTCTAAGTCAGTAGCATTAGGTCCATTAGGGGCCAGAAATTGGGTACCTAAATGAGCTGTCCATGCTGTGGTAAGTCTAGTGTGGAGGAAATGAAGTGTATACCTCCCAGTGGCCTGGGATAGTGAGAAGCAATGATTAACCTGAATTAATCAGAAAAGCACTAGAATGTGTTTTAGAAAGTGCCTGACCCATTTGGGAAGGTTCATTGTGTTCATTACCAGCACTGCAGTGGGTACCTCCGCCCAGGCTTGTGGGTTTGTTACAAACTCCCCTTGAGAACCGAGCCGCTTTTAGAACTGAATTTAAAAATGTGCACAGGGCACATATCACAACACATGCGTCTTATCATGTGCCCCCTGCTCAATATTGTGATTCAATTGTTTGGGTTTTTTTTTAAATTGAGACCAAGGTTATTTTACTATATACTGTATGTCTAAAAATAATTTTACCACTGACGCTGACAGTAATAGTAATAGTAAAAACAACTGTTAGGATGAATGGCCTTTTCTAAAATGATCAAGCTCTGTGAAGCAAATGGGTTGTACGTAAGCCATTAGCTGTTTGTCTGCTTTTGCTTTGTGAGAATTGCTCCTGTGATGGAGGGTGCTGTCGCCGTGCAGTCTCGCTATCTGCAGACTGAATAAAAACTGATTCTGTTAAACTTCCTCTCTTGGGTTTTTTGAAGACTGGTTTGGGTTCTCACAAATAGTTTTCAAAGTTTTTTTTTCCAATTTGTCAATAACGGAATTGTTTGCAATGATTTAGGATAGCACTCGGATCCAACAAATCGATACCGGTTCAGTCATGCAGAGCAACTGCTGTGGACAGTTGATCCATAAGAAGCAACAGTTGGAACCCTGTATCTAACTACATAGTGCAAGACTTTTATTCACTGAAGGAAAATATTTATTCTTATTTCCACCTATCTCAATTGTTAATCATACCAAATTACAGGCACTACATTTGAATAAACGACTGATTTGCTCATGGATAGCCCCAGTTATACTGTATACCCTATATATACAGTATTTAGACTAGACAACTAACAGCCCAGTGGTAAAAAATACATTAAAATGGCAGTTGTAATGTATTGCAAAAACATCAGGGTACAAAAGAGACAACACCATCCGGCCCTTTTTTGCTCATTTAAAGTGGACTATATTAAGCAAAGAGGTCACAGAGACCACAATTGTAGCAGAAATTGTGTAGTTGCTGTGCATATACCGTAGCATCATGGAAATTAGGAAGAGGACCACCACGAGTGCTGCCATATGCTGTATTTAGAGCTGGTTTATGAAACAATCTGTGATGGGAATCTGTGATTGGTGTCAGTAGTGGGATGGGATAGCCCTTCGCTGAGGACGGCGAATTAAGCGGGGGAGAGTGTAACGCATACGGCCGCCATTACAGGTTGTGCGAGCCAGCTTGCCAGCGCGGTGACATCACTGCCCTTCCCTGTGAATAGCAGGGACCTCAGCCGGCGGGTCGAGGGGAGATTTCCCTTTAGCTCAGCCGGCTGGTTCCCTGTTGAGTGACACTGGAAGCCCGGGTTTGAGCCCCAAGGGTTGGAGGGCTGACCTGAGGGTCAAGCGGTGAGGGTGCATACCGAATGAACCTGAAAGCGCTACACAATATAAATACACATTATGAAGAAGGATTAAACAGAGTAAACAAAGATGAAGTGCGCACCGCTTTCATGTTTTTACATTTCGAAACAGTCTGCAAATACGCCTTTACACCTATTTTAAAACGTTCAGACGTCGGACTCTTCCCAGACCATTTCACTCTGCGTGTATAATAACGTGCCCGTATAATAATTAAGTCCATTACAAACGATATTCTTGTATTACTGTATTTCCTATGGGATTGAAATTTAACATAACATCTATTCCTTTAAAACTAACATCAACATTGGCCTCCTTTTTAATATACATTTGCCAATCAATCCAGAAGGTTTCTACCATAGGACACAACCAAAATAAATGTCGAATAGTTTTAGGGTTGCTTTCACACCCTTAGCGCTCACAGGCCCCGCGTACCGCCCCTATTTGACTAGGCCTCACATCCGGGCACCGCGGTGGGAGGCTGCAGCGCCGCAGACCGCCTGTGAACATGGCCGCCGTGGCGAGATCGGCTTCCACGTCCAGCAACCCGGCCGTCAACAACGCCGGGTCGGAGACCCACAACGGCGAGCAAGAGGACGGGCAGAACCTGTGGTGAGTAGTGCACATACTCGGGGCGCCGGGGCAGCCTCTCCTCCTCCTCCTCCTTCTTGTTTTTCTTTTGCGGGGCAGGAAAGTCTGAAGGCGAGTGGGTCAGTTGCAGTGATGAGCCCCATCAGTTTGGATGGCAGTTCGCCCTCATCGCTGTCCGTTTGTGTGCAGGTCGTCTATCCTGAGCGAGGTTTCAACGCACTCCCGGTCCAAATTGCCATCGGGGAAAAACGTCCTTGTTATGGGTAGGTGTCGTTTTTACCTGCTAAGGGGATGCTGTTTCAAATACGAGTGTCTGGTGTCTGTTATCTTTTCGCTGGCGTGGCTTGAGTCTGTTGTCTCATCCCCTCTTAAGGATGATGCATCCGCTACTGTACGGTTCTTGTGCTCTTTTTTCTTTGTGATAACATAAAAAGAGACTTGGCATGTTCGTGGACAGTTTGTGCACGGATCAAAAACCTTTTACTTTCTACCTGCAAGACTGATATGTGACTTGTGTTTTTTATGACCGTTAAATAGAAACGTCCTCTATTTTTGTCTGTAATACTGAAGAGTCAGCTCGTTAAATATCCCTTCCAAGGTAGCACGTTCACCCCTCTGCTGTTTTTAGAGGATGTATGATCATCTGCCAGTGTATTAATAGTGGGCATCGCTTCATCTAAGCCTCTCATTCATTACTCTATGAAGTATACATCGATGTATCTTATGTTTTGCGGTACATAAGAGTTATATGACTTGTTTTTTTTTGTTTTGGACGATATTGCAATGCAGCCACAATTAAATTAGTAATGGTAATTTAATGAAATCGCTTAAAATAATTAATTGTCCCTGCCTGTAGAATTTTATAAGCCAGTTGAGTCAGGTTTAATTGTATTATAAATGCTAATTAGTTTCATTAATCTTATGCAGTGAAAAGTAAGGCTGTTTTGTGAAGCACAGCTGTAAAGTCATGCTTGTCTATTCGGAGTAAAGGCAGTGACTGCTCAGCATGTTTCTTGGTTGTACATTTCTTCAGGTGAAGATGGGGCTGGTAAAACCACTTTGATTGCGAAACTTCAGGGTATAGAAGAGTACATGAAGGGAAGAGGTCTGGAGTACTTATACTTCAGTGTGCATGATGATGACATCGATGGTAAGTATGAATTACCTGTGTTTCACTTGGCATGTCAGTGCTCAGAGTACTATGTGGTTGGTTCATGGGATGAAAGTATTTCTTAGCATAGAGTTGGGTAAATGCTGAGCTTGGGTGTTCAGAATAATCCATTTATAGACTTTGTGTTCAAGGCTACGAGTACAGTAACTGAAATTCTTCATTAGCCCTTGGCCCTGTAAAACTACATTATTTCTGTTTCAGGTGAAAAATATCCTTGACAGAATAACAGATGCATAGACAGGCATGTCTTCTGTGTTACTTAAAAATAAATGAGCCTTTTGTCGCATTGTCACTTACAACAGCTCAGCTTAGTGCAGAGTAGAGACTGTGCAGTAACCGCTCTCTGTGGAAAAATAAGTTTCCCAATGTCCACTTTAAATTATTGAACCCTTTAAACAATACTTACATTCCCCGTTCTTACACATACCACGGCCCTGCAGTCATCCTACCTTTTCTATTATTACTTTGAAAGGCAACACTTTCCTTTTTGACTGTGCCTCGGTCATGTATTTTATCTTGGTCTTTGATATATCTGACAGGTGAGTCAAAACATTTGCACAAATAATTGTAACTAAACTGATTGCAGACAAAAAGTTTTTTGATCTACAAAAGTTACTTTTTTCCCCCCCTGATTTTCGTTTTCAGATCTTACCAGATGTAATGCGTGGATCTTGGATGGTGACCTGTATCATAAAGGCCTCCAGAAATTTGCAGTGTCTGCTGACAATTTATCAGATACTCTAGTACTGTTTGTTGTAGACATGTCGAGACCTTGGACATCCCTGGACTCTTTGCAGAAATGGGCCAGTGTAATTAGAGAGTACATTGACAAACTGAAGATCCCACCTGAAGTGATGAAGGAAATGGAGCAAAAATGTAAGTCTGCAAAATATTCCTTCTGCTGACAGTTTGTAGTGTAGTATTTCCTTCAGATCTGCTGCTTGGTAATAGTCTGTTAGTCTGCGTACTTGTTAACGTCGCCTTTTTAAATCCAAAGTCAGCAAAACGCTCACCACAACATCTCCATGCACATTTAATTACTGCAGGAAATCAATCAACTATTGACTGTTCCACCTGAGACTTTTTATTTTGTGGTCATAGTAAATAACTTTTAATTTTCTTTGAATATTCTTGGAAGTATTTTATTTTTTTCTAAAAATATTATTCTGGTCCCATTGCCCGTAGTCACTGTAGTTACTCGTCTGTCTGAAGCAGGTGTGTCCGTCATGTGCTAACTCAATCTGATTTCCTGTTGATGCAGTGGTGAAACAGTTTCAAGAATATGCAGATCCAGGAGCTGACCTCACTGTTTCTCCCCAGAGAAGAAACCCATCTATGCCCGATGGAGATGATGAAAGCATTGTCTTGCCTCTTGGTGAAAATACACTTACACATAATCTCGGTGTACCAGTTATAGTAGTTTGCACAAAGGTGAGACCACATAACAGCTCTTAAAGAGCTTTATCATAGTAGACAATGTTTTATGTGACAACTTATTTGCTTTTGGGGTGACTGAAAAAGCAGAAAAACATATTTTATGTTCTTACCATAACCTATTTATTATTTAAAGCTGTAATTAATATTTTACAAAGTTTTACGATAGATATCTTTAAGTATCGTTATTTTCTACATCATACTGTATATTAATCTTTGTCAGGTGAATGAAATTTTTAATTCAGTATACACAAAATCCTGTGTGTCTAGTTTTCAGCGTTATAAGTAACACAGATATGCACAAAGCAAAGTCAAGGAGTTCAGTGGTTTACATTTTGTATTAAAACATTTTATTTATAAACTGCAGCATCACTTTGAAGAATCAAAATGGAGTCTGACATATTGAGAAACAGCCGCATTATGGTTGAGTGCACTCAGTCTTAGAGCTATTCGTTAGTGATGGTTTTCACCGCTTACTTGCGACTAACTGGAATTTGGATTTTCTCTCCCTTGCAGTGCGATGCCATTAGTAGCTTGGAAAAGGAACACGACTACAAAGATGAACATTTCGACTTCATTCAGTCGCATATTCGTCGGTTTTGCTTGCAATGTATCCTTTCAGAAATCTGGCTTTCATAGATTCCAATGACATGTATGTAGCAGGAAGCTACTTATTATATCAAGAATACCGGTTCCCAGTCTGTTGAAAATGTAAGGATGTTACACTTTTAGAATGGATTTTAATATGCTGATTGAACACGTGAGGGAACACTTCCTGAACAGAAAAGCATTTTAGTTTTTATACAAGAGAAGTAAAGAGAAGCCTGGTGAGTTTAAAAGGTGTAGTTCCCAGTTTTATAAGTTTCACATTTCAATAATTTTTGCTTTTATAACACCTGAGTGATTGCAACGGCCAGTGTCTGTGCAGGATCTTATGACGGCACACGACAGTGGCCAACCCGTACAAGCACCCTCAGTCTCCAGTGAAGTTATTTATGGTGTTGTTAATTGTATTATATTGTTAAAGTATTGACACATTACCACTTGCTCAGGTTATTGAGCTTTAATATTGTGTCGCATAGGTGTAGTTTAATAACCTGTCGCACATGATCAGTTTGCTGTGGAAGCCAGGGTGGGGAGTGTGAAAGAAGTTGGGACCCTGGCTTCTTTCAAGACATGACCTGGGATCGGTCATACAGCTGGTGTGAAATGGCATCATTGTTTTAGGAACCCTTCTGCGGGGGATAGCAGGGGTTCAGGAGGGGTTCGTTATGAAAATGTTTTCCTTCACACCGGCTCACCAGATGGCGCAGCGCTAATATACACTTCAATGAAGGAAAATAAAAATCTAGATTTATTATATAAATATATTGTCCATAGATTGTATGGGTTTCCTTTCAACTTACCCGCTCAAATTGTGGAAAAGGATGCGGTGTTTATGTAAGTGTCATCTAAAAAAATGTCAAGATTTTCTCTGTTACATTTTGTTTTATCGGGGACACTAAAAAGGATGGAATTTAACGAAGGTTACTAAAAAGAAAATCACTGCTTAATTAAAATACATCTTAACATTTGAGATAATTTAAATTGTGAGCATGTTCAAAGTTAGATTGTTGAATGTGCATTCAAAGTGGGACTTATTTGTACCCATAGTGCTCAGGTTGAAGAGAGATTTTAAAAAAGCTTTGCTATATAAAACATTTGCTGTATTGGTCAGATGTTTACTTGTTTTGTTTTTTTAGTCCAGCAGGGTGGGACAATGAAAAAAAGATTGCCATCCTCCATGAGAACTTTCAGTCTTTAAAAGCAGAAGACAACTATGAAGATATAATAGTTAAGCCACCTGTTAGAAAGGTAAAATACAATTTCAGATCTACAATACGTTAGTTATGCATCAGGCTTTTCTAAATGCTTCAGAATATGTCTGCATTAGATGATGATGATGATAATAATACATTGCACTTAAATAGTACTTTTCATTCTGGAGGATATTAAAGCACTTTACATATAGACAGTGACCCACTTGGTCTACCACAGTAGACCCCACCTGGGTGACTCACAGCAGCCATTGTGCCAGTGTCCCCATTACACAGCAGGTAGTGAAAGTGAGTGAAAGTCATTCACTGAGGTAAGGGCCAACTATTCTGGAGGCCAGCTTGTGCAAGCCCATGGTGCATGGGGGGTTAACACCCCTACTGTTAACATGGCCATTTAACATCCCATCCGCAGAACATTCTCTTCTACTCCAGGGGTCTCCAAGCCTGAGCCTGGAGATCCTGAGTCTGGCACTTTTTTTTATAGGTGACCATTATACCATCAATTCCTAGAAACATGGAACACTTTATGATCAGTCAAACTGCTGATTTGTCAAATTAATTTAGAGGTCATTTCTAAAATCATAATACCCATCAGATTGCTCTTAATTGAGCAATTAACTTGAACTGAATACATGAAATACTTAGTTGATAACTTCCAAGTGTTATTGGAGGTGGGACTTGATAATCTTTAAAACAGATGATTTAGGCAATCTTGTCGCTGTGATTTGTTTTTATTTTCCAGTTTGTTCATGAAAAAGAAATCGCAGCAGAAGATGATCAAGTGTTTCTCATAAAGCTGCAGGTAAGAAAAGTGTAGTGTGCATGACCTTCTTCAGATTTCTGTTTCACATTGAGGCTACCAGTACTGTATGTAAATGCCAAACCTTTCACAGAACCCTAAATGATTTTAAAATAATTAGCATTAATATTGCAGGAAGCAAATTTTATTTTGAACTGAAAAGGATTATGATTTTGATGTGAAATATTCAACTTCACCTTTTGGAGTAGAACTGCAGTGTGAAGCGTGAGCTTGTTTTTGTGAATGGAACTTCGGTTCATTGGGACTGCGCGAATCTAACGGTCCACGCAGTGATCTCAATCCTAAGCCCAGTCTTTTCCGACTCGGCGGCTCTACTGAGACCCTTCCACAGCATAACAGTTTGGGAAGTACTGTCTTAAGCGTTGTATTATTATTATTATGGTAAAAGTGGTCTTTAAGGCAATACACACCTTGACGTCTGTATCTATAGAAAACCGCATCGTGTTCATGAACTCTGAAATGAATAGCGCTCAACTCTGAAATTTATTTTATAAGAAGGACAGTCTGATATTTCTCTAGTGTAGACCTACGTTTTTTAAGGTTACTTGTTTATTTTTTAATTAAGCTTGATGTGTAGTTTAAGGTCTAATGTGTGGGGAGCACGAACAATTTAAAGAAGTGGTAATATTGAGTGGCCATGGTAAATGGTGACTCACCAGTTCACTTGTATGTCTCTGAAAAAATCTGGGAAGAAAAAGAAGAGAGCATTCCAAAACAGTGCAATATCATTTTATATCCAGTAATATGAAATGAAAATGTTGTATGAAAGCCCTTTTTTGCCTTTCATGGATAGAACAAGGTTAGCATCATTTATCATGGCATGCTTAGAAGTAACATGACAATGGCTTTATCTTCTTATTTCCAATGAGTTGCTCCAGTTCTCTGCTATACATCGTCACTGTAGGAAGAGCTGTGCAACCTCTGGCCCGTACCATCCACTACTTTACAATACTGGGATATAACCAGCTCCTTGATCTCGAAAATGATATGCTAATGACCAATTAACGAAATTTAGGATCTAGTGGCAAAATTTCTGTAATACTGAGGATTACAGGAGATGCAGGTTAGGTAGCCTGTTGTATCGTAATTCAAGACCTTCCAGTGATTTCGTATCCTGCCACCTTGTCTGCCAAAAAGAATGGAAGTGCTACATTGCGTATTGATTTTGGATTGCCTCCTGTATTGACAGATTCTGAATGCGTGAAATGTACTTGCATTAATGTGGTATCTTTCTTTTCAGTCCCTACTTGCAAAGCAACCTCCTGTCGCTTCTGGAAGACCAGTGGTCAGTATGTTTTCCTTTAAGGGTAATCGAGCGCATCTTTCCCTTTTTAAATTAATGCAAACATTAAACGGTGTAAGTCGAACAGTATTGTCTATCTCAGATCTTTTCAAAATAATTGTATGTTTTTAGTTTTAAAACTATTCACACATCAGCGTGCAGTATTTTACTGATCCCCTTTGTCTTTGGTGACGGAGAAGGTGCTTCCTGTGGTCTCTTGAAAGGTCTGAGAACATCTCAAGGTCTGGACTTTCAACCATTCCACCCAGTAGCTTCTTGCTCCTTCAGTTTACCTGGTTTGCACTTGGGACTGTTTTTCTGAATTCTTACCACGAATATCCAGTTGGCCAGAGGTGTAGAGTGTTGGCCAATCATGAACATTGATTATATGCCCCATTAGCCATTTGGAAGTAGTGATGTTAGTGTGTTTTGAGCTGTTATCCTGCTCGGGAGTCTGTTTGAAGCCCGAAGGGAGCTTCATTGCAGCAGTAATCAGGTGTTACACTTGAAATACCTTAGAGGGGAAAAAAGCCCCAGAGTTAGATGGATCCGTGCCTATACTTCATATGAGGCATGTCATTCTGCAGCATGATCTTTACCTTCCTCTAGAAATCATTCTGTAAATGAAATTGCCCAAAAGCTTTCATCTACTACTGTGTCTTTTGGTCCTGTAGGATTTGGGAGTCCTCTGGTTTCTGTTGTGCAGATTTCTTCTGGCTTTATTCTTCTGTGGAGCTATGCTACAAAAAACAGATTTCTGAGATGCCAGAGTTTTTTTTTTTTTATTTGAAGACTTGTTAAGATGTCCTTGGGGGTGAATTATCTTCACAGACCACCTTCTTGGGTTTTGATGGTGGGGTAACAACAAGTGTGCTAACATCGAGATTTAGGTGATCGGCACCTCAGTCAAAACTGAGATCTCATACACTGTTTTTTTTATAGCTGTCACTGGGTTTGCTGTGATCACTTGTAGTCTAGAGCTCCTTAGATATTTGTTCAAGTCTCTGACCTGCTCTGTGACGAAGTAGTTTTGAGTGTTTTGCTTCTGTGGTCATCTTTCTTGAATACCCAGTGGCAATCTTGGGACCTTCCAAAAGTTTCTACAAACATTCTTGGTTTCTTTTTTTTTGTGAAACTCCCCCAGACAACTAAGGAGGCATTTTCCAACAAATGTGGATACATTTGAAAACAGAGAGTTGTTAAACACAGATAAAACTTGTGGTGTCCAGTGCAGATAGTCGTACAGTTTTTCGTGCTTTTATGTATTTTTGCCGTTACTGGAAGTATTTGGAATGAAGAGCTGCGCCAATGTACCTTGGCTGCAAAGAAATAAGTAAAGTTTGCATTTTTTCTTTCTGCATTTCAGAGATTAATTAAAGTTTCAGCTGTTCTGTAACTGAAAGTACACTTGACTTTTTATCAAAGACCAGTTGATCTCTGTTGAGGGCATGACTAAATTAAAGCCACCTGTATGGAAAACGTTTGTAATGGGTTTCATATCAAGAGAGATGTGTGACCAACTATATCCATATTAGGCAGATCTCAACAGCGTTCTTGTGGGTTTTTTTTAAGAATGGAACTCTTCTTTAAAATTTTTGTTTAGGATGCCACCAACAGAGGCCCTGGAGGTTCTCCACGAACACCAGTTCGTTCTGGATCCAGTAACGTGGCCAGCGTCATGCCAGTTCCAGCTAACGCCAAGAAGATCGACCCCAACATGAAAGGTGTGGAAATGAAATATGTGGTGGATGCATGAGAACAAGTGACATCCTTTCAGATCTGTTGAAACATGTAGAAATTCATTTTAAATGCCAGTTTACACATGAACGTCTGTATGATTTGAAATGTTTGTTTTTTTTTTGATGGATTATAGCTGGAACCACAAGCGAGGGCGTCTTGGCAAACTTCTTCAACAGCCTGTTGAGTAAAAAGACCGGCTCTCCGGGGGCTGGAGGCGGCAGTCCAGCAGGGGGTGGTAGCTGTGTCCCTGGATCAGCCAAGAAATCAGGTACTGCACGTGACGGCTCGGCGTGTTTTTTGCACGTAGGCTAAAAATCAAGCTAGACGGGACAAATGATGTAGAAGAATAGGAGTGAAAAAATGTTTAAACTTTCTTGTTTATAAGGTTTGCTTCCTAAAGGTTGACTGACCTCAAAACAGGAACCCACCTCCTCTTCAGTGGCCAACATAGGAATACTTGCCGACAATACCATAATGGACATTTATAAGCTTCTGTTCATAGGGAAGTAACAGGGCAGGGGTCTGTGTTGTGATTAGTCTGTGGCTTTTAGTTAACTTTCTTTCACCTTTTTTTGGTTTAATTTGTCTTGAAGTTATAATTAGAGTCCCCTGCTCCCTTAGTACATACACTGAGGACTGCACGATTAGAGCCAATGTCGGGGCGTTCTGTAAGGAAGGCTTTGGAGCCTTTTGTTGGACTGCAGGACTCGGCTCCACTTCCATCATCTCCAGCTGAATCTTTTCCTTTCTTCAAGGCCATGTTGTTCTGCTATATTAGAACCTTTAAACTTTCACTGTAATTTTAAAAGCAATGTAAACTAGGTTTACTTTTTTTTTTCAGAAAAAATGAACATTTTTCAGGCAAAAAGCAAATTGCCCTATTGTAGAGGGAAAAAACATTTCTCATATGCAGCAATTTAGCTCATTGCAACACCCTTTCAGCAAGATATTTAAAGGGTAGTTCATGAAATTGAATGAAACCTTTTTTTCCTGTTACATTTTGTTGTAACTATCATACTTTTATATTTTTAGTCAAAGTCTGATTTGTTTTAATTTCTTTTATTTCTTCCAACTCAGAACTCTTTTACTCCAGATTAGCTCATTTTAGGCACAGTGTCTACAATGCATGTGCTTAATGCACTTTAAAAATTGTGTTGGATTAAGCATTCATTTTTAATTTAGATTTTAATAGCATGAGTTTAGATAAACATTTCCTGTCTATTCTGCCATTCAGCCATGAGTACGCTGGGTTTATGTGCAGTGTGTTACAGCCTGTCATGTTAAAATTCATTGTGTTAATGTAGCCTCACCCTCTGTCACAGTTACAGGATGCTGGCCCCGTTAAGGTCAGTGTTTGAGTAACGTTCTTGCTTGCACTAAATACATTTAAAGAGCCACTGACCATTATCATGCAAGCAGAATCCTTCATTTGTTCCCCTCATCATATAATTTGTTCATACTGCTGCTTGGCAATACATCTGCATGTTCCTTATCATATCCTTGTCATACACATCTTTGACTCCTTAGTGTTACTGCAGGCATGTGTGACTTCCCTGCCTTCATAAGCATCACGTTTGTCTTCCTTTGCAAAAGTATTTTCTGTTATCTTAAACTGTTCCAGGGCTTATTGCATCTTGACTCCTTGTGTTCTGTACATCTGTGTCTCCATTTTCTTGTCTTTGATGATCATTTTTGTTCTTTTGAGCTGCATTTGCCTTTGCTTCTTCTGTTGCATCTGTAGCTGTTTCATGCACATTTAACTGAGTAGTTTGGCATCGGTGCTTGTTGTTGTGTGCATTTCACAGCCGGGATTAACCATCGGGTCTTCCCTATCCTGTTAGGATTTACTGGTGAAAACGCTTTGCTCTACTTCCTATTATGGCTAGATAATGCTGTTGTTTTTAACACCCAAGCATACAATGTTTGATTTTTGTCTTTCTTTGAATACAAACAGATTAGTTTTTGTAGTAGTTTTGTTTCTGAGTGCTTCATATTAAACATTGAAAGTGCCAAGCTTTTAAAAAGAAAGATGAACTTTTCCTTTATAGAAGAGGGTTTTCCTGGAACATGAACAGAAGTACAGAACTTAATCTGAACTTGCCTCATCAGAACTAAAACAATATGAGGAAATTTTTAATTACATCTTATTTTTTTTTGGTGTAGCACAATGAGATTTTCCTGTTTTTATTCTTGGTTTAGGAAGGTTTTAACTCTGGGATGCTTTTGTGAATGAAGGAATGCATGGAATAGCCTACCTCCCTGTAGACTGTTTCTGACTACATTCTGGGGCATTAGGTGCATGATTGTATACTAACTGTGACTTGTTCTATTCCAGTGCAAAAGCTTGGCTTGACAGATGTGCAGGCAGAGCTTGATCGAATTTCAAGTAAACCGGAAATTGAAGCGTCTTCTCCAGCAACTCCAACATCTCCAGCAGAAGACGATGAATCCTGAAGACAGCAGCAGAGCCTCCTCACTTACTATCCGAGTCTGTCTTCCTTTTTCCTCGACGCGTTACTGCGGGCCACTGAGTACAACCAATTACACAGACTATCTTTAAAGGACAGGTGTACCATTGTGTGCTTGACTCATTAATGTCCTGTCTGTAAGGGAATTCTGAATAACTAGCAGCAAGGTTAAAGATGAAGGATTGCATATGGAAATGTGAACACTGGCCCACTAATGCCTTCTGTGTCTGGTTTACAGAGTGTTATTTATTACTATGAATCTGATGGTAATCACTGGATTTTTTTTTTCTTACTCTTGTTGATTGAAGACCAAGGAGTCCAAATTCGAATAGTACTTTAACAGACAAGAGAAATAGATTTAGGTGGACCTAACTGGATATACTCCAGTTGGCCAAAGGCAGAAATGGGAAAATATTTTTCAGGAAAGGTTACTTAAAATCTCAAAGAACACTAAGTGTTGAGTAGACACATTGTATTGTAGATAATACAATTTGGAATGTTTTAAAAGGTGATTGGAAGAAAAATGAATTCCAGAAACCGGAAACTGTAAAGTGTATTAAGCACTATAAGTGAAAATTCAGCTATTTTGCCCTTGCACTTCTGAGGTACCTTGTTAAAGTTATTTGAACTTGGGAAGTAACAAAGTAATGCACTACATTTGTGGGTTTTTTTTGCTAGAACTAATTACCTCTTGTTCTTTGGCACTGAATTGACAAAAAGATACTATACATTTGTACAGTCCGAGACTGCTTAGCTGCTGTATAACGGGAAGAAAGGGGCAGAGGTCAGCCTCATCTGAAGAATGTATACTTCGCAACCTGCAAAATGGTTGGTCCTGTTATTTCAGATAATGTAGTGATGTTTCTATTCATCAGGTATGTAATCCTGTAATAAAGTTGTATTTATTCTCAGCACTGGATTAATTCACTTTTTTTTCCCACAACCTGACACCAAAGGGTCTGGAGGACCTGGTGAAATTCTGCCTGCAGGAATGGTCCATCATCCCCCTGTAGAACGTGTCAGAACCTCATGGCGCACTTCAGTGTAATCCCTGCCAGAGGAGGATTTACAAAATACTAACTACAGGAATGGGAACAAATGGTGCTCATGTTCATCAATTATCCATGACAAATATCACTTTGCAGTCCTATTAAAATGATAGCATTTTATATACTTTCATTGGGTATGTGAATAAATCCTGAGGGTACTGTATATCAGTTTTATAGCATGTTTGTATCTATTACTGGTGTTGGTCAAGTTAGTCAAGCAAGACTCGTTTCCATCTAGATGATTGATTCTGTTTCCCAAACCTTCCATGTAATAGATCTAATGTAGGACCTCTTGATGTATACTCTGGTTTTGTCAGCCTTTTTATGGCTGGGCACAGCACTGGCAATTTTCCAGTCCTTGGGTGTTAACCCTCTGCCAAAAAAGAAAACCGATAGAAGAATTTTGTTAATGGCCTATGAATATCTCCTCTGAAGTACAAATAGTGTTTCTAGTACCTGAAACACTGATGCCTTGTCTAACAATACTGTTTAATATAAAACTTTATCCTTCCTTAGACCGGACCATGTTGAGATTTCTTCGGCGATTAACACCTGGGTTAAAAAATCACTTTAATACATCAGCCATTTCTCGTTCACGGTGTTTGAATGTGGAAAATCTCTTTCATTTTATGCTGTTACTGGTCTTACACGGATGCCTTTCAGAGTGTTACTGCTTAGTATGCTTCTTTTCCTCAGGGCTGCCAAAATGAAAGTTAACCTTCCCAGGTTAATCTACCATTACGTCTTTGGACTGGGGGAGCCATCCGGAGCACCGTCAGAAAGTGAGCCTAACATGAAGAAAATTAAAAATGGACGATTAAACGACCCCCAGAACACACAACGGCACAAAGACTACCGGGCAGAGGAAAGGGAGCATTACAAAAGCCTGAAAGTGAAATCACTGGGCTTGTCAACGAACAAGTGTCAGCCAGGCTGCTCCACAGCAGCCGGAAGCGTGGCGGTGTTCCGTCCCCAATACGGTTCCGAGTCGGAAGTGCGAAATCGAAACTTAGTTCTCTTTGCGGAAGCGATCAAGGGCCAGGGGAATTACGTTTAGGATACAAGTCTCTCGAAATTTTGCTGGGAGCAACAAGCGCTAAATACATTTTATTGTAAAAAAAAAGTACGTCTCACTGTTTTGCACCATTGAGATTCAGGTACGTAATTGTATGTTTTCTTCTTAGATATTGAGGAGTGAGAACGCGATTCTTGGTATCTTCATGTTTTTGCGATCCGTAGTAATACTAGATATGGGCGTGAAGCAGTTTTTTTTTTGTTGTTTTCCCTTGTTGTTTTGTGTGGTGCGCTGAATGGATTAACTCTAGGCGAGAGAGTGGCGTTGCCGACTGTTGTGCTTAATTGGAAATAAATGGTCGTAATATTTTTTTTTTCGTAAAACACGTTTTGTTTGGTGGTAGGCGTCTTATAGAACACTTTCGGTTTCACATTCGTGTCGATTGCGTTGCATTTCAGTTAAGGTGATTCTCATGTAAAAAATCACACACATAAACCTATAATAAAATCTTAAATTATTTTTTTTATAAACATGTCCTTGTGTTTGGTATTTGACCAGGATGGCTAGCGAGGAACCAGTATATAACGCAACGACTGCGCGGGAAGACAAACCCAACAAAAAGTTCGTGGTGCCGACGGAACACCTGGACAAGTTTCGGTTTTTTATCAAATGTGCTGAAGTGGTAAGTCCTTTTCTCAAGCTTTTTACTTTGAAATCTCCTTTCCGTAATTCTTCATGTACAAGTGGTCTGCTTGAACTGTAGTAGTTCAGGTGGGGAGCTGCGTCAGCATGCGTAGGCTGTAAAGGAACAAGTGATAGGTTTATTCCATGCTGAAAAAAAGAAGAAAGAAAACACAACGTTTCGGCCGTGGAGCCTTCTTCAGGTGTGACACCTGAAGAAGGCTCCACGGCTGAAACGTTGTGTTCTCTTTCTTCTTTTTTTTCAGCATGGAATAAACTTATTACTTGTTCCTTTGCTGCTTGAACTGTTCCTTCAGAAGCTGTGTGTATATTTGTTATATATCTTTTACTGTCCCCCCCCCAAAAAAAAAATATACATCAAATACACAGCAAAGTCAAGCACTGTATTTTAAAATGTCTGTTGCGGTAGTTTTAAGTGGAAGGTGAGCATTTGCCAACAAGGACATTTGTGCTCTTAACATATCTGATTTCACGAATGGAGTGATGTTGTTAACTGTCGGCATGCACTAATTAAGGCAGTAATTTTATATTTATGGAATATTTCTCAAACCGTTCACCACAACAAACAATATGTAATTAAGCCTCAGAGAACTATCAATACAGAAATCCTTATAAATTGGAGAAAATCTTTGAAATCTTTAGTTTTATATATATTTAAGTTAAGTTTAGAGTTGAGCAGACTGCCACATTCACAACTGCTGGAAGCAATATTATTCAGATCTTTTTGCAGGAAAAATAAGTACAACAAATTTCTTCGCTTTGTTTAAATTTGCAACGCTGCCGTAGTAGGCTTGTGAAATTGTACTACACTTGTACCCCTGCAGTCCTGCAGCACAATCCCTGGATACAGAACTGGATAGATAAATATTTCAGTCAGAGCATTTGAGTCAATATCACATTCCTGAACATTTGAAAGAATTACGCTTCTTGGCTACCGATATTTTCCAGTGCTGTAAAAACCTCTTGTGAGAAGAGGACAACAGAACCTTTCCCCCAAAAAACATGAACCTGTTTCAGACTTTTAAATCAAATAACTGGTTCCTTTGCAGTAAACAAGCATTTAAGCGCCGCATTGGAAATTGTGCTGAATGCTTGGCTACTTGATTAAATTCTGCTGCAATCAGATCTTTACAGCAGGGGCTCCTGAGGGCATTTGGCAGCTTTTGAAAGCTCCAGTGGTCCATCCCCATGCCATAAAGAAGTCAGTTGTTTTCTAATGCCAGTATATCATTAGTAGGGCCTTTTGCAGACTATTTATTTGGTAAACGATGCCTAACCGATGCTGTACTGTAAGTGAAAATTGTTTTCAAGAACAGTAAAGGAACCATGCAAGATGGGATCAGGCTGTACATACAAGTACAGGCACTTGTATAGTCAGTGCAGATATCAGGGACAGTAGTTTTTATTACTAATAAAATGTTTATATTATGTGGTCTTTTTAATTAAGCACATGCTGAGAGACTGTATCACAGTGCTTTGTGCACAGGGAAACAGGAAGGACTGACAATGTTAAAAATAGTATTTCATACTGGATGCCAAAAGTGTCCAGGAAAATGCAAAGATTAAAAAAACTGCTCGGCAATGAAGTAACCAAAGATTACAGCACGAGTTGATCTTATAAAATTGTCATAAGGTAGTGAAACTTTTATTAAAAAAAAAGAAGTTAGTCCAGCATCTTTACGCTATAAATAATCTGATTTAGTGTCGGAGCCAGAAAAAGTTTTGACATTCTGTTAGTGCTTCCAGCAGTAAACATGTAGACATGGTGTAACCGACGGTATGCTTAATATAATTATAAAGATCACCTGACGCCTACTTGAGCAAACTCAAATTAGGTGATAATTCTGAGCCTTCAATGCAAACTATATTACTAAACCACAGAGGAATGGTGTCTTCAGGACATGGTTACAAGGCGTGTTCTGTATAGCAGACAGTGTGTCTGTTAGTTTTATTTTTTGTCTTTTTACATTACAGCTGTCAAAATTACACCTTTCTGGTTTGCATGTAAACAAATGAGGTAGAATATTTGTATGATCAGATGATTTGTAAAATATTAACATTTCTCATTCTGTGGGTGTAGAAGCTGGAGGTTTTAATTGCATTCGGGCACATTTATTCTGAGTAATTATTTCATATATATATAGTTAATAGGTGCACATATAGCATTTTATTTTGTCACCGGGCAATGTAATTTGACACTTCTACAACTTGCTACTAATATGGGTCATCTCTGGACTTTATCAAGTTTTCTGGAAATATTGCTGAAGTAAAAGCAACAATTCACATTGGTTGTGCAGAAAAGGGTAATTCTCTAAGAACTGTGATGTCATTTTTTAGATCAACGTTGTGTCATCTTGTACGTCATTTGTCATGTGATGAAAATCAGCAAGTAAGCATTTCATTGTACTTGGGTGCGTATGACAGTAAACTTGAAGCTGAAGGGTAAATCTAGATTGAAAAAAAACTGCAGGCAGCCTTCCAGGCAAGTCCCTGCACTCTGTTTCCTCGAAGAGGAGCAGGCTGTGTGAGAGGCAACGCTGAGTCTCAGCCAGCAGCAGGTGGCAGAACTCCGGGTGAGGTGTGGGGGGTTTCTGAACAGCAGGAATTGGTGTTGCTGTGGTGACCCTATTATTTTACACAGGAATCCTACCTTCACACATGTTCAGGCTTTAGTTACGGCTGTCATCTCTAAAAAGCAATCCTCCAAGCGGTGTCTGAGCTGGAGCGGTCAGCGTGCGGGGCTGTGTTTCTGGACGCTGTCCCCGAGGCGCTGCAGGTGCAGGAAGACCAGGGGCCACTCTTCACATGCAAGCCGTCGATGACAGGTGTCCTCCACATTTCAGTTCGGTCAGTGTGGTGGTTTGTAAGGTTTTGGAAGGTGCAAGGTCAGGCTGCCATTTTGGCCGATGATGCATTTGAACGTCTGTGGGACATGCTTGCCTCTCCAGCCTGCAGAAAAGGGAAGAAACAACCTAAGAATTTTAAGGAGGCTTCCAGTCACTGCTTGGAAACCTCAATGGACAGCAGGCTGGAACCTGTTGCTTGATTGTACGTTAATCGTGTGCAGCAGCATATCTTCCTAATACCACACAGCTAGTCCCAGAAGTCAGTCCTGTTAGCCTTGAAGGCTCCTAAGCGAGTAAAGAGATCTTCTGCCACGTTCTGGTGTGTGTCTTATGTCATGTGAGACATGTAAGACCACAAGCCCTTTTCGTTTTCTTCTGTGGTCCAAGCATTATTGCACAGGCTAATATTCAGTGCGCATGTACTGTTTAGAGAGGCACTTGAAATGTGTGGTATCCTGCAAGGTGTAATTTTCTGTCCCACCAAGTGCAAATTACTCCATATGCACGATACACCTTTTACACCATACAGGTAATGTCGCCTCATGTTTATAGTCCATGTTTATGATTGTAAGCCTCTAAAACTGAGGTGTTAAGGAAACCAAGTTCGTTGGGCTTCCTTCCAGAGGTTTGCTGGATGTTGTTATACATGTTCATGAAAGAGGAAGGTCCTGCCCTCTACAGTACCAGCATCTCTGTTATCTACAGGGATTTTTTGTGTGTCAACTGGGTGAGGCCATCCATATACTTCACTGATACACTCAAGGGGACAGAAGTAAAGAAATTAGGCCCAGTTGTCTTCTGTTTCCTCAAACCACAGTATATACTAATCTACAGCCATCTTTTATTTGTTATATTATATTAGTTTTATTATTTTCTGTCATAACATTTTAGCAATTTTGAGTGCAAAGGGACTAACAGGAAAGGTGGGTAGACCATTTAGTGTTAAATGTATAAAAATAAATAGTTAAATGCATTGACCTGATAAACCACTTCCTTGGCAAAGTTCAGCTGGCACGGCCTTCATGATTTACTTTTAATAACATCCCATTATCTATGTTTTTTAATTTAAGAATTTAAATTCTTAAGTTAATTTAGGAATTTAAATTTGGATCGCACTGTGGATCGCAGTCCACAGTGCGATCATTCAGTGGCAAAGTAGTTGCAGGCCACTGTCAGAATATGATGAAGTCATCATCAACAGTAGCATCAACATGACTGTATAACCGAGTTTGTTTCATCAGTTGAATCTGTTCCAAGCATGTTTCACCACATTCAGTATCTGCATTTTTCATCATCATAGAAAAATGTTAAATGAATTTTATAATGTGAGTAACTGTTTATTTCTGATATTCCGTCTCCTTTTTTCATTACTTACAGTATGACTGTGAGTCTTAGCTCTTTATTGTGCTCTGCTGAAGTGGAAGATAATTCCTTTCATTTGCACATAGTTGGAAATAAAACCTGCAGTGAAAAGTGGGTAGAGCCCATCCGTGATTCTGAGGCCAAGACGTTAACACACTATATAGGCAGTCTGCTGTTCTTGCTTCATTGTTTTAAGAAAATCACGCATACAGACAATACAGAAAAGTAGGAGTGAGAACGCTCTGGGGCTCAGTAACTATTGGACTTGTAACGTCTCTTTGGGATTAGAAAGTTTAATACAGTGCAAAGACAGGTGCTGTCTGAAGTGTGAAGTATCAGTCTGATCTTGAAACTGCAGTGATCTGCTGCTGACTGAATCAGGGCATTCTGGGGTGGCTGGTCCACTAGAGTTTTATAGTTGCCTTTGGCCAATGTAAATCTCAAAATAAGCATTTCTTTTATAGGAAATGTTTAAGGCATCTCCATAACATTACACGATGGACACAGTAATATAAAATAAGTTTTTAACAAAAAGATCGCACGGCATTGGAACTGCAAAAGTTCGCCATGTTCTGCTGTTAGAGTTAATAAGAGTTAATGAATAGTAAAATATAATTTTCCACCTTAATAGTTTTGCCGAAAAGCCTGTAGCTTGTTATGCTTGCTCTGTAAAGAAAGAGGTATGATGAGGTTCTGGTGCAGTCTTTAGCCCAGTCTACACGGTTTGTGACACTTGTGCATTCGCCTGAGGGGTGATTTTTGCTCAGCTGGTAATCTGCAGTAGACTAATAACTCCAAAACTCGTTGTGTTCCTCTTGCCTGTCACACAAATCACAGGAGCACCTCATTGCAGCGTTTCTGCCATTTCAATTCAGTTCAAGCTTTTTTGTCCCCTAGGGGAAATTTTCTTTTACGGCACAGTCAAACATAACACAATGACAAATAAACATCACCAAAAGGGAAGAGAATACTGTAGTTACAGGAGATAAGAAACAAGAGACAAGGTAGTGACTTGGCATTGTTTAAGAGTGTGATTGCAGTGGGGATGAAAGAGTCTGTTGGTTTTACACCTGGGGGCACAGAGGTGCCTCCCAGATGGGGGACGTGTGAGTTCGCAATGGAGGGGGTGAGACACACACTTCTTTCTTTGTTGTCATCATTTTAGCAGAGAGGCTTGAAACGATAAACAAGGTCATCAGTAACTACACAACAGATTATGCTGTTTCGTTAATGAAAGCGGTGCATTGAGCAAGTCTTCAGCATCCGGGTTCTAAGTGAGTCTCGAGGTCTGGTGTTTCTAGACAGGAAGTGGGGTTTTGCTGGATACAGCCACACCTCCAGGGCTTTGAGAGGCCTGGAGCCAAGTTTTCCACTGCTGTCTCGGCTCCTCTGCAGAGCGCCACCTACACAGCCTTCATGC
The DNA here is from genome assembly GCF_055471065.1 of Atractosteus spatula. NCBI lineage: Eukaryota > Metazoa > Chordata > Actinopteri > Semionotiformes > Lepisosteidae > Atractosteus > Atractosteus spatula. The sequence goes on along the minus strand of NC_142717.1, from coordinate 1,543,319 downwards.
AATGGCCTGAAGTCATTTTGAATGAAAAAAAGAACAAAATATTTTTAAACAGACAATGGATGAGTTATGTTTCTAGCGGAACAATCATGAATTTACCTGTGGTGAGCCTGCGGGTCCAAACTGGGGCAAGATCTTGCAGTATCAAAGTGGGTATGAAGTGAAACAACAGGGTGAAATTAATACGAGGATGATATTTGCCCTTATCTGTCTCTGGTTAGCAAACACGAGTATGACGGTTTCTAGCCTAATTTAAGTTAATGAGTAACCTTTCTGTAAATGATCGGAAGGTTTCCTTGTAAAAACTAGGTGGAGGAGATCTTTGGTGTGTGTGTGGGCTGCAGAAAGCTACATTAAAAAAAGTGATCAGAATATCGGCCAATTCTTACTTAGCGTGTAGTTTTATTCTTCACAGCACTCTTAACAATAAAGACAGTCGTAAAGAAGACTCATCTTGAGTAAAACCTCTTAAATATTAGATTAACTTCACTGGGCATTTCTCCCATGTGCCAATACCATTTTATAACTACACAGCTTCTAGAGGAAGATATCTTTCTCCTCAGCTGCATCTGCAGAAAAACCTAACTAATTGCATAGAATCACTTTATGGGGGAGTGGGACACGCAGAGGAGTGAAAGTGAAAGTCTTACCACCAGGTGGGGCTGCACACTGGCGGTGGTGGAGGGGATCCCCATTACCTGTAAAGCGCTTTGAGTGGAGTGTCCAGAAAAGCGCTGTATAAGTGTAAGCGATTAATCAATTACTATAACTGAGAGTGCTAAGGACTGATGAGACATAAGTGATAAATGGAAAGAAGTTCTCAAGGTTTTTTTCCCAGTGTGTACCAAAATGTTTTTAAAAGTTCGACCGCTTTTCTACATTTTTGTCCATCTTCTCAGATTCTGTCCTTCGTCGCCTTCATCCTCGAAGAGGTTGTCACCAACTGCAATTCCTGTGGTCCGCTTTACTTCTTCGAGTTCGTCAGCTGCACGGCCTTCCTGTTCACAGCCCTGCTGCTCATCCTTCTCGCCACCCCACTGTACCAGAAGGTCGGGATTAAAAAGTGGTCCTTCCTGGTAAGGAGATTGGCAGCGCTCTTGTGTGTAACTGCCTTGTCATGCAAGTGAACCGTGAAGACTCTTACCTGGCAAACGGTTCTAAAATTGTTCCGAGTTTTTTTTTATAGAAGTGTTTTGCATCTGGAGTTCACTTTTGCGATCCAAGTTTAAATTTTGAACATCAGAACAGTGCCCGAATAACCATGATCTTTTTGGCTCTGGAACTCTGAACATCTTCCCAGACTTCAGCGGACTGTCAGTTCGAATATGAGACACTCTTGCTCTTACTGTGAGTAAGTTTTTTGGGAAGTGTTCTGCATTGTTTCAGAGTGCACTCTGCAACCATAAATGGCTGACCCTGCAATCTGACCCCCAGCTTCTCTCCCTGTCTGTGTGTCTCATGGAGAGCAAGCTGGGGTATGTGAAAATACAAATTCCTAATGCAAGAAATATTGTATATGGCTAATAAAGTGATCTTATCTTGTTGTGTAGAAGAAAGTGGAGTGGTTGGTGTTAATTTGTAGACTGCTCAGCCTACACCTGTCTGTAGCGCAACTTGCTTCAAACCAAAAACAATGTTTTTAACTTTGACTAAAGAACACACTCCACTCACCCCGAAAGGCGAGCCGCTTTAAGCAGATGACTGCGGTTTATCTCCAGGCTAACATTTCCTTTTCTTTCAGTTCTGCTGTTTTGAAATATCTTCTCTCCCCAGGACTTTGTGTACACCGCTGTCATGGCAGTCTTGTTCCTGCTGGCCTCATTTATATTTGCTGCCGCAAACGAGGGGACAGGATTGGAGAAAGCCTCTGTGGTATGACCATCATGTCCTTTTTAAGCAAAATGTTTTTCTTTATAATTATTTTTATATTTAAAGACCTTCAGCTGAGAGGAAAAGATACCAGATTGAATTGTGTGCTTTATTAGCAGAACCTTTTACCTCTTCTTAGTGTATTAACAGCTGAAATGTACAGGAAATGGGAAGTTAGCTACTAATGGGGCAGCACACTTTAAAGCAATAGTGCACATGATCCTCTTTGTAAAATTCATTTGTTTTGCTTGAATTCAATTGAATTCATTGATGTTTTTTTGTACGTGTTTAATAAAATGTAGTATTTTATGGTACTAAGGAGGATCTGCATCGAAATGAACTCATTTGGATTGTTAGTGGTGCTCTAACGCTTTTTTCTGCTGAACCCTGGAGAACCATGCAGCTCATATCTTAGCAGTCAGCTTAGTGTCCCCTTAGTGTCTGTTTTAGCTGGAATTGTTTCTTTCCAAGTAGAAACAGAATTATACAGATGACAAAGAAAGAGGTCAACCACAGAATGAACATTTGCTGTTCTTTATTAATGAACAGATATTTAAGCTTGCTCTGGCATCCGGTTGTGCCTGGGAGGCAAGTTCTACTACAAGTCCTACTCATCCGCTCAGTGTCGGTTATTTTAAACTTAGTCGGGGATCTGAGTAACTAGTTAGGGTAACCAGCACTGTCTTCACCCCCAGACATGCACTTTCTTTGTGCAGTATATAGTTTTCACATGTAGTGTGTTTGTATTTATTACGTAAAATATACATATATTTTCATTTATCGTATTGAGATTAAAAGTTTCGTGTGTTTTTCTTTGTCCACCATTGTAATTTGACCTCTTCAGAATTCTTTAGAATTTCCTTATGCGGACGTAAAAGAAAATGTTTCTTTTTCTTTCCAGGCCTTTGGGTTCCTGGCAACTCTAGCGTTCGTCTTCGACCTTGGGGTGTTTTTCAAGACCCAGGGCCTGCCGTGGAAGAGTGGCCAGCGAGGAGCGGGCGACGCTCAGACCACGCAGCCGGAAGCCGAGAAGCTGACCACCAGTAACCCGAGCTCCGCTAATGGAACTAACGCCGGGAATTAAGCCTCAGGAACTGTCTTCGCATTTGTGCAAGGAATGTCCTCCCCCACAGAAACAATCACATTTAGTCTGAGACCTACTGGAGAGTTCATTGGTGAAAAACGGGGAAGAAAAAATATCACCCTCTTACACGATTGGTGTCCCTCTTACATGATTGGGTTGATTTTGTCTAAATCAGAATGCCACTTGCAGCACAGTGTTGCTGTAGGCAGACAGACGTGCCTGTTGTGTCTGTGTAAACTCGACAGGCGTCGGCTGTGTATCGTTCTCAAGGGTTTCCAGTCCTCATTGCTAGCTAGTTTAAAGGCAAGAGTTTGCTTTTACCCTTCGTAGGAATTTAATTCTCCAGGCAATACAAGAAAAAAAAGATAAAATGAGCTGTAACATCCCTCATGCCCTTTATAATGCCTTGAGACAGCTATTCCCAGTTTAGTCAAAGCCGTTTCTAGTCCGATGACCAGCGAAGTAATGAGCAGGTCCAGTGCATAATTAATTTTGGTGTAGTATTTTTTAAAACCTGGTGTTTTACCTTAACTCATTTTAATATATCAAAATACACTACTATGTTTAGAAAGGTGAGATTTTCTGGCTTATTAGAGCAGTTCTATGAAATTCTAGTTAGCAGCTTTGATAACTTTTTAATCATGTGGATTTGCTTTTTTAAACTTTCAGAACTAATTTTAGAAAAATGGTTCCTGAGAAATAACGCCCCATAAGATGATGCTTTTAGGAATATTGATGGAGAAGTTGGCATAAGACTGGACCTGCTTGACAGAGGGCAGCCAGTTCCCCATAGGGTGGGACAGGATGAGGAGGTCACTGGGGGGTAGCTGCAGGAGAGGTGCAGTAAAAACAGCTGTAGTTTTTATGTCCAGGCATTTTGGGAGGATTAGGAGTCAAAAGTAAAAAAGGTGAGGAAGACCCTGGCCGCTGTTATTGGTCCCGAGCTTTTCTTAAAAATGCTTTGTATAGCTATTGCAAACTGATATCTGGGTACATTCCTTTCCTTCAGCTGAATCCCTGATGCAGCAAATTTTAAATAGATGCAGGTGGTGTATTCCAGACTGTGAACTCTTGAGTACTTGTGCCTGTGCCATGAAAGGCAATCTTCTTTCAGTTTTTATGATTGGTTTATTACTTTAGATCTATTCTTCCCCCAATTTCCCTTGTCGATAAAATTACAGCAGTTGGAGAAAATTTTAGAATAACTTGTCAAGGGGCCCTGTATGTTCACTTGTGTGAACTATTTGTTTGGTATTGCCGTGAGTTACAAAAACAGCAAGTTCTTGTTTTTATTTTGTAACATTTTCACCTGTGTAACACAATCATAATGAACTGTGGAACAAATATTTAAATGTGTAGTCCACTTGCTTATTTGGTATAGATTACTGAGCACAGTAATTGGAATTAGAAATTGGAAATAATCTAATTTAGAAAATCCGTGGGACTTTCAGTCATCGGCTCTAGTCTTCATGTAACATCTGTGCAACGTTTTTTAATTTTTGGAAGCAGTCATTTTAGTTCTGACTACATTCTAAAATTTGTTTGGTTAGGGATAAATTCTTCTGGCCTGGATGGTTTTATCACAAATGAATTTGGTGTTGCATTGTAGCTGGTTGTGTGTTCCTAATGAATTTCAATAATAGCAGGAATACAAGATGGCTATCTTATGATGAAATGGTTAATAGCTAGCACCTTTAAATTGTGATTGAGATTGAAAGGTCTTAGCAATTTCAGTTTGGAGTTAATGTGGATTCATTCTTGGAGTGAGACTGTAGATATGTGTGTGTGTATATTAGGTTTTATTCACCTTAGTTTCTCTTACCTTTGCAGTTTGTTCTAGCAGTACTTTGACTCATTTTGTTTTGAAACTTAAATCGATCTACCGCTGTAGTGTGAATAATCTTGATATCTTTTCTCTTTTAAAATTGCTTAGATGTCTGACCTTGGATTTAAGGATCAAACATCAAGCCACTAAATCTCCAGTAGACAGGAAAAATCTATTTAAAGCCAAAGGGATTAGGGTGATAACATATACTGTACAAATTCTGTCGCAGTCTACTAAAATCTCCAAATCACCTGTGGGGAAAAAAAAGGATGATTCTTCATAACTGTAGGGTTTATGTGAGGGTGAAAGTGTCAATCATTGGTATTAGCTTAATTCATTAACATCAGACAGATTAATCAAAATTATTTTGCTTTTAGTTAGTTTAATGTCGTTTGTATTTTATTTACAGGGTTTATTTTTCTGTCAGTCTGAATTGTGATTTTCTTAGCTTTATGTTTGGCCTCTCAGGAGACTTCATTGTCCAGACAAATAAAGGCAAGAGTAAGGCACTGAATCATGAATTTTAATTATCATGTGTACCTTGTGTAAACCACTTTAAAATGAGTAGTAAATCTGTACTAGGTCTCTGCCTTATACTATTGCAAGAGTGTTTATTTTGTTAGTTGTAAATGTTTGAAGAACTGAATATCGGAACTATTATGGAGAGAATGAACCAGCAACTCTTACATTTAAAGGTTAAGATCTGTGTGTGACCTTCAACAGCCCTAGTGTGCGATGGTGACTAATAGGCCAAAATAGTTAATGTTTTTGAGAGATCACGATCACTGTCTCCATGGGAAACCCAAAAAACCCCAAAACAAATGCAATATCAAGCACTGCTGTCATTCCACATTAGTGCCATCTCTCGCTGGGGCAGGCCATGAAGCGCATCTTTAAAGAGGACCCTGTGTTTAGACTTCACAGTTGTGCTTTTATCAGCACTGCTTTGCTCCTGGCTTTCAGCCCTTGTGTAAGACTGGTAAGCTGGCTGTCCACATGACACCCCGTGTTAAGTGTAATACCACAGAACAAGAAAGGAAAAGTGTCTAGTGCCTTCTTTAGGGGGTTAATACTCTGCTGTGCTCAATGGCGACCCCTTGTGGCTGTGTCAAGTGTGCAGTTATCTGAACAGTGCTTACAGCTGGTTATATTTGAACTGAGCACTGAAAGGGACAGCAGGCAGGGTCAGACGTGTACGCTCAGCAGTGCATCATGGTTAAATGCAATTTGACACATGAGCCACACACAGATTGCAACACTATCAAGGTTTTTTTTAATGACAACCACCCTGTGAAGCACCTCTTTAATTCGTGAGTGATGTTGCGGTTAGATTGCTTTAATATTTGTACAAATTGAATAAACGCCAAACAAAACTGATGGTGTAAAAGTGGTAACAGATCTGGATACGGAGCAAAAGCAAAAGATACATAAACAGTACAACTGTCATTTTTAGAAAAATTATAAAGGATTTAAAATCCTGAAATGAATTGCAGTCTATTATTACCTACATGTATGTATTCATTGTTTTCTTAAATAGTGCAGAAGACATAAATGCATATTGTCATATTGATATAGTTCTTGTCTGTGTTTGATAAAGACTGAATGTCCATGTAATATAAGATCATATATTGCTAATTTACTAATCTCTGCTTTTTTATACGAAAGGAAAAAGACTAATTGTTTTTAGAGATGGTTTTAAAGTGTTTTTTTGGCTACTCAACATAACTAAAATCATCTAAGCATTATTTAAACAAATCCCCAGTACCACTGTATTTTCACTTTCTGTTTTTCACAGTAAACTGAATTGATTTGACCCTGTGCATCAGTGATGTTTTAATTCATGTAAGTAATGAGCCAGATATAAAAATGTGGAATGAAAGGGCCGTGTCCCGATATAGTTCAGTTTCAGTGTTTTGTTGTAGCCATTTAAGCTTGGTCTTGCAGCGACATTTTCCTCTGATTTTATTCAAATACGTTCACATTACTTCAAGAACCATAGGAATGTCCTGTACCTGCTTACAGTACAGGCAGAAAACATTTCTTTAACAAGTTGTCATTAGTTGGGACTGCCACCAGATGGCAGACGTGGACTATACTACCAAGGGCTTCACAGAACTTGGCAAAAATTTGCTCAAGTGATTAACATGTTTCTGTCTTGGAAAAACCTGAACAGGACTATGCACTGGACATCTCTTACAACATGTTGATATTGTTAAGGCTTTTACAGAAGTGTAATACAGATTTAAGCAGCAGAAAACTGAGAAGTAGCCAATGTGTCACATGCACAAATCACTGAAGAAGCGAAGCAGGACTGCTCCGAGTCGTGACCTCCTGGTGGGCGGAAGAGGGCTGTAAGAGGCTTCAGTGCTCAGGTATGAGACCCTTACTAGTCCTACAGTCTCTGAGACAGGGGGTCAGGCAGCAGCTTGTTTGGTGCAGCTGGCAGTGTGCACATTGGTCCAGTTAATGCAAGAGGGAGGAACAAAACGCAATAAGGTAAATGTAACCTGCAGCACTCACTCAAGGAGTCTGTTGAGCATTGAGAGCAAGGCAGGCTATGCTCTGTACGAGACACCAGTCCCCCACAGGGCACGCACGCACACACTCGCACCAGGGCCAGTTTTCCCGGAAACCAATTGACCTACCAGCGTGTGTTTAGACTGTGGGAGGGAGCCCACATGAGAAGGGGGAGAGCATACGAGCTCCATGCTGAGGGCACCCCAGGAACTGAGCCCTGAACCCCAGCGCTGCGAGCCGCGATGTGACTGTGCTGCCCTCTGTTCACAGATTTTGTAGCCCCTCAGCAAATCGCCTCTGACGAATCCAGGATCCAGATCAGGACAAACTTTGTGATGATTCCTATTCTGGAGTGACTGCAGCTGAGCAAGACTGGAGCCTCTTACTGGGTTTTTTTGTGTTCTTTTAATAGCAAAATAACTTCCATCCAGAGAGAGAAGTAAAGAAACTTCTCAGTAAAGCCCCACCAAATGGAACCAGCAACAGATTGCTACTTCAGATTTAAGTCATGCAAAAATATGAAAATATTGGAGTCACTGGTACTATTCTGGTTGCAGTCCAATCTACAGCAGCCATCAAGAGTTACACCCTGTTTCCTGTTTATTCTACAGCTTGGAAATTCTTTAATCCATAATTTTAGGGAGCCGGAAATATCTTAATTTCCCTATTTCACAGAAGAAATGTAATGTGCACGAAGGATAATCAAGAACAGGTTTATCAGATTTTATTTTGCAAGAATTTGAGATTTGACTAAAGTTCACCATTTCTAGATTGATTTTAATATCCTTAATTATTTCTGAAGTTTATGTGTGAAAATACAAAATAAGAGCTGTACATATTTTGTGCATTCTGCCACAAAGCTAGTAGTCCACACCATTTTGGACATTTATTCCAAAAACCTCATCCTCCAAGCCTTCCTCCATCCTCATCCTTTATGTCACCTGCGGGGTTTTTTTAATTAGACTTGCAAACAACATTCAAAGAATGACCACTGTATTTATCTTTTGTGCTACAATACAGGGGAAAAGAAACAGTAAATTAATATCGCATTCAATAATGACACGAATTACCTTTTTCTAACACAGGACATTGCATAGACTGATGGATGTATATTCTTCAGTTCAGCTGCAAATATCTTCTCCTTTTACTATCTTATTTGAATGGGCACCAAGCTTGTCTAATTTGCTTTTTACATTTACATTTCCTTAAGGAATAATTCACATTTGCCTTGTGTTTCAATAGCGGCCAGGACACGTGGTATGGGTCTTGTGTTCCATAGCGCTTACATCAGAGTCTAAGGCATTGTCACACATGCCATTCTCCTAGAATCTAGAATCTGTACACGATTGACTGGAAGTTCAAGCAACCCTCCTGGACCACTTGATCCACATTCGGAACGTTGCACACACTGTGAAAGCAGAAAGCTGACTAGTTGATCAACAAATTAACTAGACACAGACATGGATATGGATAATTAACAATTAAGGCATATTACTTGCAATTCATTTCTAAATCTTAAGGCTACAGCTTCTTAAATGTGTTTCATCAGTCCTAAAAGGTGTCCTAGAAAGCAGTAAATGTACTGAGGAGCTGTGATTTAGGGGTTTATAGGAATGATGACCTAGTAACCCAGGAATAGAGCTCATTATGAATGATTCAGGATTTGAGAGTGGGTGTTGTCTAAAGACTTACTGTACGTTAATCCCAGAGGAAGGATTCATAAAGTACTGAAAATGATGCAAAGATCTAACTTCTACTTAAGTCTCCTAATGTTTGGAACCTTTTAAAAAAAATGTTATTAACAACTTGCACTAACAAACTGAGCTGTAATGTTCTGCCTGAAAACAATTTCCTGGTGAACTGCACATACAGTACCAAGCAAAAGATGTTATCACCACGTACTGTATATTATAGGGGATTCCTGATTGATATAGCTCACAAATGTGTTTAGCATTCCTTAGCCATTGTGAACTGCTTCAGCCTCCCAAATAACTTTCAGGATCTGGTATGTGACCAAAGAAGACTTCCTCCAGCATTGTGTAAAATACCACGCATATTCTTAACTCAATCTGTCTTGTGATTGCGAAGCACTGACTATCCTTGTTTGTTTTTTTAAATGGACCAAACATAGTCTCAGGATGCCTGAAATGCTTTGTATTCTCTTCACGGAGCCACCAAACATAAGAAACGGACATTTTTAAAAAAAGCAGCAGCTGAAGAGTCCGTCCACATCAGTGAAAATGTTTTATATATAAGAAAGTGAAAAATATGTTTTTCTGAAAATCATGACTCAAGTAGGGGGACAGTTTAAATACACATAGAAGGAAGTATAAAATAAAAACTGTATGGTCTTGTACCTGACTGCTCCTATGAACTGGCAGTTATTTTAACTGTTTATAAAACACATTTTGGAACAAAAGATTGCCAGTAAGTTATCATAAATATTATACTGTTAATCAGTTGTATGATGGCCTGTCTTTTTAATATATTAATGTAAACGCCACTAATTCTATGCAACAATTACAAAACATTCGTGCAGAATTCACATTAACCAGAACAAACAAAGCCTTGGTTGAAAAGTAACACTGATTTTTAAGGCCCTTGTGGAGAGTCTGCCATTCGGGAAACAGCACCAAAACCACCACACAGACTCCTTGTGTGAAAACACAAGACCCGGCCTTCCTTCTATACAGCCGCGCCTAAAGGAAACAAAACAAAACAGTTACTCAACACGTTTCTCTTCCAGGGATGTCATACGCGTGTGAACATTACTCAACGTTTTCATGACAGTCAAGAATCTCAGAAAACTGACCCGCAGTGACTTTGGGACCTCCGATGACAAAACTGTATGCCAATCTTTGCCATAGTAACGTCATCGCTGGAAATTAATTAAAAAAGGCCACTTTTTAATCTCTTGTTTGGTAGGCAAACTGCCTTACTTACCAATGTTACCAGCTACAACCACAACACCAACATAGTCTTGGCCTGCCCTGGTCAGAAACCAGTCTACAGTCTAGTCACCAGTATGCTGTTCTCAACTATGCGTCCTGGCTTCATGTCTCTCTGAATATGACAATTCTATTATTTAAGATTTAATTTCTTGCATTTCTTGCACACACTGACAGGGAGAGAAGCTTGGGGTCAGAGCGCAGGGTCAGCCATTTGAGTAAGTACAGGTGCAGGAAATGATTTCTCATGCTCACCTGTTGGCTGGGATCCACATGTGACCTTGTACGACATCCATAAAGTTACAGCAAGCAGAAAAGTTGCTATAAATCCAAAAACCTGCAAGATTTAAAGGAGCAGTTCAGTACCTAGACTTCTGCATTCCCACCTCCGGAGGTGTCAAAAAGTGAGTTTTTCTAAACAGGCAGACAGAAATCCCTTTTTGACTGTGCCAGAAAGCACTGAACAAATATTAGAAAGCCAATCTTAACTATCCTTAACTTAAGGATAAAATAAGGATTAAACCTTGTTAATTTAATAAAACAAAACTCAATCTAACTCATATACCAACAGTGTCATCTCATCCTGCATTACAGTGTCACGGACGTCCAGAGGGACTACCCGAGGGCAGCAGGAGAGCGGAAAAAGACCCATATGCGTAGCGGGTAACGGGAAAAAGGCCCGGGCTCATAGTGCAAAGAGTTCAGGAATGCCGTGCAGAAACCTATGCCCTCAGGTAGCGGACGTGGGGCGACCTGGTGCTAGGTGGGTCTCAGGACATCCGAACGTCAATGCTGAGCCAGGGCAGAGTCCAAGACCCGGAAATATATAGCCCAAGGGAAAGAGAGGGACCGGAAGGACAGCAGACCGGAAACTAGGGACAGGACAGAGAAGGAGCGCCCTCTGGCTACAGAGGGCGTGACATACAGCACACGCTGTATAACGTGCTGAAGTACAGGAAAAACATGCTTTGAAAGGCATCTGAAAGTCTCCTTCTTGGAAGTGACAACAAAATCACAATCTGGCTCAGTTACACATACAGAAGATGCAAAACGTACTGATCCAGCTACAAGGCAAGAAACCCCATGACTCTTCACTGCAGCGACGATGGACGCGATGAAGATCAGGATAGTTCCGATGGCGTAATGCAAAAACTCCTGAAATGCCACAAAACAGAGCTTACCTCGGCGCATGTAAACACTCACATGCAAATTCTTCAATTATTAAACTCATGTTAAAAATGGTTTCTAAATTACTTTTATTTCTGATTTAATTAGGGCTTTAAAAAAATGAAGAACTAACTTCTGATTTGGCTCAAATGCAATGGAATTTAATTTTTATTGGAACAAGTAAAGGTTTACAGCCGTTACAGCCCACACATGCTGACATAGCTACCTGCTTGAACTATAATTTTTATTGTGGACCCTAAAATACAAAAAGCTGTAAAAGCGATAAACAGTTTCTTGATTTAGTATAGCATTATAAATATAAATTCATAACAGCTCTTGTTCAACAACTTAGCAAAACAATCAAATACTTTGGGCCTCTCACTCAATAGACTGGGAACTAATACTTATTCAGTAAGACCATTAGATCCTTTCTTATAAATCGGGTCTTAAAAATAAACATAACTATATATAATGATGGAAAAAAGAAAAGCAACATTTTCTGGAATGAGAATACTATAGTTACAGCTTATGTACTTTCACAAAAAGTTGTCAATTTCTTTTAAGCCCTCTGACCAGCAATACAGCTTGTGCAGTGAGGTATTGCAATTTGACGATCACACGAAAGCTCATTAGGTGCACTTTTACCCAACGAGGGCCAGATGGAACAATGCCTGATGAGGTCACCTTTAAAAAGCCCTTAATTCAAAGCTAAGGTCACTGCAAGGCTCCATGCTGCTGGCCTTAGAGCAAGGGGACCTCTGCTCACACCTCCTAGACTTCACACCCGACTGGCTTGGGCCAGACAGAGGCTGCGATGGACTCGTCAGCAGTGGCATCAGGTCCTCTTCGCGGATGAGTCACTCTTCAGCCTGTTCCACACAGACAGGAGGGCCAGAGTGTGGAGGAGGAGGTGTTGCGTTTCTTTTTTCCATCAGTATATATTTTTATTTTTATGAACCCCAAAGAGGTTTTTTTACATGTGTAGCTTTGTGGTAATTTGCATTAATAATGCTCTAAGTTTCAAGAATAATATAGCCTTGGAAAAGGAGTGTTCTTATTCATTTCTTAAAATTTATTTTGGTGCTTGAGCACATTTTGAGATTTTTTAATGCCTCACTGCAAAAAGACTTTGTGCAGCATTTTGAAACTGACATCAGGAAAAGACCCTCTTTGAAATTTTGAAAGCAGTACAACTTTACAGAGTGTACCAGATCGTTTTGAGCTATTCCTCCTGATACATACAACCTGGAAACTGAACCTTAAAATGTGACATTGCAAAAGTTACTTACAGTAAAAGTCCAGTTAATGCAGGGCAGTTTGCTCTGAAGCCTGAAAACGTGCATGATGAAGAATATCAGGAAGACAATGAGAAACCAGACCGTTACCACCTCAAAGTAGCGGTACGCATCGTAAGAGGTCCAATGACTACATAAGTGCACACACAGGAAGGCAACCAGCAGCACCAGCTAAGGAGGAATAACAGGACACCTGTTAGAGCAACACTGCTGAGACACAAATACAACACACATGTGTTCAAATATAAGGAAACTGAGGGAAACCTGCAAGTTAATACCTTGGTTTTAAAAACCACAATCCACGCAAAACATGCAGTGATGGGTCTTCTATGCCAACTTCCGGGGGATAAGGTACAGAATTCAATGTTTTGACAAAAAGCATTAGTTTCAGATAACTTCTATTGATAATGAAAGGTGCATTTCTATTCCATTTCACACAGCTGTTTTGCAGTACTTTGAAAAGTGACATTTTCTATACAGTGAGTGTTATATTTATTAATTCCAGAATGGTATTAAATCTGATATCCTCTTACACATGTCCTTTAAAATATATAACAGAAAAGAGTTCAGTGTTGAAGTGCAAAACATCTTATATACCTTTCACAACCTTTGCTACTAAAACTGTACACGAAAATATTCAGCTATCAGTAGCATCTACTGAATTCTTAAATATGTACATTTCAGTGACTAATTAGAACAGATACTGTAAGTTCCTGTATGACTTGAGCTGAAACACAGATCAGAAAACCTTGTAGTCTTCCAGGAACCAAGGCTGATAGCTCCACTTCAAGAGGTGCAAACATCTGTAACTTCCTGTTGCCTTTTTTTCATTTTGAGACAGTGTGCATGTCCCATTCTTAGCAACAGTAAAGCATAAGCGATGACAATACGGGAACTGTTGATAGCTCAGGTGCTGTAGCTTGCCCACTGTAAAGACAAGATGAGCAAATGCCAAAAGGCACCATCGGCCAATGAAACAGTTTTGTTACTTCATTTCATCATAATATGTTTACTTTAAAAGTGTTCAGTAAAACACAGAGGTCTGCAGTATCCACTGCAAGGCACACATTCAGAAGACACCAGCAGTCAGCCTGTGAAGTTTATGTGCCAGATATGTGGTTGTGACTTGAATTTAATTCCACTGAATTTAACCACGAGACACATTGTTAGTTTCTACTTGTGGTAGAATTGATTAGAGCACTATGTTGCTCAATTGTCACCTTAGTGAATGAATCTCTGTTATAATATAAACACCAGGTTCGCACATTGTTAAGGCATCTAATTTGACAACCAATGCAGGCAGTTAGCTTGCGAATGAAGGTCAGTGTGACAGTTTACCAAGCACTGGGCGACACTGGAAATGGCACAAAAAGCTCAAAATCAAGTAAAAGGAGCCTCTAGCTGATCTGCTTCCTTGGTCTTTTTTGCACAGAGGCCTTGGTTTCAAAATAATACATTTTTAGCTAAAGTACATTATTTCTAAAAATGGCAGCATACAGAACTTAATGCAGTTTGATTGATACTCATTGCAAAATTGCACCCCTCCCCTACTTGACTACAAAGCATTTGTCACCAATTAATGATGAACAGAAACAGGTGGGAAGCACACTGTCTGGCACTTCCAATGGGGGAGTTTTTCCTTCTGCTGATGTCCAATTGGTCTTTTTTTCAGCTAAAACGCTAGAATGAGGTTTATTTCCATAACTCACTTATTAGTACCAGCCTTGATATCAGATAGAAATCACGTTCAGCTTTTTTTAAGGGGAATTCAACATAAATTTAAAAATAAGCCTGAAACAGGAAACAATTAAATCAATCAGCAAGTGATCTAGAACTCAGCTGGGGCAAAATTCGAGCACACAGGAGAAAACTATTTAAATAATTTAAAATGGCTTGTCTTCACAGTCCTGTTCTAAGCCTGTAGTTAACAACGAATAATCCTGGCAATTCCAAATTGTGAATATACAAAACAATTGGTAAGTTCCAAGATTTTTTTTTCTATAAATGCTATTTTTGTGTTCTGCGCCACTGGCGACCACACAAAATGACATAGCCAACACAGGAGATATATCTTCGAGAACAACTACTGATTACAATTGCAAATTGTTCTTTTTGGTCCAGAATGAGAAACTAATTCAAGGGTTTAACTGGACAGTAGGTGCGATAACAGATTTTTTTCTTCTTTCTTTAAAAAATAAAGTACAAAGTAGTATTTAATATAAGAAAGAAACTGCTTCTGTTGCACGTACTGAATGCATTTTGACGTACTGTACAAAGCATAAGAGGGTCCCTGGTTCAATACACTTATTCTATGTAGTTAAATTTTGATACAGAATTAAAACGCTCGTACCAGTGAAAGGATTATTAAAAGCCAATCCGCACAACTAATAGATTGAAAATTAACTGTGGGATGCATACCAGTGTGATAAAAGCCTGAAGAAGACGGACTTTTAAATCTGTTAAAATGTTATACTTTAATAATTGTCAAAATAATCGGACCATTTTCCAGTACTTCACTAATTCCTAACCATTGTTTTTTTTTTACAATAACCGAATGTTTCGGATTAGTCATTGCTGTCCACGGTTTCTGTGCATGAAGGCAGGTTTTGCATTAGTTGTAGAAGACCATCTGTAGTCTCTGGACTGGTGTGTACAACCGACATGCGACAAATGTCAGTCAGGTGCTGCCGAGTGACCCAAACAGTACAGAACTGTCGCTGTTCTATACAGTCACGCCTAACGCCTGACCACACGCCCTGTCTTCTTCATAAAGCGGAAGATCTCGCATACGAAGGGGCGTTTGCGGTCGATAGCGCCTTCTGAAATGTTACTTTTTAATGCTCTGCATTAAAGGCAATGTGTGTAATAAAAGACGATTCTTACCACTTGTGCAATCTTCAGTATCCCCGGGAGAGACCTTGCATAGCCGAAGTATACTGCACCGCCGTCTGAGCTGCCAGAGGTTGTGGAGGTGGTGGTTGTCGTTACTATCGTATGGGACATCTTACTTAAGGGAAAAAGTACTAATAATGCTTTAAGAACCTCTTAAAAACTATATATTCCTCCTTCCTTTTTTTTCCAAGGCCTTCATGAAGCAGAGAGAAAGGGCGTAGCAGTTTGGAGAAACGGACGTCGCGGACTAAGCTCGTTTTTTTTTTTGGTGAAATCCATCATACTACGGAGGCGGGGACTTAAATGAGGTCACACTAGCAAATAACAGACTGCTGTACAAGTATTTACACAGCTGGGACAGCTGTGAAGTCTGAGCCGTGGCTGTTTGTCTTTCTGCGGGACGAGACTTGGGAGAAGATCGTAGCTGGTCTTGGTCTTTCTTTAACATCTGTAACATTTACGTGTACTCCGCACAGTTATGAGCGGTTACTTTGTCCAGAGATCGAGAAATGAGCTAGATGCATTCTGCAGTTTGCCCTTCGGCTGCTTTGCTTGTTCATCTAAACTTAAGGGGCAGAAAAAAACATTTCGAAGTTGTCTTCCGGCGTTTAAACCACTGCAAATATTCCTTGGAGTAGCGGCGGTTGGTACTTTGGTTTCAGTTTATACCTGACAAGGAATAAGCTGCAAATAACTGGGTGCTACTGTCTGGGCAAGCTTTCTTCCTCTCGGGGTTGAGAATCATTTCCCAGAAGCAAACACAAGTAACGTCGCTGAGGGTAAGGAGTGTGTGTTTGTTACTGCAGACAAGGTACTACTTGCACTTCAAAATACTCTGTGTAATTGTTTATAAATGGCTTTAAATATCATGGCTGACTTAGGTTGCAGGCATCATGCAGTTATTGCCTCAAAGGAATATAATGATATTGAAATCAATCCCCTTAGTTTTTTTTTTTAAAGTAAATTGTTTGACACTGATTAACATTTCATGATCGCAAACGCAGATTCTTTCTCTTTAAAGCAAAAGAGGCGGGGAAAAAAAGATTTGACCGCTTTTCCGACACTCTTGGAGGACCCTGTAGCTACTGCAGACTGGAGCATTTAATCGGATACTCCGAGATGACTTCACAGCAGAAGCAAGTTTACGTTTTGTTCACACTTGATTTAGAAATGTCATGGCAACTTTACCCTGATCCTTAACTGAACCTGTTAAGTACTTGCTGTATTGGTATGTCGTATCTGCAGTTGGCGATCACTATTTAAACGTGAACCTCCAGTTTCTGTCAAAGAGACCTTTAACCCTAATGCCCATGGTATGCTTTTGAATCCCACAAAAATCGGCAGCTTTGTCAGTTAGTGGAAGTAATGGATCTATGCTATGATTTTTGTCTTGTTTAAGCGTAACTCCCAAACTCAACTGCAACTAGAATCCCAGAACAAAAAGAAAGTTAGGATGTACAGCAGAAATACAGTAAGGTGCAGTATCTGATTGAAGTGTTTCAAACCAAAAACAGAGGTTACACTCTCGAGTCAGTACCGACTTGCTGCGTGACTTCTAGCAGTTTACCAGGTGATCTCCAGCCATGTAAATAAGATCCAGACAGGCACAAAAGGCTGCAGGTCTGTTTATTTACAGAAATACTCTGCATTGTAAAGGGGTGGGGTGGGTATATGTACATGGGGGGGGGGGGGGGGTTAGGAAACACTTCCCTAGTGAGGGGAAGAAACCCAGAGGAGTGACCGGAGGTGACGGGCAGCAGAGTCGCACAGTCCACATGCACTGTAGCCAGCCGCTCAGCTGTCGCCCCAAAAAAGGGAAGTGAGAGCGGAAGAGTGGGGGTGACGTCTCCCTTTCGGCCACTTCCACATAGTGGCTTGTAAAACCATCTCGCGTTCTAATTCTGTCGCAAGCCTGCACGAGCATTTACATTCAAAATGCAAGCAAAATGCACCATAAAATAAGGTTGGTGAGTTAGAAACGCACTCATTTCCATATTGTTTTTTCCCTTGCATTTTGTTATTGTACATATTAACACTTCTGAACCTCTTATGAGTGAATAATTTCCCCCAATGACTTTGATCTAGACCCTTTACCATCTTGATTTGTGGTTTATGTGGTCTGAATCTAAGAAATGTGTAGTAGGTAGGGAGAATTTCATAATTCTTTTCTCCTATGAAGTCTTTCATAAAAACAATAGGAATATTTTCAATAATTCCTTGCATTTCTTATCCCTAAGAATCTGTGCTCTTTGCATAAAGGGAGGGATTCATTTCTGTTGACAAGGTGCAGACCCACCTGAGTGTTGTGTACAGTCCATTGTATGGCAGCAGCTGTGTTGGGGGAGGGGGATGTCTTCATCAGAAGAGCAGACACTGCAGTTTAAGACTTCCCAGCTTTTCTACTGTGCAGGGCTCAGAAAGGGGTTTTTAACCCTTGGTGTTTTGTCCTTATCTCTGATTATGTAAATGCTTTTCCTGCTGCAAAGTGTTAAATGAAATAGTTCTTGCAATTTGCTTAAACAGAATAAAGGTTGATTTTTTTTTTTGTATTGACATTCCTTTCAGTATAGACTCAACAGGTCCCTGTAGCACGGCCTTGCACATGCGATTATGCAGTAATGGCGCTCATAATAAACTCTAAGACAAATATACGCCCCCTTACACAGCAGTTTAGGTAGAAAAGTGAGAGGTTGCTTCACCAATTGGATGAAGGGAATTCTAAGGAACCTGGATTGTACAGAAATCGTGCCACCTAGTGGCCAATGCCTCCTGCTCTTGGGAGGTCTCGCAGTTCCTCCAACTCCAGAGGCAGGCTTGCTCAGCTCGGTGAGGTTGTATTGCAACAAACATGCATCTGACTGGGCACTTGCTTAGTATCAAACTTTATTAGACTTTAAAAGACACTGATTTTGTATTTGTACAATAGTGTTGTATCTTTTATTTCCCCCTTGGGTATCTTGTCTGTGGTTTTTAAAGACTTCTTTTAAAAGAAGAGGCTGGGGTATAGCATTGCCATACTTTTAATTTCCATCCTAAGCTATAAAGACTTACTTCTGACTTACGAATAGATATTGCAATACTATGGAAACGGATTTGATAGTTGCCCTTTAGGGGACAGATGCTAAAATCATTAAAAGGCGAAAACTCTGGTTTGGGGGTTTACCGTTATCCTGTATGGTATTTTATTTCAGTGAACTGTAAAATAAAAATAAGATCAAACAAAAAGTCTTTTTATTTAAAGAAATGGAAGACAAACACATTACACTCAGAAAAAAAATAGTGGGGAAAGCCACCTTTTTGTAATAGCATTGAAAAATGCTCGGTTTTTAATAAACTGCATGATGTTAAGAAATCAACATATTATCAGATAATGGTTAAATGTTGTATTCAATGGGGGGGGAAGGAATTAAACCATGGTTAGGATTTAAGTTAAATTAAAATGCACCATTCCAAAACTATAAAAACAGTCACCTCAGGTCTTGGAAAGGATACTGTCTATCTTTCCAGAGGAAAGACATTGTTAAAGCACTTGAGGTTTTTTTTTCTGCTTTAATATGCTGTCTGATGCCGAAAGAAGTTGTTTAAATATTCTTTGTCCAACAGGTCATAGGTGTCCAAGTGCCTTCCTCAGGTATTAAAGTGCTATGTAAATGAAGATGTCAGTTGTCATCATCCCCTGATCTCCAGGATCTAAAACTGAAGTATGTGTTTCCTCCATAGCACAGGGCTACTAAAAATGCAAAGAACTGAAACAAAAGAGAAGAGTGAATTCATACACTTTTACACGCAGTGGAAGAACATGGTTACTCACTGCACATACAAGCAATCCGGAAAAATATCTGTTCTTTACTTTTTTTTTTTAACACAACAGCGTTTCAAACTTACTTCCTGGAGAGCCTAATGTCTTCTGCTGTTCTTTCTAACCTGAGCTGCCAATTAAACTAGTTATCGTTTCTGTATAAAAGTAAGAATATTTTCTTAATGGTTTTCAGAGGTAATGAAACAGTGAGATATGGTCAATGAAATGAATCCATTAGACGACCCAACAGAGCTCAGCCACTAGCTGGGCCAGAAAGGGAGTTTAACAGCTCACCTAGGGATGTTCCTGCGTGTTAAATGTGCAGTGTCCCTCACATGGAATCAAATCCCCAGTGAAACGGGAACAAAAAACAATTTTTAAAGCTGGACCCATTCTCCAGTTTGTAAATCTATCCGGACTGTGCTGGTCTCTGTTCCTATTTCACGGGGCGTGTGGGTAAATCGGGAGTACACTGCACCTCTTCAAAAAGCCACTCCTGCACGACGTTGTGTTGACTGAACCTCAGCAATGCAAAGCGGTGGAGGAGGGAGGCGATTCTTAATTCTTTCACTTTTTAAGAAGAGTCGCGCCCCTCGCGACTGGACTCACCGAGGAGGCAGCCCAGCTGTTGAAGTTGTACCCACTGGGTGGAGCTGCTTTGACCGACGCCGCATCCACCACCGCGGCGATAAAGTACAGGACGAAGGCACTGCCATTAAAGCACAGGCCCTGGGGGGGGGGGGAGAGAGGGGAAAGGGGACAAGATCAGCAACCAGACCGCCCTCCCCAGCCCAGTCCTGGTGACTCCCACACCTGCTGGCTTCTGTTCCAGCGCAGCCCTCGGTTCCACAATCCAACCGTTCTCTGCTTTAAGAATAATCGGATTACTGTGAACTGTTCAAACATGCTGGAGCTTTACCCTTTGTATGGTGTAGGTGAAATAAAATCCCAAACTTGTGATTAGAACTAAATGTGAATATTCAATCAAAGGCTTCAGTTCTCTACTGAAGGTGGGCTGGAATGAAAACCAGCAGGTGTGAGGGTCACCAGCCCCAGGACTGGGAACAACTGCTCTAGGAGAAGTCATTGTGAGCACCTGGAGTCTATGCCACTGCATAATCCTTTGACCCACTCCTGTTATGTGCTGAATGGATCCTTAATTGCTCAATAAATCCAGGTGTTGCAGATCACTTAGCTAATTAAGGATTCATTGGAACAGAACACACTTCCAACAGCATGGAATGCAGATATGAAAGTTGACTGGCTCTGTTCAAGAAGACTAGAATAGCATACTAGCTCATATTTCATATATAACTCTATAAATACAATTTCTATGAAGGCGGTGCACAAAACCTAAATTACAGCTCTTCCTCACAAGAGTCTTGGCTCCAGAAGTGACTCAGGTCAATTTCACGTGCCCATGTCTTCAAAAAAGCAAAGAACCATAACATTCAACAAATATACTTTAAAATAAACTTGCAAATTTAAAGTTTATATTTTCTTGAGAGTAAGCTTTAAAGGAGACCACTCTAATGGAAAAAACTACCCACTCCACACTTAGAGGGGTAACTTGCCTTAAATTTTCCATAAGGAAAACCCAGACTGGAGAGTGAGTGTATTTCTGCCCACACCTCTTCTGAGGCTGAAGACAAAGAACTCCACTGTGTTAATATATACTGGAAATATGAATATAAGTTCACTTTGTGCAAATAATGAATATATTTAACATGCTCCATTATCCTTAACACTATTTCATACAAAAATCATCAAAAAATGATTAAGCTTCTTTGTAAATGATCTTTATTTAAAAGGACTTTTCATATTTCTACCAGAGAATAACGGTGCACAGTGACTTGGGATACCTCCGTGTCTGCTGGGCTTGTTCCAGCTGGGCCCTTAAACAACAGCGCTACTTGCTGCTGACAAATAATCTGCTTGTTAATGTGTAATGTCTAAGCAGCGTCATTCCCAACAGTGTCTGCCTGTTGATAATTGATCACCGATTCAGAGCTCTTTTAGTCAGGAGTGGGAAGGGGGACTAGGAGCCCAAATGGACACCAGGGGACACAGGTTGCTCCAAGACCAGGGCTGAGAGCTGCTGTCCTAAGGTGGAGTCGTGGTGTATCATTCACAAACCATTTCAATACTCTTCGCTGTTGGGTCACCCGAGACTCAGCCAAACAGCTCCCTAAACTGAGGTTTGCACACAAGCATGAATTGAAAGGACTCGAATTACAATGTCAGAGAATGAACACCCGGGCTTTGAGGTCCTTACGTTTTTCACAACAACATGCGTGAAAAGGGAAAGTATACGTGATTCCAAGTATTTAAATCGGTAAAGGACAGCCAGCAGACTCCAGAAACCCTTACTCTTTCCCATGTGAAGTGTATGACATCTGTGTTTATACTCTAATCATCTGTGATCCCACGTATCCCCTTCATTTCCCTTCCTCTCTTTGCTGATCTACTACTAGAACCTTAACACATTTGCTGTGAATCTGTAGAACTTTTAAAGATGTGTATTTTCCTTTTCTCCGAGTATGTCTCTGCTAGCAGATTACTGAGCACACTTGCTGCTTCTAAAACGGCTGCAACACTGAGAAGCCTGAGGTCAGCACGTTTTTCCTCTCCTTCGAAGCTTCTTTTTAATCTTTAAACCGTTTCCCTGGCCTGTCCTGATGAATGATGACCTCGCTGTTGTTTCCTTCTCAAAATTATGTCGGGAGATTTCTCCTCGGGTGGCTGCTCTTCCACAACCAGAACATATTCGCGGTCGAGGTGAAATCTGGAAACGTTAATGGGGTGTGACATACCACTGTTGCCCACGGGACCTGAGGAATCCTGCTGTGAGCCCTGGTCAGGTAAATGATGAGAAGGAACACGGTCAGCACCCAGTAGAACACCGCCACAAACATCACCCAGCCGAATGCTGGCACCCGGAAATACTCCGTCCCCGCAATCAGGGTCCAAACTAGCAGGCCAAGGACCTGCAGGGAAGCAGAGAAACACACATTATTTGCAGGAATGCCAGGGGGATGGGAAATGTGCACAAAATCATAACATAAATGTATTTCTCAGTCCCTAATCACTCATTAGCTACCATCTTTTTTTAAACTGAAACTATCTCTGTCACGTTTGTGACCCCAAGAAATTGTATGCGGCCAATAAAGTGATCTGATTTTAGAAGCAACCGATTGTGGTACATTTTGTTCAGCTTGTTCGTTTGGAAGTAGGCATTCTCCTCTCTTTGTCAGACTGAATCATTTTCACCTCCATTTGGACAAAAGATCCGAGTAAGAACACCATTTTCTCTCGCGCTCACACATAACACACGCTACAAGCATGCATGACCTTTGACATTAAGGAGTGTGAAATCTGAAGTCTGGAGGATTACCAACATTTGTGAAAAAGGCCAAAAAGAGAGGGGTTAGTGTTAGAGTGCCCATTTAGTTCTTCTGAAAAAGTTGACAATGATGAACTGAATAAAATGGGAATGACAGACAAATTAGTTTTACACTTTGAGTCACTGTAAAACAGATTCTTTCCCACTGGAATTCACATGTTCATTTTCACCCTGGATGAGCTGAATAATTTCAACCTATCAAGTGCTGTTTGCCTGCAACTAAAACACTGCATGAATTTGTGCCATTTTTGCTGTGCAGTGTGATGTTTTTGCTTTTCTTATGTTAGGGAAGTCCTCAGTTGCCTTCCTGATTTCAATTTAAGCTCAAGAGGAAAACTCACATTTTTCTTCCAGGGGGTGGTGTGTGTGTGTGTGTGTGTGTGGGGGGAGAGGTGGAGGGCAGCTGAGCTGAGTGTCCAAGTGAGAGATTATTTTAAGGACAGGCTGAGACTGCATTCTGTGCAGTTCCCACCAAAGACGTGGAAGGAAGGGAGACAATGCAAGTACACAGGAAGGGACTGTTGGCTCGACTTGTTTTATATTGTACTTCCACCTCTTCAGATCAAAACTAACCTAACTGTTAAACCTGCAGAAAACGGGCACCAGCATGCATGGAAACGCGATATTTTATCTTAGCAAAACTGAATGTCTCATTGTTCCCCCAGAATATTTTAGATCTGCTTTAAAACTTGAAAATGCATCAGACAAAACTGAACTATTGAACTTTCACACATTGTCTCACGAGCTCTGAGGCCAGCTGCCAGTTCCTTCAGCTGGTTGCTATTAGGTGTTGGATTTTCAGTTGAACACCTTAGGGGGTGTTTAGTATCATCTTGTCAGATTGCAGTCAGTTGTGTATCTTTGACAATCTGTGCCTTTTAAATGAATGTTTTCTTTAATGATTTTGACATCGGGCTTCATTCATAAAAACGGACATGTCTATATAAGATCTTTTTCACATCGCAGAATATTTGTATGATGGGAGGAGTATACTTTGAGATCAAATTCCTTTTTATATAAAGCTGATCTCTTTGGATGATTGAAAAACTTTTAAGGTTCCACTGAGAATTTGCAGTCTTTTCCTGCTATTTTCCTTATATTTCTTTCTTGTATAACTAGAATAAACAAGGGGACAATTTTCAGGGAGTTTCACAAGGTTTTATCCACTTATCATGCAATCTGAGTCATTTAACAACAAATAGCTGAAAGAACAAAGTGTGGAACCAAAAAGGAGAAGAGTTCTACAAAAGCGGAATCATTCATTTCCTCTAAAAAATATTCAGTAAGAGAACTAATAATTGTGTCATTAGCATTGGTTTTGTAAGTGCTTGTGCAATTTAGTTGCAGGGAAATTGTGCATTTCATTTTACAGATCGAGTACTAGCATAATCATCCACATTGCCATCTCTGGGGTACTTTTAATTGTTTTGTAAATTGAAATAACTGTATTTCTAACAGGAAAAAGGAAATCCTATTGTGAACTAGCAGAGACTCTAATTCTCCTAACTGATGCTTAAAACCTATTTTCTGATTGCATATAGATTATACCAGGAAAGCCTTATTAGGTAATGTCCGTTTTAAAATATGGTCATTAACTGCACTGCAGTTCAGACAGTGTTGGAAATTTTCCTGCTTTTTTTGGACAAGTGTTAAAGAAAATGTATAAGCTGTGGAAATCAATGTCAGATTCAGACATCAATGGGAAAACAAAACCAAAAAAAACACTCCTAATAAAAAGAGAGCCCAAACAGATAATTGTGTACTCTCTAGTATCGAGTAAATCAGATGTTATTCAACAGTTCTCAATTGCTTATGCACCTTTTTATTTCCTGATTTCTGACCTGATATCACCAGGTGTGTGATTTTCTGTAATCTTACCTTCTATTCATATTCAGCCTCTTCTCAGAGCAATTAACTGCTGACTTCCGAGAGCTTGCTGGGCCGAAATACCTATCGTTTATAACCTTATGATCTTATTACGGTAGCCGTTAGCAGACTATGATGGCTCATGTTATTGTGTCTAAGGGATGGACTTTCAGGATGCTGAAAGCTTGTAGAATGTATGTGAGTCTTCAGCAGACCTTTGTGGACTACTGTACTTTAACCACAACGTACACTGTATGGTGTGTGTAGCATAATCAGAAAATAACCCATGGGGAAGCATACCATATGTTTGGCATATGGAGTTGGGCACAGAAATAATTTTATCTGTTTTCTTTTTTTTAAATCTCCCACATTTGTGAACTGATTTCCTTTGTGGTGATTCGTGTAACACTTATATCTTCTCTTCATATGACTTGTTTTCAGAAAACAATTCAACTACTTTTTTTGCCCTGTGTTTGATATTTTCCTAAGCACTCCCCAATAAAAAAGCAGTGGTGTCCACTTTATTTTTGGGGGATATAGTTACAATTTTAAGGGCACATTCCTCTTTCTGCGTTTTCGAGAACCTTCTGTGCTGTTGCGTTTCAGTGTTTTGCCATTTATCTTGGAGTTTGCACAGAGTGAACTGCTTTTATTGTACATTACAAGCAATTTAACTCCACACTTACTATCCTTTATCATATTATAATGGCTAACAAAGTATCTACTTGAAGGGACACTATACTTATAGCACAAGTGTTCATTTTCTTACCCTTTTCTATCCCAAAACTAGAACAAATTGGTTCCACGATGTCACCTGAAACAATACATCTTACTGTTTATTCTTAATCCACCAATTTCCTTATCGGTTTCCACATATCGGGACACCTCTGACTCACATCGCTGGTGGCATTAGACTTGAATGAGTCCTGCTGTTTTGTGTACTTAGACATTAATGATGACAATGTTACAAATGAGAAAAGGTCAATTAGGCCCATCTAGCTCATTTGGGTATTAGCAGCTAACTGATCCAAGAATTTCAAGGATTTCATTCAACCATGTTTTGAAAGAGGATGGGTACAGTAAGTTGCCTTCTTGGCATGTTTGCTAAACTGTGATTATCATTGAAAATGGCCCTAGTTGGAAAAAAAACATTTTTGAAATAAATTCAAGCATTGCAACTTAATACATTTCCAGCGGGACCAAGAAAGACCTGTCAAGTAGAGAAGACAATGTACAGATACAGAGGCAGATAATGTTGGAGGTATTTCAGTCTAAACGGGTAGCACAATCAGTTCCTTTCAGGTTAACCATAGTTTAGACTTCCCTTGAATAATGATTAACTAAAAAAAAACTACAATATTTAATGTAACACTGAAAAGCATCCCTGTTTCACCACGGAGCAGATACACATTCTATCCTAATCCAGTTGCATCAGACATGAGTTTTAAATAGTTTGGGGATCTCTTTTCCATCGCACGAATGTGGCATTAAATTGAGTTCATCCATCGCAACTTCTCGACTTTCACTTTGACAGACTTAAGAGAATGATTGTTTCATCCCTCCGTTCACACATGCAATTAAAACCAATCAGCCATGTTTGGACGTACAACTAGCTGATGCAGGCTACTATAAGATATAAGAGAGCATAAGATATTAGATATTTGCAAACGGAGAAAAAAACATTCTTAGTACAAAAATACATCAAATACAAACACAACTCAGTAACCTCGTAGTTGTTGATAAAGCCATGTCATTTCGTCATTTAAAAAGCTCCTTTTCAACAAAAAAAACATTTTTCTTGTTTCATTCTATGCTTAAAAAGTAATGCTTGATTCTCAGATATAAATAATTGATCGTATTGCTGGCAATTTCCCAGCCTTTAAGAGAGCTTCAGACTCGGTTCTAACAATGGTCCATTATTCCTGTCGAATTCCAGGGATCGTGCACATGAATGCAAAACCAGGGCACCCCCTAAACTTGGAAAGGGGCAATCACCCTTTGTGAAGCATTTTAGGAACACTCTGCCTGACAGAATAAAAACAGCGGTGTTAACGGGTGAATTTCCAATTAGGTTGCCAGTAAAAGAATCGTAAAAAATAACCATAGAGTATCTAAAGAGTACCACGAGTGAAATACGAAGGTAAAATCAGTTTCCTCGTGTTTTAACATTTGATCTCTCATTTGTATTTTGTGTTTTTTTTCTTTCTTCAGCAGTGCTTTATCGATAAAACGTGATCATAAGCGTTCAGGCATTCTTCGGTTTTGTAACAAGCTGTTGACACCTGAGCTCTCTCCATCCCCTTTTCAGGTCGAATACTACTTTTTTTTTTGGAGGTTATTTTGCAAAGCCATACTCACGATTTCGGCGAACACGAGGATCCCCGGAGCAGTCTGAATGAACTGTTTGTCATATGCCAGCGTCGAGGTGGAGAAGTTTTCAGAGTACGAGCTGCTGGTGGTGATGACCGTGTGAGACCTCGAACCGTCTTCCATCTTCGCTGGCTCGACCGCTTCTTTACCTCGCAGCGAAAACGAAATCCAGGCGAAGACCGCAATCAGGTTATAGCCTTGTTCTCTCAGAGCAATGACCGTCTTGTTGAAACAGATCAGCTGGATGCGGGGAATACTGATCTAACCCTCCATCTAATCAGAAATGCTTCAAGTCTCGCATCCCGACGCTACAGCCGATTCCATGAGGAATTCGGAGAGAGCGCAGATCTCTAATCGTATATTAATAGCAGTAGAAACTCTACGTGTCGGATAACTTTACAAGCCCCATGTTACTGTTACAGGGTTTAGGATCCACAGTTTTCCAGAGGTGTGCGAGGAGAATAGCAGTCGGCCAAAATGCGAATATGAAGTGGAAACCGAGAGAAACATTAAGTTTCTTGTCTCGTCTCCTGTAAAGAGCTTCCGAGTAGACGCCCCCAGGTAACAGGCGGGTATGCTCGCAGGTGACGTGTGGGCTTTTACTTTTCCTGTCTTTGAACATGTCCTTTTCCTCCTTGTAATGATGAGACGCTTTATTACATTTTTATGCTAGGCAAACCTCATAACTAGAACTCCATAATTGATAAATAATTTCCAGATCCCTTTTTCTTCCAGGCTTCACATTTACTATTGAATCACATGCATACAATCACATATATACAAATAAATCACACATTTGTTTTTTATTTATTTTATATGTATTTTGTTGTCTTTTGTTTTTATAACTATTCTGATGTCTGTTTTTGCTTGTCTTGGGCTGAACTGCTGTAACACATCAATTTCCCTACGGGATTCATAAAGTCTTATCTATCTACATTAAAAACACTTCACGCATATGTAGCACTAAATGCTGTTGCTGTGGATGCTCCTGACGCTTGCTTTTTGAAAATGCTTAATAAAGATACAAAAGTATCGAATGCATAGATCATAGTGTTGCTAATTAAAATATCTTGGAAATAGAAGTAAAATTACCCCCAAAAAAACTTAAAACTATTGAGTTTATTGAGATGCACGTCCAGTCTTTCTTGACTAAACTGACATACATTTCATATTTCGGTACAAAATATAGTTCGTATTGGAATTTTATGGCTTCTAAAACAAACACTTTATATGATTGCATTATCCCAGTTAAAAGCTAACTGTGGTTTTTCCGTGTTTGGTTTCTGGCAATGACTTGGTTGTGTCTTTAGCCAGTCGGTTCGTTTTGTGTATTCTGCATCTTTTTGTGTATTCACACACCAGACAACAGACTAAATTAAATCAGTTTAATTCAATCTAAACTTGTAGGTTGTTAGTTGTTTATTCGAATGGTAAAGTTATTGTCTCTTTTCTATGCAAACAGGATAACCGACGCCTGAGAAAACACCTCGACTCTGATTAAGGTAGTTTCTGAGACGCCTTTTCACCCGGTTTGTTTGCAGTGTCTTGACAGAGAATTGTCCCTTTCCCAGAGAAAAGAAAAGGACATCCTAAACGGAGTAGTGTGAAACAAAGTAATCTTTCAAAAAGAGTCATCAACATCAACAAAAGTAAAACTCATGCGGTCACGTGGGGGATATAGGTACCCCATGAATTTAATTGAAATCTTTTTGTAAAAACACACGACATTGGATGTCGCGCGACCTGGACGTGCCTTTTCACTGGCCGTGGCATATTGGAGATCCTCTGTGTGCATTTTAAACATATTTTAAACATAAAGCACCAGATTAATGCAAAAAAGTTATTTTGTAGGCGAACAAATCAGGGGAACTATCAGAAGACAACACGAGGTTGTTTTTTTCAGACGGGGGTGGAACAGATATTCTGTTTATCTCTTCCCCGAAGAAATCAGAGGGCGGATGAGGAATGACGGATGTCCTGTCTCAGAGAGGGATGTTTGAAAGGCTGGAAACACCCCCTACCTTGTTATAATGAACTGTCTCAGCAGCTATTACTTTCAGGTTGATATTACTATTTGGACAGGGAAAATTTACTAAGCTAGTCGGCTTGCACAGACACTGCTTTCTTTTCAGCTGTAGTTTATTTTTTCAACACGCATCACCACGGCCTAAATCCAACGGTCAGTCCAGCAACAGCTTCCAGTAAACATGGAGCTGGAGCTGCGACGAAGATGCTGCAGCCAAGCACGCCTCAGCTGGAGCACAAACAAGCAGGCAGAGAGGAAGTCACTGGCATCAGGTGCCAAACCACTGAAACCATTGCTAAAATTGCGGATTGTGCTCATGATTTTGGTTTGCTGAAAAGGAATTCCGTCGCCAATACACCAGAGGGCATGGTGTCTTGACACTGGGGCACTACTGAGACCTTATACCAAATTAGCCTGCAGGGACCCAGCCTTTCTGGGGAAACTGGCCCTGGTGTGGGCGTGTGCATGCCCTGCGATGGACTGGCGTCCCGTCTGGCGTCCCGTCTGGGGTGTACCCCTCCTTGCTGGAACAGGCTCCTGTCCCGGCCCGACCCTGAATTGGATAAAGAGGCTAGGACATAAGAAGTAGTCAGGTCTCCAGGCCTCCTCTTGAAATGGCAGAGACTTCTTTCCTTGATGACATCCTGGTGGGCAGGCACCTGAAAGATATTTAAGACTGACTGCATCCCTTTTCAGCAAGGGCGTGCAGATCGTCCAGCTGTGCCTTTCAGTACGCGGCGCTGTCCATACCATGGGGCTGGAGGCACCAGGCTGAGCTCCGGCTGGAGGCTGCAGCCAGGGGCAGCTTCCCCAGGTATGCGTGTCCTCCGGTGTGTTTAGGCTGGAGAACCCGGAGAACGGGGAAGGAGGTGGGCTGGTCTGGGGCCCTCATGAGGGAACGCTGGAGACGCACTGCTGCTGGAGTCGTGCAAGGAGGGTCCCAGGAGGCCCTGGTGGGGCCAGAGTGATGAAGCCCCTTCGTCACTGAAGGAGAACTCTAACGAGTTGAACCATTGCTGGGCAAATCCCAGATCTGTGCTGGATGTGCCCTAGAATTCTTTTGCCATACAGACAACCCTCCAGTGTAGCTCTAATAATTGTTCCCATTATATACGTATTGTTCCCAATATAAGTAAGACTTATTGGCGTAAAATTACTTTGTTCAGTTCTGTCACTCTTCTCTCAGAGGGGGGTGTGCTCCTCTCTCCAGAGACCGCTGGAAGAGATTTGCTTGTTTAGCTCAATTGCTTCCAGCACCTGTAACACTTCTCCCTCTTCTACGGTATATTAAACACCATCGGCACAGAACTTTGTTTGCTCAGCCTGAGGCACATTGTTTGTTTCTGCCTCAGCAAAGGGTTCGGTGAAAGACAACGTTCATTTAGTACATCGCTACTTTCCTTTCATCATCTGAAAGCATCTCAGAGATAAAAAGGGAAACATTAATCATCCTTTACTGGTCTTATGCCGATTGAATAGTGAAAATGATCTATTTATTTGAGCTTTTATTGCAATATTCCTTTTTGTCTCAGTTTAAGCCTTTCTCATATCCTCTTTTATCTGATCTTGCAATTCATTAGATCCCTGTTCTCTAACTGCATTCCTCTGAAGCTCCGTTTCCTTCATAGCCAGATTTACAGAAAGTGTGAACCTCCATATTGGACTTTGAAGGATACAATAAACCATATTATGATTCTCCCACCTCTGTTTTCCTCACTCTGACCTGATTGTTTGGCAAGACTAGATCAATACAGATATGCCCTCTAGGCGCTGTAATAAACTGAATTTGAAAGCAGTCATTAGCCACATCTACTATTTCAATTTCTGCTGCTATTACTGCTCATCGTTTATACTATGCTATGTAAATACAATTAAAAACCCACTTTTTCCTTTGCACTCATCCCCGAATTCCTGAAATAAGACTGCATTGTAGTTAATATCTGAATTAGTACAACCTGACCCAAAGTGATCCTAAAACCCTTGATTCAGTTAGATTTAGTTCCTTTGTGTTAAATGCTCTTTAGGATGTATGCTGCTTATTTTTATCTGTTTACCTTTCAAGGAGCACAGCTTTCAGCTAAGCCTTATCTCTCTAATTTATCTGTGGTGCAGGCTATCTCAATATCTGCCCTGCTGGCTTTTAGACCTGTAAGTAACTATTGATAAGCTGGTGGAGCAGTTCTGGAATGTCAGCATTCCTAAGTACTTCTATAAGTTCTTTGTAAAGCATGAAGGTGGGATATAAAAATAGCACATGGCCTTTGAATTTTTCTTCAACCTCTGGCGTCCTTGTCCTGCTTCATTTACTGTGGTTTCTGTTTAAACCCACCTCCGAAATGCTAACCAATGAAGCCCTAAACAGAGGGACCGTAATAATCTCAGGACTGACAGGAATGTCACACGTGAGGAGATTTAAACACATGATTTATTGTAACAAAGCGGAGTCTGGGGAGCCGCGATGCACGTTGTTCAGGATCCTGTAAGGGACTGCCGGGGTATACAAATAAACATTCAGGACCGAGAGAAGGCCTCTCTGTGTAGACAGAGGCATGGATGTGTGGAAAAACACTGCCAAGCAATGTTGTCCTTTCACTGGGAGCCATCAAAGAATGTCTTGAAGACTTCTGAGTCAACTGGTAACTGGGCCGTCGAGATCGCCTGACTGGTCTCCTCTCTTCCTTGACCTGTGTTTTATTCTTAACAAACAACACCAACAAGGGCAGCTCCCAGACGCACGTCTGCAGGCTGAACTTGCAGACATGTCAAGGGGAAGTATTTACTGTAACCGTGTCACCTTGGTGCTTCCCCATGGGAACAAATACTTAGTGATAGTGAACAAAGGAGCCAAAGGGTGAAAATACAGAAGACATTACACAAGATGGACAATGTAATAACATAAATTAATTTGCATGCAAAAAAAGCCGTTGGGACATTCTAGTTATTTTGGTTGTAGCTCATTCATCCACGGATCATCCATCCCCAGTTACTCTCTGAAATAAGCAATGGTATCGTCTTCCACAGCCTGGGTAGCTTGTTCCAGACACCCACAATCCTGTGTGCAAAGACGTTCCTTCTGACCTCTGTTGTGAATGCATTCCCCTATGGTCTTCCTTTGTGTTCTCTGGTTCAACAAGAGGAAATCTGATTATCTGTCAGTACTATAGTGGGGAATTACATCTTACAGATAGAGCAGAGGAGCAACATTAAAGTGTGGTCTTTCGTTGAATAACTGGATATTCTAAACTTGTGCAGGATCATGTATAAGACCCTTAATGCAGTAAACATTTTCAAAGTGACAACGGTTTCTTTTTTCAGTCTTTAGCCTTTCTGTACTGCAGTTGAGTGCAGTGCTTACATCCAATGCTTTTTTTGTACACATTCCTCATGTAAAGTATAGAATTTCCAAAAAATTCTTAAGAAGAACTCTGCTGCAAATTGATTTAACATTGCTTCTCATCTGTCGTTAATATTAATGACAACGTTAATGGATCAATTGGAACTTGTCAACTAAGAAAAAGGAGAGCTGAAACCCAGAATCTGAACCTGGTTTCCTGCTGATTTGTAGTCTTGTTCTACTGTTTAAGAACTCTAGGACTAGGAAACACCGAGTATCGGAAAGGAACTAGGAAAGGTATGAGTTTCAGGTTGGTGTTACCCATTTTTCCCATCACTCTCCTCCCCACTGAGAGCTGGTGTGTGGGAAGCATACTGGTGCACTACGGCTGCCGTCACATCATCCAGGTGGGGCTGCACATTGGTGGTGGTGGAGGGGAGTCCCCAATACCTGTAAAGCGCTATGTAAGTGTAAGGAATTATTATTATTACTTAATAATAATAATAATTGCTTACACTTATATAGCACTTTTCTTGACACTCCACTCAAAGCGCTTTACAGGTAATGGGGATCCCCTCCACCACCACCAGTGTGCAGTCCCACCTGCCTATTATTATTATTATTATTATTTTATTATTATTTTATTACACCAATCAGTAAATCCAGATGCTAATGAAAAAACAATGTGGCCATTCTGAAGGGCAAATGTTTCTATGTCTTTTATCCAACAAATGAGAAATATGAATATTTCCTTGCTGTTTTTTTTTGGGGGGAAAATGTCAAAATACTGAAAACGACCAGCCATGTTGCCAGCACATGGCGCTGTAGACAAACTAATGCCCAAACTGGACAAAACCTGGACAATCGCTAACCTTATTTTGGTTTGTATTTTCCTGAGGAAACCGCATGTTTTTCGCACTGGAATTTGTGTCTGTAAGTCACTGAACCAAAAACTTAAACAATCAGTGATTATCTTTTTTTCTAAGGTTATGTATGTGGGGAAAAAACAGCATCTTAGAAGAAACGTTTCATTGTTTTGTAAATCCCCGAATGCAATGAATCGGTTATAAGTGGAAATACGATCCACAGCTGTTTTGTTCTGGAAACAACAGAGGAGCGTATCCAAGATAAGTCTGATTAGGCTGGAGTGTTATAGGGGCTCCGGCAAAAACGAGGGGTTGAGTTTTTTAAAGAAAGAAGGAGAGTTTTTTTTAGTTAATATATATCCAGACATGGACATCATGACCACTGGTATGTGTGGGTGATGTGAAAACGTGTGAGGCATCTATTATAAACACGTTCCCTAAATTCATAACTGCACAGAGCTACTGCAGTACAGTGGCAAATCACGATTTTAATGAAGTTCAGTTATCATCTTATTCAAGTTTAGATACAACACATAGTTATTTAGTATCTATCATACATCATATTTTACTCTAGAATAATTAGTATCCTTGACAATCTGAAAACACGATGGACTTTCACTCGGTGAAATAAAATAAGGTTCAACCACATTCAGCCAACTTCACATTTTTGCACTTTTGAGACGTCGGCGTTGGCGCGCTCTGGCAGACAGGAAGGTGAAGTTCGAGCTCGAACCCACAGTGGAACCATGCAGATAAGGGTTAAAGCTCGCTAGGCATCAAATTAGCTTCCTGCTTCTGCCTCGGAGGAAACTGAGTCCTCCTGCCAAAGCCAGGGATGTGTGCGGAAAGAGGAGATTTTGACAGGAGCCCTTAAGATGATGTTTTGGTTGGGCTTTCTGAAGGGGTGGTGCTTAGATCCACAGAACTGGATGTCGCTCTGGTTAGAAGCCTTGGTCTGTAGTAGCAGGTGGGTTTTCAGGGGCGGTGGCTCAGAGAAAGAAAGCTGATCACGAATGACAGGAGACCATTCAGCCCAGCTAGCCTAAGAAGACAAAGATTAGAAACAATAGACTTTACAGTCATAATCCATTCACGCATCATTAAAATGTCCAAAGGATGTGTATGTCTTGTAGGGTTATATGAAGGTGGAGTATATCGTATCGTCAGACTCATAGTTCTGCTCAAGACAGTACTAGATTGTGGAATGAATAAAACACCAGTGTCAAAAATAATAATAACCTGTCAAAGCAACCTGGACCCGACAGCGAGCACAGGGCAGGGATGCACCAGTGTAGCTCTTGACGAGACGCAGTAATGAGGCGGTGTTCCTCCTGGGGAACAAAGAAGACCTTTTAGAGAACCCAGCCAATTCAATCCCGCTTGTCTTTCAGGGGGAGCAAGATCCCAAACAAACCCACCTGAGCTCAGGAATGGCAAGCACATGACACGCAGACACACCTCAGGCACGATGCAGGACTGCAACTGGGGGCTGTGAGGCAGCAGAAAAATCTCAGTGTGAGAAGCTGCACGTTTTCCCTGTTTTCACCTGGCTTCTTGGTGTGTGTGCTCAGGTTTCCTCTCTCCCCAGTAACGAGCAGGAAGTAGCTGGGGCCACTGCCAGCTTCAGGTTTTCCTGTTTTTTAAAATTATTTTTCTCATCAAACTACAGGTTTACCTCCATTATTATCATTGTCTGTTTATGAGAAAATAAAACTCGAACAGATTAAAAGTAATTTCACTTATTTTGCAGCTATTTCCCTGACAGTAGTGTCAATCCCTGTGACAACTGGCAGACATGCATCATCTGCCCAGTATAATCTGAACCACAAGATGAAAATTGATTTTCGTATACTTCTGATTAATTGGGGAGTAAACATTGATTTCCTTTTTGAACTCTGCTCCATGTTTCTAGGCAACCCTTAGGAAGTCCAAAATATCAAAGAGAGCAGTGAATTTTAATTCAATAATATTTTTTTACTTAAACATGTCGTAGGGCATTTTAAAACAACCACATAGACGTTTGTTTTTTTTATTTTCTGTGCCTATATGGCTAACAAATTTCTTATTATGCAAATTGTAGAAAGTATTTTTGACCTGTTACCAATACTGTTGGTTCATCTGGGCTGCAGACAACTATAAAACATGGGTCAGACTTTACAGATCGTACAAACAGTACAAATTAAGCACTTCATTCCATCCGCTCTTCCATGTACAGTATCAATAAATCCATTTTCTGTGTATCTATATGGTTAGTGACAGATTCAAAACCTATCTTTTTCTTTCTATATTTTTTTTTAAGATCACTTTATTGGCCATATACAATTTCTTGCATTAGGAATTTGTCTTTTCGCAAACCCCAGCTTGCTCTCCATGAGACACACAGACAGGGAGAGAAGCTGGGGGTCAGAGCGGAGGGTCAGCCATTTATACAGCACCCCTGGAGCAGTTGGGGTTAAGGGCCTTGCTCAGGGGCCCAGTGGAGTAGGATTCCTCTGCTGGATGTGGGATACGAACCGGCAACCTTCCAGCCACAGGCGCAGATCCTGAGCCACAGAGCCACCGCTCCGCCCCACAGTGAAACAGTGCTTCTCCTTTGTTGTGCTGGCACACAACGACGGAAGGAGACGCCGTAGTTGGCAGGATTCGAAGCTGCGTGGGGAGACCCTGAGGGATTTCTAGTCCATCGCCCTCACCACTCGGCCACTACTATTGCTTATACTGCACTATTCTCTTAGACTGGGCCCAGATTCGATCAGCACATGTCTCTGTGAGCCCATTGCAAACCCAAGACCCTATACTATTGATGCTGGCTTTGCTTAGGTAAGACAAAGGAGATCATTCTGATAAACACAAAATGGAACATTCAGGATTCTGACTGACGGATCACTGTTTAGACTTAGCACAGAACATGGTTAATACCTAGTCTCTATTAAAATGTTTTTTTTTGTTTGCTTTGTTTCCAAACCCATCATCTGTGTTAATAAAGTATTTATTCATAGTGTAAACTATTCTGGTCATTTTTGTGGATATTCTGTTAGCGTAGGCCTGCGTCCTTGCTATTGAAAACTACACACACAACGTTAAATTTCTGAAAAGCTTGAACAGTTCGCTTGCATGCAGATAAACTTTCTGTTTTGGGAAAATGAAATGACAGAACATGACGGATTTACTGTGTGGAAACTCTGGCCTTGCTGTGACCCTCGGGGAATTAAGTCAGCCTGGGTGTCAACTGGTTATTCATTCCGCTGTTGTAAT
The DNA here is from genome assembly GCF_055471065.1 of Atractosteus spatula. Lineage (NCBI taxonomy): Eukaryota > Metazoa > Chordata > Actinopteri > Semionotiformes > Lepisosteidae > Atractosteus > Atractosteus spatula. The sequence goes on along the minus strand of NC_142717.1, from coordinate 1,506,806 downwards.
TTTCGTGTCGTGGTTCGGAGATTTAATGCCTCAAATTAATCTACAATATCAGCGGGTAATTGAGACATCTTCATTGTTGAGCTGCACTGTGTGCTTGTAGACTGCAGCACTGAGATCTGATGGCATGCCACTGGGGTCTGTCTCCTTATCAGTTTGAGAAGCAGACAGCCAGCACTAGTTAAAGTGTGCAGTTTTGTCACAACTATTTTTAACTCTGGCCTGGATTAACCAACAGCTCTGCTGGCCTTTGTAATGAGGCATTCCATTTGGTGTTTTTTTTTTTTGGTTCATAAGGCTTCAGTGGTAATCGTTGCCTTTTTCTTTCACTTTTTTCTTTTTGTTGCTGCTTTTTTCTTTTGCGCTCCGCTCGTATTGCGATCAAACGTGGTCAGATTTGCCGTCCAGCTTGAGAAACCCACAGAACATAGCCTCAGTGTAAAATATTTCATCCACTCAAGCTACGGCGGGACAAGACAATAAGGCAGCGAATGGAGGCTGGGCTTGTGAAGGCGCTTTCCTGAGCTGTGACAGTTCTGTGAGCCTGGATCACGTCACTAGTCCGCTGTGACCAAGGTTCCTCATGTTCCTCACGGGCGGAGAGGTGGCCCTGTGGCTCAGGATCTCCGCCTGTGGCTGGAAGGTTGCTGGTTCAAATCCCGAGGCTGGCAGAGGAATCCTACTCCATTGGGCCCCTGAGCAAGGCCCTTAACCCCAACTGCTCCAGGGGCGCTGTACAATGGCTGACCCTGTGCTCTGACCCCCAGCTTCTCTCCCTGTCTGTGTGTCTGTGTCTCATTGAGAAAAGCTTGGGTATGTGAAAAGAGGAATTCCTAATGCAAGAAATTGTATAGGGCTAATAAAGAAACATTATGTGGCGAAGTTCTCATCTGAACTACATTCTCCAGGAAGCAGTCTGCTGCCCTCAGTCACCTGACCAGTCAGTGAAAGAGAATTGCTTGGGCAACAATTTAAAAACCCTTATATATATATAACATGAACCGTATGTCCATGCTGGGTGAAATGAACACTGTGGCACGGAGATCCAGGCGCAGCAGTGAATACCAGCGGGACGGGGTGTGGAAGTGACAGACAGCCCAGTCCTGGCTGTAGATGCTCGACTGTTAGCTCTGTCTTTCAACACAAAGCTTGATGAGGGTTGTGGATCAGAAGGGTCAAAATCTGCATTTTAGTAGCAATGTATTCAACAAACATCTGTCTCCAGAGAACATTAATATTCAGTTCTATTGTTTTTTACATATATATTTTAGGCTTTGATAAAAAAGAAAACATTTTTGCTCCGCGAGGGATGTATGTCAAAAGTAAATCTCTGGTATTTGCATTTATAGATTTATACTGCTTTAATCACTGAAGAGAGTCTTTTTGTGGGTAGATAATGATTCGCCAACAGCACAAGATTTTGTATAGCAGAGATTAAGAATTGAGAGTTTTCAAGTAGACGTTATATTAATTACAATTAAAGAGATTAAATAATTACGGCTTGCTGTACAAAAGGACTTTAGTTATGTTCTCTTTGTTTATTTTTGTCAATATAACCTAATAGAAATCTCTCATTCTACAATTTAATTCGCTCATTTTTTTCCAGTGATTACAAATAGATTTTATACTCTAACTGTATCAAAGTGGTTTCTTATAAAGTAATACAGTTAATCCCAGCTAGAATCACTAAGGTGCTTAAAGGTCTTAAAATGCATTAAATATATTTTCTATTCTCACTTTGCTTCAGTCTTATCAACAGACATATGAACGTTAAGGTTCTACAGTTGCATAATTTTATATTTATCTCTTTCTTCTATTCTAATTTATTCTTGTACAGGTACAGATAATCTCAAATAAAATCCCCCAAGGACTAAATTGTATTTTATATAAACAATGGTTTCTAAATTGACTTTTTCTTCTTTAAGTCAGATTCATTATTGGACTTCAAATTGGCTTTTAAAAGCATGTACTGAGACAGTCAAAATGAAATCTACAGGTTGATGCAATTCTGAAATGCTGCAGTCTTCAGGTTGAATTAGTATCCTATTTGCATTGCCATGGGTCTGTAAGCATGCTGCAGTTTGTATCCAAATTATACACAGATATCAATTTTGAATATTCAGAAAACTGTGTACTAACCCCCATTGAGGGGTTACCAGATAATTTAAAATCTTGTCCTGCAAATTTAGCAGGAGAAGGACATTTCTAGCCTTCCAGGTTACCAGTCCCTGTGAGAATGCTTGCAAAGCCAGGTCATTACACACAGTTGAAGGTAATGTGAGAGAAAAGCCAGCTTTTTAAATCCCAACAGGTTCCCAAGTCTTTTTTCCTCCTCACCTTTTATATAATGAGAATTATAAAGTCCTTGAAATGTAATTGAGAAAGAGGATTAACATGCTGCATTATTGCCTTTCTTATGCAAGGAAGGTCTTTCGTGGTCTCTGGAGTGACACATATGAAAATAGAAATGTCGGATCATTAAGTTGGGTTTTTCCCTGATGACTCCAGGATGTTTTATTTCCTGTTTCTTTGACCATTTTCTAACAGATGACTAAAACCACCAGAAATTATTATTTTTTTAAAATGCAGCAGCACCGAGGGACTTAATTAAAAAGATATTTCAGAAAGGATTGTGTTTTCAAGAACCTTTCTTATTAAGGAGACCTATGAATGACAAATCTTAACACCTCATAAAACAACTTCTGGTGAAAACTTGAAGACTTAAAGCTAAAACATTCTTCTTAAGGTTGGAAACTAGCAAAAGTGAGGGGTGCTGGAATAATTCCAATAAATTCAAAATCTAGATGTCAGATTTTGCACAGAATTCGTTCTTTCTCTTTTAAGAACAGATTTCTCATGGTTCAGCTGTTGTGTAGCAGAAACCAGGTACCGTAAATACCATTGCAAAGTCATCACAGACCATTGCTCTCCTTATATGAATGGATACAGAGAGCCCTTAGACACTTTAAAAAGGGTGGGCTGGAATTAGACTTAATATACCGTATAAAACACACAGAGCTAATAACAGAGACTCAGGCGGAAGATTTAGATTTGTACCGTGGGTATGGATATGGAACTGCTGTTACAAGTGTAGTTTGGAAACTCATTTTAATTGCACCAGTTACAAAGGGAATCTGTCTTTTTTTTTTACTCAAAACGCTGTCACAAGATAACAGCGGTGGAATAAGTGTTCTTCCTTGACAGCTTTTAAGTAATCTGCTTTTACCTTTGGAAATGTTGCTACCTTAAATATATGCTCAATTTGGTTTTGATGTCATGCTCGGGAACTGAGGTAGATTGTTATAGTATTTCAGGTTGTAACAAGAAATGAACCAAGAGATGTAATTAATTACATCACTTGACAGTTTACCAGATCTGATGTGAGATTAAAATGTTTAATACTATACTTTTAAAAATAATACTGAGAAAATACACACATTCGTCCATTTTCAGTCTCTCCCTTTGAAGATAACAGATAGATACATTTTACCTAAAATCACCCAGAAACACCAAGATAGATACAAGCAAATTTGATAACATTCTAGAGTTCTTAATATCTGTAGTCTTTCAGGTTTATTTTTCTTTTAACAGATGATTAATTCCTAAATAAATAGGTGGCTTTATTTGTTATTCAACTACGGGTTATAAGATTTCAAAGAAGAACCTGAGCATTGTATGCCTGGGGTTTCAAGACAATTAATCTTTGCATGTCAAACCCCAAGAAGCCTGTAGTTCATTTGAATGAGTACATTTTTGTTCGTCTTTCTTGACTAGTAATTAGTGTGTTTTCAACATGGAGCATGCTCTTAGACATGGTCTTAAACAATGAAACAACAAACAAATGAGATCAATACTAACTCAGGTTGTGAGTTTCAATGCTGAAGGATTTCCTTCCATAAAAGAAAGAAGGATAAAAACATCAAGTGCCATGTAAGTCATGCAGGATATTGGAGTCAAAGACTTTCAGTGACATTTAACTCACCATACTATTTAGACGCTGAAAGTAAACCAAGTGGCATGAGGGCTGTCATACACATGTATATGTAACAGCTGAAGAAAGGCTACGCTCACAAACGTCACAAGACATTTCTCCTCACATTTTAAAGTTTTTGCTTCCTTCATTTACACAGAGAACAGACCTGCGCCACTGATTCCTCCCAGAATCTCTTAGCTGAAACACACCTGGGTGCTTAATGACATGACTGGAGCTTTTCTCTGTCTGCTGTCTGGGAAGTGAGGCTAGGACAAAGACATTCATTAGCAGAAAGAAATACCAGCCCCACCCACCCACCCACCCAGATGCTGGTCTTGCATGGGTTGTTCTGTTCTCTTCATACTGAAAATTTCTCAACTACAAAATCTCCCAAAAATTAAATGCACCCTCCTCTTAAGGTCCTGCAACCTGGGCTAACCTCTGATTACTCCCTTCACTGTTCTGTCATTTACCGTTCGATAAATGCAAATGTCTGCTGTTGTTTTTATAGCTTAATATAAAGACACACACACCAAGATGGTGGTTATCTCCCTGGCCTGTCTCAGTTTGTAGGTGTCAGTGAGGATAACAGTAAAGCACTGAGGCAGGAGGTCTTCTCTTTCCTTCTGCACGTTGCCATGCAGGGAATCCAGCTGCACCACCAGCACATGTTCCGTTGTTATGATCGATAATGTGGACTCGGAACACCACAAGGGGTATTAAAATTGCACCCATAAGAACAGAAAAACTATTTACACCAAAAAAGAAGCCCTTCTTTTTTTTAAAAAAATAAAAAGTGTCGAGACATGTACTCATTTCAAATTTAAATGCCATACACACTGAGATGGTGGCTGAAAATGATAGAGCCACATGATTCATTGCTGAGCAATTGTGAAATACAGAATAAGGTTTACAGTGCACAGGCTGTAGAATTTATTGTGAATCTTTTGCATTAAAATGCCATTGAGATGAAAAATGTAGGTTTAGCTAAACACTGACAATACGGACTTGTTGAGCTGTCAAAAGGTGCAATTTAATTTTGCGCTGTATTTTATTGTCTACACTGGAAATGGTGTTTTGCCTGGCCTCTATTAACAAGAGGTGGAAAAGGTCTGAGGTGGGACTATTGTAGAAGCTTGTCACCTGCAAAATGAAAGGAAGATGCTTGTTGATTTTCATGGTTCAGACCGTTGATAATTTCCCTGTATAGCTGAATAGAAATTTGCTGCAAGACAGGTTTTTCTTACTAGTTCTCTTTAACCGGTCTCACCTTTGAACAAAGTATATTGAGTATCTAAAGAAACTTGTCATTCAATTCATGTGGTTCAGGTGGGGAGCTGTGTCAGCATGCGTAGGCTGCAAAGGAACAAGTGATAGGTTTATTCCATGCTGAAAAGAGAAGAAAGAAAACGCAACGTTTCGGCCGTGGAGCCTTCTTTGAGTGTCATTCAATTCATGTGTACTGGTTAGAAAACTAAGGTATAAAGATATTGCATCTGGTTAATTTTTCCCATCATTGTGTTTAATTTATAATTCATGACAGACAATCACATTTATTTGACTTTCATGTCGTATACTGTAAGTACTATATCATGGCAGTAGAGGCAGTTGGTTGGGCACAGGTGATGATTTAACCTGTCGAATTTCCAACCTGATGAAAATCAAGAATTTTTCAATATATACCCGGGTCATCCATAGAACACTGCTTTTACACCATTGGTGAGTTGCTGCAAACGCCGTGGGTGGACTTCCCAGCAGTGTGGCCTTTTTTGGTGATAAAATGTCTTGTTTAGACATCACAGAATGTCACACTGACAGAATGATCCCCTGATTGTGTTACACAGCGAGCCAGTCTCGTAAAGACTGATGACATCGTTACTTTACGGTGTTACAATATGTTGATCCAGCACCGGGACCTCATGGGCTTCAGGATTGGCTCTGTGGGCCTATCCTGTTGGGGCTGTATGTGTCCTGACGCGGCTCATGTAGCAGCAGCTTTCCCTGGAGATGAGAACATGACAGTGATTCCATGGAGGTCCTGCTCACTGGACTCGAGCAGCACTGAACGAAATACGTCTTGAGCACTGTGGATGAACAGAAGTGACGTGTGGCACCTAGGGCTCGGACACCAGTGCACTAGCACAAATTGGTCCAGGTTATATGAGAGGAATGGATCTGATGTCCAGAACACAGTGATAGATATCTGTATCAGGCTCTGACATCACATGCTAGTGGGTCTGTAGCTTGTATCAGCCACACACGTTTCCAGTCTGTGACGCTCACAGCAGACTCCCTGTTGATCAACCCAGTTGGCGACAGATGTTAATCAGCATAAATAATTTACCTGTGTCACACCTGTTCAAGAACATGTCAGCACCACTGCTGCAAAAAGTGTCTTCTGAAACTCGATATATTAAAAATATATGTAATATTCTTTTTATCCATTAAAAACAAGTTCGTTTTCAATCGCTTATTGAGAGTCTGCCCCCTGACAGCTGACTACTGCATCTTCCAATCTCTCCTGGTGGTGTGGTTCCCTTTGCCCGCTGTCCTAAACTGTTTCCTGCTGCCCTGCCCCAGTGCACCCCAAGCTCCCCCTGCCTGACAAGCCGTGGCTTTGCCAGTCAATCCCAGACACTCCTCCGTCGCCGGCCAGTCAGGGCCTGTCTCAGAAAGGCAAGAGGTGTTCCAGGCAAAATCCGCCCTCAATACGTCTTTTCAGATAAACACTCTGTGTGTGAAAACATGGATTAATTTAATGAACTTGTAGTACAATACTAGTCTTGGATATGTCCAATTGCTGAGCTGATTATCAATGTCATATCATCAACAATAGATGTGTTTTTCAGCTATAGAACATCCGTATTTCTCAAGCAGAATATACCCTTATCTGAACCAATTATTTCCATTATCTGATGTTCTTACCCAGGAGAAGGTGTTACCTTTTCTTTTCTGCTGCTCTTGTTGCTTCAATTCACTGTCAAGCTGCTACTGCATTTCATTACATGCATAGAAAACAAATGGCGATTGTGTGTAGCAGTTCATTTCAAGACCCGTTTTCCCACTCTGTCTTCTGCTCAATCCCAGATGCACACAACGACGTTCAATACCTGCTATTTCTTTGATAATATTTTTGTTGATGCTTTCATTTTAAATGTGACTTTCAACAATCCAATTGAATCCTCATTAAGAGAACAGTTCGTGTTCTTCGATGCAGGGTTTAGCATGTCCATATTTAACTAAACATGGGGATTACACGAACCCATCCCGATTTCGGTGTTATTTACAACCTAAAATGGAGGCAGTGACAGCAAAATCATTCTCTTTTTGGAACGCAGGGCTGAATGGAGAGAGAAAATGGCTGTTCTTTTTTTTTTGTGTTAGATTTTACTCACTTGCCAAGGATATAGCCTCTTTTCTTTTAGCCCAGAAAATGATTTGCATTTTTTTCCAAGAGTGTGAAATATCAAAGCCCAGCCCCCTGCTGGGCAGTGAATCGGTGTGAGCTGGCAGTGGCATAAATTTTTCAGCAGCTTTCTTCATGTCATGTCAGCTGATATGCAGCTCAGACACAGCGCTGAGTCGGAATGAAACCAGGGGTACGTTTCCAATTCTAGCAAACCTCTAGCAAGAACTGAATCAAAACAGAAATCCACCCCCCCCCCCCCCAAAAAAAAAAAAAAAACAACTAACAAACTAGCAAACAAGGCAAACCTGTGCTCCAGTGTCCAGAGGCCAGGATGAAAATGTGAAAATAATTTCTGAAAACACACCAACAGAAACTAAGCACAATGCAACACATTTCTATTTCTGGACTCATTAAATCCAATATTTCTTTCTCTGTTTTGTTCTGATTTTGATCGTAATAGGTTGAGATTGTGCGTTTTCTCTTTTAGGGATGATGTATAAAAAAGTAGAAGTCATAGAAGAACCTAGGAGGCCCTATAGGCACTATTTTAAAAACATTTGTCGATCATTTTCTCATCTCAGAACTTCCAAGTAAGAAATAATAAATAAAAAATAATACAGAAGACTTTGTTCTGAGCTTTATTTAACCATACGGTTTAGTTTCATGTTTGGGAGCCATTTTATAAATGTCTTTATTTTTAGGACATTTTTTGATTACATTTTATATTGACCTTATGTCCTTATGACCTTATAACGGTTTCTTAGTACATATTTATTGAGCAGTGCTTCATAACCTTTACTGTAGATGCACCCCCTTAATCTCAGAATATATTCTCAGACCTCTGATCAAAAATCGTTGAAGTAATTTAGTTTAAACCTAAGATGGATCATAACTATCTAGAACAATGGAAGAGAGAGAATTATATATTTTTATTTCACAGGAAAAGTAAGAATTTTAAAAATTACACACTTTTTAACGTTTCTGTTAAAATACCCACAGCAGGCGTGATGAAACAGAGCACCTGGACTCACATGCCTGTGCCTAATCGGTGTTTTCAGCTATTTATCTTCTAAAAACATCTGGCAAGCCTCACACTCCCAGACAGGGGCATCTCGCACCCCCTGATTTAGAGGGAGGCGGAAGAACAAGGCAAGAAGGCAAGTCTGACGCAGTGTGCAAGGAGAACTGGAGGAACGTGGCGGAGAATCACGAGACGTGGTGATTGAAAGGACACTGATGATGTTTGTCTCTAGAGGGTGTAAAAGCTGCTTAATTGGCATAATTAAATTAACTACAGGGAAGGGCAGATGCAGGCTGGAGTTTACTTGGATCTTAGCTAAAATGAAATGTGTGTGACGTCTCAAGTTAGGTAACGTTTAGGAGCCTTTGCTATCAAAATGGGAACAATGCTCAAAAAGTCCTCGTTCATGCAAGTCCTGCACTGTGAGCAAAGCACATGCAATTTAGGATTTTTCTTTTAAAGAACTGACATCTCCTAACACATATGTATGCAGTGTTTTTGCAAGATAATGCTCCTTCAAGAACAGCACACAACAAGTCACCTGGCATTTGATTGCAGGCAGGAGTGTGATGCACCCCTGTGGCTGAAGTGGGACGTGAACGTGCCTTGAAGCTGCAGACCTATTAAAAAGAATGCAATCCGACACCAGTTTTAGTGTGTTTCACAGGGCGTGATCCAGCGGTATTACTGTTCTATCACTTGTGTTAGAGAATGATTTTCTCTAATGTAATGAGACTGGCCAAACCCACTGTGTGTATCAGGATTCCTGAGAACTGTAAAGGAGTGGCTCGTCTGGCCTTTCTCTTGGTCGTCAGTGCTAACTGGAAAGAAAGCTGATCTAAATACCTGCACTGCATTATTACCTGTGACAGCCACCTCAACCGCTCCGCTCCTGCCTGTCTTCGGTCTCCTATCCCTCCATAAACCCTCTCTTACCCTCACTCTCCACTCCTCCTCTTCCGTCAGGCTTTCAGTTCTCCCACCTCCACAGCCCAGTCTTTCTCCATCCCTCGCTCCACAGGGGTGGACATGGACTGTCCACAGAAACGAGTGACACCATCTCTGCGGCTGCTCAGGGCTCGTCTGTTTAGACCTCTTCGCTCTCTTGTGTCCAGACTTCGACAATCCTTACCTTGTATAGAACAACTGTTTTTAATTCTCAAAGTGGGAATATAATTTGCTAATTGGATGTAGTCACTGTAAAGATGCAACACATTCCAACAGGGTGTTTACATTGCTGCTGTATTTCCTTTTTGTCTGTATGGGCTTGATATCTTTCAGCTCTTACCGTTTCATGTTGTTAGATCAGCCCTTGCACTAGCCTCATTATCTTGTTATTCATGCGAACTTGATTTTCTCTTACCTGCAGGATTGTTTACCTCTGTACTTACAGTTCATGTATGTGCTTTGTGTATCGCCCTGGGTAAGGGCATCTGCAGAGAAAATAACAATAGATCACCAGGTGATTGTTCGTATTTATCAGACCCTTGAGGTATAAGACAGGGTCTTACAAAAGAAGAGGAGATTGTTCAGCCCCTCTAGCCCATTTGCAAGTTAGCAGCTAACTGATCCAGCTGCTTCTTGAAGGAAGCCGGAGTATCAGTCTCAACAACCTGGCAGAATGGCTTGATCCAGACTGTCTGTGTCAAGACTTTCACAGGAGCTATGTACAGTAGCTGCACTATTCCCACTATTATACCATCCATCTAGAAGCGTGACATGTGCACCATTTTCTACACTAGGCAATGTACTGGGGGAACTGTAAGGAAATGACCCTGCTTCTCTTTGGTGCAACAGGTGTGTCCCATTGGTGATTGGAACCCACATGCTTGCAGTTACTTGTCCATCTTGCTTCTACTAGGCTCACAGACTGCTTTCAGTCAGCCAGTCCATGATAGAGTCATGATAGGCACCCTCACGCCTTCATTTTCTTCTGTCTGCTAAATTCTCCTGATGAAAACAATCACATTGCACCTGCATTAACATGATCTGTTTAGCACATAATCTAGTGTATCCAAAAACACTAAATAGCCAGTTTATTTCCTCTTTAAGTTGAACTGTGAAAACTAAACAATCGCATTTCAAACTGATAACATGATGATTTTCACAAATTTGTTATAAAAGGCCTTCCTTATCTAAAAAAACAACATTTTTTTCTTCAGGCATGAGTTATTACTATGTGCTGTGTTTAATGATTTTAAAAGGATATCTAGACAGTGTTGAATTATTAAATTTCAAAGCCACTTTCCCCTTCTATAAATTCATGCAGAAAAATAAACTGCATTCTTCAAATAATTAGTTAACAGTTAGCACAGTGATTGAAAAGGGTTGTCCTAACAGTATCCTCTGTACCCTGTAGTAACTATGGTAACACTGCTTTTTTGTTTCAGATATTGATCATTTAGTCTATCGTGGTCAGCACAGATGAGGTAAAATCAAATTATGAAGTGGGTATTATGCATAATTTGTGTCAGTGGTTAGATTTAGCATTTTTATTGACTGGTACTTTCATTTGACTAAGTTTATAAGAAGACTGGTGATTGATTGGTCTGTGATTTTAATAACTGCCATGAATCTGGAATTTAAACATTTTTGCTTGGGAGAGTATTAATCACAGCAGAAGGAACAGTATATATCTTATTTTTCTAATCTCTCATGCTTTCTAATAAGTTAATAATATTCTAGTTTTCATAAAAAACATCAATCATCAGACCTATAGACAAGCAGGTATATAAGTTGCTGTCTAAATATAATATATATGTATGTATAAATTCAAAGAGCTTCATTTAAAATACAATAAGTTTTGTGACATATGCCTAAAATGCATATTCCAACATAAGCAAGATAAAAAGGATACAAATGAGTATCTTAAAGGTCAAGAAGAAATACTGAGGCCTTGGTAAGGTAAAGCTACTCTGATTATGAATGGTGCAATGTTTTTCTGTACCCAAAATATACAGAATATAGCATAGTATTACAGCCACACTTATTTATTTTTCAAAAGTTGTCTTGGTATATTAAATCACTAGCATGTGGCCTGGTTATCTATCAAAATACATATTGTATGCATGGCACTATATATCATAGAATGGAAGAATAGTGATTCATTCATACATGACAGATTGCTGGGGCTCTGCTGTCTGCTGTCGACACACTGACTCATCCCATTACTTGTGCAGTACTTGAGCGATGCGAGCTACTGTTGTCGAGATTCTATAAGGACAACAGGGGAATTCAATGATAAGAAGACAATATGAAATCATTTTGGAATACACTTATTGAAAAATCTGAATAAAGACAAAAACAGATACCCTCCTGATTAATTTACTGTATTATCATATGAAAGACATAATGAGCCCAGTACCGCTGGAAATCCAAATCCAACATCAGTTTGCAAGAATTTGAAAAATTACATTTGGCTAATTTAACACGATGCAATCTTTGTCTCTGGGGGAGCTTCTTGGACTTTTAAGACAGTTTGCACTTTGCTGACTGATTCACTTCATGCTATAACTACTGATCTGAAGAGATGATTCCCACTGGCATTGCTTCTCTTGAAGCAGAGCACTCACAGGTCAGATTCAGACCATGTTATACAAGCACAATCTCTAGCAGAGATTCCCCTACATGCTCTTTCTTCCTTGAAGAGATGACTCTTATTGCACATCAGAAAGCTAATTTTGACCTAAACAGGGCCTGTTATTGATATTCTATTTTATATCTATGAAGAAAAAAACATCTCTCTAATGCAGAGTCGTATAGGAAAAGTTTTTTTTTTTATTAAAGATGCCTGATTGCTTGGATGCACTCATTCAGTGAATTAATGGAACTTGTCTGATGTTGCTTTTTCAGCTATAGAATGGTGTGTAACCATAGGCAATCTCTCATAACTTGCAGTGCAATTGCATCCCTGTTCAATTCATTCCTGTGGAAATGATTTTCTGGGAAAGCAGTGCTCTATGCACATCTCACAACATCCTCGCTCAACCTTAGTGTATTTTGTGAAATAAAATTAAGATGAAACAATAGCTAGTCGGAGTATACCAATGTCCATTTTCATTTTGCGTTTTCTGTGTTCTTCAATTGGTCCTTTTAACACAGTCTCAATAAGCGTTTCTACATCTGATGTCTAGCCACTGTCCAAAATATTAGGAAACCCTATTGAATACGGTGTTGGGTCATGAAAGCAGCAGGAGACATGTGAGTAGAATGTGGCGAGTGTTCTACAAGTTTCTGAAATGCGGACGGTATAAATATTATTGTTTATGCATCCATAAAGGTTGTGATGAGAATAAGGGTGTTTCAACACTACCAATGGTTTTGAGCCAATGAGGATTCGAGAGTGTTCTCGTGAGGATGGTTGCACGTACTCCATACAACGCTATATGATCTACAGCAGTGGCTGCATGCAAATTCAAGACACACACCTACAAACCTCCATCTCTGTGTTTAGCAGAATTTGAATTTGTAACAGGGCGCTTAAGTCAGTCTTTGGAGACAGTTGATTAAAGGAGTCCAAATGGCACAACTAGCAGTCCACTAAAACACTTCAGGATCAAGAAGAGGATAAATCCACGCTGAGAAATGAAAGTCAAAGGCACAGTGTCTCAGCTGTGGAGGGGAGAGGGAGAGCGCAGCGATTCGAGTGAAAGTGGAGGGATGGGAGCCGAGATTGAGCAGGTGAAAGAGAGAGAGAAGCGTGGAAAACTAATTTCAGAGGGAGGCGTGCGAGGAAGCGATCTGTAAACGAACGCCACTTACAATCCCAGTTTCACCTTCCTCCCCTTTCCCCCAGCCCTTCCTCTTTCCCTGTTGTCATCGCTTCATGTCCTCCCGAAGCTGGAGTGGTGAATCCGTCTCTCTCTTTCTATTTTTCAGTGCAGAATTAACCTCTGCTTGTTCCCCTGCAGCTTGCGCACTGACATAGCTGCCTGCTCTAACCTCGTTAAGAGACGAGGCCTGCTGCATGCTAAACACCAAAGCATGAGAAAGTCACCGCTGACAGCCAACCTACTGAGTTTCTGAGGCTCCTCTGTATTTACAGTTCTTTTGGAATTAAACTGCAGATAAAAGTCCCTTACGGCTGTATTTGTTTACTTGTTTGTGCCTCCGCACTGGATATTGCTGAGAAGGTGGTGGTTCTGCCAGACCCTGATAAGGATCCTCACTGCATGTGGCCACTGTGGTGTGAAAGTTAGTTTCCACTTGTTTCCAAAGGCAGGAAGGCTATACAGCTTCTGCACACCACTTTCAACTCCACAGTCACGTTCTTTTGCTGTCAAGAGAACAAAACTTTCAAAACAAGGAGCACATATGAATTTCCTGAGCATCACTGCTCCTGCAACTGGGACATTCAATAGTTTTGCTCAGGCATAAAATATATTTCATGAGGAGAAGACAACAGAAATGAACTTGACACCAGAACAAATTGTGCCCAATTAACTCCCAGATATGCACATATTGAAACACAGGAAAAGACAAAGATCAGAAAGTTTACAGTAGGCAAGAGGTCCTTTCTCTTTCTGTTTGTTGGTAACATAATAATCCAGAAAACAGATCAGGAAATCTGTCTATGACTCACCGCACTGTTTAAAGCATGTAAGGTTTTTCTTTTTAACGAGCATCTGGGTCCTCATCCTGGAATTGTGTTATTTAATTTTTAATTAAAGTTCTCTCTTACTATTATTATCATCAACAACTGCAACAAACAACAATAACAATAATAACAACAAACTATTATTATTCAAATAACAATTTGCTGTAGTAGGCATCATCCTGTTCAAAACTAAAAATAGATGTTTCTAGATATCTTCTGTATTGATAGTAACTGGATTGTAATGATCACTTTTATTGCTTATGTTTGTTATAAGATATGTTTCCTCCAAAATTGTTTTGTAATTTTAAAAGTCAAAGGGGGAAAATTAGATCACTAAGGATTACTCTAGAGAGTCAGACACTGTACACTATACTGTAGCACCAGTGACTTTTGTAAATAACCAACACTAATGAATTTATTATATACATATGTTTTAAATCTATAATCGTAATTGTATACTTATTTAACATGTATTTTATTTTGTAGTAGTAAAGATCCTATCAAAGTTAAATAATAATCCAATCAAAGTTTAGAGTGCTTGCCGATAGCAATTCCAGTTCTAAAATGGGAATTTAATTATCCTTGGTATCTTTATAGGGAAAAGCTTTTAGATGGTTCATCAATCAAACAAATGTTTAATAAGTTAGTTACATAACAAAAGATTGAAAACAACAACATTGGTTTTTATTTTCTCATCTTTCTTTGTTCTGGCCATGGAGTCTATTGTGAAAAATTAGGAAAGAATATTACCAGTTTATTTTTTAAGCTGTACTTTTGAAAGTCAAGAAGATCACTTTTGTGAAGGATGGTAAATTCAGAATTTTCATTCAGAAGAAAATAGGTTTCTGGGACACTCAGCATATCATGCTGGAGAGGCGAGCGTTATGAACCTTGTACGCTTTTATAGGAAGCACATTAGAATTATACTTTTAATTTTCAGATGTGGTAAAAGTAGAAGAACAAGAACACTAAATATATTTACAAAAGTAAATGTATAATAACATAACAGGAGTCAATATGGCCCATCTTGCTTATGTGGATATGTGGATGCTAGTAGCTTAATGATCCAAGAATTTCATTAAGTACTCAAGAATCACAGAGACGGCTGTTAAGCTTACTCGATTGTTGCATTACATTTATGGACACACCATATACAGAACTTGGGTTTAGTGTATCTAAACAATGTGTAGTTTTATATAAGGGAATTTTACACACATCCTGTAAGCTCTGAAAGAGGTATCATACCACTTTACTGTAGAACTAAATTCAGTTATGGGTTGAAACAAAACACAACCACTGTGAGAGTTCATCAACTGCATGCACTGTGCTTTGTGTTCAGAACCATTACAAATTACCGAGTAATGCTGTATATCTTTTTCATACAACTAGGTGTATCTTTTACTCAAGCCGCTCCAGGATCGTATCTACTGCACATGAAAATCTTCAATCAGAATTGTTAACACAAGCATCTGAGAGGAAATACTCTACTGATCACCGTGAAAAGGTAAAAGAAAAAATCTAGAACTGGACACCAGCACAAGGATTTGGCCTTCTTAGAGCTGGTATGGCTTTTAGAAGGGTTTAAGGGGAGATTTCATTAATATCTCTCTACCCTTTGATTTGAAAATCCAAGAAGAATGAGGCATTTAATCAATTATATGGTTTTCATGGGAGACTTGGGAAACTTTCCCCACACAGAATGAGAAAAATCTATAAGAATGTAAAAAAAAAACCCTAAAATCGTAGACATGGTTAGTAATTGCTTTCTTGCATAGTTTGTTGGAGCATCTACAGTAAAAAATGCTAGTAGTGATCTGGTCTTTTTAATCACTCAACACGGCGTGAGGCACACAGAGCTCTAAGGACCGTTAAGGAACTGTGAACATAATATGGGGTTGCTCTAACATTTACTTGGAACTGTACAGGTTGTACAAAAGTAAAAAAAAAAAGTCAAATGTTTACAGTTTCAGAAAAACACTCTTTAAAGGATTATGACAGAGCTTAAGAGAAGTAAAATGGATATAAGATATATATATATACTGTAGATTTTGGTGGAAGATATATGGCAAAATCTGAAATATATCTGTCCTGTGCTTTAAACAGAAACTATTCCAAAATTAATTAAATCAGCAACTTCAGTCTTCTAAACTGTTTAGTGAAAACTAGGAAAAAAAGTAAGAGCAAAGAAACCACTTCATAAGATGATTAAAAAAACAATAGAACCCAGTTGAAGAAAATGAGCACAACGAATTGCAAGCATGGATGAGAAGGGATATTAGAAAAGCCAAAATTACAATATACACCAGCAACTATAGTACACCAGTACTATAACAGCAAACGAATCATAAAGGATATAGGAGAATGTATTCGGAAGAATAATGGGAAACTTCTAAAGAACACGAGGGAAGCAGCTGGTGTATCAAATGAGCATCGCACTCAGGGGTTCAGGAAGATCAACAACGTGCCTCTGGCAGGGGGACGACAAAGTTTTTTATTAGGTAGTCTTAACATGGAAGAGGCAGAAGTGTTTTGGGTACTGGGAGTACTCAAGATTCATAAATCTGCAGAGCCAGATGGTGTCCTACCAGTTTTTCTGAGGGAAACGAGATATTATTCAGCCGACCCCAATTCAGCTCTTCCAAAATTCACCCAAACCAGGAAGAGTTCCCAATGAGAAGAGCTTTTCTAGCATTGTTCCCAACCCAGTCTGGGAGCAGACGGCACTAACCGCTACACTGCGATACTGCAATTTATTCCCTAATTTATTTAATGACATCATTAATATTGTTTCCTGTTTGTAAATGATCCCTCTTCTGCGTTCATTGGAAACTCATTCACCGTTAGGATGTTCGAATGACTTAATTTACATTAACACACACTGCCTTTCACATGGAGGTCTCAACTACCAGACTTGTGCAGAAAGTGTAGGTTTTCACAAGGAGTAGCAGCAGTTCACTCGCATAGACATTATTTTTCTGAGGTTTAGCACAGGCTGTATTGCAGTTTTTACAGTCTGACACCTGACAACAGTTCTCCATTGAGTTACCCAGGGGATTAGAAGTGCTAGCTGCAGGGAGTGATTTCTAGCATTTTCTGCACTGCTATTAAGCCATTTCTCTGATCGGGGAAAAAAGGCAGCTCATTCCTCCTGCTTGACTCTGCAGACAGCGAAGTCACTGTGACCTGAGTGTCAGCAGGCCCACACGGGTAATGTGAATGCAAGAGATCTAGAGGTGCCCAAAGCAAGGTTCTGCTGAAGCCATGAGAAACCTCTTCTCATTTCAGAGGGAGAGGGGAGAGAGAGAGAGAGAGAGAGAGGGGGGGAAAGAAAAAAGACCCCAGGTGGAATTCTGAACTTAACCCAATTTTAAATATGATATATCAGAAATAGGATGTTGTATTTGAAGCCATAACTGAAAAAGAAAAATTGTGTACTGTGTGTTCTTGTTGACAACCTTGAGCAGTACAATAATGTCTCTCAGCACTCTACCTGTCTGTATTCCTGTATCTATATGACCTCATCTGATGGCAGCAGCCAAGGTGATAACTGACTAGAAACAAGCTATGTGGGAAGAATGGGAACTTAAATAATAACATTTTTCAGTTTCAGGGATCTAGGTGATGATATGCAGGACAATAATGCCCTCTTTTGTTGTATGTCCTATTTTGATGTTTTCTTTTTCAGTCACAACCTTTAAAGGATCTTTTTCCTCACACTGTATATATTGGCTTTTTCTTTTTCTTTTGTAAATATTATATTGTTTTTTTAGGTTTTTTTTACAGTACTTTCTATGATGTCCCTCTAAAACAACGACAGGCTTTAAAATGGTCCTCTGCATCCATGTGCCCATTCATCTGAAGATAACAAATGCTTAAAGCCAGTACACTTTTTGAGAAGCAAGGCTTAGCTGTTCAAAACAATTAGGTTTGATCAATCACACTGGGGGGGGGGGGGAAAGGTTGAGTATCTGTTATTGTTTATTAATTTTGAAAATGATAGGACACAGAATGGAAATATGATGCACAAGCACACAGATACAGTATGAATACATTACAATGAAAAATGCACAATTCCCCAAGGGAAACAGAGAGAGGAGAAAGGACAGAGAAAGGAAGAAAGTAGGTAAATTACAGACAGCAGAGGAGAGAAGGTATTTGAGGCTGTTTACCCAGAAGGCCAGGAGAGAGAGAGGAGAATCTGAGCCACCCACAACAGGATATGAAAAGGGCACCAAGTAAAGTGAAATTTAATTTGTCACTGGAACCTCAGTGTGTATAGTATCTAAAGAAATATATACAGGTAACCTGAAATTTTTAAGTTTGCTGTTAAAAATAGTCAAAACTGCCATCAGTAAATAAGTCTTTAAACATTTCTAAAGCCATTATAACACCAACTATAAAAAGCAATACTTTGCACTGAAGAGGGAAAGTGGTGATTAGCAGCTGGAAGAGCAAAAACTGAGACTCTTAACACGAAGTGTGCCCAGATCCAGAGTGAATGACGATATGTGTGTTTCTTGGATGTATGTAATGGAAGAGGAGCACAGAAAAGAGGAGACAGTCACCCAGATAAATCCAGCTGAGAATGTGGTTGTGACCAATAGAAAACACTGCAGATGTTCATTGACCAATAACAGAGCTGTGGATTTGACTTAGCCCAAAGAAAGAGGCATAAAACAATTATCCTTATTGTCCACAGGTGAAGTATGTGCAAAGCAGATTAAAATATAACATTAACACTAAGAAGAACAATGATAAACTGGTGA
The DNA here is from genome assembly GCF_055471065.1 of Atractosteus spatula. Taxonomy (NCBI): domain Eukaryota; kingdom Metazoa; phylum Chordata; class Actinopteri; order Semionotiformes; family Lepisosteidae; genus Atractosteus; species Atractosteus spatula. The sequence continues at coordinate 1,488,044 of NC_142717.1, read as the reverse complement.
TAACTTACTTAAACTGGTGATAACTTGGCAGAGCAGTGGCTCTGTGGTTAAGGATCTGCGCCTGTGGCTGGAAGGTTGCTGGTTCAGATCCTGTGGCAGGCAGAGGAATTCTACTCTGTTGGGCCCATAAGCAAGGCCCTTAACCCCAGCTGTTCCAGAGGTGCTGTACAATGGCTCATCCTGTGCGCTGACCCCAAGCTTCTCTCCCTGTCTGTGTCTGTGTCTCATGGAGAGCAAGTTGGGGTATGCAAAAAGATGAATTTCTAATGCAAGAAATTGTATATGGCTAATGAAGTGATCTTATTTTATCTTACAACCCTGTATCAGAGAAAATCAAATTGAAGGCCTCTCACTACCCATCGGAATGAGCCAGCCCCATGAATCTCACATAACAGCCTCCAATGGATTAATCCTAAAGAAATTCAGTGTTCATTCAAAGACAGTAAATCTTTAAAATGAGGTTCATACGCACATGGGTGATAAGATTATAGAATTGCTGAGCAGCCCAGGGTGAGTCTGAAGGTGAACATCAGCTGAGCAGGGTAGAGCAAACAGATTTTTGTGTCAACAGTACAGAAAAAAACAATTCAACATTTGCAGCACATTTCCTGCTTATTTCTGGAATACAATCATGGTATCTCTTAGCCTTCACAGAAAAGGCAAAGGATGATTCTTTCATTTGATAATGGTGCTTTCTCAGATATAGAGATATATCAGGTGGAGGACAGTCCCCTCTTTCTCAAAGCTGCAAGAAGTAATGTACAAACACCAGAGCAGTGTAGAAGGTAGACAATGAACATCAGAAGGCTGAGAATCATTTTCAGGCTGAAGGGTTTGCAGTTATAAAGTTTGTTTTATTAGTTGAATAATGAGCTAAGTTAGATCATTAAGATCTGACCCGGAAAGAAAAACTGCAAACACACTGTGTTTTCAGCATGTAGTTTACTACTTCAGTATGAAGAATGTCATAATGTTATTGGGAGAATGGTGAAGATGAACTAAATGGAATTCAGGCCATTATCATACTGCAGTGATGTTTTCCTGGGATAAGAACACAGGTGGTGACTATTCACGCTAGATTAGGCACCAAATCAGAAGTGGATAAAGGTGACCAGACCACTGAATTTGGACACATCTGTCTCAAGGTAGAAAATTGCTGAGAAATCTGCTTCATATTCTGCCCTGATGTAACAAGATCCAACAATCCATTTGTGTCCCATAGCAAACCAAACTGCATTTTCACTGATCTCTTCTCATTATTTTTGATTTCACCTTTCTATATTCATGAAACTAAATACAATGAAGTTCATAGAATTCCCCCCAAAACAGAATGTTAAAGGCTGATTTTGGCTTGATGATCTACTGTAAATATATACTTTTGACCTAATATTTGGCTAATTATTTAATGAAGCCATGGTTGCTGAAAATATTTCTGTAGTATTTAAAAAACTGCATATTTTAGCTGCATTCTTATCTAGTGAAAGAAATAATGGTTGCTTGTACATTTCTCCATTTGCTCACAGTTGCTAAGTAGTATAGTCTGAACGTCAACTCCTTGCACAACCTTGCATCCCAAAGAGTGAGACACTTTTATTCGTAGTCTCTGTAACTACTAATAGGACTCATTAACAAGGCAGTGCCAAGAAATCAATTCACCTCTTCCTCTTGCTGCTACTGCTTGATGAATATGTGTGCAGTGAACTAAAACTTTGGCAGTGCATAAGAACTGAAAACTGTAATAAACTCAGTAACCAAAATATTAGGATACTCAGTCCAATGAATAGATTTTCTCAGTGGCAGGCCCAGCTGGCTTGAGTGACAATAATACAGATCTGGTAACTTTTCCTGGCCAGAACAATCACCACTGGTTCTTCTGGTTTTGATGAAACCTTCACGCAGGACCAGGATTTATTTGTGATTGCCAGAAAAAAATAGATAGATAGATAGATAGATAGATAGATAGATAGATAGATAGATAGATAGATAGATAGATAGATAGATAGATAGATAGATACTTTATTGATCCCGTGAGGGAAATTGCAGATGTTTTTTACAATTGCTGTAATCATGGTAATATTATGTAGTGTAAAAACAGGCCTCAGCTTCGAAGTTAACAGGCTGCCCAGCTGCTTCCTGAGAGAACAGATTTTGTAAAAGAGGCTTAAAGAGGAACAACAGGCCTCTGTGGCTACAAGGCAGGCCGTGGACTCGGAGACAGACCCATTAGGAGGCGAGGATAACATGCTGAACACACGGCAGGGCAGAAGAAAAGCGAAAGAACAGAAAACCTGTGAAGAGTTGCAGTGAAGCAGAATTCAGAGTGCAATTTGCACACTAATTCCCAGAATACATAGTAGTTTTCCCTCCCGTTCCCAGACTGAATGTCATAGTAAGAGAGTGAACGAATCCGTGGGGATCTGGTTGCTTTTCTCCGGGAGAAATGTCAAGCGAAGCAGCCGGTGCAGACTGCCTGGGAGCTGAGGTATCAGCAGGAGGCCGCAGCAGGTTCGGCTGGAGACACGACAGAAGGAAATCTTGTGCCGATGTATTGACCCGCTCCCTGCACAATATTTACCTCACATTCCTGGGATGAATTCCATATTGGATTGTATTGATTACTGAGCCGGCCCCCAAGGAAAGGCACCTTTAGCCTGAATTAATTCCTCTCCTTTCCCATTGGTACCGATTGAAATGTGCTCTTCTCCAATATTAGTTTGCGTAGTGGAAAGAAGGACACATTCTGCCTTGCAGTAAAGCAGCCTCTCGTGTACAGCCCTTGAAATGTGCTAAATCACAGTCATTGTTAACTATGCATCGGGACGCACCTAGAACTGAGGCTGGCAAAGTGGCAAAGGTTTACAATATTTCTAAAGATTTTTCTGTTGTTCTCTAGCAGCTGGTAATATTTTTATCACTATTTTGAACCCTGGGTTGATTTCAATTGGATGTAGATTGAATTGAAAAACAGGATTGCCGTTTCTCCTTCTGAGATTACATGTACTGCTTTAAATTCTCTTTGTTTTCTCATTGAGTGTAGTTGGACAAAGTATTCTACATGCTGAAAAATGAAATATAATGCTTTGTAAATTCTGAAGAGCCAGTTTTGCTGTCATTTCTAAGGGACACCAGTCTCTTTGGAAGAGATATTACTAGATACCAGTTTGAAAGTTTCCTTCAGGAAAAATTCTGCAGCTACTAGTTGTGTGCTGTTACTCTATGCAGTTTTAATACATAAGAGCAATTACACAGAGAACATCATAAAATATTCTCTGCCTCTGACGACATTGATACAGTTAAAGATGCCTTGTGCATCTATTAAAAATCATGTAGTTTAAATTAGCCTCTGTTTCATGCTTTAAGAGATTTACAGTTGCAAAAATAATGTTGTGAATGTGGCTTTATTAATTTACAGCGATAAAATATTTTGTGTTTTTGTCCTATTTTATTATTACACTTTACAATGATGTTCTCAATGTTTATGTACTTACATGGCCTATCTAAAAGGCCTTATGGTGTAGCCATTGATTATAAAAATAGAGCTCGGACAAAACACAGAATTCTGAACTATTACTCGATGCGCAAGACACTGTGTTTGCAATGTGTTCGCAGCAACCTCCCAGCAGCTTCAACCAGACCAAGCAGAGTTGAGCTCATCTGCAAATTCAATTTTAGTGGAGCCGCAGGGTGTTTTGGATTTCAATAGCTCACCTGCTTACAGAGAAGAACCATCCTACAGAATTCTTACCGGTCCGATGTCCCAGAAGGAGCAATGTTTCAGCATATGCCAGAATGCTGTCACTCAAAGTGTTCTCTCTCAACAGAGCTACAATATTAACACCTTTTTTCTGAAGCAAAGCAATATCACACTATTAAACCTAAATATATTTATGTGCTGTACCTCTAAAATTTGTTAAAATAATAATATAAAAAAAATACACACAGCAAAACACCTGTCCTTTGAACTCCATTAACAGCAAGCCTGCCTTTTCAAACTGATCCCAGGCTGTGCTTTCTGCACAGTAGTGTCTCTTACTGTATGTAGTAGTGAGGTATGTTGTATGTCTTATATCAGAACTACTAAGCAATGAAATATAGACGTCGTAATAGAGTGAAGAGTAAAACTGAGTTAGGACAGCAGCAATCAGTGAAGAAACTCCCCCTTTTTAGCTAAATCATACCTTACAGCTTCAGTTGCACGACATCTCCTCCAAAACTGACTTCAGCTTTGTTTTTTTCTTGTTAAATAATGTATTTTTTTTCTGATCCAGTAGGGTTTCAAAGGAGTCAGTACAAGGGGTGTTCATCTGTTTGGGAAATTTTAGCTTGGCCAAGAACTAAAGTTGAGTCTTCTCTCAAGTACAAAGCAATGAGACTGGTGGATTACTGAAAAATCCATGGCTTTTATATTCACCCTTTGTGAGACTGACCATTGCAGTCTACTGAACACCTGCTTCCAGTCATGCATAATGAATTCTGACAAAGAACACAATAGCGGGCTGCACTCAATGCCCTGTCAATTGCTCGGGGACCATTCAATGCCAGAGCTCCAAGGCCCTTTATCACTGTTAAAAGAACTCATGTAAACATAAGTTTCTGAGCCAAGAGTTTCATACTGCCATGAGACATTCTATGTAAGAGGGAGGTGATTTTTATATATATTACTGTCTTATTATCATTACATCGCAGAGGAGGCGAGTTGGAAAGATTATATCCTTATTTTTCAGTGATATATTGAATATTTTTTAATTTGCTGGATTGCCTCGCTAAAACTGCTCTGAGGCTTCGACACAATGCCAGTGAAGAAGAACAGCAGCTTAATTCTGTTTCAAAAATATACACAGGATAAAACACTTGATAAAATTATGAAGGTAAACAAAAAATTTTCCACCACAAATAAATAGCCAAGATAGGAAAGAATATTGCATTGGAGATTAAAGTATTTTTAAGTATGACAACTAAGGAACAGGAAAATATTAAGTAATATGAATCAGAGTTAAAAACCGGGATGTTTAGATAATTAAAAGGAAATACCTGATGTTTTAAATTCATTTTTCACTCAGATGGTACCTGCATGGAGTTCTGTATGTTCTCTCTGTGTTTGTGTGGGTTTCATCCCACAGTTCAATGACATGCTGGTAGGTTAACAGACTTCTGGGAGAGCTGGCCCTGGTGCGAGTGTGTGTGTGTGTCTGTGTGTGCCCTGCGATGGCCTGGCGTCCCGTCCAGGCTGTACCCTGCCTTGTGCCTGTTGCTTGCCAGGGAAGGTGCCAGTTCTCCAGTGACCCTGTATAGGATAAAGCGCTTATAGAATGCATAGATGGACTTATGCCACAATCAATACTAAATATTGTAACGCTTACGGCCGTCAGGTACTGTGTAAGAGCCGGCGTACCAGAGCAGGTGACGTCACCGCCCTTCCCTATGATAGCAGGACTACAGCTACTGGGCTGGAAAGAGATCTCTCTTTAGCTCACGGGGTTGGGTCGCTGCAGAGAGACGCGGAAGTCCCGGGTTCGGGCCACCTATACTTTGGGCCGACCTGATGCGGCAAGGGCGCCCGCCTGAGCCCCCGTTGCGTTACATTGGTGTCAGAAGCGGGGTGGGATAGCCCTTCGCCGGGGACGGCGATTTAAGCGGGGGAGAGTGTAACGCTTACGGCCGTCAGGTACTGTGTAAGAGCCGGCGTACCATAGCAGGTGATGTCACCGCCCTTCCCTATGATAGCAGGACTACAGCTACTGGGCTGGAAAGAGATCTCTCTTTAGCTCACGGGGTTGGGTCGCTGCAGAGAGACGCGGAAGTCCCGGGTTCGAGCCACCTATACTTTGGGCCGACCTGATGCGGCAAGGGCGCCCGCCTGAGCCCCCGTTGCGTTACAATATTCATCTAGCAGATGGCGTTACTGCAAATATGCAGGTAGCAAAAACATGGAGAACTGTAGATACAAGTTGGAAAGCACTGCAATTGAAGAAGCTACCCATGAAGAAGGATTAGGTATTTTGACTTTATACGTCATTTAGACAGCATGGGGATACAATGACAAGCAAACATGACTTTAGGATACATACTTCAGTGGTTCCCAGTCCTGGTGCTGGTGACCCCCACTCCTGCTGGTTTTCATTCCAACCCACCTTCAGTAGAGAACTGAAGCCTTTAATTGACCCAAGAAGTTGCTTCAGTTTGATATTTGCAATTAAATTTTAATTCACAAGTTTGGGATTCTATTTCTTTTACAAACTACAATGGCAAAAGCTGCAACATGTTTAAGAACAGGGAACAGTTCAAATTAATCTCAGAATTATTAAGACAGTGAAGGGTTTGATTGTGTAACTATGGGCTCAGCTGGAACAGAAGCCAGCAGGACCAGGATTGGGAACCCCTGGTGTCGCTGAAAACAATTCCACTAAGAACTCATTAAGAACGTGTCATACAATGATCGGTCACCAAATTGCAAAGATGTTATTGCTGCTAGATGAGCAACCACTTCCATGTTCCTGGGATTAAAGGGATGCCCTACCCGGACAGGCTCAAAGAGCCGAATAATTTTACTTGAACAAAGAATATTACGAGCCAATCCAAGCTGAAGTAAGATTCAAAATCCTGAAAGGTGCTGACAAAGTCAACCCAATGGATTTCAAACAGAGACCAGGAGGCACTTTTTACACAAGGAGCTCTGGGAGTCTGGAACAAGTCAGCTAGCTGTGTTTAAGATTATATCCTGGCTTCTTTAAAAAACAGCTAGATTAGATCCTCAGATCAATTAGATTCTAGCAAGCAAATGAGTCAGTTGAACTGTTATATTCTTGTATTTTGTCATAAAGGTATGCCTGTTATCTACATTTCCAATGCCAAACAGCAGTTAAACACACAAGCAATAAATCAAAACTGTTTAAATGTTGTATTTAGTCTCTCATACCTGTACGGTATATCATTCATGATATTCAAAGCAAAAGTGGAAGTTTTGGAAAGGTGGATAATTTTCAAAAGCTGTAAGGCAAACTTCATTACTTTCAATTTTGTTTAGCATTTGATCTATTCAACAGAACATTAAGGTTACACTAGATACCTGAGCATGCAAGGGGGTAAAATCACTTTTTAAAATCTAAAGTACTGTTGCCTCTACCAGCTGTGGTTAAGCCTGAAGGTCTATATGGCCCAATGAAACCTTCAAACTATTGGCAAAATGAAATTGTGTATTGATGTGCTGACCTGAAGGTGCTGGAGAGTTCATTAGTGGAACTTCAGTCAAAGGAGATATATCAGAGGACTTAAACATACTTTAAACAAGGGGAAGGCAGACTTGTGGCACTGTGAACAAAGGCTGATCATTTTTAAGGCGGTAATTCTTTCATCTTCTCTGAGAATAGACTTCAGAAAGTAAGAACATGTAAATGGCACTCTTTTCAGCAGAATAGTCAAATTCTTATCAGGACAAAAACGAGCTAATGAATTTAAAGCAATTACTTTATACTTTGGGAGAAACTCACCTGGCTGAAGAGTGGACTGTAGTGGCCAAAGATCAGTGCTGACACATCCCCCCTCTTTTACAGGGAATGAGCCAGGGAGACAGCTGCAAAGGTGCAGCAGGGGGGATGGAGGGGGGCTGGATGAGATGCCCAGAGTTGTGGGCAGCCAGGAGGTATTTAGATGCAGGAGAGCAGAAGTGAAAGATTAGAATTTGACCTCCTCTGAATTTCTGTTCAATAACAATTTTTATTAACTAAGATGACAAAACTGTCATAACAAGGTAGGTTACATCTTAATGAAGCCTCCCTGTCCCTCTCTGGCAAAAAATATTTTTACAGAATATTCCTATTTTTAAACATGTTTTGTTTTGACTGACAGTATTGTTTTGCTAGGTGAGACTTGCTACACCAATTTCAAACCTTCAGGCATGCCTTGTGCGACGTGTGAACTGTCAACAGTAATTCTGTAACAGGACGTAAATTGTCATTAGTGCCAAGTACAACATTTTAAAGAGATTTATTAATTACTCTATTATTTCCTATGCTATCTGAATGCTGTGTAGACGCTTTACTAAGAAGCCAAAGATAACCATTAAAAAAATCTCTTTACTGAGTATTTTCTCTTGTGTTTGCAAAAGAGTTCTTTCATTTATTGAACTGGATTACTCTTGGAGAGACGTCTTGCACCTTTAATTACTGCACTACATCACAAATCTCAGGGCTCTGAGCCTCTTGCTTGGTTCCTACATAAATGTGACTCTGTGATAAATTGTAAAACATAAAGCTTTCTATCTAGAGATGCATGTGTGTTTTAGATGCCTACAGAAGTGTATTAGGTCAAATAATATGTGATGGAATAAGACAGAAACTAGAGGATGAACTGAGTGTCCCCTTATGAAAGTGCCAAATAGATGACATACAGGTTTCTATAGAAATGCCTCGTGTCATGATAAACACTTCATAATGTTTTTTCCAGCTATACTGTAGTTTCAGCTAGATTTATTAACCTTTTTGTATAGTTGTTTTACCAGTGCACTTACAGAATATCTACAAACCAAGCAAAACAAGACCATTTTATTTTTCTTTGTTTTTATGTACATTTTTATTAGAATGCTAAAAGGTGGGGAATGGGGTCCATCACAATGCATCCATGAAACTGGAATAATAATAATGACTAATAATCATCATCAGGCAATCAGACACAGTCCCTAGTAAGAAGTCGAGCTGAGAGTTTAGATAATCTGTCTCTTGTAGAGCTGGAGGAAGGGCGCTCAGGAACAAATGAGAGGTGATGGATAAAGCACAAGTTTGAGATTCAGTCCTGGGGTCAGTGAGCACAGGAGCAGGACTGAACAGAAGAGGGGAGTCATACGATTTGCACTTCTGACTTCATCAAACCCCCTGATTTCACTTTCCTGAGTGACACACAAACTGTTGCTCACGTGAATGACTGTTCGCAGGACTGGGTCAATATTCCTTGTCCGGTATAGTCTCAAAGAACAGCATGACATCTGGGAAACTCCTGGCTGCTTTAACTTAAAGGCTTCCCACCTGAGAGGTGATTCATACATTTCTGGGGGGAGGGAGGAAGGACAAAGAAAGCGAGTGCAGAAACTAAACGGAAAGGCAAACAATCCTGTCGCGCTCGTGTTCCCATCACCTGACGAAATGACTCAGGGTTAGTCACTGGCAGCTCGCAGTACCCTCATACAGAGTGAAACCAGCACTGTTTTGTCTTCGCCTACACATGTCTGATCAGACCTAAAGGCCTGAGGCTCTATAAGCAGCGCAGCCTTTGGGGAAACCTTTGTTTGCTGTTTGTTAACCTGAGACGTAGGCTAAAATCTCAGGTATCACAAATTCAGATTGTTATCTTTTACAAAAATTACTATCTACTCTGTGTTACTACCAGTTCAAGTGAGTTCCTTAATCCTGGCTGCAGCCTGGATGGGTAATTTATTCTTCAGTTACTAGAAAATTAAAGAAAAATACAAGAATTACTGGGGCAGTTTTATTGCTTCTTACTGACACTCGAGTCTAACAGCCGTCTTGCTCATTAGGATGGTATAGACAAGATCTCAGTACTCATACTCAGTATGTATACTCAGTCCTTAAATCTATTTTTCATTGGTCTTTTTTAACATTTTTTATACAATATTTTTATTTTATATTCAGGCTGAACCTCCTGAACTTAATTTTTAGTGCCTGTTCATGTTTGTGAAGACAAAACGAAACAAGCACATGATTTTTTTAGAATACAGTTTACGCTGCCTAACTGACTTGTGCAATGACTGAATCAGTCAGGGGAGCTTTTAGACAAACTTGCTCACTTGCTATCTCTTATCTTTTGGATTTAATTTTCTTGGTTTTGAAAATCTGCCTGTTTATATATAATATAATAATTTTATAGTATGTTTTTATAGAACAAGCCTTCTCAGTTGCCCTGAGCTAGACACGGTATCTCACTTATCCAGTCTGATTTGCTTTTTATTCAATGTCTTTCACTCTTCGGAACCATTGTGTTACAGGTGATCATGTCCTTGGAACTGTTTCATGAATTCATCATTGAATATTTCAGTATCTGATGGATTGGGTGGTTAAATGGAAGGTGATAGACAGCCAGGGACTAAAGCAATTGATCCAGTTGATTGGCCTACAGTGTGGCCACAACCACACTGTTAATTTACAGAAACACACTAACTACCAGCCAAGAGTCGCTGAGGAGGATCGTGTTTTCCCCAGCAGTGTATGAAGTACCGACCACTGGAATCTTCTCAGTTAGTTCTGCGGTGATTAACACAGATAAGAGGTAACGCCTCATCAGCAACGTACGTTCTGTTGTTAACCAGCGGCTATCAAGAGCCTTTTTCATTTGGGTCTCCCCCCTGGATGGAAACTAGCCATGAAACTGTGACATCGGAATGTACAAAGCCTATCTGAGCCTACACGTAATGGCTGCATTAACAGCTTAACAATGTATTTATCATGCATTTATTTACAATGGCCTCCTCCTTCCTTCTGGCCCTCTGAGGCCTGCTCTTCCGCATTCTTCACGTGTTATAGTGAGTATAGAGGGGCCGGAACAACAGCAGCCAATGAACACAAATACTGTCCTGGCAAACTGCAATGACATTCACTTTCAATTAGAAAGCTAATTCAACTAAATACAATTCTTGCTTTATAACCTGTTTGAAGACTATTCTTGTAATTTAAAAAAAAATAACATCTAGAAGCTTGTTCTAGTTGTGTGGGAATAACGTTCAGCAATTCTTCACTGCAAAAACCAGTGATCCCAAAAATTGTTTTCCTTGCCTTTACGTGTGTAAGTGCACAAATGATTTTTTTTGTTGTTACCCACAAGGTTTTAGGAAATACCTTTTCTATTAATCTGCAGTTTTACCCCCCCAAAAATGTGAAGTTTGTTTTGGGTGTCAATTTGTTGACAGTGTGTTAAGAACACAGGAAAAGTTACAAGCAAGAAGTGGCTACCCATTTTGTAGTTAATGCATAAGTGGACCCAGCCATTTCTTGATCGAAGCCAGTATAATAGGAAAGCAGCTGTTTCCAGACTCCCACAGTGCTTTGCGTAAAGAAGTACCTCCTGTTGGTGTTAAATGCATTTTAAATATGCAGATGTAGTTTTCACTGGTAGTTCCCTCTGGTTCATGTGTCACTATTTATTCTGAAGAGGTCTGCTTTGTTGACTTTGCTAATGCCTTTGGGAATTCTTGTTGTTGGTGTAAATGTTTGTTCTTGAGTTCAGGATTTTAAAACCATCCATTTTTCCCCTGTTTTGTCATTTCTAATGACCACTTGTATGAAAGGGACATTAGGCCATTAGGTGCAACAACAAGTGGGCATGAAGAATCACAACGGGATTTCAATTGATCTGCATTGCTCAGCCAGACCATACAAGGCCTCCTGCTCTGAAACACTGCAGAGATTCAAACGTAGGGACAATCAACAGCACGCTTACTGCCGCTACACTGCTGAGCAGGAGTGGAAGTAGCATTGCACTAAATCAACTAGAGCTGAATCAGTTTCCACGAAACCAGTGATGAACGTGCATGGCTCCTACATTGCATGGTGACTAATTCAGATATACAAAACAGATTAAATAATAGTGCAGGCATCTCAGTTAAAGTGCAGTAAAGTAGAAGCAAAAACAGTAAGACCAGTCTATTTAATTCAAAACAGTGAAATTGATCATTAATGAATTAAACTGGCCATCCATTTAAACACTGCCAGAACCGGCATAAATTAAGGCTTGAATTATTTAAATGAAGCAGTATTACAGAATCACATTAGCTTTCTATGGACTTGGGTTAGCTTATCCGTTTTAAAAGCAAATCCTCAGGGTCTGAACTTTTTCACAGTGTCTAAGAACAAAAAGAGCCTCAAATGATCCAATAAATTATTGTACCACTTAACTAACGGCACCTGTAAGATTCTGAGCAGCTTTTTGATCATTGCAAATATGATCTGATATAATATTTTATAATATTTCTAATATGTTTCAAAGTAAACATGTATACATGATCTCTTAAATGAAGGAAAAATACCAAGATTGTCTGTAAATACAATGTTACATTGAATTAATGCTGCAGTGTTCATTTAAGAATGCCTGAGATACAGTATTTATTCATGGACAGTGCTTATTTAAGGGCAGCATTTATTATATCTGAAGTCCCGTGATTTCCTGTTAAATCGTCTTGCTGATATCCCAGGCATATTTGCACAATATCCAACAATTTCCAGTCCACTTCTCCTGGCCCGGGTCACGGGGCAGCACGAAGAGTAGGGAGGATCTTTTTCCTCCGCTACAGATTCCGTGATCCCTGAGGGATTCCAAAGCATTCCCGAGCCAGCCAGGAGATACCGTGCAGACAGCATGTCCGGGGCCGGTCTCAGGGCCTCCTGCCAGAGGGACTTGTCCAGTAGAGCTCCAGCAGCCCTTCGATCTGTAGGAGTACCGCCTCTATTTCAAGCCTCTGTAGCTCGTAGCTTAGCTTCTCAACCCGTGACTCCCGAGCGCTGTCGAGCCCTTCTTCTCTCTGCTGCTCGTGCTCGTGATCGTGTCCATTGTTGCTGTTGATTCACCACCACCGACTGCCTCTGCACCCTCCTCACCCTTCCAGTTGTCATCGCAGATGATTCAGAGCCTGAGGCACCCAGACTCCCCACTGATGGCAGCTACTCCCTGCTCACCTGGGAAGAGCAATCCACTTTTGTTTTTCCTAGCGAGAACCCAAGTCACTCGTGTTAATGCATGAGATGATCCGCAATCGCCCTGGAACAAAAGCAAAGACAATCCAGTCTGATAGTCTTTCCTTTAATTGGCGGTAGTGACAGTAGACAACCACCATCAGTGCCGTAATAGAGGTATTTAAACCCAGCAGAAATACACTCATTGTCTATAGGGACTCCTTCCCAGAAAATGTGAAGAGTGAAACAAGGTTACAGAACTAAATGGTCAGGAAAGCAAATGGCATGTCCTGTGTTTGAGAGACCTGGATTTTGTTTTAGGGAGATAATGCCATTTTAGCTTGTAAGTCAGGAGATTATAGGGGGTTAATTAATGGGAAGCCCGTTCTCCCTAATGAGGGACTAGGGGTTGTTATTTAAAACCTATTAAGACAGAAGGTTGGCACATAGTCTCCCAGGCAATGCAATCTCTGCAGGGTTTGTATTTCTTCAAAGCAATAAAATGTGTCCTTTACCACTCTGATTAAAAGTAATTCAGACACCTAAGAATGCTAGCTTTAGGCTCCCAGGAACTGGTGACATTCCTGTACCAACAGTGACAGGCTCAGCTGTAAAATTCATTTATAGCATAGGAAACAGTTAGGCTTTCTTGCCTTTTGCAACATTTGACCAAAGAAAAAACTAATTTGTCTCACGGACAAAATTTTATTTCAGGAACAAATATAATAATATTCCACTCAGTTTCACCAAGTTTTCACTTACACTCTTAAGTATGTTAAAGCTTCTGGGATCTGCTGACAATTTAAAGCTAAATCAAATATACTGTTTATTTTGTGTTATGTGTACTGTATTTAATATATTATGTATGTTTTGACCTTTGTAATTATGTATACTTAAGAAAAACAAACTAACTAAATAAATAAGAGTATGTAATCTGGGTCCTTGTTCAATAATTAGTAAGCTGACCAGGGAAAACACTTTTCTGTCTTGTGTCTCCTGCTGCCTCTCTGATAAGTCAGTGACACTGTCCCAGCCTTTCAAAAAAAAGGGAGAGCTGCATAACGGGAACAGTTCTAATAATCCAGAGGTGCAGGTACTGGATATTTTTCAATCTCAATGTATTTTTCAAGGTCAGAATAAGGAGCCTGGACTGGTAGCAGTTCTCTGGGATCAGAGCTCCTCACTGGAGCTGCAGAGCAGAGAGCAGAGGGAGGGATTGATGGAGGTGTCTGTGGATCAGCTCCAGTGCAGGTTCACTCTTAATGACCCATCTGAACTAATTATTAGCTTAACAGGAGCTGTTCAACAGCTTTTCCCAGCTTTTAAGCTGCTGTTGAATTAAGGACGTTTCTAAAACTTGCTGGCCTCCAGGATTTCATATCTCACTGGTGTCCTGTTCATCACTGGAAGGAGATGGAGTAGTATCTGCCTCAGAGAGTGGACAAACTAAATGTGTGATACGCCCAGTTTAATTTGGCCACCCTAATGAAATATGCATCGAATGAGGGGGTAACATTTCTGCCTTTCTGCTTTTCATTCCAAAGTTGACTTCTGTTTTTTTAAATGCATTTTAATATACTGTAAAAATCCTATGGTGCGGCTATTCCATTAAGACATATTAGGATGACCTTTTCACAGTTTCAGAAATCTGAAGGTTTTACCACAGTTGTATTCAGGACATAAGATCTGAAAAAGGAAGTAAAAAATACACTGAATACATGCTTCTCCCTTTCAAATGCTTTGAGAACTTCTGCGTGGTTGTAGTCGCAGCCACACAAATTCATAATATTAATGTTAAATACAGGTTTGACCTCTGAACTAAAGCTTTATCCCAACTTCAAGTCACAAAGATGTGGCAGATGTGCCATACAGTGTTTCTGTGCAATTCATGCCCTTCAAAGCCAGACATATCCTGGTGCCTTTTGCACAGTATGAATAGACATTCCAAGCACACAAACTCTGCTTCATGCCACTGCAGTTGTAAACAAGTGTCAGGAGCCAAAAACCACATTGACTGACTTATTTTGTGACTTACGGGCTTTGTAATTTTATATGTTTTAGAAAATAGATTTATACGTGTACATTAGACACGTGTAAACAGACAAAGAGCAAAAGCCACATACGATGCCATTGAAAAGTTTATCACATCATAAGCAGATACCAATAGTATTTTTAGATATTGAACAGGCATAAAACATGCTTTAACCTCCTGAGTCCCATTATCATTTTCATAGGAGCATCCAGATGTTAAAAAAGTAAAGAGGAAAATCTCACATTTAAAAACAAAAATATGAATCATTAAAAAAAAGAATATCACTTGCCATGAGTCTTTTACTTTTATAACTAATTTCTGACTGCAAGTACTGTATGTCATTTCAGTTGGTTGCTTTCTCTTTTCTTTTATTTCATCTTTTGGTTTGAAATATTAATAATTAACACCTGCAAGTCTCTGACAATTATACACAACCTGATATGCTGTTGCTTGAAAGAAAAGTATCGTGACACTTGTGCTTTTATTAGATCTTGTGCTGTTGACAGTTACTTCTATCCACATGAAATATCTAAAATAGTCATCCAGTACAGTACTAAGACTTCATGCTGCATAACCCTTAAGGCATTAACAGTACCTTGTTTCCCAAGTGAACTACCAGTAAGAAAAATCAAATCTTTTCCACTTTCTCCCAGCCTGGTGATAATTTGTAAATCAGTATTTTGAAGCTAGCTGCCTGTATGTTTGGTTTTTTAATATATTCTGGGCAAATAGCATGAACCCGCTGATAGAGCTGTCATACCTAGCATAGCTGATTTGAGGCTCTGAACTGATTCTGCAATAAAATATCACACAAGCCATTTTTCATCCCAACAGCATGCAATATTTCATGTTTAAAGGTCAATGTGTTTGTTTTTTTGTTCTTTTCATTTTTAGGAAGGAAAAACAACATGACACCTTCTTTTTTCAGGTATGTTATCGGGACAATCCTCTAAAATAGGTGAACAAAGAGGCACAATATTCCACTGAGGATTAATCCGCTTAACTCATTTAATTGTTATTTTAATGGTTTGAGCCTTGAATCTCAAAGAATCCAGTCTTATGCACTCATTTGCTATGAGGCCTGTCAGACAGGATCTCCAAATGACCACACTCTCCGGACAGTGGGTGGTCACAGGGGCACCTTCAGATATGATTTAGTAAGCATTTTTAGTCAGTATATTGTGAACGGTCAGCCAATGGGGCTCTGAAGTTCTGAAAACAGGCTAGAAAAAACAACTGAGCTCGTATCAGGATGCAAACGTGTGAAAAGCTAATACAGTAACTAGAACAGGAAGTCAAGGAGCAGTAAACAGACAGAACCAGACACACAGAATTCACTTGAGTCTGAGGCTCCAGAAGAAAACGTTTCCCTTTTTCTAGTGCCATACAAGTGGGCAGAGCTGCCAAAATAGCTTAAGTTGTTAAAAGCTGCAATCACTTGCTGAAATGGACGATTCTTTATAAGAGATATGCTACATGGTCAGCAAAAGCGCTTCTCATTCTGTGAAAAAAATAACGTTCCTGATGACACAATGTTTTTTTTTTTGTGACGAAAAACATAGAATAAAACAATACTGGATTTCGTGATTATGATCATAATCAGGGCATTGTGGAAAATTAGAGTACTGTTAAATCGATAATCTTATCTTCCTTGGCAGGTATATGCTGGGAGTGCAGCTGAACTAGATGAGAGATTACATTTATTAAAATGCCTGACTCTGTTTTTCCTTCAAGGCCAAGACTATAGTCTTTTAGTGAAGCTTGGATTCACATAACACACACTTATCATAAAACATGTCCTTCAGGCTTTTCTTGCAACAGGATTTCTGAGAACATTGTAGAAGTACTGTATAATTACATTGCACTATTTTGTTTGAAGAGAAGATTGATTTTTCAATAGCACATGTTAGTTTCAAATAACTGAAAACACTGGTCTAAACTTAACTGTGCACAATAACTGCCTCCACAAGGTATTTAAAACAGATTTGTTTTGTCTTCAGATTAAAAAAAAATACTTTGTCACATTTTCCTAGTGATTAATGCACAATATTAAACTGAGGATGAATCTACTGAACTAATGTAATTGTTATTTTAATGATTGA
Organism: Atractosteus spatula; assembly: GCF_055471065.1. Lineage (NCBI taxonomy): Eukaryota > Metazoa > Chordata > Actinopteri > Semionotiformes > Lepisosteidae > Atractosteus > Atractosteus spatula. The sequence continues at coordinate 1,471,239 of NC_142717.1, read as the reverse complement.
AATGTATGGCAATGAGCATATTTTCAGTTTTTTAGTTTTGAGATGGTAGTGGGAAGTATAATTGGCTGAGATCCATAAAATGTTTTGAAATTATTATATTGTCTAAACCAATATACTTCATCTTGATTTTACAGCTTTGCTTATTTCAAAGGCTGCACTCTTTCTCTGGCGAAGGTTGGCTATAATTCATCAGCACGAGGCACGCCTAAGATCCAGACTCTGACAAGCATTGGCCTAACATTTGAAAACAGACCAACAAAACTCCAGAAAAAAGAGAATTGGATGGGTTCTTTTGTTTAACATGTAAAACACATTTGAGCTAATGTTTATTTTATTAGTTTCTATTTTCATACTGCATTTTTAGAGAATCAGATTGTTGGCACGATGTCCCATTTTGTCATTGTTGCAAAGCACTATAAAAACGTTTGATGAGAAAGTGTTTTGTGTGAATCGGTTACCGAGGGCTGAACTCCATTCTCTGTGATTCACAGTTCTTTCGTTTTCTAGTGGTATATCTGTGCACAGATCCTGGATTAGAATTGAACCAGAAAGCGTCACAGGTAACTATTGACAAACCCAAGTCAGAGTCATATACAGTACAACAGGCAACTCGTGTGTTGAAGAGAACATAAAAGCAATTCACCTCATCCTCTTTTAGCCTCACAGAGTCTCAGAATAAGCATCGTTTTAAATCCAACGTTGTCACATCAGTAGAAACAGTATACATTCATATTGTTTTACAAAAACATTCAAATAAAATCACAAAACAAAATAATCCATGCAAAAACATTGTCATTATCACTATTTACTTTTACAAACAGTGTAAGATTATTTCTTGCGTTACAAATAGCATTTTTATACATGTTGGCTGGACAATAGGAAATTTTACTTTAATTTTAAACTTTATTCGTCTGTATTTTGTCTGATTTCTCTCAGATTACACTGTTTTGGTTTGTTTCTTTTGCCGCTCTTGAGAATTAAGAAAACTTAAGCAGGTCGGATCCATTGTCACTGCTCTTGGATAGCTCCACTACTCTAGAGCAGTGCTTTCAATAAAAACATTGCCACTGTGACCTTTGGCGTGATTTCAGCTGTGATTGATTGACTCACATTAGAGTTGATCAGTGACCCATACGGTTAAGAATCTGCCAAATGAAGTCAATGAAAATCAGACAAGCTGTCGATGCTTCCCAGACCAGCGATTACAGCAGCTCCTCTCTTCCTTCCCAGAATTCTTTAATCTCCTTAATCTCACAGACTTCATTGAAGACAGGTAGTCATTACATAACCTCCACCAGACCGCAAGCACTGGAAATAAAATTATCTGTGACGTCTGCACTGTAACTTTGCCTAAGAGAACACTACACCCGGGGTATAACAGACAGGGTTGCCTTAGCAACAGAAGCTTGTCTTACAAATTCCAGACGCAAACCTGCAGAACTTGTTTTCACAGAAACAAAATCTTAGTCCCCTGGAGGATTGTCTCTGTGTTGCGTTAGTGATGGTGTGCTGTTAACCATACAAGGCCAAGAAAACATAACCAACTGAGAGCACTACAGCTTCTCTGCATTTAAATAACTTGTGTTGATACCGCAATTCACTGCCTCTTATGTAAAACCAAAGGAAACATGTAGAACTGCACACATGGGTAAAATCTGAGACAGCACGAGAAAAAAACATAGAGCAAAGCACAGACGTAGTTGTCATATAGGAACCAATGGTCAGACAAATGTACCAAACAAGCATAGATCAACCATCTTTGGCATTTTGGTACGTAATCATTATGTTGATCCACAAGTCTCAGAGAAGAGAAGAAAAATTTTGAGTCTATTATTTTATAGTCTCATGACAACCTTATAAAATCTTGTTTTTCATGCAACAAAAAGCTTGCATACCTTGTTACATAAAAAACACGTCTGTGCCATGCATTGGCTTTGTATGTCTAAATATACAGTATGTGTGTGTCTACAGCGATCTGTACTGCGCATCACAGAATTAGTTAGCCAGGAAATGGAGATGTAATAGCTCCAGCGGAGTGCGGGCAATGAACAGAATGGCAAAGGGAGAAAGCAATCGAATTAGAGTGAAATAGGAAAGCCTCTGGTCATAATTTTAAGATAAAAACCATTTCCTCTATTTTTAAGGAGAAAAAATTGCCGACAAGAAGTGTGTAAACAGGTAAAATTTAATATTAGGATCCTAGAGGTGTACCTGCTATAGAACCTGGAACTCTGTCAGTGTTAAAACGTTCTGTTCATTTTTAAAATTAATTTCTTTATCTATTCTTATAGTAATTTGCTGTATTTTGTCTCTGTGTTGTCTTCTTAGTCCCACTGTATACGGTATATATAGTACTGCCCCCGTTCCTTTCATTTCTCATGCAGGCTTTTCGTCTGTAACTGCTGACTTCCTGCCATAGGCAGTATAGAACTGTATTCCAATCCATTGCGTTTTACAACCAATTGAATTTCTCCCCCAGGTAAGATGTACCTACTGTTGTGATAAATGCTCTGAAGGCTGGTTTGTCTAACATTGCCTGACCGCTGTTTAGGAGAAAAGCAACCAGCAATCATCACTGTTACGTTGCTCTGCAGTTTGTACTTTATGGCAGCTATCAACCATCTATCCACTAAAAAACTGGTCGCTGGTTAAGTCACTGAAATTCAGCTGAACTTTGACCTCGCCCTCTGCCTCGTCGCTAGCTCACGCATGGCTAACATGGAAGCTTAAAGTCTGCACCGGACTGGCAGCATAATGTTCTTCAGGGGCTGCTGCATGACTTCACTGAGCTTGAGAGAGCTGCAGAAATCTGTGCAGATCCTGCAAGCCCCACTGCAAATCTGTATATAAGAGCAGACTCTTCGTGGACTTAGACAGAGTTGATGTACCTTAAATCAGAAAAAAAAAAGTTTTGCTCTCCAGATGCAATCAAGTTGTGAGTATTTTACCCTCACAGTTAGCAAAATAACTCAAAACTGCATCTCCTTATTTTCACATTTAATTACTTCAAGAAAAGGGAAAACAGGTAATACAAGAGAGACTGAAAAAAACTGTATGTCTATACTGTAAATGTATGTAATGTTTATTTAACTTAATTATCTACTACATTACTACACTGTAATGTAGGTAGCGTACCGTATTTAAGGATTTAAAAAATATGTCTGTGCCATGTTCTATACTGGTAAAATAGGGCAGGAGCTCACTCCTCACTGCTTTTCTTAGCAATAATGACTTGAAAAGCTTTTAAGTAGAATCAGCTGATGAAAATGTAATAATGTTTCTGGTTTTGTTCCATGGCTCTGTCAGAGTACACTAACTAATAAGACAACAGTCTTAAAATGTGCCTTGTTGAGACTATAAGACAGGATTGGGCTGAATCCCAAGAAATGTTAGCCCCAGTTATTGTTATATATTTTGATCTAAAGCTGCGCTTGTGATAACCTCTGGTTTGCAAGTAAACTGTACCAATTTCCCTGTTTTTCTTTTCTTCACAATTTTGAATAGAAGGGTGATACCATATGATCACTAATCCGAAAGTAATTTCTGACATCGAGATGGATGAGAAAGAATGAGCTTTTCCGTTTCTTGACCAACTTCAGAAAATTCCCCTCAAATTTCTAAAATTCAAAATTCTTATTTTTAGATAACATTTTAACATGTTTAGTTAGCTGCTGGTCTTTCCAACTGTGTGTACTGTTTTGCAGACTAGTAAGAAAATTCCCCAGTCCCATTCTGGTATTTTTATAACAGACAATTACTGTGAAGAAGGGATGTTGGTGTGGCTTAACATGGTTTATACTAAAATCTGATAAATCTTTGGACATAAGAAAAGTAAATTACAATAAAAAAACAGTCTAAACATCACATTTGTAATTGATGTGAATTTGACTTAGAATTGAAGGATACATACTGTACATACATGTATATATATAAACACATAGCAGTTTATAGTGAACTGCATTACACCACATATAGGAACCCTAATATCAAATCGCAATGAAAGAATATACTGTATCATCACAAGAAGAGGAATGATAATCTTTCAATCTTTTTTTTACCAGGCAGGATTCTATATACTTCACATGTTGTAAAAACATATAAACGCCCATTCAGTTCCTAAAGAATAAATGTGTAAAACCTTCTACATCTGTAAAAAGAAATTACCAGTGTTGAGAGGCTGCTTGTAAAACTGCAAACTTCAATTTCATGAGCACAGAAAGTCCCGCTATAAAATGATGCCAAGACTATTAGTTGTGGTTCAATGAAGCTGATGATAACAATGCTTTCACATTTGCTGGGGGAAAAATCACAAATAAATTCCAAATTTCAATTCTTTCTAATATTTCATGGCTTTTTCTCTATAATATTGCCATGGTTGTGTCAACATACACTCTTTACAAACCCCAAGCAGTGGGATAAATTTTAATTAGTTTGGTTGCAGCTTTTAATTTATGACTGTACTGTTTGCTTATACATCTTTCAAATAACCTAATAAATCAAGGAGCTGGAGAGCTGCTTTCTAATTGAATAGCTACCCACACACCCGGAACAGCTACACTTTCTGACAAGACTTGTGCTGAACAAATATTAATATTGTCTGAGAGTAAAGTCTCAGGGGTCAGAATGGCAGGTGGCATAAATTTCAGGGTCCTGCAGTGCTGCCCAAGCAAAGCGATGACTTAAGTCAGGGTGGCCACATGTGAAACACACAGCACAAGAAAGTTCAAGCATATTCTTAATGCATGACCCACAGGATACCTAGCACTTCAAATAACGACTTTCAGTAACTCGCCTCTGGTGAAGGAATGGATCATGTCTTCTCAGAAGATCCCCCACTATGTGAAGCTGTTTTTTTCCCCATGACTTCTGGTTCTGTGGCTTTTGGTACCTTGTGGTGACTTTGGGGGTTTGATGGCCACATGGCTCTAACTGTAGATTTGTCTTCATCCATCTCAATGACGATTGATGTCAATATGTGATGTGCTGCATCATGCGGTATACTGCACAGTCTTAACGTCATTATACAAATAGATACAATCTAGCTACATCTGATCGTTTACAAATGCACTTTAAAGGAACGCAGAATCACAACTGGATGCAGTATTATCATTCGTCAATCATTTTCACATAGTGCACACCAATATTGTGCCCTCTTCTGGACATTGCACATTGCAGACACCAGGCCATGACATCAACCCTGTCCTGATGAAATCAGTGATGATATTTCCCAGAGCTATTCAGCTCATGTGGCGCACGTCACAGTTGACGGTGACCTTACTCGGTGTCAATTCAGGAACCCGTCGGGTCTATCACCAAACAGCCTCGTCATTTTTAAAATCATGCAGCTCCTGCTTCAGGTGTTACAAAAGCAAAGAAAACGAGGGAAACATTCCCCTACACGTAAAACTGAAAACGATAGAAAGAATTGAAAAGGTCAATAGTTCAAAAGTCATTTCTGCTGCCTTGAACATACTGTAACTGCACTGTGCTCATGTTAAACAGGTTCAACATATCCAATGCTTTTTTAGATACTTGACTTAAATATGGTACTAAGTTTAGTACTAAATTCAGGCTCCGACAGTGAAAATGAGTCCTGGCCACCTGTTCTGACAACATGGGGCAAACAAACGGACTTGGATACTGGACCTTTAGCTTGACACACCTGATCAAGAAGTTCCCCAGACTCAGATAAAAGTCCTGAGACTGTTTACCTCATCCTTTACGATTATTTTTGCTGTCGTAGTGCTGAAAAATAATGAATTTTAACTTAATTACCACATTTTTTCCTGTTTGTGTCTTGGACTTTGTGATATCCCCCACGGAGACAGTTGTACAGTATGTCTTTTCTTCAATTTGATGTTGTTCTTTTTTAATCACTCCAGTGTTCCTGTTCCCTCATATTCTCGTTAATTAATTAATGTATTAAATCATCTGGGCCTCTGTGTTCTTGATTTTTTTATTTACTTGTACATGGGATTAATATGTTCTGTGCTCCAGGCAGAATATCTTCATATCGTTGCCATCTATTCCCATTATTCTAATTATTCCTTATACCTGTTGTAACCTGTTGTACTCCTTTCTACTTCAGACAAGAATGTCTCATTCCTTCAGTTAGGTATTCCTGTATTCCACACACTGTAGGTCCACAGTATGACCATACATTATTTCTGGAGGGCTTCAGCGACAGGTTGCAGGACTGCTCTGTTGAAACCCCAGCTAGGGTTAGGGTTAGCATTCCCACACTACTTAGACATTGTTTACACTCAGTGCTGGATTATGAGTCACAAGTGAACTTTAGGATGAGTGATAATTTGCTCCTAGTTTCATTTTTTTTTCAGAGACTTTTGACTGTTTATATTGTGCATTGCATAGTTCGGCAATTGTCTTCAGAACTGAGTCAGGTGAAAAGTTGTAAGAAAACCTGTTCTACTGGGTAAACTCTCTTAATTTTCTCATTTAACCTGCAATTAGATGTGTAACTGGAGTCAACATTTAAGGGTTCCTGTAATCCAAACCCTACAATGGTCTGAAATGCATGCTCTTTTCTATAGCATTTTTACAGCACTTTTCAGCTGATTGAAAATTTGACTAAAGAAGATATATTATTGAAGAACATAAAATTCCACAAGCTTTTTTCAGTGGTTGTGACTGTTTTAGACACATATTTTTTGGTTTGAGCAATTTTCAAATCTGATGACTGGAGGGACAGATTGCAGGATTGCTCTGTTGAAACCCCAGCTAGCGTACGATCCTGCTTGGCATCTGAACATGGTGGTGTTCTCCTAACATTATGCCTCTTGCATATTTTTTAAGACAAATCCCATATTATTTCTGAGACCTCTGATCCTCCTTTAACACCTTATGGCCTGACCTCATCAGACCTCAGAACCTAGGCGAGGCTGGTCTTGGTCAGTATTGGGATGGCCCGTTCAAATAGGACTGGGAAAACCGGTAAAATGCGAGAGGTGACCCTTCTAGTCCAGACTCTCCAAAACTACATTTTCAATTGCCCAGTAATCTGATGGATTATTGAAATTGTGTTGAGGAGATGAGAGATAATTCAATGCCGGATGTGATGTTAAATCCAAGCCCTGAGTACCTAGTTATCCAGATCCCATGGCACTGTTTAAAACAGTAGGGGTGTTGACCCCAGTGTACTGGCTAGATTCTACTGTGGGCTCCAACGTTATGGCCTCCCTAAAGTTGCAGTTTTACTCTTCTCTGTCTGACTTGTTGTGTACTGAGGCTGCAGGCACAGAATCGCAGCTTCATGCCCCCCAGGTGGGGATGCTCTTCAGTGACAGGTGACGTTGGTCCTGTCCTACAGCTGTAAAGTGCTTTGGGGTCTGTTGTGGAAAAACGTGCCATATAGATCCAATTATTTTACTAATGCAATTCATTTGTATTCTTGTTGTTATTATTACAGTGTGGCATCTATGAAGGTGTTATACTGGCTGCTTCTTGATACAATAGCCATATCACTAACACCAACTATAATTTGTTTATCTAGCAGCAGAGGAGCTGTTTCTGTGCCCTATTTGGTCTGTTGTCTGAAAGTGCTGCATGCATACACTCTGCATACAGTACGCTCTGTGCAGTTCACAGTGCTTAATTGAGCACATCTCTCTTTGTGATCCATTTGAAATTCATTTTGTTCGCCTATTTCTTCTGTGTTGACAATCTGCAGAGCTGCAGACAGTTCCACTTTATAATCTTCTTAAAACCCACTCAGCAGAATAAATCGCCTAAGTGCAAGTGTAGCATAGTGCAGAGAGGAGAGTCTGCCCGTTTAACCACTTTGTTCCATCCAGCGGAGCTGAGGTATTGAGATGACTGCTGGGAAATCTTTCCAGTGCCCTCTAAAGCATAAAGATTCATAAGCGCCATTTACAACTAACTATAACGATTCCTTTTTTAAAGGACTTGTTTGTGAAACGTTTAATTCATTTCGCATTTGAGAATATATGAACAAGGCTCAGTCTGTTCTGCTAGGATCTGACAGACAGCTAAAAATAGAAATACGTACTTCATCCAACCCACCCCCGGCTCTTTAAAATGGCGTCTCTATTGCAAGACATTTGGTTGGATAGACATACGTCCCCGGTGCTTATTTTCCCTGGAACTTCGAGGAGCTACTCTGTTTGCCATATCTAATGTGTTCTGTGCGGTCTGCGATACGTTTTCTAGAATCTAGTCCAGACCAAAGTCTAAGATTAGATCTTTAATTAGGAGGGAATGGTTAGCCACAGACCTGCCATTCGTCAATGCCACATTTAAACTCGGACTGTTATTAAAGTCGATTCAGAAGCACTCACAGTGCCTTCTGTCGAAAGAAGCAGATGTTTAATTGGCAGGGTTACTGCTCATGGAAGGTACTTAGTTTTGGGAAAAGCACACAGGAGATGTGACTGGAAGTAAGCCTTTAGGACTGGAACTCTTTTCTGGAGAAATAAAGCAGCTCTGTGAAAGCAGAAAACCGGGGGAAATAACACAACAGGACTCTCCGTTTACCAACCACGTGGAGCTCGTAGAGGTGCATTGTATCCATGATTCACGTTCAGCACAGGTTTTGCTGTCCCTGGCAGTTGCTGGTGCTGCAGGGGCTCTGCAAAGTGATTCTGAAGGAGGCAGAATGACTGCAGTCTTCCTGGCTGACAACCCAAAAACGCAGGAACGAGCTGAGGTGCAGGAGGCACGTTCAGACATACAGCAGGTGCATTTTGCCTCACCCTGTACACACTCAGCACTGCTGCTGCAACCTGTTTGTTTCCAACATGTTTCAGTGCTTTTAGTTACTTTTAAAGCGGTACTTCCACCCAACAAGACACTGCTGGCCTGCACCTTTATTAAATCAGCTCCTTCTGCTTTCACGTGTTCCTACCTGCGAGACGGGAGACAGATGTCCTCTGCACTGCAAAATCAATGTTGTTGTGTGCCCTTCTTAAAGTTTGCCTCTAGTCAGTAAGTAAGGCCTCCAAGAGTTTAAAACTAACGTGAAATTAAATTTTTTCCAGTGAGTGTATTTTAAGTTGCATTTACTAGCAGTCCGAAAACCTGTGCTGTATTCACAGGATAAGGAGGTACCCTGTATTTACTATTCTAACTAGACAGCTTAAAATCTGTAAGTTGGAGGGGATTTGTTTTCTATCCTAATTATTTACATGCATGAAGTTTATCAAAAGTATCATTAACAGGCAAATTAGAAGTTAATTTTTAGTAAAGTGTTCTTGACTGTCATACTGGTTATGAACCAGGTTCCCTGGCAGAAATGCCACTGTGCTGGGAAGCTACTGAAACCCAACGCTGTACATGTCTTGAGCATGGAGGCCAAAGAGAATACGGCGAAGCATAGATTTTCCTAGCAAAAAGAAGAAAATGTGGAGGATCAAGGCTAAGGCAATACAACTGGCAAAAAAGCTGAGCAGCAATTGAAGCATATTTAACAGTAAAATAAAAACTGTGTACATATTGAACCAGAATGTAGGGTGCAGTAAAATAATTATATTTGCTTATGATTGAATAGCAAATGTGGCCATATTAATTATGCTCTCATTTCTCTTTAGGTCAGGAAAGACTGGATGAATCTGGACCTTTGCTGCACATCCTCCTTTTATTTGGGAGCAATGAATCTAAACTAATTCCACTGTGATTGCTGAGTAAACTCAACTTGTTTCCTAGTAACATACCATCAATCATTACAGGAAGATGTAATATAAATAAGGGGCTAGTTTTTCACCTTGAAAAGTGCTTTCACATCTTCCCCAGGGGTGTTAGGACCACACTGAAGTAAGACATTTCCTTTGGATTCAGGCAAGAAGTGATATTTATAGCACATGAAACATTTTACTTTGATCAGTTAAGAATAGCAGACCTCTTCAGCCTGGTCAGAACCACGTGCTCACAGAGCTTTCAGAGGAGTTAATGATTGAATAAAGGAAGGCGCAAGCAACAGAGATCAGCACAGGAAAGGAAAAGAATGGCCACTGCTTTTCATCCGTAGTGAAGAAAATATCTTCTGTCAAGAACTGAAAAACACCATCTGACAGAAATTGAAATTCTCCTGCAGTTGCTTCCAATGCTACCTGCAGTGCCTAAGCAGTGTTGTGGAAAGCTGAGCTCTCTTCCAATCTGTTCCACTTGGCTAAGAATGACTGCAGCTGCAGAAGTGTGCAGGGCCAGGTTATTACGTACTCTGATATAGCTGTGGGCCTAAGACCAGGTGGAAGACCGAGGCTTGGCCTGAATGCCGCCACAGTGCCATGGGATGTTTCTTCAGAGAAGCAGATGGGTCATTGGCACAATTCAGATGTACTCAGAGTACAGCACCTCTGACTGTAGACTGGCTACTAGATGGAGCCTGTCCATTTTCAAAACTGTGACCATCTGGTTTCGAGGCACATGTGCTCAAGTCCATCGTGCCACTAAAACTCTGATGGCCCATTTGGAAGCCAGCGTACATACTTTTTTGTGTCACACAAAGTACTTCACAGGGAAAAAAAAACACTGAACTGTCATACCTTAGTGCCCTTGCAATGCCAGGGGGTGGAATCAGAATTGCCATGCAGAACGTGCAGCTTTGGCTATTGCCGAAATGAACGCCAGCACATTAACGGCCGTGTCAGTCATGAAAAGTAAAATGGAGGGGGGGAAAGGCTCCTGGTCCAGCATTGGGAGTGTAAATAAATGAAAACGGGTCCTGATATCAGCTTGCCCGAGCAGATTTATAGAAGTTAGCCTTTTGAAAGTCCCACTCATCAGGGAATATCAGGCACACTCATGTGGCTTCTCTGCTCCTGGCACAGGGTAGCTTCAGAGGAAATGAACAGGCAGCAACTTAAAAGACACAGACATCTAGTACGACACATAGGGCCACAGGACCAAGGCTCAGCCAGACTCAAGACTCCAGGAGTCAGAGGACTCTCTGTGATAAACTCATTCCAATATTGTTTGAAAGAGAGACAAATGCAGTATGAAGACAGTATTGTTATACAGAATGCCCTACCTAGGACCAACCACTATGGTCCTATGCTCGGACGGCAAACTGGAGCAAATATTTCTCCCAATACTAAATTATTCCTTCAAAAACAAGGTTTCCTTTAGCCTTAAAGGAAAACCGATATTTCCACAAAAATGTAAAGCCAGTGCCTTCAGAACTCCATTACCTGGAAAGACTCTTTCAGAGAGAAAACCCCAAGCCCTGAGAATCTGGCATGTGAAAGATGTTGGTTCTCACACTGTGATGCTGCTTCTTTGTCAGGTAGAGAGAGAGAATTGTGTTGGCTCCGATATACTGAGCTGGTCTTCTGGACTGATCATTTCACTATTAGCTATTAGCTTACAAATTCATTACGAGTCACTGCCTATTTATAACTCTCACTCAGAGAGGGGCACAGCTCTCTATTGTAGAGAGTATTAAACTCTGTATTAAATTGAATGGAGATCAGAATGTCCAGTGGCTGTGTGATAATCCATATACCGTAGGTATCCCTGATACACATGCAACAAATCAGAAAAATACATTGGTATCAATTTTAAATACATTTAATGAACTACATCAAAGGCACACAGACATATTTTACATATATTCATGTGTGCTTAAGATGTATTCATGTAGTCATGATTACTAAAATCAGTGCCATTTTATGTGCAAAACCATTTTCAAAGGTCTTCGAACATGCAGCATCTTTCAGCCTGAGCTTCTTAGCGTTACAGTGTGAAGGTGATATAAAGGTGAACAGACAATGTTATTAGCTAGTTTATTATGTGTGGTGCCCGTTTCCTGGGGGTGCACAGTGGCACACTGCTTGGCACTGCTGCCTCACAGCTCCTGGGTGACGTACCAGACTGGGGTGCCTCCTGTGTGGCCTACAGGTGTCTCTGAATTGTCCCTCTGTGCCTGGAAGGTAAAACTGATTATACGGCATTTAATAAAGCTTGTGTTGTCCTGCCCACTGCTGAAGAGCCTCAACATTAGCTGCTGCGATCAGAGCCGCAGTCTTTAAAAACACCGAACGCAGATGTTGTCTTTTCCCCAAGACTCACATCCGGCAACTTCACGGGCGCCCATATAAACCAGAAATAATGAGGCAGCAAAACAGCCAGAGCTGCACTGCATCCCCGTGAAGGGCCTTCCAGGAGTGAGCAACACAGCCGTGATATTAGCTCGGAGCGAAGACAAAAGGCCCCGAAACAGATGTTTTCACCCACTTCCTGACTTTCACCCCCCTGCGCACTCCGTCTGCCGCATCTCCTTGTCAGTCTCGTTTTGATCTGACTCATTCCTGTCGAGGCATTTAAACACTTTCTGAATAGGTAAAGGTTTCTTTCAGCCTGGCAGGATAACAATCAGAACTCTTCTTTCTTCTCCTGTTTACCTCCCCTGCTTTGCACGCAACCAGCACTTGGCTCCCGTGACACAGATGACACCGCCTGATAAACAGAAATATCACATCGAATCCAAGGCGTGCTGGTCCTCTGCTGAGATAAAACTGACTAGCATGCATGCAAGACACAAACTGAATCTAAATGCCAAGATGAAACCTGCATTTTGTTATTGCAGACTTTACAAGGCTCTTTAAGACTGTGCAGCAGTGGTTAGGCCTGGTAACTGGTAGTTTGTGAGTGTGAATCACAGGTGGGATCGTATTGTTGTGCTCTGGGAAAGCACTATACCCAAAGTGCTTCAGTAAATCACCCAGCTTTACAAACGGATCCCAGGTTAAGTTGTGTGGGAAAAAAAATGTCAGCTGAAATAAATGAATAGTACTGGCCATGAATTACTGTTAAGTTACTGTTTGAATACACATAGGCAAAGGAACTTCGATTATTCCACAATCATCACAAAACGCAAAAAAGCATCACATGAAAGACACCGAAAGAAGCCTATACATCCCCAGCCTCTTAACTATTCAGCCAGCAGAGTTTTATAACTTATCATCAGAAAACTCTAGTAGAGGTAGACTGCTTAAGGTAATGGGAGGAAAAATTTAAAATATTTCAGGCACCACAACTGTATAAATGCTGGTTAGAATCTGTGGCCAGGGTGTTATACATTTTGAAAAATAAAAAGCATTTGAGGTCCATTAAGCATTATATGGCCAGTGGGAGCTGCCAAGTCCAAGGGATCATATTTAATGTTCAAGCTCCTGGAGTCCTTTTGTTGGTATGAAATCTGCTGTGTCAGTGAGATTTATGGTCATTATTGCTAAAGCTGCTAATTGTATTATCTACTGTACATTAACTGGCAGAGGACATTTAATGTTGACAAATGCTGATCGTTACTGGCAGGAAGCAAGAAATGAAGGAGATAAATATAAGGAGTGAACAAATAAGATTGAAAAAAGACTTTTCCCAATGAAAAAGACTTACAGTAGGTATCTACAGTATGCTGGCCTGTCACTCACATTCTTTTGACAACATGACAATGTCCCCTCATATGATTTATATAAATACTTATATTTATATGGAAGTATATACTGTATATATAGTATTATAAGTATAACTTAGAATGAAAGGTCAGGAGGAATGTTAAATCCTAATCTAACCGACAGCCACTCTCCTGCATATATATGCTGTACATGCATCTTGCCTTCTGGACTTCCCTTTGCACATCTCTCTTGCACGCACTCAACCACTCCTGCGGCAGCACCCTGGCTCATTCCTTGTGAAGCAAGTGAGGGTTCAGTCAGCCCCTTCCTTACGGTCAGGCTTTGTGAGTTCTGCCAAATCAAAGATTTTGACAATTTACCTTCTAAAAAAATGTCAGGCCCTGCACCCACAGGGGGTGTATATACCCCAGGTTAAGAACCACAGGTTTAATACTTTTGTCTCTCCATCGCATTCATTAGAGACAGACTAACCTACTGAAATCAACAACACGACGGTAAGGCCTCATTTAGAGCTCTGTGAAGAGATGCACAGGATTGCGAAAACATTCAGCTCAGAGAGGAGCGACAAGCTACATCCCTGGCCTCAGATGGAACATCCTACTCTGAGAGACCCCAAAAACCAAGGGTTCTTAATCTCTTTAGTCTCAAACAGAGAAGGCTATGAGAGGATCTGCTAGAGGTATTCTATATTCTCAAAACCACAGACAAAGTCAACCTAGGTGCTTTATGCAAAATTGTCACAGAGCTCTCTCTTTGCTGTGTGGTCGTCTGTGCTCAGTTCATAACAGAAGCTGCCTTCAGCCAGTCAACAATGAAAATGGATGCTTTGAAAAGGGTCCTTATTCATTTACAAGGCAGCAGGAACAAACAACAACACCTTTCCCAGACTATCAACAAAGGAGCCAGAGCAACTTCCTCCCTGAGTCCTGTAAGATAACTAACACAGCAGCCCTCAAGCCTCGGTCTTTTATTCAAGGAGCTCCACCCCTCTGTAACCTCCCAGTTATCTTAAAGGCACCCTGCTCCTTTACAGACATTTTACAATATATGTCAAATTATACAAAAACACAAACCTTGTTCCCAACAAAAAAGTTTTTTTGTATTTCCTTCAAAATAAGACTTTTGCACAATTATTGTACTGTATGTCTTCCATAACGGTTTATCAGTGGTGTTTTTAAAAGGGTGGAGAGTACAGCTCCCCTCCAGTCCACAAGAGGGCACTGTGGAAACAGTCCTGCAACTACACCAGGTTTTAAGTTCTGGCCTGACCCAGTGTGTGGTTTTGACTCTGAAACCAAGTGAGTGAAAAATGTGTGAGCAGATACAGCCAACAAACAACCAAACATCCATGCTATTAAGTCTCGTTTTCTTCGTCCACTCCCCCTGGCCTGCTGCCATGAGGAACACCATGAATATAAAAGGTAAGAGCCGAGTTCCAACCTCAGCACCTGGCTTTGATTAAGGGGTGGAAGGGGATTCCAAAAGCCACAGGTGATCAGGAATATAGCCTTCCATTGCCAAGAGCAAGTCAGTGATGAGTTACTTGATAATTAATTGGAATTTGCACTCTAAATAATGAAGTCTTGGAAGAAATGTCCTTAAAATGCTTGATTTACTCCAGATCTTTCTACATAGCAAAAGGATTTGAGTACCTGTGGGGCACTGACATTAATTTTTGTAATAGTTTTTGATATATCCCAACATGAAAGCCTTCTCCCTTAAAGATTTTGAGGAAGTAGTTTCAGTATTAGCAGTAGTTGCATTAGCCGTTAGCCTAATTATTTTCCAAGGCCGAAAATCATCACATAAAAGGAAGGATAATATTTATTGATGGAGTCTGGGGTTTCCACACTGTCTGGGATTAAGGTAATTGTCAGCTCAAACACTGGAATGGAAGGAGAGAAGAGGGGCGTGTATTTTCTGAGTTTTCAGAGATTAAATGGGACATGTATCTTCAGACAGAAATTTTCTTTTTGTTCCTTTTGTGTACTAGCTGCTTTGCAATCTAGTGTTTAATTTGCACCAGCTCCATCACTAAGCCAACACTGGGAGGTGCCTCCTCTGGGCTGGTTCACAGCAGCAACTTTGTCTTTAGATTTTATCCTGTTGATGGGATTTCCCTCTATACCTATAAATATGCCGGCATCCCACGGAAGTATCTGACATGAACCTGATGTCTACCACTGGTTTTCTCTAGAGCCCAGCAAATCACATGCTGTTTGTTTTGCTAAACCATTTGAATTCAAACTAGGTTTTAGGAAGAATATTGGAGCGATGTGACACCAGAACAGGCCAATGGTGCCCAGCAAATCAGTTTGTTTTAATAAGGTTTTGGGCTACTTAATCGTGTTCTTGTGTGTCATTTGAAAATGTTTTATTGGGGCAGTTAGTCGTTAATTATTTGGATGCTGGGTTCAGGAGGCTAGTAATTTAAGATGATTTTAAAGTCAGGTGCTAATACGCATTTCCTTTAAAGGAATTTACCTATTTTTAATGAAAAAAAACAAAACCACGCTGGGCTGTAGCATAATGTACATCAAAATAATGTGCAAGCATCAAAAGCAATTCATTTCACTATATGTTACAATTCTCTGTTTTCATTATCACAAAATGTTCACACCAATTCATTTTCAAAAGACAGAAAGATATTCCTTTGCTGTATTGGAGTCTACAATTATATATGACTATTTGTAGCATGAAAAAGGTGTTAAAATCCTATTATGCTAGAACAGCCGTTGTTCATTCTTCATTTGTTTAAATGTAAAATTGACCATCTGAAAGGACTGTCCAATTCCAAGAAATGACTAATTACAATTAAACCGTTAAAACCAAGTTTAAATTACGGGAGGAGGTGAGAATTCTTACCCCCTCACATATAGGATAACCCCTTTGATTTCAGCATCAGGTTGAAGGAAAATAGGTTTTCCTGGTGTCTTGTTTAAATGTGGGCAACGCTTACGTTCTATGTAAAGGTGAAAATAAAGTCTTGTTATTAATCCCCTGAAATCTCATTTTCGCCTGTTGATCTTGGCACCTCCTACACTGTTTGCCAGAAGTTTTTAATTACTGTGAAGATTACAGATTTTTGTTTAATTTCCGAAAGCAGTAGCTGCCTGCGTACACCGGCCCCATCCCCGTCACTGATCAGTTGTGAGCGATACCGCGGCTGCCTGTCAGGGAGTCTGATTTTTCAAGTTGCAAAGCTTTCCCTCCTGCCAAACGCCAGTCATCCACCCGGTCCTGTCACGACATCTACCCCCAGAACAATGCCAGGAGATGACAGCACCTGCATATATTTGCTGCACATCGGCACAGGGCTGGTGGGATGATTTCCATTCAAACCAGCCTTCAATACAAATTAGCTGGGTGGTGTGCTGACAGGCTTTGAGGTGTCTACACAAGGTTTTCTTCAATTAAGGAATCAGAAATGGGTAGTGATACAACTGCATAAAACTCACAATGTTGTTGTCTTGCATTCCTTTGAATGCAAATATACTGTTAATAGTTTTGTGTAAGTGGCTGGTTCCATATGATAAAGTTTGTGGTTTTGACCGTTTTTATGAAAATTTAGATATAGCTGTATCCACAAAAATATTTGCATGAGCTTCTAGCAGGGTAGTGCTCAGCAAGGTCTTGTGTTTTGCATGTTGCATATTTTTCCAAGAGCTAAAAATTCTATTATAATATGTTCTGAGGGTTGTGTTGTGAAGCATGGTGAATCTAACGTGTTCACGTGTCTGTATGTACTGAGTAAAAGTTCTGCACCTGTTGCACTGCTTGTCTGTGCGCTGGAGTTAAGATCGTCTCATCTAAATTATTTATCTTTCAGCCCATGCATACTGTATGTTTTGGGAAGTTAAATACTAATTAACCTTGCTGTTGTTTGCACAAAGAATACAAATCCAGTATGTGACACTTGTGGAAGAGAGGAAAGATATTTTTACCTGCCTAAATATGTATACACTGAGAATGCATGGAAGTAAAAACGTTGCTGTCAGGATTTCCACGTATTACAAAGGAGATATATTTCTTTTCTAAACATCCTAAAATAGACATTTTGGTTAGTAGAACAAAGCTGATCATTTAAAACTATCCTAAATTGTTCACATACTGTACAGTGGTTACAAAAATACTGTGGGTTATTTTTAAGTCAAGTATACTGTATACAGTATTACTTTTTTTTAATGTTAAGAGGCAACTCCCAGAAAAAGATTTACCGAACAGTAGATACTTGTCCACATTTGTTATGGCTAATTGTATGAGCTACCACTTAAGCCTGGACATGTTCCAGTTTTTGTAGATCTGTCCTGTTTTTAATCCTGACCCAAACTTCCAAGAGTCTGCACGCCCATACTGAAAACTTAACTCAGAGAAAATGCGGGTTTCTTGGATTGAAGTCGGGCTCACAACAAAAGGATCTATTGTCTGGTGTTTGTGTGTGGCATATAGCTGTAGAAAAGAATTCCCACCCCTGTAGCGTGTTATGAATTGCCCTTGCTACAGCTAAAGTCAATTTTCCTTCTCTCACCACAAAGAATCCTGCATTTTGCTTAGCCAGCCATTTCCTTCCAGAGCTCAGCCCTGTGTTTCTCTTGGCAATCCTTGCTGAAAGCTGCATTTTTCCCCCTTTGTACAAGTGCTCACAGCACACTAAAATGTGAAGAGCATGTGTTAAATTTTCTCTGCCATGAGACAGAAAAAAGGTGACAAATCACTTAGAATAGATCTGGCTTTTGGTTGAAATAATCCCATTGAAGTATCGGTTTTATTTCCAGTCCTTGGCATCAGACCAGGGATACCATTCAAACAAATGAGCTTAAAAACAAAAAGGAGATTTACTGTTTTCTTTACACTGCTTAGGGTTTGAAAATAATATCTTGCACAATTAAAGAGAAATGTCTCAATACGTGTCATTAAAGGCATTAAAAGTTGTCCAATCTTCTTTTCATAATACTGTACGTCCAGATCCTAAAATTCACATATTGGTCTTGTAAGCTGTTGTAGATGAACCAAGTACATATTCAATTACTGTATCCTGCTAACTAATGTCTATTAACATGTACCAACTAATAAGGAAAAACATGTATCACTCACATCGTAATGGACATTGTATTTCAATGGAGATCAGTGGTTTGATTGTAATTTTTAAAGTAAATTGCTGTAGCCCCGTCTGATTTCATGTGGACTTCACTAATGTAAAGTGAGTATTTCTGCTTATACCAGATAGCATGCTACTGTAGGTAGGGAGAGAATGTAGTACAAAGTTATGTACCTGTCAAGATGAATTCTAAATATTAACTATCATTTAAAATGCGGTCTCAAGTAAAAGCCAGTGTGAGTGTGTACCATTGAAGAGCTTAGCTTGTGTCCTGATGCTAAAACGATCAAGTTAAATGACTGGTTAATTATATTATGCAACCTGTATTTTTGTGTGGATGCAACACCTTTGAACTATTAACCTATTAACTATTTACCTAAACAGGAAATACACAGTTCTCTGGGATCTCATAGTCTAATTGAGCATAATACATCAAATTTTTTTAGAACAATCCAAGTTAACAGACTAATGTTCTAAGAGCTAAAAGGTGTCAAATTTGCTTTGGCTGTTTATATAAATTTCCCTGTGGGATAAACTAAAAATGTAAAAGATCTCCAGGTGATTATAGATTATACTAGAGGCTTGAAATCATTTGTACTCTAACATTCGTTTATGGTCATTTCACAACTCTCTTCTTTTGGCATGTTGTCTGCAGACTAAACTTCATTCACAGCATGAGATAAACTCTCTCTCCAGTGTAGTGACCCTTACAGACATCACATATTTCATCTCTGTGTGGTGAGATCGTTTAAGAATAAACAACACTGCTTTATGCACAATGAAATGATCAATTTGGTTGTGTTTTTCTACTTCAGTGTAAGATTGCCGCTAATCTTTATATTATTTTGCAAAATACTAAACAAAATGTAAGTCAACCACAAAAGTCTTTCCTAATATTCACCCTGTCTTCAATTAGCATAACATTTGTTGTTACGCATTATTAAAGCTTCGCGTTTTCAGGTGCAAAGATCTGTTCCCAGGAGGCCATTACACTCCTGTTTGCCTCCATGAAGAGGTGATTAGACTTTATTTTCAATATTCTCACAACTAAAGACTGTTATCTAGTAAACGTCCTTTTGGGTGCTCCTCACGTTGGTCTCCTGGCGAACTCTAAAGTGGAATAAAAGTGAAAAGTAAAAACCTGTCTAAAATTGTTTGGCTTCAGCAGATCTCATTAGTGAGAATAGATATGAGCACCGAACGGCGTTATATTAGGTATTCCTGCGGAGCTCTGAAATTAGCACGTGGAAAGCCAGTGGAAAGAGAAAAATACCCTTTGTAATGACAACACTGGCCCTGTATCTCGTATTGTTTCAGTTAAATTTGGCATTCTATATTATAGTACTTTTATCATGTTAATATTGTATTTGGTGTAAGAAGTGACACCATTCAAATACTGCATGTGACGAATATCCAACACAAGTGGATATTCCATTAAAAAGAGCATATAATGGGGCATAAAATAGGTTTTCCGGACATCCGCCTTTTGCTTACTGTTCCATCAATAAGCTTTTTCTTGTTGTCTCTCATTTATATTTAGTGTGAAACAATATAATTTTACAGAGCTGTTAGATAAAAGGCACACAGCTATAGGAAGAATCGGGTGGAACTAAAACATGATGCAGGCAGCTCGATCACCATTTTTAATGTGAGAGGGTTCCACAACACATTATTATCAGAATAAAGTCGTTTGTACATAATGTGTTAACGTCGTGGCTGATCTTTTACCAAGGGTGGACTGCTGCAGATGTTTTCAGGAAAATCCTTTTTACCAAATATTGGTTGGGAGAACAGATGTATGTCATGTGAATGCAGTGCTCCAATATACATTATGTAATCGCAGAACTATAATTAAAAATCGCTTCTCGATTGTTATATCCCCTCCACGTAGATACAGTGCCTACAAACCCACTGTTCATCACAAGACAATGGATGTTAGCTTTATATTCCCTGGCTGTAACACATCGGTACATATTTTCTTTTACTTCAGAGAGCCACTGCAATTTCCAAGGTCAGTGTGCTGACCCCAGAAGGCTTTTCTGAAATCAAATCCAGTCAAAAACAGACACAGAACCAGGAGGTAGGAAGGGAGTGGGAGGCGGAGAGAAATAGACTGGGGGAAAGAGAAAGGAAAAAAAGGCTCTGAAAAGCAAAATTATGGATCACTCTCCTGCACTGTAAGAAACAGAGATGAATCATTATGTAAAACAGACTATCGCTCAAGTTTATTTCCTTCACTTATACATCTTAATTAGGCAAGTCTCTAAATAGTCAGTCAATAGTCCTGAAAATGAACTTCTGCAGGTTCTTAAATCCCACAGGGCTCCAGCTGAGACCTTGGCCGCTGTTCCTCACGGACTCCAAAAATTAAAACTTTGATCCTGTCCAGTACCTTCAGTTTTAGAAAATTGTGCTTTTTTTTTCCCCGTTAGGTTTCTAAAGACATAGAAAAGCCATTAGAAACATTTACCACGCTACTTTGGTAAATGCTGGATTTAAAGGTCGATCAGTTTGTGCGCTCACAAAGCGACTGAGAGAAATCAGCCAGCTGGCAGAGCATACTGTATCGCACCGATCCTATAAAGTGAAAGATCTGCCGTCGGACAGTCGCATGTCTGCTGCCAGCTCAGTGCTCGCTTTCGCCCTCTCTCTACAGGCCTATAATTTGATGACTGGGATTCCCAGCTAGGCAGTGATTCTGTCAGCACCCCGGCAGACCTGGGGCCTCTGCGCATCTTCCCCCCGTGTGCAGAGCAGGCAGAGCAAACGGAAACGGTGACCGTGCTCGACGAGGAGCAGTGTGCCTCCGCTGAGGAGCTCAGGGCGCGGGCTGGGGTTTTCTTTCTCTGTGCACGGAAAGGTGCTGTCGTAGTAGTTATTCCTCTTTAGTCAGAATGGAAGCATTGCTCTTTGATTCTTCAGGAATGCGGCTCGGGGATAGCAAGTGTGCAGCACGCTGTGCATTTTATGTCTTTCGTCTGCACCCTCAACTAATCCGTCTTTACCGCAGGACAAGGAGTACCACCGTCCCCAGATCACACAGAGCCTAATGCCAAGACGGTTGCGTGGCTAACGAAGAAAGAGGCAGGAGGTGTGTGTGTGTGTGGATCACACCAACCACCATGTGGTCAGAAGTACACCTTCATGTGTTACAAGTACAAAGAGGAGCACAGATACAGTGACTGAACTGATGATGCTCATCAACGAAGGTGTCCTTGGCAGAAAACCAAACAAAAACAATACGGGAGCTACTTAGCCTTATGCTAATAATTAATATCCGTAACCTTGAATTCCCAATTGCAAAGTTTGTATAGTAGTTAAATAAATACAGCAGCTAAACAAATCAAGTCTTGAGAATATATATGCTTATCGGAGTATTTACTATCCATAATTAAGTACATACAGGCCCTTTAACAACAGAAATCATTGCCATGGTCCATACTGAAACATTTCCTGGCCTTTATGTCCGAGGACCATTTATTCAGACATGATTCAAGGCCATTAAAAGCATCAGATGTTGAGAACTTTGCATTTCATAAGTGCAATACTTATTTGCCATATTTTTTTTGTATTCATCACGTCAGTGCAGTGTACGGGACTGTTTGAGAGTGGGACAGAAAAAGGACAGCGTGTCGGGGAATTGTACTCACCTGCCACACTCTGGCACGTGTGCCCGGGCTTGTGAGCCACTGCTGCAGCTCTTGCCTACGGGAGCTGGAGTCCTTGAGTCTGTCCGGACTCCCAGCCAGAGCAGAAGTGACCCTTCCAGCACTCCGCACCACGCTTCTGCTGTGGCACTGCTCGATACGCACAAGTGGTACATACATACAGTGTGTGTGTGTGTGTGTGTGTGTGTGTGTGTTTTAGAAGGAAAAAAACATGTGTACGTCCAAAAATAATTTAATAAAAACAAAAATTACAATATGTTACAAGTCTAAGCCAAGCTATTCTTAGTTTAGTGAAATATTTCAAAGAGGAAAAGGTTTTCCTTGTTGATTGTCTTTTTAACATCATTTTACAACGCTATCTACTTTTCAAAGCTTAAAAATGTAATAAGGTCATGTTTACATTATTACAAGATTCAGATGGTTAATAATATATTTTATATATATTATATATTAAATATTATATAGTAAATAGTCAGATTAGCAATAATACTAAATTATTAACTCAACATCATACAGTTTTATTAATAAGTTTATATATGTACTGAGCATTATATGTATATATTGCAAAAGCATGTTCTACATAGATAGAGGTACTTTCTTCAGATCAATATCTCCCCTGTTAACAGATTTTAAAACATACCACAAATGTATCAGAATGTCTCAAATTGTCTGGTGCTTTTCCATGTACTGATATCAGATGAGAGGTGGAGATAAATTAAGCCAAAGTAAGAATACAACAATAAATAGATTTTTCTACATGTGAGCAATTTTTCTAGGGAACTGTCCTGATTGAAATACTGTTTTTGTGCGATATACTGTATGATTTGAAACTCCTTCTATGTCTGGAGTGACAATTAATCTCTAAAATATCACTGATTTTTTTTAATGCATGGCATTGACCACTAGCTGGGTCAATATTGTGAAACACAAATGAAAGCCAAACTAAAACAATGATTATTGCAGCCCTGCATTTAAGATGTACCTCCCACCAAGTGAGTGGTCACTGCTTAATGTACTGTAGTTAGTGTGTCTAGACTACACTGACCACAGACATCCAGAGCCTTACAAATACAAACTAGAAGCTCAGTTTGGGGGGAGGAAGAAATATTTAATAATTTCTTTACTATTACTGCTTAAAATTACCTGCAAAGAGATTCCTTACACAGGAAGAAAATAAAAATGTAGAAATTGAAATGGAAATTAATTTGGTTGGGTTTTAGCATGTAATACTGTATGAAGCTTATACCAAGGCTTATACGGAGAATAAAGTGATACAGATATATTCTGTATACCAGTGACGCGAAGTATCAGAATTGCCTGATCCATTAGCTCCAGTGTGTCACATTTGCCAGCAGAGAGCTGGCCGGTGGCGTCTGCATTCCCACGGCAACGCGTTCTGGCTGCCGTGGCTACATGAGGTCAGGGAACAATAACAAGAAAAGACAGACGACACAGGGAGGAATCCAGAGCGATCTCGCTAGGCCCAGAACGCTAGAGTACGAGCACAAACACCTTGAGAACCTCACCTCCATCGTGAGCTTTTTGACAAAGTAATGTCGTTTCATTTTTACCTCAACACATCTTTTCTTCATGACAGTTTTACACTTCGGAGAGGACATTCTGTTCTCAGCGGGCGAACATGAACGTCTCCGGCAGCTGTTGCGGCTGAAAGCATGTTGTCCACAACCACCCTTCAGAAAGTAGCCGGACGGCAGTTAACTACTGGCGGACGAAAAAGCTGTGCAAATGACTACCTTTCATTCGCAACTCCTTTTGCATTTTGTCATTTTTGTGGTGTTGTGGAAAACAATCGCCAGCCATAAAGGCCAGCAGAAGCCTCTATATTGGGATTATTTAAGAAGTGGGAACCGACAAGCTACAAGTAGCCAAATCAGCAAGACAGGCTTAACAGGCTCCTGCTGTTTTTCTGTCTGAACTATGCCAGATAAACTGTTCAGCTCCTCAAGACCTCTGTGCGCTAGTACTGTGCAATGCGTCTGGTTTATAATCCTGAGAATGTTGTGAGATGGTGCTGGCCGAGACAAGATGGCGGTGCTCGTTTGAACCACATTGCCCAGAAGCTGTGGGGAACAGTCTTTCATCGTATAAACTACACAAATTGTGTTTATATGTTATGCCATTTTTTTCTGTTCCAAATCACTAAATTAGACTTGAATAAGGACTACTCAGAGGGGAACATTCTTCTGTATTTTTCTCTGTGTTATGAAAACATGAAGCTTGTAAATTGGTCAGCATTCGGTGATTAGATAACAGTAGTGTTTAAGAGCTTTTTTAGCAGTCACATTAGGAAATCTGAATTATTATTTCCACCTCAGCTATCTATCCTCTGGCATATATCAGCTTTAAATATAAAAGATCATCATTTGTTGCACCAAAGCTACACAGCATCCTCTTCATTCCTGTTTAAAGATTGGGTACCCAGAAGTAGAATATTTCAGAGCAATCTGCAGGACACAGAAGACGTTTTTCATGAACAGCTTTAGAGCACATACATTTCTTGATTAAGGGCAATTAAACACAAAACACCTTCTTTGTGAGTGTTATTTGAGCTTATGCACTGAAAAATAATGTTTTAGTATAGCAATGATGAAGCATGATATTGACCTGAAGTATGGCCTTTTCTTACAACAGCCATTCATTGCAAGAGCAGGGGCTGAGCCTGAGTGCATCAGACTGGCATTCACGACAGTCAAGCAGTACTTCTGGGAAGCAGCTGGCTGCTGGCCAGGGTGCGAGGATAAAAAAAACTTGCTGGGAGTGAGAACATCATCGAGGTGGTCAGGGGTGGGTTAACAAGAAGACTCTGGAGGAAGCAGGACTTGTTCCACTCGCAGGCTATGAGACAGATCTCAATAATATCTCAGCTGTCGGACGTGAAGCTTCATATGAAACCTCAGTGCAGACATTCCCCCCCAAATTATGAATTTTTAACAGCTGAATTTAGGTTTAGCAACTTCATGAACTGCAAGCAAAGCAGAAGGTGGTGTAACTGAACTTTAATAAGCAGGTTGTTAGGGAGTAAGTGCCAAGTGTTTGAGAAGTAAATTAAAAATTGAAGTCAAAATGCAGGGCTAAATAAAACGGGATCCAAGTACAAATTTTTGCTGATAAAGACGTTTTCTTCCAAGAAAAGCAGCCATCCAAACTGTCTTTCTTGTTCCAGCAATGCCTCCCCCTGTGCTGTTTTTGTTCGGATCAAATTAAAGGAAATTCGAGACAGGAAATAGCCAGGCTGCTCAAACCACACCCATGCGACTTCGTCTGAAGCCTCCCAGCCCTCCAGCTTTCAATCTGCGGTCTGGGAGCTCAGTCCACATCTGGACCAGTTTGCTGATCGGCTTCAGCTTCTCCTGGACGCAGTTTACTGAATCGTGCAGCACCACAGCCACACTCCTCGGCAGCAGGAGCCACCAACAGGAGCAGGGCTTCTGTACTGCAGTGGCCCACATTTCTGGGGTTCAAAACGCACAGCCAGTCCCAGCACACATGGGTAGATGTCTCAACACACAATGCAAAACAACATTCCTGTTAGGAGTCTTGTCTTGTCAGCATCACTATAGCCTCTCTGGCCTGTTCTGATTCCTTTATTAGAAGAGCTGCTGCAGACTTTTCGCAGAGAGATGCTCTTATAAAACCTATTTTACACAAAGAGTGTGTTTCAAGGGTCATTTTTATAATAAACAGACCTTAAATCACTAATAGGCATCACCCTGAAAACTCAGTTCACTTGAATCTCATTGCTAAAGAGTTTAAATTTCAAATAGAAATTTGGTAGTCTGTCATTTAAATACCATTTTCATGTTGAAAATAAACCTATTCATCTTTAGGAAGATTTCACAGATCCCTATAACCACTACATGAAATACAACTAATTGTTTCAAATAGTAAATTAACAACTGACTAATCTTAATTGCTGACACAATGTAAAAAGATGTGGAGATTCTGGGGCTTTGTGGTAAGATGCCTGTTTCATTCAAGCTTTCCAAACGCTTTCACAACATGAATAAAATCATATTTACTCAATATTAAACATTCTCATTTGTATATTTGCATTGCCAATAATTTTCTGGAATACAATGAGCTCACATCTCACTAATTTGCAATCAAGACATTTCTTTAAGCCATTGCTTAACCAAATGCCTGGATCGAGTACTGATGTAGCTTGTATTTCCATGCATGTTTTTTTGTATTATATGCAGATAATATGTGTGCAAAGGATCATACCATCTATAAGGAGCTTTTCAAAAGGTAGCAGGTGGCAAAGACAGTACTGAAAATCCAAGCTAAGGAGGATTATGAAGGTACATTGATAATAACTGAATTTACATTTTTGTTAACTCTAGATATGAGAGTGAAAAATCAAACTTGAAAGGTTTCACAAACTCTGGGTTCGGAGCTTGACACAGGATTTGTAGGCATAATGCAGAAACGTACATTAATTTAGAAAAGCAATGAAAGACCTAAAAGATACACATAAATTGGGCTGTGCAGACAGCGAGCTCTTGAAAATGACAGAGGCATTCATGAGAAAACAAAACGCAATTCACTAAAATGACTAATTGTTTCTTCCACAAATATCCTTCATTTTAAGCAGCCAGTGTCAGATTGTACTTAATTGAAAGTACAAAGAGGACTGTCAAATATATGTACAAAAGGGATCAGGCCAAGGCGATGGGTGTTAATTCAAACAGTGAAATTACTGGACATGTGCGGCAGTGTCAGAGGAGGTTGAAATTGCTATCTCGGTGGGTGACAGAGGCTGTAGGAGGAAGGAAGAAACAAAAAAAGAAAGAAAAAAAGAGAAATTTTAGTCATGAAGCTAAATGCACTAACGGCAGAGCTGCACCGCCTGCGAATTAAAAGACCAAGAAGAATAAAATTCCCGACACACAATAAGTGATCACAGGATTAGGCAGATGCTGGAGACCAGTTTCCAAGGAGAACAGAACATCAACATTTGCCTAATCCTCTGGTAATGGAGGTTATCGATGCTACAGCCGGAAAATAACCCCCCTCACCATCACCTCAGAAAACCAATTTGCATAACATTAGGTTTCCACAATATGTATTATATACTTATTGGTTTAGCCTCTCACTAGGACTCGTGTGCTTTAGTATTTCACACAGAATGAAACACCAAAACATCAATGTAGTTGTTGGTTTTTGTCTTTTATAAGATTGTAATTCTATGTCAGGATGCTTTAATGAAACCCCTTCTGCTAAACTGATATGGTTTTAATACAGAGTGCCTGTTTAGTTGCATATATGCGTTTGAATGAAACACCAATTGCTTCTTTTCATTAAAAACTAATTTAACAAAACATTTTAACTTTCTTCTGAAAAATAATAAAATGTGTTTTTATATAATACTGTGCTTTCATCATTTTCCTCCAATAGATCTTGTTTGAATAAAATACATAAATGACATCACTGTTTTCACTGGACATGGTTTGGTTAAGTACATTTTTAAAGCAAGATTGTCTAAATTTAACGCTATTTGTAAGGGTCAGGTTTAGTAAACTGAATTAATTTCATTGATAGTCATTGAAGTCACTGCTATTCTGTTGCTATTTTTAGATAGTTATAATTATCAAACGAACTATTAAATATTTTACTTTAAGTTTGATTTTACAAGCAATTACAGCCTAACAATTAATGAAAGACTGAATGTACGACGTTGTCTAAAAGACTAAAATGAAAAAAGAGATGACCTACCTTTTTTAGTGTTTGCCAATACATGCTTTACTTTGTTCTAGAATTTATTGTTACAAAACACCAAAAATAGTAAACTATAAAAAAAACAAAATGTAAATGTGTTTATAGGATAGTGATGTGTGAATAAATACTGTCCAAATGTAAAATCGGGCTTTAAGAAGCAGATTATCAAAAGCACTTTTACTGACTTTTTTACTGCTCCATTTTTCACAAATGTCTGATCTTAAACGTTGAAGAATAATAAGTACCATCATGCTTTTATTTTTGATATCTTTTCAGTCGAAAAGAAGGGGGGATAAAAATGCATTTCTTTTATTACCTGGATATCTCTATAAATATAAAATATTGTAATTATATTATCAGATGGAAACATTCTATGTAGGCTTATATTATATATAACATAATAATATATTATTAACATATACACACATGGAAGCTGGTGTTGTTAAAGTCATTATGTCTATATGTCACAAATATAGATAACTTTCTGGTTGGTGTTCTCACAAATAAAGGCCGCTAAGACAATCTATTTTGTTATATAATGTGAATCACACCGTTTAGAAAATAAGATTATGGGGTTAATATTGGTTCTTAATCACTGTATCTAGAGCAACACTTTTCTGTT
This sequence comes from Atractosteus spatula, assembly GCF_055471065.1. Lineage (NCBI taxonomy): Eukaryota > Metazoa > Chordata > Actinopteri > Semionotiformes > Lepisosteidae > Atractosteus > Atractosteus spatula. Next base: position 1,442,724 of record NC_142717.1, on the reverse strand, counting down.
TTTTAAAATCAGCGTCCTACTACCCTAGTTCAAACACCACACTGTGCACAGTTGGGGGGCATCAAGGAACTCAGGTCCACAGAATTTGAAAAGAAAAGCTGCATCTTCTGTGCATTTTGGTTCACAAATATCACGGAGACAAGAAACAGAACTCTTCTCTCCACAATTCCTGAAAGGAAGACGGGTCTGAATTGTGCTTTTATTTCTGAAAACACAACCAGAGGACATCCACAATTTCTCTTCTTAAGGACTCGAACAAAAGAAGATTTTTGGCAACAAAGGAAATTGGCTCAGATTAAAAAATCTGCTTGGGTTACTGCTTTCTTCTAAGACAGCCGATAAAAACGTCCGTAAATGGGTATGGTGAAGTATGACACGGGATATTCAAGTACACAAAAACAGCTAAAAACCCGAGACCCCATCAGAGAGCTTTCACTTTCATTACCTACGTTTCATCAACAGTGACCTGTTTCTGATATTGACAGCCAGAACTGCCTCATGCAACTTTGGACCAATGTTGATCCCGAGCCAACTGAGAGTATTGATGAACATTGCAATCCTGAAACTGGTGCAAGCAGGTACAAAACGATTTTTTATTGACATACGTATTTATTTGGGCCCTAATCAGATATTTAAAAAATTGCTAACAATAGACTTTTGGATAGTATACAGTAAAAATTATGCATGCATTATTGAAAAGTAATTTTAAAAAAAATTAAAGAACACTAATATTTCACAGCTTGTCTCTCATGTTTTTTAATATGACTCTATAATGCTTAGGTTCCTGGACTACAGATAATTATTTGTAGTGCAAAGAAATGCAGTTGCATTTTATATTTGCAGTGTATCGCTGTAGAATAGCAATACTATTTCAAAATGGATTTAAATTTTTTTCAGTGCTGGGGTTACCAACAACAGTACCTCTTATATTAAATAATATGCAGGGAAATATATTCTTAAAGCATTAAAACAGTAGCATCAACAAATTTACAATAGTATAGAACGCAGAAAAGTTGAGCACCCATGATTAAATACTTATGCAATAATTAATATTAAGAATTAATTCACTATTGTTTTGTTGTATTACAGCTGTTTCTGATCTATCTAGTTAGATTTGAAAAAAAGAGATTGGCTGTAGACAGTTGCCTTTGACAGTATTCGTTCTCCATCTAAAGTTCTATTTATATTGTATAGTGTTTCTACACATGTATGAAATACACAAGTGTACTTTAGTCATTTAGGCCCCACTTGCAAAAAACTGGAGTTAAAATTTAATTGCTGCAATTTACTAAATCTTGTGAGCTCTGAGTAATTTGAAGATTGTAGATAGAATTCGCTTTGAAACAACAGTGAAGGAATTATTAATTTTGTCATGGATATGTTTCAAAATTGTTTTTATCTTAAATTAATCCAACTGAAGATCATTCGATAATTATAATGCCTTCAAACTGTTCATTAAAACCTAATAATTAAAAACCTAAACCTCAAACTTATACATAAATGTTTTCAATGTTAATGTCATTAAACCTGAAGAGAAATTCAAATTGCAACAAAATAATATAATGTTGATGCCTAAGTAATTTAAAACATTAGAGGGTGCAGTTTATTTTGAAAGCAACTGTATGTTATTTGAGTTAATCTCATTTATCTTTTTGTTGGTTTAGTATTTTCAATGGAAGTGTGATTTAAAAATCTGCAGTAACAGTTAAGAAGGATCCTGCTGAAATCCTGCTAGTAGATACCAAGTGAAATGAATGCAGTTTCACAGTCTTCATGAATCTGAATCCTCTTGACTAAACATCTAAAACTTATTTTTTATTCTCCGTTCACATAGACTAAAGTGACATAGAGACATTAATGTCACTTTGAGATGTTAACTTATTCAAAACGTTCAATTTTCAGGGCTAAATTATTAGAAGAGGCTCATGTAAGGTGTTAATCTAAAACCAAGAATAACATAAAGTACATGCAACATTTATCATTGGAGTCATTGCTAAAAATTGAAAATACATCTTACAATGTAATTCTACATTATTTTCTTACTGAAATTATGTTTTTTTCTGATTTCTTTCGGTTTATGCAATGAGCAGAAATAACTATTTTTCTGTATTCTGCATCTACTGTGTAAATACTGTTGATATATGTGTTGTTTTCTTTTGTAAATTTGTTAAATAGTCTGGAAAAATACAATATAGTAAAATCAAAGATTTTTCCTTAAAAGGCATCCATAACACATAAAAAGTATGCATTTATTGAACAACTGCTTCTTTACTATATTGATTTAAAATGGTTCTGTACTCTCACATTGTAAAATAGAATTACTAATTCTTATAGTGCATGTTTTAAGAATGAATTACAGTATAATATACAGTTCATAGACAATAAATAACTGAAAGAGACAATAACATAACTGAACAATAACAGGATAATGCATAGGTTCTTGGTATATCTTTTCTTTAGCTTCAGAATGTTGTACAGACTTGAATGGGGCAATGTAGATAAAACATTTTTTTTATTTATAAATGAAGCTAATTTGTCAATTTTATTAATTGGCTTTTTAGACAGCACTGTCTGGCTTTTCCAGTCCACAGTATCCCATGTCGCATTCTGAACCTCCGTCAGCTGAACCTCGAAAGACGTGTATTCTGTATAGCAGAACGCTATATCATTTCACTTTTTAAAATAATAGCATGCAATGTATCCATCGATATAAACCTGCTAACTCTAGAGATTGTTAGAATGTTTTTGTAGCTATTTTCTGGTTTTATTGTCTGAATCCTTACAGAAAAGAGAAATATACATGCATATTTATTATTGTATGTTCATGCAATGTTAGTTATAATGCACAAAATATTCAGACCCCACTTTCACGTGTAAGTTATTAAAATGCACCTTTCATGCACAGTGTGGTTTCAGCCGTGTCTGACTCTTTGTGTGTGCTCTCAGTTTCTCTTATTCGCGGAGGCATGAGAGTGACAGGACTGGCGCAGTGCAGGTTCACCACTGGAAAGCAACAGGATCCGTTTTACCACCGGAGTCACGCTCTGCGCACGTGTCCACAAAATGACTGCTGGTTCAAGACAGGGCAGTCCCTGTCTCCGGGCTCCTTGCCCGACTCCAGTTTGACTGTCGTTTGATGTCACAACGTTGTAAATCCTTTGCCCCATCTTTGATGTGGACCGACACCTCAAAACCTCATTTAAAACAGCCAAACTCGTTTCACTTGTAATCTCTGCTGTAGCTGCATACAGGCTCCCCGAAATCGAAGGTTCACACATCATGAGTTAAAACAACACAACACGTCCCTCCTTCCCACTGCTCTGTTCTGAGCATACCTGTGGTTCGCCGCCATGATTGTCATCTCTTCACCATGTTTGTGCCGTGTCATTAAGATCTAGCATTGGGTTTTGCAGTGGGTGGGACGATGTCGTCAATGAGATGGAGTCAACTTAGAAAATGTAGCTTTTAACATTTCCCCTTTCTGGGGGAGTCTTGTTCTTGGCCTGGTTGTATTTACACCAGCAGAGAACCCGGCTGGTCGCAGTTTCTCTTTACATGTTGTGCTGAGATTGTGAAAGCGAAGGCAGGAGAAAGGCTGATGCAGAGAAAAGTCACATCCTTTTGGTCCTAACTGAAAGGGCATTTCTGAGAGCTGACATTTTTGCCAATAGTTTTATGTCGTGACAGAATGCTAATAATCACACTCATGGTTTTTCCATTGTGAAAAGGGCATCTGACACAGAAAGTGTAGCAGTTGTGCTGCTACTGTCTTAATGGAACCATGTGGTAGATGGAAAAACTGAACAGTCCTGCTTCACCTTATGAGGTATCACTAAGATCCAGAGGGTGTCTATACTATTGCACCCCATTACATTACAATACATCACACAACAACAACAGAATCGGGTGTGAATTGTACTTTCTGAGTGTGAGAGATGTGCAACCTTTAATAAGCAATAACAACTCTACCAGTTTCACAGATCTTTACATATTTCTGTGTATCCAAATCAAAGCATGCACAAACCTTTTAGCAACGTAAAACCTCACCATTACGGCCATTAACAGGTATTACATAGACAAGAGAAACACATGGATCAAGACCCCTAGTTATGTTAATTCCTTTCATAGCACATCTGACCGCATTGACTTTGTTGCTTTCAACATGGAGTCAAAATGCACAGCTGCTCCTGCACCAAACATTCGAAGCAGTTACCACTGCAAATCTGCAACGCTGTGTGTGGCAACACTCTACAAAGTTAGAAACAACACTTCAGAAATGTTTTATAAGATGTAACATGCTGCAGCTGCATTAACTTGCATACTGTATACAGGTGCATTAGCTCAACACCTTATTGTTCTAACAGTGGAACAAATAATATTTGGGCCAATGTCCTCACACACGTTTGCATGTTTACTGTCTTTGAGTACAGTAATCATATGTGCTGTTATCGTAATCTCCGATCCTGCTTTCAATTATATATGAACACCTAAAACATTCTAAAAATCTCAGCAGTTTGGAAAAGATGCTGTCGCCAACGGAATGGGGGACCTTTGATATTGTGATGCAATAAAAGAGGCAGATCAACATTCAAGCAGCAGAGGTTTCACATTTTCAGCAAAAAGACAGAGCAGCTGACATGTTTGAGTCCAATACAAAATGCCAAAAAGAACTTGATAAAAGAAATGGGGGGAAAATAAGGAAATTTTGTAGTACTAGTGAATGGCATTTTGAATAACTGGAATGGGAAACATACAATACTCTAGGTTGAATATATAAAATGGTTACTGCGTGAGGGTTTTAGGCTTTTTTTAAATGACATGATTTTCCTTTTATTTTCCACCATGTGATGTCCTTGAACCAACCTTATTCATGTACACGTACAGGTAGAACGGCAGATACTGTATATATGTGCCCTGTTTCATGCCCGCTGCTCTCCCGATGGCCTCGGCCGCTCAGCCACTCTTTGTACTCACCTCACATTGCATTGACAGGCTGATGAATCAATTTAATCACCCTAATTTTTAGATGAAACACTAATCCCAGCAGGCTCTCCAGAATCTCTCTCCTCAATGAGAAATCGCGTCCGTGTGCCGTTTATCTCAGCTCTCAGGGCCCTCGGAGAGTCAGCACATGCAGACGGACTGCATTTGGAGGAGCGTAATTTAATCCCAGGGTGGCGTGCGGAATGTAAAGGAGATTACAGTCAGAATTACCAGTAACAGACATTATAATGTTATTGATTAAAAACAGCAGGAGCTCGCCGGGTTGCATATTGTACACTGCCTTCACCTACCTGCATGTGCTCAAAGGTAGAGATTAAAGAGCTTTGGTGACAGTGGCAAAAGTGATTTGATGGATTGGCCTTCAAACCTGGGTTTAAATGTGATTTGTGTTCTGTTGTAATTAGTTTATGGGCACTGAATGACCTGCTTCATACAGCATTGCTCAGAAAATCGTAATATAAACAAGCTGTCTTTAATAGACGTCTGAAAAACAAATATTGGACAGTTGTGCTCTTTCCTTAATAGGATTTTTTTAATGGACGTGTTTGGATCGTTTGTACATGAAAATTTGTGAATGCCAGATGATGCTTGTTGTTTGATTTAGGCTTTAAAGTTATGGCTTGGGATGGATTTATTCCGAAACTCACACGTAATCAGGAGAAGAGGATACACTTTGTTTTTGTCCCTTTTGAAAAACTAGATGGTTTGAATATACTGAATCACAATCATACTCAGTATTTTCCATATTTTTTAAAAACAACGAGGTGGTGTGGCAGTTATAAATAATAAATAATAAAAGAAAAATTAAAAATAATTAAAAAACTAACTTTGTCATGCCCACGGCATTTATACTTATTTAGGATGCTATTTTTTCTATTTATCTAGGCCATCACAATCCCAGTTTTTCACATTAATTAATTAGATCCTGTTCATCTGTATCCTCTACGTCCTCCAACACTGGTGAGAAAATTAAGCACCACAGACATCTGTGCTCTAGTCTCGCAAAGGGAAGCTTTAGATACAGGAAAAACAAATTAAAAAAAACTTAAGTTCTGTTTTTGAATACCCTTGTCTTCAAAGCTGAGAGTTTAAAGTTTATCTTTGCGGCCCTGTTGTTGGAACTTGGACCATGGGTTGCAAAATTAGCTTTTGCAAAAGTTCCTGTGGCAAAACACCCATACCTGGAAATTAACCTTGACAACTCAATGCACTCTATCTAAAGCCCATGTACACAGTATATATATATACTGTTTAGAGCATCCATCAATCCATTTTCTAACTGCTTCGTCTTATTCAGGGTCTCAGGGGAGCTGGAATCTATCCTGTAAAGCAACAGGATTCAGGCAAACAGGGGCATTGGATCTTATCTTATGTACTGTATCACCTATTGTGGCTGTGGATCCACAATCCACTTTGAAACAGGTGGTTTTTAAATGACCCAAAATGGGAGGAAAACCACACACTGTAGAAGTGGCAAAACAAATGCTAAAAGATTTAGGTAGAAATAAAGTGTGGAGAAACTCCTTGAGGGTGCTTTCTGAAAAGCAGTACTGGAGCCTATCCCAGCAAGCAACGGACACAAGGCAGGAAACATCCTGGATGTTAAGTCAGTTCATCACAGGGCACACAAAATACACACGCACACGCACACACACAATACACCATGGGCTCCAGCATGCACTGCAAGGCTGCAATGCTAACCACTGTGCCACAGTGCTGCACCTCTGTTAGAATATATAGTTAAAAAATAAACATTAAATCAAGGGATGATGAGCAAAAACCGTACAATGCACTAGTACGATCTGATGTTCAAACGCTCTGCATATGATATCCTTCCTTTATCACAAAACCAATTGTTCCTGGCAAGGGGTCACAGCAATCTGGGATCTAGCCTGCATGCATAGGACACATGCTTTTGGATTATTTTTAAAACAAAGAAGCAACATTTTACTAGTTCTTCTTTGCTCAAAAGCAGCAATCAAGCCAAAAGTGATGGGCTTCATCTTCCTGAAACAGACAGTGTAAAAATTAGGACATTTATAAATAGTCACTTAGGCCTGTGATTCAACATTTTGAAAAATGCAATTAGTTGAAGCTCTGGAGACCACCTTCAGGCACTGAAAAAGGCTACCTGCTTCACTTCAGTGCTGATACAATTTATTATTTGACAAGATACAGCTGAGAAAAGCAGATGAGCTTTGTTTTATTGGTTTTCTGGCCTTTTCCCACAAGCAGTGTTGACTTTAGACAGCCTTGCTTCTGCTGCAGAGAAAGGAGGGAGAAGGGGAGGGGTGTGGGGGTGGAGGGGGCTCTCAGCCGGACCCCCAGGAGGTCAGATTGCACAAGCTCCCTTTGAGGTCGGCAAGATAACAGCGGGGAGCTGTGTCCAGACTTGGGCACAAATGGCCCAAATGTCATGAGCCCTCTACACAACCTGCTTTCCACTGGCCTGAATTTCACTGAAGGAAAGAAAATAAACACACAGCAATGCATCGCAGAGTATAAAGTGTAGTTCTTGGCAAGAGGCAGGCAAACCAGGGAGAAATCCACAAGCCGAATGCGATTGTTATATGAAATATGGTTTTGAAGTTGTGTCTTTCTTATTGCCACGGGTCTAAATGAATGTGTTACAGCAGCTGTGGGAGAAATTAGACTACCTTCAGTACACAAAACATTAGGAAAGAAAATCCCTGGCTGAAAATCCCTCCATCTTCCATTGCTAGTAAACCAATTAACTGTTTGCCGAAGTTTCTTTTTAATTAGTGGTGTAATTGGATTCCCCCCTGCTGGGCTGCCCGGCTGCAGACAGAGAGAGATAAAAAGCTACAAGAAGGACGAACGTATTTCACTTCAGTCTTAAAAATGGGAAACTGAAAAAACGACCAATTAAAATGTTTTTCGATCTGTTTTTTTTTTGTGCCTTGTGCTTGTGTTTAAAGAAGTTTGAATAATTAAAATAAATTAATACTTTTCGGTATGAACCTTCTCGTTTGGTAACTGGAGACTATTTTAATACCCTTTATAACTCTGCTTGATGACTCTGAAAGGGCTAATTGTCACTGAACATTTGGCAGGTTTTATGCAAACATTGGGCCTAGCTGCCCAGTCTGCGCCTCACAGGAGGTTATATATAAGCAGTCTTAAAAACAGGCACTCCATGCCACACGTACATACACAAACACCCAAATCATTCTAAAGTAAATTAATTAAAACAGAATCCCTCGGCACTTCTTGGATTATACTTTTAAAAATATGTCATTTGTAAAGATCTAACAGGAACCTAGTGTTAGTACTGGGCTTGGTTTGAGTTTTAGGGGAATGCATTCATTAACATACACGTCCAACAGTCTAGCAAACTGTCATTCTAGGTGATGGTTTGCATTTCCACTGAGGTGAAAACAACATCTAAAGTGTGCACATTGCATGCCTGATTAAACATACAGCTGAAAGTACTAGAAAAGGCTGGTGAAAAAAAGAGAGCAAGGACATCATAATGAAAATAAGAAAATCTTTTAATGCGCTGGATTGTCACCTGGTCCTTCAGAGAGAGGATAAGGAGGAGACTTTCCCAAGTATTTTGAACTCGTTTGTCTTGTCTGAATTTGTCTGATGCACAGCGGATCTGGACAGACTCGGGCGGGTCACGCTCTTTGCCTGAGAACCCAGGATTCCCCTGCACTGCCAGTTCAGGCTGCTTCATCATTCCTGTATCCTGGCTGGAACTGCAGGCTCAAGCCACCCGACTGCGTCTTGCTCAGCGCAAGGAGTCACAGCAGCTGTGGCACAGCAGGCAGGGGATGCAGACCGTTCTCAAACCAGTGGACTTCGGACAGGCTCCAGGTGACTGGCAAGTGACACGTTACCGATAATACAACTGAGAATTGATCTTTCACGAGGAGCTTTTATCAAAATCCAACTGAACCTCAACTTATATCTTACTGTTAGCTACAGTACATGGATGTCTATTACTGTTGCTGCTCCTTCAAAAAATTCCAACAAGTTAGTAAAGAAAGACTTACCTTTCCTAAACCCATGCTGACTCTCACCTAGAATTATCTTTCTGTCTGGATGATCCTCTTCTTTAGCTGCAATCATCATTTCCAAGACCTTACATATAATAAGAGTAAGATCTATTGGCCTGTAATCGCTTGGTTCAGGTCTGTCTCCGTCTGTGATTTTTAGACACACATTTGTTTTTAAAGAGAATGCTACATCTTTATTTGCTGTAATGCTCATTCCCTGTTGTGTTTTGATTGACTGAGATATTTGGTTTGCTATTGATGCATGTTTACCTATGCATGAAGCCCAACTTCTCAGTCCCATTTTCTTACGCAGTCAATGTAGTAATGAAATACCCTTAATATTTCAGGTGGGTTTCATTTCACACCTCTCTGCACCCATTCTGACTTCACACCTCTTGATTGGCCTCTCTTTCTATCCCCTGCTCCCGCCTCTCACTCCTCCTCCCTCCCAACCTTTGTTCTCCCGCTACTTTACCTTTGCCTACTGCCCTGTCTCTCTCACACCTGAAGAAGGCTCCACGGCCGAAACGTTGTGTTCTCTTTCTTCTTTTTTTCAGCATGGAATAAACCTATTACTTGTTCCTTTGTACCCTTAATATTGCCTTTGTTAAATATTTGCATTAAGATCAGCAATTATCCAAAACAATAAAACCATTTTTGTGATGTGCAAATAAGTCACAAAACTGTGGGAAGGAGAAATGAAATGAATCCATTTCACTGACAGTGAGAACCACACAGATTTGTGTCTGGCCGTGATCAGCCATGCCTTGAATTTCTAAAGACAACAGTCTCTTGAAAGCGTGTGGCGTCTGTATCGTGAGCCGCACTACACAAATCCGTAAGAAAGGGTAATGCAAAAATATAAATATTCTTCATGGATGTCAGCTCATAATGTGATGTAGTCAGTTTTCTGAATAAATCATCATTTTCTCAAAGTACCACCTTTTTATATCGGGCAGTATACAGCACGATTTATTATTATTAGTTAAGAGCACTAGGCACTAATAAATCTTTCTAATTCTCTGCACACCACATTATTTATGGTTTCATCACAGGGGTCATATAGGATTTCTTCACCCTGACAGGCATTTAATTGTTTATATGTGTTATTAAAATGTTTATTTGCAATTGACAAATTTTAATAAAGTAAGTTAAAATTATACTTCATCTTTCGTATTAAAAGAACCCACATTACTTTACAGCAGCAGTCAGTCAATGGAAGAAATCTGACTGACCAGTTTAAGGAACGGCACACCACATCACAGATAACAAACACAGGGAAAGAGTGCAAATGTAAGACACGTACTACATCAAAGGAGTAATTAAATTAATACAATTTCAATGATATGCATGATATTCTTATTAAAATTTGAAATACATAAAAGCTTTTCTGCATACATTCATTTCTTAGATAAGTATAAAATGTTTGCTGAACTCATTGAGAGGGGCCCACTGTTCAAATAATGCCAGGATTATATTATTACATAACTAGAATTCACTTCTGTTTTAACTTTCACCTTTGCAGTCATGTGGAACTTTAATTCTCCGCTATACACAAACGTACATAGAGGAGAAATAAACTACAATTAAATATTGAATAAAGGTCAGACTCACTGATTATCTCCTTTGTTGCAGCGGTGCAGTATATTTACATCATCATCTCCAACACAAACAGTATTAATCTAAAAACCCCCCAAATCCTTTATCCTGTCGGTTTTAAAGGGCACAGAATAACTATACATATTTAAGTGGGGGATCACTTTGGGTGTGCATTTTAGCATGTTCGTTTTAGAATATAAAAAATAAAGTAAGTGATTATCCAGCAATGAAGAAAAATGCTTCAAAGTTTAAAGGAAAATGTGTTGGGTGAATTTCAGCGTTGAATTAAGCAATTTATATACATCCAATGTAAGAGGCTTTTCATGGTGATTAGAATTCTAACTAGCTGAGAAACAAAACTCCTTAAAACTAACTATAATACATCTGTATGTGAAACTGTTCTTTTCCTGACTTCATAGATACTAGATAATGAAATAATAAACATCTGTCTGTCCCCCCCCCCCAGTTAATTTTAAACAGCTAGTTATTTTTGTGTTTTTTTTATTTCCAAAGATTTCATCTTCAGACCTTGAACTCTTTTCATGTTGGCCACCAAACCATGTCTAATGGCTCCTGCTGAGACAAGCGTCCCGTTCCCAAAGCCCTGTACATCAAGAGGATTGCTTGTTAATAAAGGCATAGAAAAGGGCCTTAAAATATTGGAGAGTAGCCACTGAACACACCATTACATCCACCACTGATGCCATGTGTATAAATGTTGCTCTCAGACAGGGAAGATTGCTCCCTGTTTGTTGTTCTAGAACCATGTTTTGAACTTATTTTTTAAAATGTTTTTGTTGGTATGTCTCCAAAGCAATCTTTGGTCCTGCATCCAGTCCAAGAGAGCACATTTCTGCAGGCCGGCCAGTGTAGGCATGATTCCACGTTCTGGTATTGGACTCGCAGAAAACAGACTACACTAGCACATCCAGCAGCCTTGAAGAGGTGAGGATTCTTTTCTGTCTCATGCAGCATTAATCAGGGTTTAAAATCTGTATATTGTGACATGACACATGTTTGGCATTTCAATTCTAATTTGGGATGCTTTGTGAGATCATAAAACACAGGTAGGTAAGAATATACTGCTGATATTTGGATGGTCATGTTCCTCATTTCTTTTTCATGGATCTGTAAAAGAGGTCTTTCAGATTTTGCAAAATGTCATTTTATTTGCTAGCTTTTGTATAATAAATACATGTATATCTGTGCTGAAATTGGCATTAGACTCATTCTTATCTCCTAAGTTTTGTACTTTTCCTGACAAAAAATAAATGTTAGCTAATTAAGAGGAAGTTTAACTTGATTACATTCTGGAAAAGACGTTAAACTTGAGTGATTCTGTTTTAATCTTCAAGTTGCAAAATCTAAAATAAAGAGTGAGAATTTGTTATATGCTAGTTACCAGTGTAGACTTTCTTTAGTTATTGAGCATTGAAGTAATATGTATTCAAATTTATATACACAAAAAGGTGTCTCTCACATGTTAGAAACGTTATGCTTCCTGCAGCTTTAAGATTTCTAAAAGTTAATTGCAAAAAAAAAGCTGCATGGTTGTGGATAGTTAAACCAACAGGAAAGTGATTTTGAGTAGGTTGTATGCAGGTGTATGCATGCAATTAAATTAACTCATTATTCTGATGGATTGTAGTTGATACATTTTTATCTTCACTACTCCTGCCTCCTGAGTTAATTACCTGTTAACAGTGTCTCATAACTGGCATAATCAGACTGTAATGCACACAATCCACTGAGCTGAAAAAGGTCTTTTAATAGTGTCCTATTATTAGAATACTGATTCTCTAAAAAGGAGGACACCTTTGCTTTTAAACTTGAAACTCTTGCAATTGAAAACTCAACAGTAGGGGAAAAATGTATTCCCAGGCTTTTTAAATTCAGTTTTGTAATATTACAATGTAACTGTTAAAAAAAATCACAATATCCCTAAATTCTGCTACTATAGAGGATGAGTTGTCTTTTGTTGCATTTCAACTTTCAAGACACAGAAGAATTTCAAAAAGAGTTGTGGAAACCATACACAGGATTAAGGAGAACCAGGTGTTCAACCGCCATATTTTAAAAGACAATAGCTGCCTAAGCAGTCTAATAGCTAACTAGGCAGATCAGTTTTTTTTAAAAAAAGCGACCAAATCCCATTTAAAGCTTATCAGTATACAGTATCTCCTTAAGAAATGCAGATCCAAACAGTTTTCAGCACCCAAGAAACACCGATTGGAACTGACTCGCTGAAAGAGAGCGAACCGCGGCTGTTGAAATCAGAACCGCAGTGCGCCTGGGCAGAATATTAGACTCAGGAACATGACAATGTTGGCAAAGTAGGTGAGGGAAACTGAAGAAAAAAAATTCAAGACATGCATTTTATTCTATAAAGAAGAATAATACCCTGCATTGTCATCTTTTTGCGTGAATTATTTCTGTGCATTTTTGTTCGTTGTGAAATAATAATGTTCCCCCTCTTCTGTAATGTGAGCGATTGTAGTAGCTGTGCGGAAGGGAAACCGCTGTGCCTCAGTCAGACAGAACAAGGCAGTGGGCTAAGGAGAGCAGGAGGTGTACGACTCGAGCAAAGGGTGCAGAGAGCAAGAGCAAACGAAAGCAGCACACTGAGCGTTTCCGAATGGTCCCTCCAAATACCACATCATCAGAATGGAGGAGAGCTGCTGTTGTCTTGGGACAGCGCTGTCTCCTCGAGGATGTGGCGTGGGAAAGCTGTGTTGTTGGGTGGGAAAAGGACCCATCAAGATCCCCAAAAAATTGCAAGGTGTATTAGCCCAAAACAACGAGAACCAGCAGTCAATGAACTTGTTCTTGCACATTAATGAACAGATTACCTCTGTGTGGGTAGAAGCAGCAGCCATTGACCTGGACACCGGATTTTAGGCATAATTGCACACGACAGGTTATTCTCACATTTCAGGTCAGGGTCCTGATGTGCTTTTTCCTCTAGCTGCCACAAGTGTCTTCCTCTCGGTGCCTGTGACAGACAGCAAAGAAGCCTGTATTAAATGAACCTTTCTTTCCTGTGATGGGAAGAGAAATACAGTAGCAGCACAAAGAGCAGACCAGGCAAAACTCAGGCATGCAGTTTCCCCAAAGATGGATCCCCTGGCTTTGTTTCTGAAGTGTGTGTGCACATGTACACAGGCAGATTTGTTGAAAATAATAAAATGGAATAAGCACAGAGAGGCACTGTCTGTAGCTCCGGGTGGGGGGAGGAGGGCCCGGGTGGCTGGGGGGAGGGAAGATGTGGCAGTTTTCCTACGATGATGAAGAAAAAAGAGGCATACAAAGAGTAGGTTTTTCATTGTGTGAAAAATATAAACACAGATGAGTTCTGTCTTTGATTTGTTCATGCTTTTCACTCTGCACAGCAGGGATGTTCTAAAGAACCTGCCCTCTTTGCATTTTCGATAAATAGGGACTGTGGACCCTGCATGATGTGATTATATTCTTACTTGCCATTCTTTGTACATTGCATTATTTGCTTTTTAAGTGCACCAGAAACTTCTCGTCTTTCTGGGTGCATTTCAGGCGTCTTTTCTGTCCTCGGGTTTTGTGGGGTCCTTCGGGCAGCTGCGTCCCGGAACGGCTCCAGCTTGGAGTTTCCAGGGGTGCTGCCGGTGCCGGGGGTCTCAGGGAATACCGGGGAACGGGGGGGAAAGATGCATATTGCGGCTTCTTGACAAGACCATGTCCGCCGGCTGCTCCTGCCGCAAGAGCTCACCGTGGTGCCTACTAACCAGGAGATCAAAAATTATCGATTTCATGGCGCTGCGTGATCTGGATATGTAAGCGTCCTCCAAAAAAAAAAATGAATTAGCATTTCGCAAAAAAAAAGGGAAAAAGAATCCACTCAGTACTTTTTAAGAAAGAATGTTTTCAGTAGAAGATGAGATAGAACACAAAAGGGGGCATTCTGTCATTGCATACGAACTATTTAACCATTTTTATTAAAAAAAACTGTTCAAGGGTGTGAACCTAAAAATGCATTGTGACGATACCCAGAATTTGCCGCAGTCTTCATCTGCAGTCCCAGAATCCTTAGTAACCTAATCCCTTCTGCGACAGCAATACGCCTTTAACCTTTTCGGAGATGAAGAAGCCTGAAATCATTTAAAATGTAGATGATTTTTTTTTCTCCAAAATGGTGGCTCGCAACTCTACGTACTCTCTGGAATGAGATAATTATGCAATTCTTGCCATTCTCGGTCATATATGTATGTATTTGAAGTGCTTGTTATATACTGTAAATCAGACGCAAAAGATACGTATGGCCTGTCTCATGAGAACTTTCCTTTCGATAATGAGTTGGTAGGGGAAGTGTCTTAAAGCCTACTTCAGCATGAAGACCCTAAATGCTATTCTTACAGTACAGGAAGCATTCTCAGGGACAAAACTTGATCATTTTGTTTTACATATAATATTTTTGTTTAAATGGTGACTGTTTAGACCTGTTTTGTAATTCAGTTTTTTAGTACTCTTGTTTACTATTGCTTCCTATTACATTGTGGTATAAAAGGGCTAATAGAAAATTAAATCTAAGAGATTTAACATCTTTTGCCTTTTGGTTATTGGTCATTTCTGTTGAGGGTTACAAGCTAAAGCAGAAATAATAACAGCTTTTCACAGACAACAGAAAAAACTTCACGTCTTGAAAGGATTAAGAAAAGTGATCAGTTATTACCATTTTTTTCAGGTGCTAGTGCTTATAACTTCAGGCTCCAAACAGAAACAACACAAAAGTGACCTTCGAAAAACTGAAAATCCTACCCATCGTACAGTCCAAGACAGAAACACTAAGCCGTTAAAGCATATTAAAATGCATTCCATATAAAAGGATTAAATATTAGTAACCTAACGTTGTCTTCTTTACATAAAACAACAGTAAAATATAATTAAGGCTATTAATACTTCTAGATTTTGTTTTTAATATATGTTTTTTATGAACATGTATTATTCAAGATATTTTCAATTTTAAAATTCAATACTTAATGTCAGCCTCATTTTTGGAATTCAGAGGATGTCACAAAAATACTTAAATACGATTATGGAGGTGGATGTTTTCTGGAAATATACAGTGTGGAAATGCTAGTTCCATATCTCATCAGATAGATATTAGAATATGACTAGAATTTAAAGATGAACAGTGCTTACTCTAAGGAAGAACAAATTAACCAACTTTTGGTTTTTAATAACAATATACTGTAAAATTAAATGGATATCAGGACTCACTGTGTGATAAGATACATTTGAGCCCCATTTTAAGGAAACACCAGGCACCATTATATTTAAAATGACCAAATGTTTTTGTTGATATTATTCTTCACTAGTTTTTGCTTTAATATTTTGAATTATAAATGTTTCAAATTAGAAGCACATTCGGGAACATACCACTTCATCTACAACAGACTTACAAAAATGTGCACTGTAATTTTAAGATTACATTATGCTACTGGGTATTTCTGACAAAAAGTCACAATGTTTCCTTCATTTTCAGTTGTATGTTTCATATGTGTCTACACGCTTATATACAGTAATTTAAACACTTTCACATGAGTCAGAACAACAGGTTAAATCATAAGGCTTGAGGTGAGACATTATATCTGTGTTACCATATGAATACTCTTTCCTTCTTTGACTTTAAATATAATGAAGATATAACAAAAAATGGCAAAATGCCAATGTTATATCAAAACATTGTATTTAAAGTGGTATTAATCATTGGATGAATCTTTTCAAAATTAAGTTTTAGAATTATATCCTGCTCAGCAGCTTAAAATGTTGTGATTTCAAGCAATGCAGCATTGATTTATTCATTTATTTTCTTGATCCCTTAAGTCAATCTGACTGTAATGAAATTTCATTGAGGTTTTAAGTGTCTTTTTATCTCAGGACAGACAAAGATAATTTACAAAACAGCAGTCATATGGTAATAAAGAGGAATCTTTAAAAAAAGGAAATACAAGTATCAAGTAAATTAAGTTCAGTAAAGAAAGGCATACAATTTAGCAACGCAATAGCTCCTAAACACTGTCAAGTCGATCTTAATTATGGACAATACATTAACCAGACTATTGTGTTCCAGATTATCTTTGCAAAGTACTGTTAATTTAACTGAGGAGAGTCAATCTGAGCAAAACAATTTCAGTATTAATTACACTGCTCCCATTCCATAATAGTAATGAGCTTTTTATGATGTCAGAATGATAAACGCTGCATAATAAAAAAAACACAGCTAATTCCAAGTGTTTTGGCAAGACTGGCAAGACTGCAAGCCTGGTCATAAAGCTGCCGAATACCTAATGTAGGGCTAACAGCAGCAAGACAAAAGTTTCCTGTCCAGATGAAAGCATAAGCAGCTATCCACAAGCAGTGATAAATCAGCCTGAACCCTTATTATTGCAGAATTGACTGGGAAATTCATCGTTCAGCCTGCATGAATGTTCATCGGACAATAGCAACGTATAGTTCTTGAAATTCATGCGGATCAGATACCACCTATTGACTCACTCTGCTTGTTACCAAAAAGAAACGTCGGTGCCCGCTGCCATTCCAGAACGAAGACAGTTGATACATTTTACAGATCTTTCTGAAATCCAGGTCCTTATGATTCCTCTTGGAAAAAGTATTTGAAAGTGACAGGTGTTTGCTTCATTTTAACTGATTCACTAAAATAGGACATGGGTCAGGGTACTTCTCTAAGTCAATGATAATAATAATAATAATAATAATAATAATCTCCTTTAAGATCAATAATTATCTCTTTTTGAGTCTTTTTAAAATGACACAAAGTTTGTTGAGCTTTTGTCAGGCAATGGCGTCTCTTGATAGTGGTTCACCAGGGTTTACAATACAGCAGATATAATATATCTGACATCAAGCCGAGGACAAGTGTTCTGTAGGGCAGCAGCATATGCTAAATCAGGGCTGAGCTCCTCACCATGCAGAATGGTGGACAATAGGAGCAATACACATGTCCTGCATTGTTATTCCAATGTAACAAAGTGGGGAACGTCGTAATTCAGTTCGAAAAGAATCTGGGTCAGGAAATTTGTTTTGTTCCAAAATCCTGGTAACTTTGGCTGCAATCTGTAAACGTGTCAGTTATTTCCAACTGAATTGAGGGAATCTATATTAAATAATTTAATAAAGAATAATTTAGCATCCACTTGTTATTTTGTTAAAGGGCAAAATACTGACATTGAAGCTCGGTACATAACAGACATACAGGAAAACTATAGGTAAACCAAGCTGACAATTTCCTTGCATATTGCTTTATTTTCTCATAGGTACTATGGATTGCTTGTTTCACTTTTATTGAGTCTTATAAATTGCTTTTACAGTGACGTTTTTCCATAACTAAAACACAAGTTTCTCCTAAACTACATAGCATTTTCATCTCAGGCCTATTTTTTATAAAGCTTTTCCTACACAAATTCAATTCATAAAAGCTTTTAAAAACCACCTGATTGGCAAATGTAAAAAACAAATCACACAGGTCAGTTAAAGATTGTCAGTTTGTAGACTTGATGTGATTAATTCAACTTTCAAACATGGCATGCAAAATAGAAAAAAATATCATTAAATATATTTAACACATTTTGTCAAGTATAAATCTAAGGATTCAAAACATAATAATATAATGATAACTGTAATCATTATTTTATAATAGTGTAGTGTCTATGAAAAACGTTTGTCAATGGTTTGGGAATTGTTTATTAAATGCTCTGTTTTTGAGGACACACCCATCTATATAAACACAAAGACACATTTATCAATATTAGTGTTGTACAGTTTGCAGTAATAACTAAAACTAATACATACAAAGAGAGCCCTTATGAAAGATGTATTTTAGACATCTTATTTTTAATTATCAGAAAAAAACATTAAGTTTATTTTTTGTCTGTATTAATACTACACCTTGCCTTGAAACCTTTTCCAATGATTACTAAAGTGAAGGCAGTTTTTTTCCAAATAACAGTCTGAACTAACATTTTACTAAAATATTGCTTTTAATTTCTTTGATATTGGTAAATATATCCAAGTAGTATCCCTCTGCATCATCCCTATTTTACCAAGTGTTGAACTATATGAGTTTTATTTTTTCCCCAAACTATATTATTATTAAAAGTATAGAAAACAATTAAGACCAATTTCCTGAATTGGACTTTGTCATACTTCAGATTGAAATAAATGTGTAATTCATCAAGGGAAACAAAAAAGTGCTGTGAATGGAAATATATACAACATGTGAGCTGTTTTTGTTTTCCATTTATTAAAGCAAATCACAGTTATCAAAACTGCAATCATTTAAAGTATTATGTTTAGCAATAATAATGATAGTGATTTTTGTCTGAATACTTACTGCTTGTGTATTACAGTGACAGAATGGCTTTTATTCAGTTTTCAGTGGTTATTATTCATCATTATTATATTAAAATGCTTATAAAATGCTTTTGTTGCTTGATCCATCTTTAAGGGATGATTCAATTCGCTAGCATGGAGTATAATTTCAAGAAGAGCAGAATTTGTAAAATAATGTTAGGAAATGAGAAGGTGCCCTTGTACTGTAGCTTAGAGTAAAAACTCTCATGTATGAATGTGGGGTTGTTACAAAATAAACACCAAAGTGCAGGTCTGGTACAGACAGCAAACTTCCTGTGCACAATTCTAAAACTGCTTGCACTTGTGTTTGAATTGAAGTCATGAAGCAAAACACAAACAAAATGACTGAAGTTACAGTTTTTTAAAAGACATGTATGTATTCTAGTGTGTATTTTCTATAGAATGCTGCACATACAGTACTTTCTTTAAAAAATGATCTAAACTGGATAGTTCTAAATAGATTACCTACATATAAATGACAATAAATATTTATATATAGTATAAACTGGATGTCCTAACGTCAGAATAATTTAATGAAATCTGATACCTAGGCCTTAGGAAGAATCTGGTAGTTTGTATTCTGTAAACATCCAATACCTATTTTTGGCCTTTGTCTTTCATAAAAAAAATTAATTGTTTTTTTTTTGCAAGCTTAAAAGATTGGTTTAGAATTTTTAGGAGAAAAAAATGTAAAGAAGACAAAATATTTGGGGAACATTATTTATTCAATTAATTCAAGAATTGTTGATTAATTTATGTATTCATATTATTAGATGGAGTCCAGCATTTTAGAAACTGTTGTCTTTAGCCTTGTTAGCCTATATGGGGAAAAAGCAAAATACTACACTGAAGTATCAAATAAAAACACTTTCTTTGATATTAACCAACTGTAGTAATCCATTATTGTA
Source organism: Atractosteus spatula (assembly GCF_055471065.1). NCBI lineage: Eukaryota > Metazoa > Chordata > Actinopteri > Semionotiformes > Lepisosteidae > Atractosteus > Atractosteus spatula. The sequence continues at coordinate 1,422,788 of NC_142717.1, read as the reverse complement.
GCAGAAAATGGCAGATTGGTATTAAAAGGTAAACCTGTTTTTTTTAAGTTTCTTTGAAGTATAGTATGTGCACATTTTATTTGGAAATCTAAAATGACCTTTTTAAAATGTTCTTTAAAGCAGTTTTGCTCATTTTCCTTTAGACTTAAATGCTGTGTTTTACATACTTTTAAATAAAGGAGCAAAGGTTTCCACATATTTCTGTTAATTTCAGAAGATTTTCATGCAGGTATTTATTTATAAAGGAACATACAGTACCACGTATACCGTATCCAGGCACAGAAAATACCAAACGTTTTAGTTGCACCTTTCACTTGAAACAACTTACTATCCGCAAAGACATTTTTTATTATATTTTTATATATATTTTAGTATATTCTTAAAGCAATACACGTGTCATCTTTTACACAAAAGAAAACGAGGAAACTGATTATTTAAGGAATATCTGTTGGAACTAGTGATTCCTCATTAGGCCATCCAAATCCTATTTGTCCCCAGTTTTTGTGCAATTAGTCATAAGAGGCTTTCTAAATTGCCTGTTTAACTTAATGCAGATTTGATGGAAAACAGTGCCCTGTATATTATGATAAAAATAAACGCTTAGACTTTCATACAGCAACAGCAATTTATGAGACTCATACTATATTTGAAAAAAGCAATAAATGCCGTTTTTTTTTCCAGCACACAATAATGCTCAGGGGGAAATTTTTATATTGATCATTCAATCATATAAATAAAACATAAACCACCTACAGGAGTTTAAAAAAAGAAGCTGAATAACAATAAAATAAATTGGATTTGCCCGATGTCTTTCTGGGCTGGTTTGATTAGAATTGGATGTTGTCTCAATTTCTGTGCTGTTTAAAGGCTTCGTGTTTCCCAGGCTTGAAGACCTAACAGATGAAATGGCACATCCTTCAGCTTTTTAAAGAAAATTATTTAATCCTCGATAAAGGCCACAGGACTTGAAGATCTCATTAAGAGGAGCCACGAAAACACAATGATCAGTTTCAGACATCTGTTAAAAAGTATCAGCAGGATGGTGGGTACTGGGTAAGACTCAGACTTGCGATATGCTGTTAGCAACATAAAAACCGGTGACTGTAAAAGTATTACAGATTAACACCGCAAGCTGGAGAGGGTGAACAAATCAAAACTGTAGAGTACAGAATATTAAAATAACTTCTTGACCAATACAAGCAGAAGCAGCTGCCACTGGGGCCATTATTTTCACACAGCCGTAAATAAACACATAAAGTGTACCAGCAGGATGTTGCCAAATGTCTGCAAAAAAAGTGAAAAGGTTCTTAAAATGCAATGCACATTCTGTACGGTAAGTATACAAGGTAACAGATGAGACCTCCAGCTTCCAGTGCCTGAGAGTAGGATATATCCTTCCAGTTCTCTGAGAGCTTAACTTTTACATAAACATCAGTTTAATAATGTTGTAGGAATATAGATCTACCTGTCATGCTCACCCAGCCCTGACAAAAAATAAAACTTGCAAACAGACAGGTTACACTGTATGTATCTGCTTGTGTGTATTGGCTACACAACTTAAAATGATTTAAATGCACCAGATGAAAAGCTCATTAAGGCACTGCAATACATATTTTGAAACTGATGTTTCAACCATGTTTATTGCAATGGGTTTCCTGGAAAGAGGTTCCTCTTCAGAGTTAATTATATTTGCAGTTCTTCAGCAAAAAGTAAAGAAAAAAGGGATTGGAGGTGCTCATTACAGCTGATGTGGGCACAGGCACAGGAACGATTCTAGAATGAACAGTGTTTGTGTCCTGTCTGAAGTGTCAGACTTTCCCGGTCCATTCGATGGGTCCTCATTAAAGTGTCGATGTGTAGCGTAACGGCTACAAACTGGGAATAATCTCTACAGATGAATAAAACTACGAGAGTTTCCACGGCACCATTTGGACTGATTTACTCTGGCAGACAGAAAAAAAAATATCATTGTGGTTTTAGAGACTTGTGTCTTGTTATTTAAGAATGTCAACCAGGGCCTGCTAAGCTTGTCCAGGAGTATACAGCTGAGGCCAGAATACTGCGGTTCCTCAACTCAGGACTTTTACCACAAGCTCCAAGCACTGGGCTGACACGAGCAACAGATTTCTTTCACTGTGCCTCGTTTTCCTGAGGCCTACCAGGAAAACAGGGGTGTACAGTAGATCTCCGCTTCTTAGCAGAGCCAGAGAGGGTCTGGGTGTATTCAAGTGGCTTTTTACAGCTAAGCTTCTTCAACAAAATGTTTCCGTTGTTATATACTGCACATCAGCGTAAACTTTTATATATAAAACTAAATGTAACATTTTAGCATAATCATGATCAACAAAATTCACCTTTAGATCAAATAAACCTGCTGGCTAAAGCCAGACATTGTGACTGAAACTGGAACAATATTGTTAAATGTTGTGGGAAACAAGATATGAAATCATGCATATAGTCTGAACCAACTGCTGACAGTGAGCCTGCAATAGGGAATACAGCAGTGAAGCCCGGCCCCTGGATATGCTGAAAGACCATGTGCGTTCCTAAGAATACATTCTGCGCTCCCTTTTCTCATATTTGACAATATAGCTGCTTTGGATTTTATTACATTTTACTGTGTAAAGGGGCAGCATGCACAATTCATCTGTAACTCATTAGCTTACAAATCTATTTGTCTATGATGACAAAGACATGCATTTTTCTGAAGACAGTGAGCTGTTTTCACAGAAGGTCTTGCAGCACGAGGTTTGAAAAACGGTCAGAACTCAAGACCAACAGCAACGCATGATCCTTGCTGGGTCCCTGTGTTCCCTGCTCTGCACACAATTGAGACAATAACCCACAATTAAACTTCCTTCTTTCACCATCTGGCTTTCTTGCTTAGAGTGAAAGATGTGTCTTGACCACCTGCCATTGCAACGTCACATTGTAATCAGCTTCACAACAGTAACTGGAGACACCGAGTCCAGGTCTCGCACCGCGAACATCTAGTGTTTCTAACCATTTGGATGCAGGACTGAATTCAGTTCAATCAGCCACTTGTGGGACGTTATTAACTGACGTTGGGGAGGGATAACAAGGACAAGTCAATCTCACACAGCTGTATATACACACCATCATTATGAAAGTACCGACATAAACTGCACTCCTCTCCAGCCTCCCTCCTGCAGCTGCCCCTGGTCCACTCCTCTCTGAAACGGGTTCGAGCCTCCTTGTCCTGTGGCCAGGAGGCTGTCCATTACCCAAGCGGCATAAGCCAATATTTTCTTCACCACGTATTCCAAGCATGGACAGGCGTTCAGCCCTTGTACTCTGGTGTCCCTGGTGAAATTGTTTTATGCTCTGTTAATCTACTCGGATAAACAGGTAAAGAGCATGATGCATATCTGGCTCAGGAACTATTTTGATTTTATTGCAACTGTATTTTTTTGAATCATGAATTATTTTTTTCCACGGGAGTTTGAGGAGAGAGGTATATAAACGGTCCAGCGCATTTCTAGAAAATAAATGATCTACTGATCTTTTCACTAGATTGTACAATTTGTTGCACGGGAACAATAGCAATCACTAATAACACTTTCCTCAGAGAGGAACTCTTAAGTGAATGATTCTGTCATATTTCCCATGCCCAGCAGAGCAGTTCCAGTATATTACATGAATTAAGATGAATTGGTCCATCAACTGTTGTGTAAACAATGAACTGCTTGTTAGTGCAGACTACTCGCACTCTCTGACTCTCAGACCAGCTCTGCTCAGTGAACTTCTTTCACAGTGTACAGGCTTTATTCCTGTGCACTGTGTCACAGCTGACCCTCTCGGATAACACATTGATCAGATGGATTTACCTGCCTTCCTTACAGATACCCACCCTGAACACACGCGATGGCAGCAACACACACAGTCAAGCTGCAGTTTCCCAACCCCTGCAGACTGCAGCACGATGCAGCACCACGTCACGCGAGGAAGAGCGGCTCTTCAGCCTGGAACAAAGAGAGCGCTGCTCGTTCTTGTTGTGGAACTATTCCACATATAATAATAATTGTACAATTTTACATCTGCTCTTGGTAGTTTCACCACTTAAAAAAAAGATTCTTTTTTCATTTTCTTCTATATTTTACTGGAATTTATAAGACACAAACACAAACCTATATAACAGAGTCATTTTACAAAATCTTTAAAGGGTTCTGCTGATAGCCAATACGAGCAGAGGGCAAGCTACTGTAGGGGTTTGCTTCTGTGCTGCCACACAGTGAAGTTTCTTTTAAATGGGACTTTCAAGGAAAAATTAAACTATAATATACAGATGTAAAATTTCAGACTTGAGATCTGAATCGTCTATTCCGTTCAGTGTTTAGCTTTAAGGTTTAAACAGTTCCACCAGTCGTTAACGTTTGAAGGCCTAAAGCACTCTGGTAACCTAAGTGCAGATCAGGGGTGTCAAACTCCATCCCTGAAGGAACTCTATATTCCAATCCAAGGAGTCAATTAAACAATTAACCTAATTATTTTCTTAGTTTGACATAAATGGGCTGTTTCTTAACCTTTTTCACAGTTCATTACTCATTACAAGTCATTACAGGTTCAATTACCTGTAAAACATCTTAGGTTTTCCAGTTACACAGGTGTTAAATAATTATGTCAGGTAGGTTACTGAGAGCTCAGGTGGACCAGACACCAGACATGGTAGAAAAAGGACTGAATTTGAGTCCCTTGCTCTACAGACGCCAAAGTGTTGGGTGAATAACATGTTTATGCGTTTACGTGGGAAGTGTCCACGTGAATACAGACCAATTACAGAATATTTAAAACAACAAGTCACCTGTGTCTGTGGTCCATGTGTTTCTACTGAGTGCTTCACTTCAGATGACATTTCACCCAATATGTTTACGGGGATAACGTCCTGTTTTCAGTTCCATAACAATACAATAAAAGAAAAAGTTCAAATTAACAATCAATTATGACTGCATGTAACACGCTGGATTTGGAAGTCTGTAAAAGCGCTAGAAAAAGCCCTCTGGGACTATATAAGTAGGACAAATGTTAGCCATGAGAGATACGGCAGTGGATATCTGGAGGCTTACCTAGACACTTCCAGGTGTTCTGCTCATTAAATCGTGTTGTAACATTGCACTTTAAATTTGTCAATAAAAAAAGATTTCGGAACTCGTGGTTCCTGCGTATTCTGCTCTTCTGGAGACACCCACTGCCTCCCTGGGCTCATCCGGGGCGTGCGTAGCGCCGAGGAGCCACTGCTCGCCTCATGACGTGCCATCCACGGAGGAGCGCATGTTTCTTGGACGCCCTGTCGTTTCTAGAAACCTCCGCCATCCCACGAGTCTCGCTGGACCCGCAAAGCTTCAAAGTGCGTTGCTCGGCTGGAATCCTAGGTCCTGTGTTTTGGTGTCTTCCTATCTAATCGCAGGATAGTTAAAATGGCTGAAACGTTGAAGGGAGGTCCCAGTTACCTGATCCCATCACAGCCCGTGAGAGGTGGGATGCTGACCTCCATGTCCCTGCACACTCCTGCTCTACGCCTCCCCAATCTGGCCTACCCGGCGCTCCCTCTTCATTTCACCTGGTGAAGCTTTGTCTCACCGCAGCACGCAGCCTGCAGTGTAGTGGGGCTGCTGGCCATTAATAGCTGGGCTCTGCGTGGTGGGTCCACTCCCATATCTTTTAATTTGGGGATTAAAGGGGCTCTATGAATACCAGGAATTATAATTAACAATAACCATGTACCTTTTTGTTATGAATATTGTTTGTGCAAGCATGTTCAAACACGATGTGCATGCTCCAAAGGCAGCTCATGGACAGCAAATGAGTACGTTCTTGTGTGCAGAAAAAAGACCACTTACAATAATCATTTCTGATTACGTGCACAGAGAGAGACTGTATTTTAAATCTGTGTACTGTGCTATAAATATATATTCAGAAGCAATGCAGACCATTGTATATTAATGTAACCAGAATGCAGGTTAAAGAAATGACAGTTGTAACTTATACAACAGCACCACAAGACGATAACTACAGTCTCTGAGGACAAGCGGTAGAAAAATATTATGACAAAATAATCATTTCTTGTTATTACAAAGCGATTTGTGCAAGTCACCACTGTCATGCTGAAGAACTGAACATCTTCCCCAAGCAGACTGTGCAAAGAGCTATACGTCTGTGCTTAAATCGCAGAAATCAGGGAGAGTAGTAAATACAGTTGTGCAAATAAAAGCTACTGTATTTTTTTTAATCATAAAGGAATTTTCTTCTTCAAACTCGGAATCGTAAAAAAAACCCCAATATAAAGCAGTAATTCACTGCCAATTGAAGATAAATACAATTTATGTGCATCAGACTAATACTGTATATTTATTGAGTTATTGTAAATTTAGTTCACACGCAGAAAATTCTGTTTTTTTACGAATCCCTAATAGTTTGTGTTGACTGTGAGCTTATTTTTTTAAACAACATTTATGATTCCATTAGTTTAACCAATTTACGTTGCCATACACGTATCTCCACGGCGGACAGAGCAACGTCTCCCAGTGTCAACCCACACCAGAGGCAACTCGGATCCAATCCAAGGCGCTCCTCTCAGCAGCCGTGCGACTGCGCTCCCACTCGGCACAGCCGAAGAGACGGGCTGTCCCAAACAAAACAAAAAACAAAAAAAAAGCGTGTTTTCACAAGACTCGCATCTGCCTGGGTTCTAGGAACACCTTGTAAACACCTTGCTTTACCGGAAAAATGTCGATGCACCACAGTGCGAGTGTGGGAGCCGACGGAGGAAAAAAGAAAAAAGTGAAAACAGGTTGTATGTTGTGCAAAGCGACGTCACTCGCCGCCGGTGTGAAGATGCCTATTATACCACACGCACGCACCCACAATAATGAGAAAGTCGCGTATTCGGCGAGGGTGGCAACAACACCCTGTCTTATAAGAACAGGGTGCGGGGGAGTGGACAGGGGGATACTACACCCCCAATAAGACTCCAGACCACCGCAGGGCTCCCTTATTCGCTCGCGTTCAGTGTGGGTGCCCCTTTCACCGAGAAGGGGAGCGATTCCGCCGTGAGACCATTGCGTCACCGACGCGTCACAAGCGTGTGCGGGTTCGAAACCAAGAGAAGAGTGACGTCAGCGACCGGGTGTCGCGCGTCCCCACGGCGAGACACGGCCGTGATTTCCCATCCCCAGCACAGCTGACTGGCGCACTGTATCGCCTCACGATGTTACACTGTGTTTAGAAACTGTATCCTGTATGCAACTGTGTTAATTGTGTTGGACTTTCGGGGCTGGCGGGTTCAGTGGGAGTATCTCATCCCCCGTCTTGCCGGGCAACACTGAGGAAACGGCTCTGATCGGGTCGCTCTCGGCTTCTTTCACACTTTCTGCCTCGGTGCGAGTTGACATTTTGACACAGCTGACTTGTTGTTGTTTTTTTTTAAAAAAACTGTTCTTCAAACGCAAAGCCGCCTAAAATGAAACCACGGATTTCCACTGCTACGTCTCGTAAAACAAATGAAAGGGCTTTAAGTTGCGCTAGCGAGGGTGTTTTGCTGTTGTTGTTGGCGATCCGCTGCTCTGTTCCTGTGCCGTCTGATGTTTTCTTGTCGACCACGACACGCACGCTGGGGGTCGGACCGGGGGCCGGCAAGGACACCCCGTAAAAAAACACAACCCCCTACCACCTCATCGCTGTGACCCCCATGCTTTATTTATATTTAAAAGAAAACTGGAAACAAAATGAGATCTGAAGTCTTCTCTTGTTTTCCACGGGTGCACCCGTGGGTCGGGTCTGCTCGGTCAGTGGAGGACAAAGGTCCCCGGAGTGCACACCGAGGCGGGTCTCCCCTCGCCCCTGCGGTTCGGCTGGGAACCCTACGTGACCCACACCTCACTCACCCTCACCCACTCCCACTCCCACACCCACTCGCATTCCAGCCTCATGAATAGGTACCTCGCCGCCACCGTACCTCCCGTATCCCTGCGCACTCTCTAACCCCTCACCCCCCCGCCCGCCGTGAGGGCACAGTGAAACAGAACAAAAAACAACAACGGCTAAACCCAACACAACACGACCCGAAGCGCGCAGACGTTAAAGCCGCGACAAAAAAGCGGGTCGGGCTCGTTTTGTGTTGTTCGGCTTGTGTTGTTGTGGTTGGCGTTGCCTTTTTTTTTTCTTCCAAGGGGGGCCGGGAGGCGGAGCGCGGATGGAGGGCTCTACTTTCCGCGGCAGGATACAGCGGCCCCGGGAGGCGTTATAAGAGCCCGTCTCCGCCGGCCGCCATTTTGAGTCTCTCTGTCCGCTTCCTGTGGCGGAGCTGCTGTTGGGCTGCGGCGGTGGACGAGCGCCTTTTCGGCTTCGATTTCTTCGCTTTCCCTACCCCTCCATCCTCGCCGAAGGTGGTTTATTGCTGCTTCTCCTCGCCCTTCCCAGCGCCTCGCACGACGAGCCGGGCCGGTCCGCGCCGGGGACGGAGAGAGGCGGTGTGCCGCGGTAGGTGAGCCCCGGGCCGGCCGGCAGGCAGGCAGGCTGGGCGCCCGGCGGGGTGGCCCGGCTCGCTCTCTCGGGCTGTCTCCCCCCCACTCGGGACCCGCAGTGGGCTGCGTGTGCGTGTCTGTTAGGGGGGCTGTTAGGGTGTCGGGCTGCTCTCTCTCGGTGCCCCCGCCGGGAGAGTTGGAGTGCGGACGGGCCGTGAGGTGTGGTGATCGTGGGTCCCGTGTGTGTGTGTGCATGTGGACGAGGAGGAGGAGGAGGAGGAGGAGGAGGAGGGGGGGGTGCGTGGGGTTTGGAAATCTCGAGTTTATCCCACCCTCGAGGAACTGCTCGGGCTCGCGTGGGGTGGTGGTGGGGTTGCGCTCGCGTGCGGTTCATCGTGTTTCTCCTCACGCGTGTTTTTTTTTTTCTTTCCTCCTCCATTCCCCCCGGTCTGCGTGCCTCGGTAGCAAGTTGTGTTGTTTTTCCTTGACTGGGGGGAGGCGGGCTGGCAGGAGGGGGGGTGAAGTTGCGGGCGTGGTGGCGCCTGAACTTCGTGCGCCGTGTTGTTGTTGCTGGTGGGAGTGGGGCGCTGAGAGGCTGAATGACCCCTCGCCCCGCCGGCCGGACAGAGGCCGGGGCGGCCGGAGCGGAAGGCGGGGAGGAGCCTGACTGAAACCCGAGAGCCTGCACTGCGCGCCGGGCTGCGGGGCCGTGGGGCCCGTGGGGGTGGGGAGCCCCCCTCCCCACGCACGGAGACTGTAGCCGCGCTCCGGGAAATGCCCAGCGCTTTTATTTTGGGGGTGGCGTTTTCTTTGAACGGGAAGAGAAGTTGGGTGGTCGACCCCCCGACCCCCCCCCGCCCCCCGGTTGGGTGAGTGTGGAGCACAGAGCCGCGGTCTTGAGTGACCCAGACTCCCGCGGCTGCTTCCTTGCTCGTTAGCCGTGGGAGTGGGCTGGGGGCACCTCTGTACTTGTCCAGCTGCGAGTCGGGTCCTGGAGGGGGTTCGGCTGCCCCGGCTGCGAGTCGGGTCCTGGAGGGGGTTCGACTGCCCCGGCTGCGAGTCGGGTCCTGGAGGGGGTTCGACTGCCCGGGCTGCCAGTCGGGTCCTGGAGGGGGTTCGGCTGCAGATCAACAGGTGACTTTGGGGGAGCGCCAGAGGGAACTGCAGCCCCAGAGCAGTCAGGTGGAGCCGAGCCCTGGCCTGTGGCCCCGCCGTTGCGAGGGTGGCTGGGCTGTGTGGCTCTGGTCCTCCAGGCTGGCTTGCGAGTGCCTGTGAGGAGCTGGAGGGAGGCAGTGCAGAGGCAGATGAAGCTGGAGGCTCCGGGGTCGTGTTTCACTGCTCGGCGGTTTTGGGGGGAGGTGTGCTAGCAGCCTGCCTTTCCTTTGAAGATTTCTGCACCAAATGAGTTCCATATGTGTGAGGGAGGTACAGGCGGCCGCCTGGAAGCTGGGGGCCGAGAGCTCGACAGCAGATCTTTTATTTCTTCACCACCAGCCCTTTCAGCCGCAGCGCGGGCGCGGAGAAGTGCTGAAGTGAGCAGAGCTCAGGCATTCCTCTCGGCCTGTGGAAAAAATGCAGTTGCGCTGGCCTGTGGGGAGGAGGGTGGGGTGGGATTTCATGGTGGACTGGTGGCACCGGTGTGCTTCAGGTTGGGCAGTGGCAGGCTCGGGGGTTGTGGGACTGAAACTTGGCGTGAGGCGTTTGGTCATGTGTGCCCTACATAATACATACTCTGCTGCATAGGAGGAGTCGTGGCATGCTTACTTGTCAGCGCTTGGTGGTTTTTTTTGTTTGTGTTCTCTGGATTGTGTATGCTAAACCTTGATTGAGATCAGTTAAGTGATTTAGTCTGTGTGGAAAATGCCAGAAAATGGTATCTTCTCCATGGTGGAGGTTAAAGGGCTCCAAATGAGACTGAGACCTATTGGACTTGATGTTTTAAGACACCCCCAACACAGTCAGGTTTTCTACATTTTAATAGGATCTTCGTCGATGAACCTAGGTTTGACCTGACTGATTTATGATTAATCTTGGCAAAACTCATCTCTCGAACATGTTCACAACCTGGAATGCTACAGCTAGGAACGACAGTGCTTTAAGGTGTTCTAGCTAGTTGATTTACTGTTGGATCAAGTTGGAAACAAAGTCAGGATTTTCATAGAGGGCTAATCAACTGTTACTTCTTCCTGAAGTACTGGACACGGTTGCAACTAAGTGTTATTGGTTGTAGGCTGTTTAATTTGTTAGCGGTAATTGGGGGGGGTCTGTACAAGAGGTGTGGTGTACGTAAATAAAGATTTCCTGCCTCGTGGTTCAAGAATGACTTGTGAATTAAGGGTTATTACCCCGATCCTCAATATGCATGTGTATAGAAGTGAATCAAATCTTTGTTTATAATCTTTATGACTGGATTTGATTAAAATAAAAGCAGATTAGAATAGTTTAAAGTTTTTGGACCTTGTCATGTAAAACTTAGTTTTCCTTTTTGCTGTACTGTATTTTGATTCATTGCCTGAAGTAAAAATTGCCTTTGTGGCAGTTTTTTTGCATAATTAAATTCGTTGACGTGGAATACCATAATTCTTGTATTGAATTAGTGCGTCCTACAGTTTTGTTTCCGTTGTTGGAGAAAGAATGGTATTTCTGGTGTAAGGTAGTTTTTCCAGCTGGCCCCATGTTGTCATCAGTTTGGAAGAGCTCAGACTTGAGTAAAGGACACGAGCTGTCGTGCATGCTGCTGCTGCTGCAGGGCCACCAGTACAGTCGCTGTGGGCAACCTGCTGTGTAAACGTCTAGCGACGTGAAATACCAGATGAGTTAGTGGAGACTTCATTTTGTGAAGGACAAACGTGTGTAATGTGTAAACGAGTTGGAAGTCCACCCGCATGAAGGAATGTGGATTGTGCTTCAGCACTGCTGACTGATGGCTGGGGCTGGACGGGCCAGTATGATTGATTGTGTGCGATGCCGATCTGGGTAGATTGGTCAGGGATTGAATCGATTAATTTCCTCACGTTACATGACCATCGATTTGAGCAACTGTTACGATGACCTGTGATGAAACCAGGACTATAGGGGGGTTGTGATCTTTGTATAAGATAAAATAGCTGTTGGAGTAAACATTCAGCACAATGATGGTTATACTCCACGGTTTGGCAAAGTTACTGTTGTACAGCAAAGGATGATCGAACCTCGAGGTTTAGTGTTCAACCAGACGGCATTGGGCATTTTGTGACGGTTTTGAAAGGGGAGTTAACCTCTTCATTCAAATGGTTGTTTTTGTGGTTGAGTACTTCCTTGTCAGTGTGCAGTTGAGTTCTTCACAAATGTATAGAATGAAAAGTGACGCATTCATCACGTGCCAAAGAAAACATCTTTGTGCAGTTCTGTGTAGCCAGACTTGGGCACTAGCTCATGTCTATGCGTGTTTGTGTTGCTGTGGGTTCAGGTAGGTTTCTGTGGGGCCTTGTGTGCTTACAGGGATCTGTAGCAAAGACTAGGACCTAATATTTGCAACTTGTTGTACTGAAGATTTTTCTTACCTTAAATTTGTTAGTTTACTCTTGTTTCCTACTCGTTACCAATTTATATTATGGCCTTGGTTTGAAGTGACGACTGTAGAATCTTCATCTTCTCATTGAAGGTGCTGCTGCCCTAACTTTGACTTCCATGTTGCACAGTAATTGTTAAAATACTTCTTTAAAGGCTAACTTGCCGTTACTTCACAGATCTAGGGCTGTCCTTATAATACATGTGGTGACAAAACTAACGGGCTGGTTTGATTGAGTCATCTTGATTGCTCTGCCAACTGCAAAAGCTTTTTTTTTCTAGCTTGTCTAATCCCATTGTGGTTTTGATTAGTGGAGGCTTATCACTGGATACATTTCAGGACTGGGACAAGCCCCACCCCTCTGCTTTGGGTAATTTGAAGTGGCAGGGCAGTACAGTGACTTACTGAAGTAGGCGGTTTTCTCCCCTCTTTGTTTTGGTATGTCTGGCTTGTGAAGTGGAAAGTTCAGTATTAGTTGGGCATTTACTTGGTTTGGTCCTGTTTTATACACATTAAAAATGTGACCTTATTCTACATGCAGGAAATGAAAGCCCCGACAGGGTTTTCAAGTGTCCGGGGATAGTTTGTCGCGTTATGGTGGTGTAGTGCTTGGGGAGTGTGTGGCTTGTGTGATAGGGAAGATGAGCTGACTGGGAAGCATTCAGGCATATGAGTTTGAATGTCTCTTCTCATCACCGGGGGCTGAATTGTGACCCAGCGCATAATTTATGGCTCGAGCTGGGAGCAGCATGCTTTGCACATTTTTCTGATTTCATGGGCATTGACTCTCTCTTTAGCAAGACCACAGTCCAGTTTGCCCTAAACTGTAGCTTACATCTCAGTGCCTCTTGCAGCTCCCTGGCTGCTTCAGTGCCTACCAGCTGACTGGTTAAAGCACTTGGGATTTTTTTCTTTCTAGGCTGGAGATCCACGAGCATTTCTTGCTAGTTCTGGATGGTGTCGACAACTGGGTAGTCCATACTGATGTACAGTGGGGAGTTGTTTGAGCCGTGTTAATGTAGCAATTAATTGTGCCCAAAGTTTCAAGTGTCTTTAAGATTGGTGTAATTTTGAAGACGCTTGTCAATCGGGGAGTGCAGGAAGGTGCAGCAGTTGCCATGTTTGCGTATGAAATCCTTTATTGGGGCTGGAACTATAGTGGTAGCTTTCGAGCGGCTAGGTTTTGCAGATCTTGTCATTGTTGCCAAGGACTTGGTTATGCGTCTGTGGGTCTAGAATACTGCTTGTTTCCCAAGTTCAAGACAAGCCTTTGTTTCTTTTTAGATATGATGTACATTCGCCTCTGACATACAGCTGAGAGTAATCTCACTTTGGGGTCTCCTAGGATTGAATTAAATGCCTTGAAAGCCTATTTATAATTTTGTCAATTCAAGCTTAGTATAGTCCTTAATTTGTTACTTATGAAGGTATATTTTCACTTGACTCGAATATGGTGTGTAACTGCTATTCATCTGTTCATCAGATTTCTGTTAGGTCTTGCGGTTTCTGGAATCAATTAGCTGGGTTTCAGCCATGTAACTTAAAAGCCCTTTCTGTATCTGGCAGGAGTGTTTGTCTCCTTCGGTGAACAGTGTACAGCTGAGTCAGTGTGGTGTAGAGCAGTCAGGCACCGGCTTGGTGCAGGGGCGGGTCCCGAGCGTTGCTTGTGATTGACAGCCCCTCCTCAGGGCTGTGCTGGGCGGGTCCTGGGGTCTTCCTCGCTGCCCTCCGCGTGGGTTCATCCCCACCGGGCGCTGCACGCGTCCGTGAGCTGCTCATTCTGCTGCGGGTGCCCTGATTGCCACACTTGAGCCTCATAAAAACACATTTGCGGAGTGCTGGGCACCCGGCGCTTGGAGAGCAGAGGGCAAGCAGTGTGTTTCCTGTGTCGAGGACAGAATCCCATGATCTGCATCCCCGGGCAAAATGTGCACCTTGTATTGCTTCCGCTAGTAGCCACAAGCTAGTGGCTTCTGGTTTTGTATAGCTGACAACCTCTTTTTAAATCTACATGGTTACTGTGTGTAGAATAATCTACTTTTATAGTCTTAGGTACAACATTGTAAGTAGCTAATGTCATGAAACTAAGTGACTTGGGCTGTTTCCTGTTCTAAATGGTAAAGGCCTCCAAGAAACCCTAACACTAGCCTTTTTTTCCTCAGGATTCTGATTAATACATGGTCAGAATCAATAAGTGAATGTAACATCCATTCATATTGCCTTGAAATGTGTTTGAATACACAACTCAACAATAGTAGGTCAATAGAGTAAAAGCCACGTAACAATGAACTTTCTGATCAAATTTCCCAACAAAACAGCGGCAGGCCTCCCAACAATGAACAAAGGAAGACTTGCCTTTCTGCCCAGTTAATTTGCAAACTGTTCCCTGTCTCGCATGTGGTAACCTTGTTGCTGCATGAGTATGAATACAAAGCAGCCATTCAGGCATCTGTGGTTGGTTCTCCTTTCAGCTGTAAGGCCCCATATGGGTGCAATAAGATCATCCCAGCCTTCAGCATGCAGTGGGCTTGAGATTAGGGTGAAGTCCCAGCCAGTTCGCCACACAAAGAGTCGGTGAGAGAGATGTCATGTCTGTATCAGAGTAGCTTTGTCTATCAAAGGCTTGGATGTCGCTGCTGCTGTGATCTCTGTCCGTATCGTTTTGCCTTCACTGTAACAGCCTTGGCAAAGAATCAGCTTTTGTTGATGGCGACCAGTGGGCAGCAGCTGGCTGGCCTCGTGACCACTGTAGCCAGCACAGGTCATGTGTGTGTGACAGGCAGCGTTGCAGTCGTGTTTTCAGATGTTCTGTTCTGCTGAGGCGGTTTGCGCAAACTGCATTGTCCAGAATGGTTTTTGTATGGGTTCACAAAAGCTAGTAATATTTTGTGTTTACAGCCTAGGTTTTCTTATTGAACATGACCGAAATGTTTCTGAGAATACGGTTTTAAAATGAGCACTGCAAACTCCTAAAAAATGCAGTTTCTTTCTTATAAATATTTTAATCTTGAGTTCATATTTTGAAGATACTGGTCAGTGGTAGTTTGGGACACTTTGTTTCCTTAGGTTTGTTTATAGCCAAGATTCTTTACGTTGGCATGAATATCTTTCTTGATTCTTTTAACTAACACTGTGGAACCTGGTCTTCCCTGTCTCCACAGTAGTGTTAATGAGATGGTATTTAATGTCCTTTTTTTCTTTATGCTGTAGACAAGTGCTGTTTGCATGGCTAAGGTTTTGAGGTCATAAGCTTATCCCCCACGCTTGAACACTTTCTTCCCTTCTTCAGGTAGTTACAGGGGATGAAGTGACTAGTTGGTGCCAGTGAATTTGTATTGGGAAATGGCTGGCCTTTTCTAGGAAGCTTTGTGTTCAGTAGAGCAGCGTAGTGCCATGCCAGGACTGAGACGGGTTTTGTCGAGTGTGCTGCTGGGCAGCTGTGGTCGCGTGCTGGTTGTGATGGTCCCTTCAGGGCAGCCCATCTCGTGAGGCACTAGCTCTAGGATGACCTGCCCTGCATGGGGCTTCAGCACTGCTGCCTCGCGCTCGTGGGGTGACTTCTGGTTTGTACCTGTGTGGGGCGGGCAGGCAGTCCCCTGTGCTTGTCTGTTTTCGCAGGTTGTTGCAGTTTCCCTCCTTCCTCTTCCCAGTGACGCGCAGGTCAGGTTCGGTTGCCAACCAGACTCACTGGAGTGGGGGTTGGTAGCTGTGCGACTCAAATGGCCTTTGTTTGTGGTCTTCCTCATGTTCCAGGTGTATAACATGGCTAAGGATTTTTCAGTTTTTAAATATCTTAATATCCTAAGACCTAAGATATCCTAAGACCTAAGATATCCAGGCTAAGAAGCCTGGGAATGATTACATTAAGGAAATCATACTCAAGATAGTGGAACTGTAGTGGATAGTGGAACTGTCAGATGTGGAGCACTTCATAACTTAGTTTGTAACTTGCATCAGGCGTTCTGCTTGATTATATTTTTGCTCCCTGGAATGAATCTTTGTTCTTGGACATTTATAGCAGTGTGTACTGTGAAAAAGCGAAGGTGGTCCTCTGTTCAACCCCGACACTATTTGCGTTTGTTTACTTTAATGCTTAGGATTTATTATTCAGTGTAAAATCTTAAATGGTCTCAGGTGCCCCTTTGGAATATTGCCGGTCTTGCAGTTTTAACATCCTGGGTGTTTGCATGCCTGGAGCATTCCCACTTTGCAGCCTGATCCTGGAAGCTTAGTGACGTTGTACCTGGTTGGTGCTGTGATCGGAGATCTCAAAGGAAAACCAGGTTGCTTGTGTTAAGGGGTGCCAATGTACCAGTATTCTTATCCCAGCATGATGACTGGCTGTGGGCGGTGCCATCCGTCAGATGGGATGTTGACCTAAGGAACTGGCTGCGTGCTCATTAATAATGCTTCAGTACTGTTCATAAACAGCCCTGTGTACTGGGAATATAACTCCGTGCTTGTTCAGTACGGGCTCTCTAAATTTCTGGATGAAGTTATTTGAAGTCACTTAACACATCCAGCTGGTGTGCTGTGTAGAGTTGTCCCCTGGCATTTAGCTGGGTGTCACATGGCAGTGGTAGATGTATGTGCGACACTTAATGAGAAGTGTTGTTCAGAATGCAAGTCATTACTTTCTTGTTTGTGCACCCCACTATTCAGATATGGGTTTCTTTTAAAGAGATTCTTGAAGAAATTGAAGAATCTTATCCATTTTTTTGTTTTTCTTCAAGCATCTGGGGGTGTTTTCAAACAGGAAAACTATTAAACCAGGAAATAATGCCTGCAGTTCAGAGGGTATGGGTATCAATGACCCCTTTCTCAAAACTGGCCCTCCAGTTAGCTGGCATAAGAAATGGTTAACTTTTGTGGATGGATCGTGCACAAAAGTGTTGTACCTTCATGTGAGGAAAAGACGAGTGCAGGATTTATTTGTCTATGGCCAGTAGACACCCTTTCCTCTCCCTTAAGGGTTTCAAACAGGGGGCAGGTAGGCGTGTTAGGTTGTGGTTGGAAGGGAAGCAGTAGTAGACCTGCTGCTTGAGCCTTCTAGATGAGCGCATAAGTGCTGTGTTCAGGAGTTGACCGGTCAGCCTTACAGCATGATATTCAGAGCTAGAAGCATCAGAAGAGCTCAGCAGTGACCAAAGGAAATGCAGGGAGGTGGGATTAAGTTTAAAGAAATCGACAGCATTTTTTTTAGTTAAAGTAGGAAGCTACATCAGCATGCAGGCTTCACATTACTGTTTTTAGTAAGAGTGCTTTATACCATTTCTCGGTTATTTGGAATAGAATTGCCTTATTCCGTGTTAACGGTAGGTTGAATCTGAGGTGTGGACACTGGGCTTGGCTAACAGCCTCAAGTGCTGAATTCAAGTCCCAATCTACCCTGGAGATATCCAGCTCTTGGCAAAGGAAAGACTTCTAATTGAGCTTGTACAGGGGGCTATTTTTTAATTCAGTGTTTTCAGTTTTTTTTAAAACCATAACGGTCAGCTTTTGTTTGTGGAAGATCCATAATGTATGTTCCAGTTACAAGCACCTTCAGTTTTTAGTAGTTTTGAGGTTCTGCTAAATACACATTCAAAAGCTAATTACTACATTATTAATTGAGATTCAGTTGATAAAACTCAAATTTTGAATAAAATGGTTGTGACTTGATAGTAAGACTCCACTGGAGAGGTTAATTAAAGCTTGGTCTATAGTACTGTGAATTCGAGGATTTGTGATGAGCAAATCTGGAGGCCACTGGCCGTCGGAAATTCAAGCCAGCTTTTTTGCAGTTTGCGCAGTTTCGAAGCCCCGTATCTGATCTCGGCCTAGGTGCTTCTGCAGCCGGCAGGATTTCCACTGACGCAGCCCCGGGCCAGTTTCCTGTGGGGGAGGGGGTTCACAAGAGTGGGGTGGGGGTGTTTTCCTCCGCTGCGCTGGAAAGTAATCGGTTTCGGTTCTTGCCGTTCGGATATTTAAATTGTGAGTAACGCGGACATGAGAGAACGAGCTGTGGTTCAAACTGAGAGCGCGCCCCGCCCACGAGCTTGATTCACATGTTCCTGGTCTGAGTTTGTCTGAGCTGGAATACACCGCGCTGACGCTCCTGTCCTCTCCTGCAGAATAGGACGCTGTGCAGGCTGCGGGTTCTCAACGGAAGATGGCTACCCAGGGTGAGTTCATTGAATACCTGCTGCTTGAGTTATATCGACAGGACCTGACCGTGTTGCTAGACAGAGGGTCCAGTATAGTTATACAATACCTGTTACCATGTTGAAACCTACAATTAATCAGTTGCTCTTTGGGGAAGCAGTTTTAACCCTTTTTTTGTGCAAAGTGGCAGATGACTTCCTTACTCTTTAGTATATGGAAAGTTGCGAGTGAAGGGGGGGAGGGGGGTTATTCGATTGAGAAATTCATGGTTTTTATTACAGGTTTTGCAATGGACATTTCCACAGTTGAGTTTTCTGTCTTTTTGTTGAAGTTAAGGGTTTTTACCGAGCGGTAATGCTATGTTATCTAGAAAAAACTAGCAGTTTTGCTAAATCTTCCTCAGTTTTCTGTTTTGCACCATCAATTTAATTTAAAGGAGTTGTGCTTCTTAATCTCCTTGTATCCACATATGACCTCAGGTTTCCTTGACACTTCGGTTTCTGAATAAAACAGCCTTTTTGTTGGGGGGGTGGGGGGTAATGGATTTGAAGTCTGAGTTCCTTTTCAACTTTGCCTTGTTTGCAGCTGATCTGATGGAGCTTGATATGGCCATGGAGCCAGACCGTAAGGCAGCAGTCAGCCACTGGCAACAGCAGTCCTACTTGGATTCAGGCATCCATTCTGGAGCAACAACCACCGCGCCCTCCCTGAGTGGGAAGGGCAACCCTGAGGATGACGATGTGGACAACCAGGTCCTGTACGAATGGGAGACGGGATTCTCGCAGTCCTTTGCTCAGGATCAGGTGGCAGGTGGGCGTTTTGAACTTGGCTTGCTTAACTCTGGGCGGCTGGGCGTTTGTTGGTGTGATTAAAACCGATCAGGTAAAATTGTTTTTGAATGAGCTGCTTGTGTCCTGCATTGTAGGGGCTGGTGATGACTTGAGCTATGCCAAGTCAGCCCAGCTTTCCGGTCGGCACTGCAGATATCTTACCTGAGGTGTCATTGCAGAGCTGCATCAGAGGAATCGAAAGGACTGGGTCATTGGTTAACATTGGCAGGTAATTTCATAAAAACCCGGCAGTTACATGTCATTTTTCTCTGCAGATATTGATGGACAGTATGCCATGACCAGAGCACAGAGAGTGAGGGCTGCGATGTTTCCAGAAACACTCGATGAAGGCATGCAGATCCCTTCCACGCAGTTCGATGGCGCTCACCCTACCAACGTGCAGCGCTTGGCAGAACCTTCCCAGATGCTGAAGCACGCTGTGGTGAACCTGATCAACTATCAGGACGACGCTGAGCTGGCCACACGAGCCATCCCAGAGCTGACCAAGCTTCTGAACGACGAGGACCAGGTAGGGTTCTTCCTTGGCAGTAAAAGCATGTTTTGCCCCTGTTGGCTGCACCCGCTCCCCAGCTAAGTAATTGTGTCCGTCTGTCTTCTGCAGGTGGTTGTGAACAAGGCGGCAGTTATGGTTCACCAGCTGTCCAAGAAAGAGGCCTCCCGCCACGCCATCATGCGCTCCCCCCAGATGGTTTCGGCCATCGTCCGCACCATGCAGAACACGAACGATGTGGAAACGGCGCGGTGCACTGCTGGCACGCTTCACAACCTCTCTCACCACCGGGAGGGGCTGCTTGCAATATTCAAGTCGGGTGGCATCCCTGCCTTAGTCAAAATGCTGGGGTAAGTGTCATCTGGCTTTTAATGGCTTATCACAAGGTTGACATCACACTGTCTGCTTTTCATCTGAATATTTACAGAATATATAGCTTAATCCGGATAAACAGTTTCTGAATGTATGCAGGTTTTGCTCATGTTTTCTCCTACGTGCTGGGTACTGACATTTACCTAGTCCTCAGTGTCACAGTATATTGCAGTATATGTGTTTAATTGAGCAATTTAGTTTAAAGGCAGAGAAATTGTGGTGGGTGTGTGTTGCAAAGTAAAAGCAACTAGCAGTGAAGTTGTAGCTTCAGTCTTTCGTTAATGGGCTATATTACCTTATTTGCAGCCAGTTCTTAGGTGGAGATAAATGTCTAAACACTGTTAGTCTCCTGTTGTTTTTCAGCATTGCTTAGTTCTCAAATGAACAGATTGGGTTTATTAATAGCACTAGAGTTGGCTGGCTAGTGGTCTGATTATTCTGCTGGATTTGCGCTCCTCCGGTGGTTGTATACATTTACGGGGTGACTTTTATTGTAATGTGCGGATAATGGCTTTGCTTTGAGTAAGGACTTGGGTTTGCCACATGCCTTATCGTCGGTGTGGATCTTTCAGGTCTCCTGTCGACTCCGTACTGTTCTACGCCATCACAACCCTCCACAACCTGCTTTTGCACCAGGAGGGGGCCAAGATGGCAGTTCGTCTGGCTGGTGGCCTTCAGAAAATGGTTGCCTTGCTCAACAAGACAAATGTCAAATTCCTTGCCATCACAACTGATTGCCTCCAGATCTTGGCTTATGGCAACCAGGAAAGCAAGGTAAGGTGCTGGTCCCTGAATCCAGGCGTGGTGCTGACAGATTGAGTCCCTTCAAGACATTAAGCGTTTCCCTCCCCTTTACAGCTCATCATCCTAGCCAGCGGAGGTCCGCAGGCGCTCGTCAACATCATGAGGACCTACACATACGAGAAGCTGCTTTGGACCACCAGTCGAGTGCTTAAAGTGCTTTCTGTTTGTTCAAGCAATAAGCCTGCCATTGTTGAAGCAGGTATGTTAGATATCCATTTTTATTCAGTTTTGGGAGCTTGTTGAAATAAAGAGATGGTGCGAGCTTTCATTTGTGTGTTTTAGGTGGTATGCAGGCACTGGGACTCCACCTCACAGACCCAAGTCAGCGTCTTGTTCAGAACTGTCTTTGGACCCTAAGAAATCTCTCAGATGCTGCAACAAAGCAGGTAGGTTTGAAGCAGTAATTTCCTGTGCTTTACCTGGAAATGTGACTGCAAAGATTTGAGAAGATTGGAGTTCATATACATGCGTTTTTCCTGTTTCTTTGGAGGAAGTGCTTTGTGGCTTTTAAAGTGACAGGCTGCAAATGCTAAACAGATTACAGCAGTAGCCTGGTTTCTGTGCCAAATGTGTACTGCTAACTAGCAGATTGTAGGTTCTATACAAGGACATTTACTAACTTATCAAGTCCATGCACACAGTTTACACTGTTCTGTGCAACAAATCGCAGGTCCAGGCTGAGAACTTGCACCTTCTCTAGTACACAGCAAAATCTGCTATTGGGATTCAAGTTTGTTTGTTAATCCAGCCATATACAAGTATACAGAGGAGCCGAGATCTCGTTCTCCGGGTCTACGGTGCATAACTGAAAGTTAAGCAATCGGTCAATTGTCAGCCGCAGCAATGTTCCCTCTTGTTGTAGGAGGGGATGGAAGGCCTCCTTGGCACCCTGGTGCAGCTGCTGGGCTCTGATGACATCAACGTGGTGACGTGTGCTGCTGGCATCCTTTCCAATCTCACCTGCAACAACTACAAGAACAAGATGATGGTGTGCCAGGTGGGGGGGATCGAGGCCTTGGTGCGCACGGTGCTGCGTGCCGGGGACCGGGAGGACATCACGGAGCCTGCCATCTGTGCCCTCCGGCACCTGACGAGCCGACACCAGGACGCCGAGATGGCTCAGAACGCGGTGCGCCTCCACTACGGCCTGCCGGTGGTGGTGAAGCTGCTGCACCCTCCCTCTCACTGGCCGCTGATTAAGGTGTGTGCTCGTTAGGTCAGCTGGCTTGTGTGGCTAGAGGCTTCTGTATCTGCCTCCGCTAAAATGTGCGCTGACCCTTCTGTTGCTCCAAGCTCACAGACCTCCCCTTCGCTGTTCGTTTTGTCCAGGCCACGGTGGGACTGATTCGCAACTTGGCCCTGTGCCCAGCCAACCACGCTCCGCTGCGTGAGCAGGGCGCCATTCCCAGGCTGGTGCAGCTGCTGGTGAGAGCGCACCAAGACACGCAGCGCCGCACTTCCATGGGCGGGACACAGCAGCAGTTCGTGGTAAGTGTTTCTGAGGATAAGGGAACCCGGCTTCCCTCTCTTGATGGCGATTGAGGAACGAAATGGGGGGTAATGAATTTCTTGCTTTGAGAGCAGAGGTGAGATTGGAAAAAAATATTTGGGATTTCTGCTTGATAACCGGGGCCTGTTGAATAATGCAGCGATCTCGGTTTGTCTAGAAGTGACCGAGCTCAAGTATTTCCGTGTTGCAGGAAGGGGTCCGTATGGAAGAAATCGTCGAGGGCTGCACTGGAGCTCTGCACATCCTGGCAAGAGATGTTCACAACCGCATTGTCATCCGGGGGCTCAACACCATTCCACTCTTCGTGCAGGTGAAGCATGCTTTGGTTGACCTCAGCCGTCCTGCGGAACCGGGGCTCCCACCCTGTTGGAGCGGTTTCCAACAATATTCTGTTGCTCCCTGTCTCAGTTGCTGTACTCCCCCATCGAGAACATCCAGAGGGTGGCTGCGGGCGTGCTCTGCGAGCTGGCCCAGGACAAGGAAGCGGCCGAGGCCATCGAGGCGGAGGGGGCCACGGCCCCCCTGACCGAGCTGCTCCACTCCAGGAACGAGGGCGTGGGTGAGCGAGGCTTCCCTGGCACTTTTCCCATGTTGGGCTTGGGTTGTGCCAGCTGGCAAGTCCTGTAATTTTGCCCCCTTTTTGTTTCCTGCAGCTACGTACGCCGCCGCGGTCTTGTTCCGCATGTCTGAGGACAAGCCTCAGGACTACAAAAAGCGCCTGTCTGTTGAACTGACAAGCTCTCTGTTCAGAACCGAGCCCATGACCTGGAATGAGGTATTTCATATCACTGTCAAGTTATTTGCAATGATTCTTGCGGTGTACGCCTGAGGTTGTTTTTTGCCCCAAAAATTCCTGTGCTAAATCACAGTTTGGATAACCTTCGCTGTGAAAATATTTTAAAACTATTTTACCGCAGGTTTCAGAATGATTTGAGAGGTTCTGCTTTATATACGTGTTAACACTTGGTTTCTAGTTAAATCGTTGATGCGCTTTAATATCCAATACCAGTCAGTTTTGACATCCTCTGCACTCTGCTCCGTTAATGAAAGCAGGTTGATACCTCTTAGAGGTTGGATAAAATACTTTTTTTAATTAGATTGTTTGAAACTGCTGCTTTTCTTCTGCTTTTTTCTTAGTCTTTTTTCTCATTCTAGACTGGAGACCTTGGACTTGACATTGGAGCCCAGGGGGAGCCTCTCGGCTACCGTCAAGATGGTGAGCTTTTTTTCAGCATCACTTCCCGGATACAGCTTTGTCTCGGAGAGCTGGAGTGCACTTCTGAAATAAACTCACTTGTAACTACAGCTGAACAAATGTAGCATATAAACCTTTGGCTTCACTGCACACCAAGTAAGACTAACTACACCGCATAGCATACGCTTGGAGGGAGAGCCCGTTACTGAGCGAGGGCTCCCCTGTCGGAGTGAGAAATGCCATCTTGTGACCTTTAAGAGCGTGACGAAGTAGGTACGGGGTTTTATTTGCGTGTGTGGGTGTGCTGCTTGTTTTTACGCTTCTAACATCTAATTGTGTGCTTTCCTCCCCTCCCCTCCAACCGCTTTATTTGCAGACCCTAGCTACCGTTCGTTCCACTCTGGCGGGTACGGGCAGGATGCCATGGGTATGGACCCAATGATGGACCATGACATGGGTGGCCATCACCCTGGCGCTGAGTACCCAGTTGATGGGCTGCCAGACCTGGGGCATGCCCAGGACCTGATTGAGGGCTTGCCCCCAGGTGATAGCAATCAGCTGGCCTGGTTTGATACTGATCTGTAAATTACTACTTTAGGTAAGAGTGAGCCTTTTTCAACAAAGACTTCAATAAAGACTTCATGCCGCCAAGACTAAGGTTTTGTAGTTTCCTGGTGATGTTCTGCATGATAAGTGTGATGGAGGGAGTGTTACTAATCATAAAACAGTGCCTTGCTGAATGTGACGTTTTCTAGACCTGAACGGCAGTGAGTGATTTTTTTTCTGACTTGTTTCTTTTTTGGCTTTTTTCCACAGCTGTATCGTCTGAATGAACTTGCATTGTGATTTGGCCTGTAGAGTTGCTGAGAGGGCTCGAGGGGTGGGCTAGTATCTCAGAAAGTGCCTGACACTAACAAAAGCTGAGTTTCCTATGGGAACAGTCGAAGTAAAACTTTTTTTGTTCTGGTCCTTTTTGGTTGAGGAGTAAACTGCAAAAGGATTTTTGGAGCGGGTGCCTAAATGGAGAATGCACAAGAGTGGATCTTAAGATGGAAATTCAAACCCTAGCCTTGCCTGTCTTTTTTTATTACTTTTTATTTTTTTATTTTTCAGTTTCTGTAATGGTACTGATCTAGCTTGCTTTAAACTAGTCTAGTCATTTTTTGCAGTAATTTGTATTCCTTTTAAGTCTTTCTTGTAGTGTTAAGTTATAGTGGTAATGCTCCATAAGTTTCTAAATTTTATCAAGTAATGGTGTAGAACACTAATCAATTTAATTGTATTCTGAATAAAGTGTAACATTGTGTAGCTTTTGTATAAAACCAGGAATTGGAAATGGTCCAAATACATTCTTTTAAATGCTTAAATAAGCAGAGAAACTGTTTCCAGTGTCTAAGATTTGTTCCAAAGGGGTGCATTTGGGTGGGGCCAGAATTTTTGCAATTGAAGGTAGTTTAATGAAAACCGTAAGTTGTTGTAGCCTGCTGTGCTTATTGGAAACATGGTTATGAAATGGCTAAACAATAAAATGGACTTTTATTTCAGTTATGCCTGTCTTCTTTAATAATGTTGCCAACAGTATTGACACTTTTACAATTGCAGGTGGCTCATTTTCCTTGTTGCAGGTTCGCTGTGAATGGAAGTGTGTTCCTGGGAGAATTAATAGTGAAAAGGGATGAACTGTAAAAGCTTATTCTCTGTGACAAATGTGATGTCTGCATTCTCTAAGGGAGCTACTGATTGTATTCGAGACGGCATATGTGCGCTGTGAAGGTGAAGTTATCACATCGGGTTTTATCAAATACTGTAAGGTTCTGGCATTCATGCAACTGGGTACTTGATTTTACTTAGTTGCTTTGACTTCTAATAAGTATGAAACCTCACACCTCATGGGATAACTAGTCTTAACAACTTAATGGGAAAAACCCAGATTCCCTACGTTTGCAGGAGCATTCTCTGAATGTATTTAGTGACTTTTGACACTATTCCATACCCAAAACTTCATTGTACTTGTGTGAGCAGAGATGTATACAGAGATACAAAGACTTTACACTGCCTAAAAACTACACAAGTGCCTGTACAGACTTTGATCTAATAAGACCTGCATGCTTTACCCCCAAAAGCATAGCACTGCAAAAAATTGGTTTAGAACACAGGTCATTGTTTTCGGAACCTTTGCTTTATAATTCTACACCACTTAATGTTAACACACCTGAACATGTCTAGGACTTGTTAATTGGAGTCTCTGAAGTAGTCCCATTGATTAATTGCATTGGAAAAATGGACATTGCTCTTTTGGGCATCAGTTTTTTGTAGGAGCAACTGTTTGTGAAACTTGGCAAACAGTAAATGTTCACCAAGTACATGGAATGTAGTTGCACGTGGGCACTTTACTGTCAAATCATGGTCTTTTAAATATCTGGGAGTCTAATTTGAAGTGTTTTGGGATATTTAGGACATTTAGATAAGCTGCATATTGCTCATTTTCAAATGTATAGTTTATAGCAAAACATCTGAGTGCTAAATATTAGTCTGCTTTGATGTAAGAGTGAAACCAACACAAAAAAGAGCTTTTATTTTCTGAAAGTTATCTTTATTGGAGGCTTGCAGGTACCAAAGTCCATTTTATTTTGAATACAATGACTGTTGTCAGCTATGAACATTTTTTAGTGTGATTTAAAAAGTATTAACATCCTTTCAATATTATTGCTGAAATATAGCAGTCTGATAAGTTTTACATTTCCAAATAAACTGTTGCATGTCTTGGAACAGTTGCATTTCACTAAGTTATCTTAGGGAAGATGTACATGACTGAGTTTAGGTTCTGAATGTTGCGAACTAAAGATTGAACTCTGTGGCTTCCACACTTGGGTCAGGTTTAAGAATTGGACTCTGGATGTTGGGACTTAACCTCCACATGTGTTTGTATGTGCCCGACAAGTGATACAAGAAGTGACCAGAAAGGGGGTGTATCACTAGATAACACAGCACCTGTTGAAGAGAGCAGGGAAGTTAATTACTTGATCGGTCACCTGTCCAAGCACCCATGTGGCAGTGATCAGAACACAGGTGTTGGTTTAGTTTTAAATGATGGAGAAACCAGTTGGGTGCTGTGCCTGTCCTCTCCACTGCCATGCTTACTGTTCCCAGGGGAGTACTGGGAAAAGAAGGCCCGGGAGCCAGCGTGTAGATGACCCTTAATGGTGATTCCTACCAGGGAGTGAAGTTTAAACAAATACTTAAATCTCTAAAGCACAAAATATATAAATCCTATTTCTAGTTCAAATGTGAATAAGTTAACTGTACAGCATGAAAAGACAACTGAAAAACACTACTCAAATCTAGGCCTGAGTCCTGCCTCTTTACATCTGAGCATCAGTACCCAATGACTTTCAGGATTTCAGTAGCAAGTGAAACAACAGCAGCATCTGCATGGGATCTGAAAAAAAAAGGAGTTCTGAAATCACTTTTTCATCTTCTTTTAGTAACCATTTTTTATTTACATTGCCCGTCTCTACATTTAATTGATCAAACTGTGACCAACAGTTGCCGTTTATTCAGGATAAGTTAGTTTCTTCTTTAAAGTATATAATTTAATAGTTAATAAATGCCTAAACATTACATGAGACCAGTTATAGCATTTAGGATCTCTAAATAAAAGATAAAAATCATTGGGTAAATTACAAGCAGTCTATTTCTTTGAATCGTCATTCAGAGAGAATTCAGGTAAGCCTTGCTTTTCTGGGGAAAAGGGGGGGTGGATAACACACACTAAACAAAGCTTTAAGTGAAAAGTTTGCACAAAAAGAATTTTGCTGCAGCTTTGCCAAAAACTTTACACAGTTGAAGCTTTGCCAGTATGTTCTTCTGTTACAGACTTCACAGCTGAACTTCAAAGGGACTGCTCTCTCATTTTAGAGAAAAAAAACTCCAAATTGGGCTCTAGGCTGATAGCTGCTCAACAATACACCAGTATCCGGCCATAAGAGAAATTACAGCTCTAGGAATCTTTCATCATGCGGCCCTGCTGTGGCCTCCCACATCAATGGATCAAAGTGAACCTTGATAATAATAACAACAAATACAATCCCGAGAGGCACAGAGAGGGGAGTTCCAGGCTCAGTCGGGTATCGCCAGGGAGGCTAGAAACATGAGATGCTTGTAGTGAATGGAATGTGATCACAGGAGAGGGTGAGTCTGAAAGATTTGAAAAACTCAAAATAGCTTTTCACGGGGCCTCAGGAAACTCACCTGGCAGCCTGGGACATTTTTTGGAGAGTGTGGACAAGATCAGCCCCCTCCTTAAGGCACTGCAAGTGTTTCTCGTTTGAAGTGATCTGGAAGAGAAAAAAAAGTTGAGATGCTTTTAGCAAAATGTGTTTCGACACAAGCACTTTCATGCGAAGTGTACTGTATATTCTGAGTTATTCTTGTTTATACTGAATATCTGGACTTTCCAAAAGCCATTGATAAGGTACCTCTTATGCAAATACACACAGACGTAGAATCAGCAGGTTATCTGCCGTCGATATTAAAGAGGTCGTTTGTATTAGGTGGTGAGGCAGAAGGAATGGCAAACAGCCTGGGTGTTGGGTGTTACAAGGACAATGCAAGGTGATAAGCAGCAGAAATTATTCTGAAAGTATTAGACACGGGGAAGAAACGTGTTAAGGTAAACTTTGCACTGACACAAGCAAAATCTCTCTCCAGAGAATAATGCATGGACTGAATGAACACTTTAGAAGCTGAAACACTGGAATCGTAATTTAAACTCAATACTGAGTAATAGTGCAAAGGAAAACAGAGCTCTGAATGGCCTGATATCATTACAGATTAAGCTGTCTTCAACTCTATTATTCCCTCATTCTGTTTTTTTTATTTTAATATTGTTATCTGAGATAGCTGGGATGCTCACCTACAGTGCATCTTCCACTACTGAGAAACAACAGGGCACTGTCACAGTGGCCTGAGAAGGCCGAAGTAGGTCTCTTCTATAAAAGCATGGCTCAGCTGCAGAGCACTCAAGTGAAGTAAGTGCCGTTTATTTACAGTGTTCTCCGTTCCCCACACAAGAAAAGGAACTCCCCAAAAAGGAACAAAAATAATTGTTCAAATAAAGACAAATCCTCCTGCAATTACTCTTACTGCCTTCTCTCTGCTTTTGGTCACAACTACCTGACTCACCACCTGACCGATTATTAGGCTGAGGAGCCGGCCTATATACTATGTAAGCCTGTTCCACCCCTTTGAAACAAACCATTTCTTCTTTACATAACCTTAATTCACAACTTATAAATCCATAATACATCCATTTGATTTCCTACAAAAGAACAACATCAAATGTATCTTAATAACACACAGTACACATTTCTTTTTATCCCAGGTCAAAGAAACATCAATACAAACAATAACCTTTCCCCCCTCTTCACGTGCGTGTGGTTTTAACCATCTCCAGAAATACAGCTTTAGAACTGGGGTTAGGTTTGGCCTTCCGCGGCCACCATAGGCTGACTCACCCCAGGAGCACCAACACCCTTGGTACTATGAGATACAGTAGGGGACCCCTTTGTTCTGGGAGCCTGGCTGCTTGGTTTAGTCTCGACATTCCTTTGTCTTGGAGTTCACATGAAGGAATTCTGGCATTTCCAATAGCACTGGTGTTGAATCGTAAGATTCACACATTCTTGGAAGACTTTACGCCCCTGTGTGTGGTTATGGAAACGATTGTAAGAACTAGACTAGAGGATCACCTAGAAGGTAATAGTCAAACATTTATTTATAAAAAGGTATGTTTTGACTAACCAACTTATTACAGTTCTTTGAACAAGTAACAACAGGCATATAGGGCATATAACATTTGGGATTTTCAGAAAGCTTTTGATCAAGTATCTCGAAAACAATTCTCAAATTGCAGGTTGTAGGCAAAATGTGGGGAAATGCAATGTTTGGATTGAGATTTGGTTATTAAATAGAAAACGGGGTGTAGATATGGGGTCAAACTGGAGTGCCTGAGCACCAGTGTCATGAAGACCAGCATCACTGCTCTTCAGAATTCATATCAGTGACCTAGTGATCCTCACGTTTCAATTATTGCCCAAGAGCAGAGAGAGAGGTGAAACGGCTTACAGAGGGCCGGGGCGACGAGGGCAAGAGCTGGGGTGTGGGGTGGGACAGACAGAAGAGACGAGGTGAGAATGGCTGGGGGGCAGTTCACAGGAGGTGTCGAATGGCAGCAGTCTGCAAATGAATGGGGAGACTGGAACACTGGCCGGGGGCTCGTCACTCCATGGCCAAACAGCACACAAACACAGATTGCTGGTCTCGCGATTTACAAAAGAGCACAGCGACCCGGAGAAACGCAGAGAAGCGGGTATTTTATCTGGAGGTCAAAGATGGGTGGTCTGTTGCGCGGGTTTAGACTGGGGCTGTCTAACACATTTACTGTTTTTTCAACGAGTTGATTTGGTATGAGATTTGGAAACTATCACATTTCTTTGCCTTGCAGAAGCATGTTTCTATTTAATGATGATACAAACATTCATCGAAAGTCAACAGTGTACCAGCCGTGGGGATTTACCAGCATGGTCCTGCCCTGGTTTTTCAAGCTCTTCCCCTTCTTTCCAATGACAAATCTGTATCCAAACGCACAACAGACACAACAGCCCTGGATCGATTCTGCCACAGATGTCAACTGTAAAAAGAAAGCTGCACTAGGGCTTCGCAGCTCTTAACAGATCTGAACCCAACCTGCTATTCACAGGAGTTTCGCTTATTATAAGACTTCAACGAGATAAGGAGGGACATGCATTACAATTCACGGTCAGGGGCAGAAAGAGTTTCTCCGTCATGCACCAGTGAGTTTTCTCCAGGAACCTGTGAGATTTCATTTCAATTACCTGTGCTAGATGTGGCTCTAAGGCAAGGAGAGTTACTCTAAGTCCCTGCTAGAAGTTTATGAATTCACTAATAGATGTTCGTTGCTATTGAAAATGACACCTCGACAGGCTTCCGTTCCACAGCTGTGCTGCACTGCTGTTGCCAGGCAACCGGGATATGAGATCAGGAAGGCTCTTTAGCTAATTAACGTGACTAAAACAAGAAGATTTATACTTGGCACGGCATGCTCAGATTCAAGACTACACTCTGGAATCAGAGGAAAGTCTAAAAAAAGATACAAGAATCTGTAAGTAATGCCATCATTTTGAAACGTACAGTAAAAGCTGAATGCCAATAAGTTTAGTTAATGCACACTTTCTGTACAGCAGCAATCATGCCAAATTTCAATCTACGACCACACACGCTAATATCCCTGGAAGAAAACTGATTATCCCACAAAATGTCAACACGTTTTTTTTTTTAACTGGAAAAGAAAATGAGGACTCTTGGAAAAATGTCACACATGTTCCACACAAAAATCTACTTCACCAGCATCAGCAGAAACCGCAAAGATTTTCAGACCTCTTACTCTATTTCATCATAATGTGTCTGTGTCTGCTACAACGGACACAGGCAGCAGTTGGGTCATGAGGACTCTCAAGAGCAACACAAGGGTGCTTGGAAACTACAGCACAGGAGTGAGGCTCTCTCTCCCAGCAAGGCTTGTGCACGGGAAGGACAAGAAACTGGTCCACTGGTGGCCCAGTAAACTGTCATGACCTATGGTGGCAGAGGAGTGTACTGCCATACAGTACGCATGTGTTCAATGGGATTCTTACCGGCACCGTCCTCTCCGGACAGGACACAGTACAGCAGACAGCTCTTGATCTTGAGAACTGGGTGGCTGTCTGGGTTAATGTGTTTTGGCCTTCAGGCCCAGCGGTATGCGTACACTTCCAAACAAAAAACAGGCGTAGAAAATTAACTCGGGTGACTAATGAATTAAAAAATGCAGTAACAGCGGAGATTCAAAGATAAAGATAATAACAGCATTTACCGTTTTCCCCTTTCCCCTTCACCCCTGCTAAGGATGGGTGAATGGACCAAGCACACCGCTTTGAAAATGATCACTCCATGGCTAATGGATGATAAAAGGAACATTATCTGTGTGGTGTTACAGCATCTCCAACGCCGGGACAAATACATGGTTTATTGCTCTGTAGAAGCTGTTATCCTGATATGCATACATCGCAAACAACTAATAAAAATGTTATTAGAGCTACACTGACCCTTTGATCCATCATTTCAATTTAACATTGAGAATCTGAATTTGAACCCAATGTCCTGGTATCCCCTCCCGCCAAAACAAATCAGTAACAATCCGCTTTCAGCTTTCACAAAGCCCTTTCTGTAAAACTCCTCTTCAGTTAATGCCAATAATATGAACATTTATGGATCTCTGAAGTCCAATATATATTTATATTAAAACATACGCAAACAAATATATATATATTTCTTTGCGTATGTTTTAGTTGTATTCTTCAGTAGCAAATATCCTTTAATTCAAACACTTAATAGTGATGTCATTGGTATACTACGTCATGTTTCACCATCTCCTCTTTAAACATCAGTCGTAGAATGTTTTCTTGTTCATTATCTGGGAGACATGTTTACACACACTTGGTTGAATCTTGAAAATAATTCTGTGTCAGCAGCAGGTTCCTGCTGCTTAATTTAACACGTTCTGAAAGGTGCCTTTAGAAGGATTGTTTCTTAACAATCCAAGCAACACGTCCCCTGATAAATGTTTGATGAACTTAGCCGAGTTCAGCTCTGCCTCACTACATTAAAAACCCCCAAGTGAGCAAACTGATCACCTACAGAGGGACCGTGACCCTATTCTCTGTCCTGAAATAAACTCCACCAGCAGCAGGTCCTTTTACTTACAGTATATAAATCCAAATACGTGGTGCTGTCGTTTCCTCTTTTCAGTTGTGGAAAGGAAAGTATGTGGTCATTGTCAATAAATTAAAATCGCATGTTTCTGTGTAGGGAATTAGACTGACATTTACTGAGATCACTGTCACCCATTTTTTTCTAAATATAGAGTAAAGAACTTGAATATTAAAAACATGAATATTATGTGACAGTTCTGGCAACATGACAAATTAGATTTTCATCTGTTTTACAGTGTTCATAATCACTTCGATAGCAGGAAGTAGCAGGAATCAATATTAACAGATTTAATAATCTTACACTTTCTAACACCTGGGTTTGACTGTTCACAAGAAAACTATCTAATGCCAGTCTCCTCTGCTGCACATGCAGAATTAATAACAATGACATTTAATTATGACTTTGACATCCACAGATTCCCACAAATGCATGAGAAAATACTAATCCTCCTAAAAAGGCAATAAAAATATTTCAAGATGTTTAAAACCAGCAATTATTTTAGCTGCTGTCTTTGAAATGTTCTTTATTGATGGTTATATTTTGTAAACAACTGTATTTCCTTGAGGAAATGGTTGCCAAAGACCGTGAAGGCTGGCTATATGGCTATTGACTGTGCTCTGGGAAAACAAGAGAAAAAGGGTGGCAAGACTGACTTTTATAGGGAAAAAATACCAGTCTTGCCCAGTAAATGAATACTAAATTTAAAAGCTATTGGAAAAAGCCTTCATTACTCTCACTTCTGTACAGGGGACTGGTCTGAGCTCTGGACATTAGCCATTTTCTCATAGCTGATAGTCTATACCAGCAAACTGTTTGACACTTTTGCTGTCCAGTTAAACAGCACACATTCAAATGACTGAAGTGTGTAAAAATCACATGGTTCACATTTTTATTAATTTATGCTAGATTCTGGTACATACTGACACTTGTGGACAGCTAATACACTACTATTACTAATAACAAGAAATCATATGGTATTTTGCATACTAATTTAATTCTTGTGGTGTATTCAATACTGATTTGGTTTTATTTATGAAAGATGAACTGAAGATTAAGAAAACTGCTTAGTGGAGAGCATTCAAATGAACAGTCTCAAAGCTAAATAGTAAAGAATTTGTGAACAGACATTTACTTTAGAGCTCATCATTTTGAAAGGAAAACCTTTCAGTAGGGTTTTATTAGGTTTGACTATAAGTATGTACAGTTTATAAGGGGTAACTGTCTATTTTGCACCCGGATTTTATCTGCCAAAGACTCGCAGTCTGCCAACAACTAATTCTCTTCTTGTGGCTAGCAAAGGAGCAAGTGAAGGTTTATTCCATGCTGGAAAAAGAAAGAAAAACAACATTTTGGCTGTGAAGCGTCTCGAACGTCTTGTGGCTAGTGCATGCAGCTGAAGCTGGAAGTGTTCTGTCAGGTTTGAGAGAAGACAGGAAGACTGAGTAAAGATGACGCGTTCGTTCTATCTTCCGAACAGGGAGGTAAGGTATTTGCACTCATTTTTAAAGCCATACGACCCAGAGCTGAGCAGGAGCAGTAGGAGCACAAGACACCAAAAGCCCTCTTGTCTTCTGCCAGGTGTGACTTCAAAAAGCAAAGTAAACGGCAGGGCTTTCCACACTGCTTCAGCAAGGCGCTGCGCCCTGGCGGAGCTTTGCGGGCTCCTCTCTCGGCCCAAGTCAAACAGGAGACAGTTTAAAGCCTGAACACCCTGGAGGACACACATTTCTTTCCAAGCCGTCCCAGAAGATCAGAAATCAGAAAAGCAATGCTTAGATTCCATTGCAGTACGTTTCCAGTTTATAAACCAGTATTTACCTTCTTAGATAATTTTCCTTTATATATACAATCATCATCCAAATAAACTATTATATTTTTGTTATATTTGCTGTGCTTGATCCAAGCAATTTCTTTTAAACTGAGGAGTAAAATTGTACTTTTCTTGCATACAGGATAAAGGAAGAGCTCCTTAGCTTACTAACAAGACAGTCTGGGGATTTCTATCTTTCAGATCTTGAGGGAGAACCAGCCATTTAATTACAAACAACTTATCCAAGAGTATGAGTTAAAAATGCAGGCACAAATCTTAGGAAAATGTGATTAATGGAAAACTTTTTAGTGCAACAAACCTGAAGAGTTACATCTAGTATTTATGACTAGATTTATCAGTGTTAAATGCTCTCGTGTTTTATGTTCATTTGATTAGGCTATAAAGCAGGGAATGGCATTTTTCTTTGAACTGTTTTTGAAAGAAGTACAACCTGTGCCTCCTCTATTTCTAATATAATAAAGCAATTAAGAATGTCTTTGATGAAGAACTAAAAAAAAGTACGTACATAGATTTCACAGCAGTGTGATTAATGAATAACAATTAAGACTCTTTGTTCATTGCTCGGTTTAGAGAGGAGACTGAGTGCTGTTTTTCAGGGACCATCGAAATGCTTAATTAATTTCCCTCTTCCTTAGTTCAGGTGCAAATCATCCTTGTGCTTTATTATTTAAATTGATTATGCAAGCATCTGTTGACAATTTATGTAACAAAAACCTAAAAGGAAAACAGCTTCAGTGTATATTGGTGTGCCATTTTGCATTCTTCCAATTCACTTCCTAATACAGATTTATTTATATGTGCATCAAGATTCATGAGTTAGCTTTAATTAATCAAGAAATTCATTATCTGGGTAGAGGAACTGAGAAAGTGGGAAAATCCTACCAGCAGAAAAAAATTATTTTAAGCAGTAATAAAAAATAATGATGTGAATTTTCTGCCTATTTATAATTTACTTTTATTCCTTCATTCCTTCAGTAAATATGATAAATATACAAAATTATTAGGAAAGCTCTACACTGGAATTTCATGACTTATTTCCTGTATTATGCAATGCTTGATAACATGGTGCTTATCACTGCTACTGTTGCTAGTAGCGCTAGTGTCCCGGGTTCGATCCCTGGGGTGCTTTCTGTGGGGAGTGTGCATGTTTTCCTCGTGTTTGCGTGGGTTTCCTCCCAGAGTCCAAAGACATGCTGGCAGGTTAACTGGCTCCTGGGGAAATCGATCCTGGTGAGTGTGTGTGTGTCTGTCCTGTGGGGGACTGGTGTCCTGTCCAGGATACCCGTCTCTGGCTCCCCGAGACCCCGAACTGGATAAAGTGGTTAGAAAGTGGTTGGATGGATGCTAAGACTGACAATTTAAACTACTTACCAATTCAATTTCTGAAGGAACAGTTAGTTTTTAGGTTAATGTATAAAGCACCTGATTATTTTAAGGTTTTATTCCACGAGAAGAGTCTCGCTCCTAATATGAGATCTGCTGAGTCAAGTACTTGCTGCAGACTAGGTTCCACATAATTTGCCACAGAGCATTCTCAAGAGCAGGAGCACATCTGTGCAGCTAACTGGCAAATCCATTAGAGACTGGAGATGAGAATGTCACCATGTTTAAAACCCACTTTTAAACTTGATTATTTTACGTTTTAAATTTTAATGGTAATTTTACGGTGTTTTAATTCTGTATCTTACTGAACAGTGAAATGAGGTTCTTGAAAAGCACTTATAAATAAAACATTGCATTTTATTGTATACCATTAATTGATTTTACAAACTAAAAACTTAGGTGCACAGGACAAAACTGAGGCCAGCACGTAACAACTGTAGCGGAAAGAAATTTTAAAAACCATCCATTGGAGCTATAATAGAAAATCTTCAAGGTCATAATATCCAGAGTGCACAAAGGACCGTGACACAGAGGGATTATAGA
The DNA here is from genome assembly GCF_055471065.1 of Atractosteus spatula. NCBI lineage: Eukaryota > Metazoa > Chordata > Actinopteri > Semionotiformes > Lepisosteidae > Atractosteus > Atractosteus spatula. The sequence goes on along the minus strand of NC_142717.1, from coordinate 1,386,803 downwards.
ACCTGCAATTTTAGTGTATTTCTGACTGTCAGTCTGAAACCTTGAAAACACCAGCTTGCCTGAGTCGCATCTTCACTTAGAGCTGTAAAGATATTTCATTCTGAAGGCACCTCTGATGGTCAAGCTACTTTAAACCATTCAGGTCTTCTCCGCTAAGCAGAGCTGCTGCTCGGAGTCCTTCCCTGTGTTTCAAGCCCTGTAAAGGCAGACAGGACCCTCGATGGTGGAAAAGCAAACCGAAGACAAAGCTTTGTAAACAAACATCAATGGCTTTTAAAATGCAATCAGTATGATGACCTGTGTGGAAGACGAACGGTCACTTACACTCAACACCTCATTCTTTGCCTTTTGGTAAACGGGGTAACTAACATTTTTTTAAAGTTTAACATATTTATAGCGAAGAGCAGGGATAAAAGGCAGCTGTACAGCGTGAAAGTGAAGAGGAGACCATCAACCTTTCGATGCCAATTAGGCAGGCAGTTTCTGAACACTTCATAATTTATGAGCTTGAAAGACAGTGCCCATAAGCAGAACAGGTCCTGGGCTCATTAAAGGAGAATGACAGCAGGAGCAGAACGACTTTACAGCACAAGCCTGGCTGCAGGTTTCAGTACATCACCTCAACTCGAAACAAACGACCTGGAACTACATCAAATTATATTAACTCATAACACTTTGTTCTAAGGAAAAGGATATATGAACAGTACATTTCTGAAGTATTAAGTAATCTTCAAACATAAAACTGTAAGAATTAAATGCAAAATATGCAAGTGATAATAACTTTGACTATTTTCATGGCACCTTTCAGGAAACAGCATCTAGATGCTTTCCGATTAATTCTGAAGCAAAACATTAGGAAAACATTAATATACTGTATTAACCTAATATCTTTAATGTGGAGGAAGAGTGACAGAGAGTCGGTAACAGAGCAAAGCCTTGCTTTGGGAACAGAAAGACGGCCAGAGTCCAAGCAGCGCAAAAGGACGCGTGGGTGGAGAGGGCAGAGAACAGCTCACTGACGCAGCCAGAGGCCAGACCACTCAGATCCTTAAAGGTGAGCAGCAGCGTTTTAAACCTCATTCTGAAGTCCCTAGGGAGACAGTGTAAAGAAGCGAAAACAGCGGAGATATACTCCCCACATTTAATTTCAATTTAGATCTGAGCAGCTACGTTCTGAACATATTGCAACCATTGTGTGGGCCCTGCAGCCAGCACTGCATTTCAACCACAGCTATTGCATTGCTCACACCTCGACAAAGATAAATGCATCCTCTGCATCAGACAAGGAGAGAGGTGAATGGATTCTAGTAGTGTTGCAAAGATTTTAAAAACATTACACTGTGTCCTTGCGTTTCAAACGCAAGACTCAGATCAAAGATGACATGAAGATACCTGACCTGAATACCTGGACTGATTCCACCACCATGAATAGCCAAACTAAAGCTGACAGCTACAAAAACAGGAAAAAACAAACAGGAGCAAGCCACTTTGCCATGCTCGCTCATGTGCTAAATCAATGTTGAGAAGGAAAGCCATAATTTAGGCTTCAGCCACCTGTCTGGGAAGCTTGCTCCAGATTCCCAGTAGTCTTTGTGTTTTCTGTTCTGTCGCCTAAATGGCTAAAATGGCCTTTAGTTTGCAGTTATGGCCCCATGTACTTGTTCCACTACTGAGTGTGAAACTGCCCCTTTGTCACCCATCTAGACCCTCTGGGAGTCCCTACGCTCAGATCTCATCTCATCCAAACCTCCTTTGCTCTAGCATGACGTCTGTATATGGCAGTCCCCGAGAATCGTTTCCGGTGTTCTTCTTTAAACCCTTTCAGAGGGCAAAATATCCGTTTTTGGCATGGTGACAAAAACTCGGTCTTACGGGTCTTGAAAAGTTAAAGCATCGGACACACAAATTCTGTAAATACCCTGGCATTTTGTTTTTTTTATTGATTCCTGTCCTTGCCTTGATAAAGACATAGAATAATCTACATAAAGGCCTATATTCCATCAATGCTGTCTTCACATCACTCTTTGCAAATGTATATAACATGTCTGAATAACACATCTGCCTTGCACATTTTTGGAATTAAACTCTTTTTAGGGAATATTTTTAACATAAAGTACACATCCCTACAACAGAAACCAAAACAAAATCAGTGTCGGACTGCTTTCAGGGTGATGCCAGTTGGTGCGATGGTGAGAATATGCATGAGCAGATGAGCACTAAGTACAGGTATCCATCTCAGCCCATTGTTTACCACACTAATGCTGTGTGGTTGGTCCATTTTGATAAACAACCTCACTCCAAAACTGCAACTATCTTGGAAAATGTGTCATTATTCATCTCTGTTTTACCCCCATCATCCTCACAAAACCCAGTTTTAGTTTTCTCTATTAAGTCAAAGCTGCTACAGTTCACTTGTGTTTTATTCCTTGTACTTCTGGCTTTGAAGGGTAAGCTTTAAGCAATGGATGTGTAATTAGTTGGAGGTTTGCTCTTAGAGTTGTCCTGGGCAGCCCCGAGGAGCCCTGTCCCTCACTCCCTGGCCCCAGTCCCCTAGTTTACCTGCTCTCGCGCCTCCCCGACACCTCGTAGCCCTGTCAGGCGAAACTCACCCCATTTGTTCCACAAGGATCCCCCCATGCCTCATAAACCTCAAAAGAATACTTTCTTTTTTTTTTTACAGCATGTATATACAGATACAACATTTGTAAGGGGCTTGTGCTTCAGACCTCAGCTCTCTCCTTCACTTTAAGTAAGAGAGAAAAAAAATAAACACTGGTATTTTAAACTGAGCTCTTCCACGTCTGTTCGACAGACACTCAGGCACTATGTGTTGGTCTACCACTATTAGTTTAACCAGACAAGAAGTCTGGGAATTATGAATTATGGGATATTCAGACAGGCTAAATAAAAGTCTACCCAAAACATCCGAAAGCATGCGCCTTGATAGTCTCTTGCCTTCCTCTGTGAAGATTTAAGGTAGCTTCCTTGTGCCGATGGGACATACTGATAAGGTGAAGAACAAGGGGCAGCAGCAGGTTTGTGTTCTATACCTGTGTGAAAACTACAGTTGTCTTAGTGTTCTGATGAGTCATCTGACATAAAGATAAACCTTGGATGCAATTAAGATAACACAGATATTGCCTGAGGTGTGTAAAGCTGATTCGGCACTTAAAAGATAAATAGATATCTCAGAAACGCAACTCCAGTGCAGAGATAATCAAAAAGCCCATATGAACAAGTGTGAAGAAACCAACTGCAGAAGAGGACAGGAGACTTTGTCATAAAAGACACACCTCTTCAGCCTTATCACCTAATTGGAAACACTTTAGCCCACCATGCTCTAAAAGGGAAACAAATAGAAAAGACAAATATTGCTAATGAAGCACAACAGGAAGAGTTGTTAGAGGGATGAATTCCAATCCGGTCTGGCGCTGATCGATGAGCCCCAGTATGGAAGCCCCTGGTGAGGGCACAGACAGAGCCACCTCATGCCATTAGTTTTTTATTTCTGTTACACCACTGCAATGCCGTATGTCTGAATTATTCATGAGTTCAATATGTGCAGCAATTCTGAACCATTCCTTTCTGTCCTTGGAGGGTTTTTTTTCCTGTTTTTTAACTAGGTGTGGAAAGGCCAGAAAAGGTGAATCTGGAAACTTCAAGAATTTTAACTACAGGATTTGATAAATGAATTATGATGCAGAGCCACAACAGAAAAAGAATGCAGAGCGAGGGCTCCTATTTGCTGGGTCAAGCAGTAATCATAGTCTTCACAACACTAATCATATGTGTCCCTTTTTATTTTTGAAGATCAGGTCAGTGGTTAATTGCCACAAGTTATTAAAAGCAGATGGCAAACTCCCACAGCCAGTACATAGTTAGCATATCATCAAAAACCCCTTCATGAAGATATTTTCACATTGGAATAAATATTCAAAATATTCCAATGAAACTAAATCACATGCCTTCATATTGTACTATGAAATGACACTGTACATTTTAGATGTTGCAGATCTATGTCATATATATAAATATTTTTAAGACTTTTCAAAAGGGAAGTTATGTACAGAACACATGTGTAAGTGTCCGTGTGTACAAACTAGGCTAAGTAAATTCTGAATTGGTCTTCCAAACAGCCTGCAGATCTCAAGACAGGTGGCATGAAGGTAAATTAATAATGACAGGTCACTTCATTCCATTAACACTGATGTGCAAGCACCTCTGTGATAATTACGAGTGGGACTGAGCCTTGCAAATCAATACAGGAGCTCACCAGATTAGCTACTTCAACACACAGAAACCTGCTCCTTTGCAATTTAGCACACATTTGAAGATCTAAACAAAGGATTCAAGCGTAACCTAAAACTATATCCAATTATATAAATGTATAACAGATCATTCTAAGCAAAAGAACACATACAGTATATTTCTGAAGAATTAACTAAACATCCTGAAGATACTTCACCCTGAAGTGGGCAGGTCATTTGAAACACCCAGCTTGTTTGATTGCTAGAAGCTAATTTATGCAAGACCTCATCTTGAGAGAAAGCTGGGCATATGGCTGTTGTGACAAATAGGCAATACAGACAGGCTACCTGCAACAGATGCAATTGCAAAATGGTGGCCTCTGTCCAAACTTAACAGAAAAGCCAGAAAGTGGTAAATAGGCTTAAATAAGTGAATTTCCACAAGTGTACAGTTCATTAAAATGATGTACTTAAGCTGAGTAAATAACAATATACCTGTATGTTTCCAGTACTACTATTTACATTATCATTGAACTTTAACATTAAACTTGTATCCGCAAAATTAATTATTTCTGCCATCAACCTACCTACACAGTCTCACAATCACTTGATGAAACAAATGCACAAATGTTCTAAATATAGTACGGAAAAAACAACCAGAAGTGGATCTACAGTAATGCAAAACTGAAATACTGCATGATTTATTGGGTAAGCCACACGTATATGAAATAGGCTGTCATTTTTTAATAGCACTCAGAAATTATTCCAATTAAACTACTATTAATAACATTTCTAGCAATAACTTGGCAGATGGCTTGGGGAATTATTCAAAATACAGGAGACTTTTAGTGAGTATATTGCAGGACTAACAAAGGCTGTTCTGTAATCCAGAAACTGACTCCCTGGGTTGTAATGGGAGATATATCAACATTTATGCATGTTTTAATATAAGATTAGACAAGCATGTGTTCTTCTGTGATGTACAGATGAGGAAGAACGAGAGAGAAATTCTGATGCCTGCTTGAGGAAACGAGAGCCTTTGAAGTGCCAGGTGAGACGCAGTGGTTTATTGAGCAGGTTCTAGACATACTTTCAAAGCACATATATATATATAAATCTAGAATATAAAAATAAAAGCATATATATAAATTCATATTTCATATATAAAGCATAAAATTTTATGCAGGCAAAAAAAGTGTTCTATTCAGCCTTGAAGTCAACATGTGGAAAAATCATGTACTAGGGACTCCAAGCTACTGTACTGGGTTAATACCCCTGGGTCTTCTTTCCGAAGTGGGTCAGAGAGAACATTTGGTTAGAAACTAATCCTGTAAAGTGCAGTAAACAATGTTTTACATGGGGGAGTAAGACACTACACACCACCATGATAGAGAAAGCACTGCGAAATCAAAAGCGCTGTAGAAGGCAGTAAGACAGCGAGGTATGGGCTGCCATACCAGCAATGCTTACAGGGTGCTCTTGTCACAGGCAACAGCGAGTCTTGTTGCAGGCAGTTAAAGAAATGTACAGAGGGCAAAAGTCACGTGTATCTGTTAAAGTGAGATCCCGATGTCAGAACCACTCACACCGGCTTCAGATCACAGCTACCTGACACTTCCACACCTCTGGGAATTTCCTAACAGAAAAACAGCCACGTCTCTCCACAGCTCCACAGTCCGAGGGAGACAGGGGAACTCAGAACGGGGCAACGTTGTCTGTAACATACTGTACCAATATGAAATGGCAGAAGCCTACTACCTAATCTCTTGATCCACAGAGGTAAAATGAAAAATAAATGGGAATGTCCTTTTCATCTACTTTTTTATCAGAACACTGTAAAATATACTGGTTATTTCACTCTCCGTTCTCAGTATAGTACTTATAATTTTCTAGACTGCAAATGGAAGCTCTGTATTCATGAGCCAAGAGCACACCTGTAGTGCTTGTTATAGCTCAGATGGCTGTATGGTCTAAAACGTAGCAGTCAAGTGTTTCCAGGGGAGGTTTTAATGGTCAACATGTAGTCTGTGACAGAGTGAAAGTGCTGCTTTCAAATCAATATTTTCTGAGCTTCTGTAAAGGTTTCATCTTCACAAATATATCTCCATCACTAAAAAATAAATAACACTTTCAAGTTGAGGCCTGAGAAATACAGAGTATTACAGTCATCTGCAGTGAAACACAGGCCAGGCAGCACAAGTGGAAACTGCATTTAGGACTGAGAACAGCAGTCTGGAAAACATACCCAGCTAATGCCCTGGCTTACTTCACGAACCCCAAGAGCTAGATGAGATTTTTTTTATTATAAAGGTGATTCACTAAAATGTTATTTACTGAAAAATGAAAGTAAACATAAAAAACTAATATCAGTCTCCAAAACAAAATTTTACTGATTCTGATCTGATATTTCCAAAGTCAGTGATTTCCCTGACCTCTGTGTATAAATATAACAACTTCACAACTTAGCTGCTTTGAATATAACATAATCCATTGTCATAATAATTTTTTGGTTTAATTTTTGCATTTTTAATTTGTGTATAATGCATTCAAGTGTAAAATATTATTAGGCAAAAATATATTTCAGTGTAAATGACTTGAGACTTACAGAATTAAGACTGGAATTTGTGCTATGGCCTTTCTAACAGTAATGAAGGGCTGACTGTCTTTATAAGTCTTTACAACGGCGAATAACTACTTTACCATGTGATGTGCATGTTGTAATTCCAGCAAAGCAATGTATTTTGAGCACAAGCCTTTCTAGTAAACTCTCGTTTAATCTCACACATAAGAAAAGGAAGAAATATGATACCCAATCTGAAACCATGTGATGACACTCATTTTCCACACATCCAGAGATTCAATTTATTATTTATTTGCTGAAATAAGACACAAATCCTAAAATATTAAGCAAGTACTTTAAATGAACATTATTCAGATCTCTCAAGACAGAATTAAGAGTCGAACGGGAATTAAAGTTATTCAGATTTCTCTACACAGAATTCTGTGTGGTATTACAAATGATACCATTGTATAAGCTGTGGCTATTATCTTTAAACCCAGCTCATTAATCACATCTAATAAAGCTTTAAGTTCATGTCAACAGTTCAACATTGTCCACAGAAAATAAATGGAAAAGACCAAGAAAATCTACACTTTCTCCGATGGACAAAGGCAGTAGCAGAACTACAGCACACATAATGCTTCAGCCTTCACGGGTGTTCTTGATAACATATCTTATTCACGATGGAGAAACAATATATATCTCATGAAGAAAGTGCGAATAAAAGAAAGAAGTGAAGCAAGTGGATCAGCGTGCTTGGTAAAACTATCCTGGGCATTCTACCTGTAAATACTTAATAACCGACCATCAGATCAGGTAACCTGCACAGGAGTGCACAGAAAACATAACCTGTCAAGCAGTTTAGCCTTGGGCATTATCTCAAATATTACAGTCAGAGGCGCAAAGCCATATTCTGAATTTTAGTACTTGTCCATGCATAAGACACAAATATGAAGCAAATTTAAAGTACACTCTATTGATATCAGCACCTAAAGAAATAAAATATATATTTTTTCAGCTTAACTTTTAGTTTGATCCACCAACAATTCTCAATTTGCAAATTGTCATTGGATAGTTCATCTGATCATTTTAATTAGTATCTCTTATTATATTATTTCTAGCAGATTATTTTGCTACATCTAGCAGGCTTTGTACTTGACTAAATGTAAGAATGGCACTGAATTCCAGAGAGATACAGTATTTGTCTTTTTGACAGAAAAATGAATATGTAAGTGAAGAACCAAGCCTCTAGCACCTTATCGCTGTATATTTTATGATCCCAGAAGTACAATATAAAAGAGTAAAATTGTTGTCTGATTACTATTTTCTGCAGCTCATATTTCTACACTGATGAAAAAATCAATGGTAACAGCTCACCTCTGATACCATTATTGTGAAGTGTTCCTCTTATAGCAACCAGATTATTTTGTAGATCAAAATCAGGTTTCCTGTATATTTTAGGATGACATGTTGTTTGCAAATATTTACAAAGAAATGCATTTCATTTGCATATCAATGTTAGCATTTTAAAATGCAAATCCGTTTAGACACTCATTCTCATTATTATTCAGCACTGAACTCCACAATCACATTGGCTTCCTAGAAGAATGTTAATTTACACTATTGCTTAACTGCTTTAACAAGTATGGAATCACCACTTGTTCAAGACTTATGACAGTGAAAAAGAGCTCTGGTGGGCTCTAGGGACTTTTCTTGGAGGCAATGGTCTGGGAAACTGCTGCAGCAAATTAGATCATAGCCAAGAGCTACACAGATACCCCAGCGAGAGCAGCACAGAACAATGTCAATGGGTCGTTTGAACTGAAGCTCCTTCCTTCAGACACGTGTAAAACAATTCTCAAAATGTGTAAACATTTTTATCATACTGCTGCAGCAAGGGCGGGAATCGGCGTTTCTCCTGCATATTCAGATCGTACAAAATTCTCAAACAATCTCAAAAAGTAAATTGAAAAATAAAATAACTTTTTACTTTTTGTTGTGGAATTAACACTAACAAGCAGCATGTGACTAACAGACTCTGCATGAATATCAGTTTCATTACATATTTTGGTGCAACCCTATACAGCCTTTCCATACAGCATTTTAACAACAAACGTAACAATTTTTTATGACTGTCGTTATGCTTTCTTTGTTAATAACACTCAACATTATTAGAGTTATTCATGAGCTGCAGAGACTCCAGCCACCAGGACACAGACTGTTGTAAGGGGATCACTGTTCTTTATTGAACACACATAAACCAGGGCTCATATAGCTCTTCCCGGCCTGAGCACTGAAGCAGTGCAGAGTAGCTCAGGGCTGAGTTATATGATTAACGCAAGTTATGATGGCTTAGCTGGTAAGGCTGGATGATGACCTTTCATGACCTAGCCTGCTGCTGAGGGACTGCGCTTTGTCAATCAGACATGGCCATCGGTAATTTGCTCTTGCGCCCACAGCGATTTTCCATGTGATGTTTCCTGATCACACTTCACCACCTGACACTCATCACGAGCTCCAGGCCTGTGGGAAGCTGAAGACTCACAGCAGCCACTTCTCTTTTTATTTTAATGAAGATGTTTCCTGATGGGAATTATGGTGGCACTTGCCATCATTTTTTTTTTTTGACAATGATCTCCCTTGGGAAAATCACTCAGGTATGATTCATACTTCATAATACAAAAAACATCTCTTGAAAGTGTATTATTAGATAGCTCTAGGCCTTGATGCAAAACATTTTTATTATTTAACCTTAGGGCATCAGATCTATAGCTAAACTACACTTATAATGAGAACAGTCTACAAAAACACCTAAAAAAATGATTTCCTGTGTTTTTTAAAGTACCCCGTAATGTGAAACCAATTGTCAATACACTCTGCTTACAGTTAAACCCATCACTCCATCAAGCGGGGGGTGAGGACTGCGCACAGCTTTCTTTGAAATGGAAAATTCGGCAGCGTCTGCCACAGCACTGAAGAGCAAGAACAGGCAGCGGAGGGGGTACTGACGGGGCTCGAGCTGGGGAACACGCTGGTGCTGATCCTTCCACCCTGACCCAAGTCTATCACTTCCGAGTCCTGAGGAAACCATTTTCCATCCTAGAGGAGCCTTCACACCCTTTGATAATAAATTCCAATTCCTCCCCTCGGAGCACAGATACAGATTTCTTACCAGAATGACAAAGAGGTTTCAAGTTCTCAGTTATACCTGTGGCCATGTGCTCACTCTGCGGTTCATTCTCTCGCTCATGTTTATATGTACTGTTTCTGTGTTTTTCTTTATATTGTCTGCTACTGTAAAACAAATTGTCCCTTGGGTATAATAAAGACTCTCCCCTACTCAAGGCTATCCAAGCCCACGGTGCACACTCACAGGTGAGTGATTGTCTCTACTGGTGCGCCCACTCAGGAGCCCCAATACCAGGATTACTTTGCTCCTGTTTTGGAACTTGGAACGCATTCAAGCTAATACCAGCATCTGTTAATGTGACAGAGATGTACCCTATTGTTGTTGTTTGACTTGTAATAGTCAAGTAATTGACTTGTAAAGTAATAGTTTCCCAAATGTCAGTTTTTGTGTTGTGTTAAAACTGCACCCTAAACAAGCAAGACTTTTTCTGGAATACGTCAAAAGAATGGAAGAACTACTATCAAAGTGTTGTATTTACTGCAAAAGGCCTGCGATTTCTAACAGAAACTTTAAAAGCCATACAGTATGAAAATGGTGCAAGTTTTCATTATTTCACATTTAATAATTGAACATCTTACTTAGCAACTATAACTATTATTCAACTCATTACCGATGCCTCAGCTATCAGAAGTAATGTAATGTGTTTTTCAAGCACTGGTTTGTTGTCTTGCCTGCATCAAGGAGCCACTAATCAGCATGTTGTATCTTTAGGCCGGGACTGGAATGAGGTTTTAAGCCAGCTGTTTTAATTTATCCTTTATGCCACGCTGAGAGAAGAGGAAGAGTCTCCTCACTGCTCAGGTGAGGGTGGCTCAACCTGACAGTACAAATTGTCCGTGATGTTGACAAGTAAGGTTTCTTTTCCTTCTCTGTTTCTTTGCTCATACTGTTCCATTGGCCACAGGACATTTATTGTATTGTTTCTTATTAGATCTGTTGACATGTAAAAAGAGCGAAATAAACTCCTGCAATTCTACTTAAATACATTTTAATTATTTTTCCTAGTCTGTTGGACTTCGCAGTTTCACCTCTGTGTAATACAAGTAAGCGGCAAGTGTATTAAAATAAAAAAAAAATATCGTGAGGTTAAAAATTTCTAACTGCTTAAAATAAAGCACCACGCAGCTCCACGATTGTTCTGGAAATCACACAAAAATGTCATGTCAGCTCCCCATCTCCCTGACGCTCTGTGCTTTTCGCCCTTTTCTTCAAGGCCTGTTCTAAGGAAACGACCGCGAACACAGGACGGCAGGATGCTCCTGTCTCGGAGGCTCACCCCGAAAGACTGCTGCGCTCCTACCCCTTACGAAAATACTGATAATTGTAATATCCTTCTCCGTCCGCCTGCGGAAACAGGCAATTTTTCTGTCATGCCTCACCCAGACTGCAGACGATTCAAAGCGAAAAAGTTCCACCACGAGGGGCTTGTCATTTAAAGACTCCTTCAAAGAATTTGCACTCCATGTAAAAGGTCTTAAATGGCTTTAATAACCAGAGGAGTTATTAGCACAGCCTGGTCCTAATTGTTACCTTCAGTTGCAAGACATGCCGACTGCTGTGCACTCCTAGGGCGCGAAATAATAGTGCACCAGGAATAGAAGTTTCAAAGAATAATGGAACAGACAGCTGCTGTATCTGCTGCAAGAAACAGACCCACTTAACTGCTTTTAAAAACTGTGAACTAATCATTCTCACAGCTGTTATTTATTTCTTATTATTACCTTTTTTTTTACATTGTATAAATCTTTTGTGAATTTCTGGGAGACAATATATAATACGTTAATATTTAAGCTACACTTTCGGTATTTTAAATGTTAACTGTTGTTGACGTTCGCAGCAAGTGCCGATACTTTGGCTCGGCACGATGAGATGCTGAACACCAAGAGAAAAGAGGCTGACAAAGTTCTTGTGGCGGTCGGAACTTACCAAGGAATAAACTGATATTTAATGGACCTGATACATGTATGTATACATTAATCTAGAAAATGAAAGCTGTACTTTAAAGGTATTAAGACTAGCCCAAAATATATTAAAATTACCCAATATTTATGGTTTATATAGGGTATCCCAATGTGTTTGTGCACTTGTTCCAAACATCAGTCATTAGGGATTTACACACATACAGTACAAATGCGCCTCTCTCAGCCTGCTCTGGACAGAGGGCTTCTGAGAGAAGGGACTCGCGGGGTTAACGCACACCACTGCTGCTGGAACCCCAGTCGCCTGCCGTGCAGGAGGTGTTCCAGAGGTGTTTGCAAACAACAGCATTTGAATATCTGTAAGCCACTGCAAACCCCCGCCACAGGACATTGGAATGGAAATAACGAAGGGTGTGTGTGTGAGATCTGGGGATTTAGAAGCTTTGCCCCCTGGGTCCCATTCAACTTGTGCTTTGATGAGGGGTTCTTAAAAATAAGATGGCAGAGAAAAGTTTCAACTGGTGAGATACTGACTTCTTGCGTTCAACTGACCGTGGAAGAGCAAATCCTTTCTAGGATTCATTCATTATTATTCACACAATACAAGCTGAATTTCAAAACTATAATTGCAAAAGTTTAAAATGTCACCTAGTGTCAGAATAATTTCTTACAAAAGAAGGCCTGTTTACTTAAGGTCACATGAAAATCAAACACATTAAAATTTGCACAGATTTGGTGAAAAATAGTTTAAAGATTTTTTAATAGGAACTACTGAGATGAAACAGAGGCAGAGACGGAACTACTGAGTTAGATACGCCATACGTTCCTATCAACAAATATTGTTCTGTTTTTTAGATGAAATCCCCAAACTGCAAAAAAAGAAAACTCATTACTTATAGGACATTAACCTTGGTTGGAAATTGAATCTGGAAGGCGATAATTCTCATTTCAATGGCAAACTTTGCCTGTGGATTTACAGTACCATCTCCTATAAGTCATTTAGGGTGATTTACGTCTGAGTAAAAATGAAATAATAAGCATAATGCATTTGAATATGTGACACTCGTTCCATTATAGAATACCCCCTTTTAAAATAAATTATTGCTGCAGAATTTCATCTCAGGCTAATAGGATGTCACTCGTATACCATGCTATCACACAGGCTGGAATGTAATAGCACAAGGTTGCTAGGCAACTCCATAATTTTAAGGACCTCTCCATCTTAGGGTCCTTTGAGAATCTCCAATTTACAGAACAACTGGCTAATAGGTTTTATATAATTAAGGAAAACTAGGGTTACCACTTTTAGGCAGACCCCTATTATAGCACTACAAATAATCCCAAATAGGTATCATCTTCTGTTGGCAACAATCACCTCCATTCCAAATTTCCCCATATATACTACAACATTCTTAATTTAAGATATCTGAACAACTGAACAGCAAAAACACGTAGAACCAATAGATTTACCAAAATACTGTATGAAGAATTAAATGTAAGCCTGTAATCATTATAAATTACTAAAAAAAAATGTTTCACAAAAAATTGTTTCCACACTGAAAGTATGAATAATGTTGCTGATGGAACTGAGTGCTGATTGATGAAGCATCACATTCAAATCATTGTGCTCAGCCACTACAGTAACGATGTACACATCTGGTATTACAAGCCTGATTTATACATTGTTTTTGTTCATTGTCGGTGTATTTTTTAACCTGTAAATCCTTGAGGTTATCTACCTGACACATGAGCCAGGTCTGCTACTGCCTCCAGAAGTGCACCAGATACCAGCAGTCATGGGTGTTATGAGGTCCCGCACATCAGCCTTCTCCCCACAGCACAAAATACAGATGAAAACTCAACGGCCACAACGTTAGAGTAAACGGGAACCTTTTACTGGGTCATTGTACAGAATGGTTCATAACTCGATCATAATTGCGGCTGCTGTTCTTAACTCCCTTCCTAGCATGGGTGACTGTTCCTTTTTATAAACTCACACTGATGAGCGCTGATGGGAGTGAGACAGCTGTCTGTGGACACTAGCTTTGCCTTTACTTGCACACAAAAGGCAGAATGAATGAATTAACCCTCATGTTCATAATCCACTGCCTACCCTGGAAGAGTGCATCGTCTGATACACTGTATATCCATATTAATATCTAAAAGACGATACAAACACCAAACGGAAAGAGGGAGAAGATTACGTAAAAGACAAAGGTACTGTGATTTATACCATACTACCAGTATAAGGTATATATATAAGATATAAGATCAAGATTTAAGATGTATAAGACCAGTGTGCCTATTCCAGATTTTCAAAATAATCCGGGTGATGTAATTTTCAAAGAGAATCACTTTCCTATTGGGAACTTTTTTGTACAGAAGGGTATAACACGTTCAGCATTCAGTGTGGACAGAAAAATGGACCTCGTTCTCTTTAACAGGCAGAATCCCACCATGCAAGAAGAAATGTTCAAATATACATATGCAATGCTTTCTTAATGTACCAAGTACCACCTGAAATTAAGTTTGTGATCTGCCAGCTCTCTTAACTGTAATGACTATTTAAATCTACCTTATAACACATTATAAAATACACCTGCTCCACAACCATCAAGAAAATAAACGTAATTACAAGATCCAGAGACGGACCATGTCAGAATGCATCATTTATCGCTACAGAAAGACAAAACCTCTTTGTCATCAAAATCAAATAATTTATATAATCGAAAAGAAATAAATATTTAGGGCATAAAGTTCTGCAATTAACATTTAGCTCAGAAGATATTTTTTTTTATTTTTAATTCTTATTGTATTCATGATTTGTTTTAAAAATACAGCTACTCACCTACACTGGAAATTGATTTTAAATCCCCCATCATTACAATGAGATGGTCTCCTACCAAGACATTCTTTTCAAAGACACAAAATCCTACTGTTTTAAGAGAGGCTCCTGGTATCTCAGAAACACTGAATCACTACAAAATGAACAAAAGAGCAAGTAGCTTTAAGGCTTGCTGCCTTCAACACACTTATGGCTGCACCAAATTACTACAGCCAACAATGTGTGCTTATAAAAAAACCTGCCCCGTAGCTGCTGACATTATTCACATTTCTGAGAAACCCAATTCCACAGCATATCGAGTACTAATAACACAGATATTTATTCGAGCAGACAGCATTCATTTTATTGGATTTTGATGTGATGTTGGGAAAACAAATCACCAAGCAATGCCGGTGATAAATGGCCACATTTGCCTCCAATTACTTACCAAACGCTTAATAATCCTGAGGAGCAGCTTCTGTTGTTTTGGGTCCTGCTGTGTCTTTAACGTCTCTGTGAAGCTGTGAATGCTTTCTGGGGACATGCTGTCAGGGTTGTCTCCTCCATACAGCTGAACTAATAGAGAGAGGCACTGAATCACACCCTCGTATACCTCAAGGTCACCACTTGGCAGCTGGCAGAGGAAACAGAAACAACATCCCAAGCAATCAAATTAGTCATATTCTTTATTTCTGAAGTTTTCCCTGCCTGAAGCTTCGACAGGAATCACCTGTTTCCAGCTACCAGAACAACAGTTCCTGTAAAATCGGATATTTGCAGCACACAGGGGAGGCTAACATGGGTCTCAATGGACAATAATCTTTTGCTTTTTATGGAAGAAGTGCAGGAGTAATTTGATGCCTGCAGCTTTGAACACAGGTTTTAAGTAGGGATGAATCTAGAGGATAACATTTTAGAATGAAGATGGTTCGTTTTACTCCTGTACCTACAATCCAATGAAAACAAAATGTCACCGAGACACTTTTATTATAAGTATTGTAATCTGTTAGCACAATGCTTTTATGCATGGCAATAGACTTTCAATGTATAATAACTTGAATGTAAAAAGTGCAAAGTGAAAAAAATTAATAAAGCTTAGAATACAACATCATGAAATAGGTTACACAGCAAGAATCAATTCCAACAAATTAAGTGAAAGATAACAATACTACAGGGTTGTAAATTCACCTAAATTTGTAGGTACAGTAGGTAGGTCCCCTTTTCAGGCCATAAAGGCCCAGGGGGATGGGGGCCAAGGGCCAGCATTTTTCTCAACCGTCCGACACTGGAGGTGGAGGTGATGTGGTCAGCATCACGCTCCGCCGGCCTTTACCCCCAGAAGGATTAACCCCCGGTACTGGTACTGAGTTGGAAAGCAGGCTGAGTGGACCTGGAAGCCATCTGGAAGGAATTAGAGCTCCATCGCTTGCCCTCACTGGGATTAAACCCGGGATCTTCCAGTCAGGAACTAGTTGCCCTTGCTGTCTGAGCTACCACGGCTCCTTAGTAAATATGGAGGAGAATTAAAATCTTAAAGATGGCTTGAGATCAGATCTTCCATAGTGGCAAGTGTGTAATGCAGCAATATAATGGCCATGATCGATTACTATCAGGCTCGTCAGAGGGCATGACAGAGGAGTGTTCGCAGGCCTTGTCCCTCCTTCTAGAGTGCAGGAGCTGATCGATACAGGGCGAGTTATAATTCTCAGGGTATAATCAAACCTGTCAGAACTCCACTATTTAAAGAAGAAATATGACATTTCATCAGCAGCAGAAGGGTGAATTACTTAACATTAGGAAAGCGTTATGTCTTAGAACACTAAAATTAGGTATTATTCATATTAAAGGCCATTTTTAGTTTAGTCGCCCTGAAATTAATCCTCAACAAACCAAAAATCAGACAACTATGCTCTGCCTATTTTGAATAAATCATCACAATAAGAAATAAACACTCTGTTCAGGGTAGTTTTGTGGAATTAATTGTAATTACTCCTGATGTCAAGCTTAATCGGCTACATAGTCAGAACTTCATAAAAGGAAAAAAACTAATTTAGCATCACTTGAATTTACAATCACAGCGATTCAGAATGTCATATTAAAGTGATGAATTCCTCCCTCTCACACAATATAATAGGCTCATGGTCACAAGCAGTTTCCTGCCACTCCTCAGCTAGCCGACCTAAATGGCAGCAAAGCAACAGTAAAGGGGTTAATCCATGCTAACATCTGTCTAATGAACAGTGAGCAAATAAAGCAAAAACAATTTCAGAAATTGCTGCTTCTTTTAAATTGTGCACTATAATTAGTGCTTCTAAAAGCATATTACTTGAAAGCACTTTAAAGCATTTGTAAACTTCTGTGACATTTTTATTGTTGTTATGTGAATAATAGTCTTTCCCTACTTAAAGGGTCTAAAATCTGAATATGAGCTTCATTGCTTAGCATAGGCAAAAAGATGTTACAAATGCATTAGCATTAAGAAAGAGGAAAACGAGTAATTGAAAAAACAAATAAAGTAACAATAAACATTGATTTTAATGTGTTACCTTAAAGACAGGTCATCAGTTTCATTGTCTAATCAATGTGAAATTTTAGCAAGTATCCCCTAACAGTGCTACCAACTTCACTTCCTGCTCAGAAGCACAATATTAGGGGATAACTACTGTATATAGCTACTGTTCAAGCTGGGCTCACTTAGTTCCACATCTGCAGGCTCATTTAATTGAAGAATTCAACAATATTATAAATCACATGTGGTGCCCATCTTTAAAAAGTGAACCTTAATGGTCCTCTTATGCTCCAGCACACTGTGCAGAGTAAGCCTTTCTGTTATAGTAATCCTCTAGTGGCAGGTCCAGCCTCACAACGCAATTATGAAATCAGTAAACTGCTAAACCGGGCAAGCTTTTTTGAAGGAGGAACTAAAATAATGTGCAGTCGTGTTTTGAATACTAATCTTGCATAAAAATAACAGCCGCAACTAATCTTTAATAAGGCTTCAAAAATTTTATTTTGATGCAAAACAGGTATAAAACATCAAATGTATTGATTATTTTCCTAATAAACTGTAGCCAGTGCTATTCCCGGTACAGCTGGAACAGTAAGGCCTATGATACGCTTGGTACAAAATCTTATAACCACTGCCCACTCATACACACAGCACGTACAGAGTGTATGCAAGTATGTAATGTGATCGAAAAGCCTAAAGGACAGTCATTACGAACTTGCTCAATCTAAATTGCCTTAGCAGAGTTTTACAACCTTCCAATGACGTCCCATTATGCTAAATTAGAAATGATGTACACACATTTTCAAGTTAAAATTTTGAATCAAAACGTCAATGCTCAGCCCTAAAACTTTTACGGTTGAAAGAAATTAAATGTCAGCAAAAAATAAACTAAATCGGAAGAAGTGGATTGTATAGATATTCTCCCCTTTGCCATGACAGACCTAATATTGAGGTCCACAGAAGTCCATTGATAAGTCACAATTTCTCAGCAGCAGGGACCGGGAAGTTTGTCAGGTTTGTCTGAGGCGAAAATGGATGGAGCAAAATACAGGCAAAAAACAGATGAAAACTTGTTTCAGTCTGCGAAAGCCTGCGACTGGGAGAAGACGTCTCCTGTCATCGGGAGAATGACCCAGAGCACAGGGCCAGTGCTACACCGCAGTGGATGAAGAAGAGGAAAGTGAATGTCCCTGAGTGGCCCAGACAAAGTCCTGACTTGACTCTGTCAGATAACACTTTCGTGAGAAATTGCTGTCCATCATCAATCACCAACTAAGCTGACACAGCTTGAGCAAGTTTGTTAAGAAGTCGGGGTGAAAACTGCACCATCCTAGTGTGCAAAGATCTTAGAGATAATTTATATAGTATATAAATCCATCAAGCTTCTGACAGACTAGATATCCAGTGATGCTGCTGTAGTGTTAATTTCAGCGTGCTCCCCTGTAACGTCCCCTATGGACTACAGCATGTGGAAGTGGAAGGCTGAGCATGCTCTGGACGTTAAGTGAAGGTAAACATTTTACCTTCTAAATGCATCACCAGTGGGAGAGCGCTGGCATCTATAATTGCATTGGGTCCTTTGTAATGCATTTAAGGAATCTCCCGGAGGGGTCTGCTGTTGAATACCATCTGTGCAGTTCGCAAAGCCACCTCCAAGCAGCACCTGTGAGCCCAGCTCCTTCACTTGCACAAAACTGTGCAAAGCATTCGAGCATTGAGAAAATGGGATTTTGGCTTTTATGTTGGTATGGTCAGTAACGTCAAGCTGAAAACGGCTCAAACCATCTTATTACATTTCAGTATTCTGAGTTTTGTCCTTAATGACTGCTAAAAATAAAAAAAACCTCTAAAAGCTGGATTCCAGTAGCACAATCATCAACAAATGTTTTACTTGAATACAGTTTTCAACTGAACATGGATTGTTACTTTTACTTTGTTACAGATGATCATCATGACATGGTGGATTATGCTCCAAGAGTATTAAAGACTAAGACTGACTGAGTACATAATTTCGTATGAACCAATAAAAGAACTCAGGATGTTTATTACCATTTCACATTCATTGACTAACTCTTGAATAAATTCACTGGTCAATCACTTCCAATGCACAAGGCATACCTACAGCTGTTGAGAGTCAGAAACAGGTGAACATGGAGTAATTAACTTGCATTTGAAATACTGATGTTATAAACCAGTTACAGTGTCTGTAAAAAAATTAAACAGTACCACATCAACAGGGAAAAAATACACAATGTAGTTTAACAACAAACCTTATGGCAGCTTTAGCTTAAAAAAATGCAGGCCTTCAGACTATCCTAGATCACACAAGCTTATGCCTACATGACATTAGCTATCAGTATACAGACTAATTTTTTTGTCATATTATTACTTTTTTTATACCAGAAAACTTAATAAAAAACAAGGTATTTTTTTAAATTAAAATTAGGTACCCAAATTAGTAGTTTTTACTTTGAAGTCTTTTAATTTAGAAATGAAATTGGTTCACCTATTACAGACAAATAATGAATGTTTTTATGGAGAGTTTATTACTGGTATATACAGAGCAGAAGCAAATATATTACAGAACACAATAGAGTACAAAGATCACAATGAAGAGACATTGGCATCTTCTTGATAAAAGCTTTATATAGGTCATGAGACAATTTCCAATGTGGAAATCATACTTTGATGCCAAATGTTCACATAACTACTAGTTCTAACGCTAACTTATTCTGTGTAGTGTGTGCTATGAACTACTGTTCAAAATCAGAATATGGATTAATTACTGGAGTCTTACTAGTCATGATAGCTGCACAGCGTTGACCCATGGGGAGTAAGAGGTTCTGAATAAAAGCACATCCAATATCTGTATAATAATCACCAACAAGTTACACATGCAGTATATACATAGAGAGTATTTATAAACTCTACAGTGTATAGAAATTTGCATTTTAACATATTACCTAATGACTCTGCCTACATTAGCATATTTAAGTATTCTCTGTCTCATATACTCAGCTCCATGTCTCTAACTGCAGTGTCAATGGTATTCTTCAGAGACTTCATATAATCAGGAGGCAATATCATGCTAATCAGCCAGTACTGCCTGCAAACAACACAACGTCAGAATCCTCTTCGACACAACTTTTTCCTCTTCTGTAAATGCACTGTCAGTGTAGTTCACTCAGTAATAATCCTGCCAGCTCTTCCATGCTCTGTTTTCAGACAACACAGGGTTCTGTACAGTCCCTTGTACTGAAACAGACTGTTGCAGTTACAATCGCTTGGGCTTTACAACAAATGCAAAACATATGGATTATCATACAGCAGGAGACGAAAAGGGAACACTTCACCTAATCGCTGAGTTTTTTAACTATTCCAGCACTTTCTGTTCTTCCACTGCCAAATAATCTGGAAAACGTTACAGTCCTGTATTCCCTTGGGAATGCTATTTGTCATGAATCATCATGTCCCTCAAGTTTAACTACAGTTTTCTGTCTCTTGCTTCTCTTATTCTCCCCCTGCTGTTCAAATCGCAATGTGAGCAGTGCTGAGGATGATCTCATCCTTCTCTACAAAGGTTATCTTTACATTTTACCATATCATCAGTCAAACAGATGGGGAACAGTTCATCCTAGACATCAAAATGCTAATCTGCTTCTATCAGAGCAGGGCTGTGGAACGTGCGGCCCACGGGTTGGTTCCGCTGGCCCGCCGGGCCCATTAGTCTGGGCTGTGCGGCAGCTGCCAGACTAATGGCCAGGATTCGATCCGTCTGAACCCGCAGAGGCCACACAACTGTACCCAGTGGGTTTTATTATATAGCAAAATTGAATTTTTACACATGGCAATAAGGATAGGACAATCCTGAAAGTACCCTATCAAGGAACAGAATTTAAAGAACATAATAAACAATATAATCTGTTTTTATAAATTGCACATTTGTATGCTAAGCGGTGGATGTATATAGCTGCACTTTCCTTTGCACTAGTTGTGAAACAAGTTGACCTGAAAGCACTCTTCTCAAGAGAAGACACACTTCCATTGTGTACAGTTATCGTTTAAATAATTACAGTTAATAATGCTGATAATACCACTCATACAAAGCAGGTAATCAGTAAGTGTTGCTAAATGGGCATCTTGTGAAGATACAGTTACTCCCGATTGCATTTTAAAGAGAGATGTTTAATTGTAAAGTAGAGACTAAAATGCAAAACGTACAAGTAATTCTACGCAATGGTGATAGCCAGTGTTTTGATAATGTATGCTACATATTGCCAGTTTGAAATACATGAACCATCATGGCAAGTGAGTTTGACATCTCTGAATTAAAGCCTATAACGTTATAGAAAGGTGGCATCAGTTTACCAGCTTGTAGGCTGATCCTGTTAGAGCTCAATACGCATGTCATTGCAGTTTGAACTCCGCATCTGATGACTTCACCTGGATCTGACCGACTACTTTAATAAAATCCAAATTGGGCACAGAACGAAGGTATTAACCCTGTTCCAAAAAGCTTTCTTCCTCTAAACCAGCCTTTTTTACATTTTATGTTAAGACCGTATTTTTAAAAACATTCCAGCTCATTTAAGACTGGAAGGGCATTTAAAAATATGTTCCTTCCCTGTGTTCCCCTTGTTTTCCCATTAATTTCAAAATGAGGTTTGCGTTTTGCTTAAAGAGCTACAAGATTAAACTTCCATTCCCAAATCCAGTGAAATATAAATTGTTTATAGATAACTGGCAGATATGCAACACACATTTATCACATGCACAGCAAAATGTCAATCTAATATTCTGACATGATATTAATGCTATCAACAACATTTTTTTTATTTTACTTCTCCTTTTTTGCCAACATTTAACTTCTTTCACCCATAAAAGCACTCAGTTTGAGCATTCATGTTTTGCTAAAAAAATATTCACTTGAAAAAGTGTCTACGTCATTTGTAATCGATGTGCTCATCATATATCATCACAAGATTGGACATCATTGGAAGGCAGTGAATATTTGTGCATGTCACTTTACGCAGTGCTGTCACAATGAAGTAAACAGCCTTGTTGTACTGTACATGATGCAGAAGACAGACACATACATCTGAAACTGGAAGACTGGCCTTATGTATCAAATGTGGCTTGAGTTGCATGGTCATCAAGAATATGTGTATCCTGAGGGAGAAACAGACCACCTCAAAGCTTGTGTTGCAAGTGTCTCTTTACATTACATACTACTTGTAATGGAAATTTACGATTTCGGGCTTACTTGTGGCATTTCCAAATAAATAAAAATAGGGACCGATAAATCTTGAAAATAAAATTAGCAAATAGGGGACAAATTAGACAAATATATTAGGGAAAAACTAATAAATGCCTGGACAGATAAAAGGTAGGTTCTGATTTAAATCCAATGAAACATCCTTCGACTGAGGATTTCTCTCAGCTAAACTGATGGAAATGAAAGAAGGTTTTACTTGCCCATTCAATAGACTTTCTATAAATTATGGAAACTTTGAAAGCAGCGGTACATTAAAATTGAACAGAACAACTTCAGCTCCCGCAACATTCCACTTTATTTCTAAAGACAGTGCATCTTACCAGCTGAATGAGCAGGCTAATTAAGTCCGTCAGGGGCTTATTGATAAGCAGGAGGTCCTCTGCAGCCTGGGTGTCCCCTCCTGTGTCCGATTTCTGAGCCTTAATGAGAGCAGTCAAAATGAAAAGAAGAGTGGAGGTGAATTCAACTTGGAGCTACAAATGAAAACCAGCAGGTCAGTGAAAGAGAAAACAGAAATGTCCTTTTCCCAGCCAGAGGATGACCCATTATAATGAGGCAATTGCTTATCAGGAGCCCTTCTGTGACTGAAATGTGTGTGAACAATCCATTAACATTATCACCACAGAGTCCTTGTGTTCTTTGCCAGCCTCAGATTACTGACCTGCTCAAATGCTTCTCCAAGTCCATTTTTAATTGGAAAAACTATAAACATAGGTATGAAAAAAATGCTTTATAAAAATAAGCATTTTACATTTAGGCAGGAATAAGAAAACATTATATGAAAACAATACTGCATTGTCATGGTTTGATATTGTTTGATATTTTATTGCTGACATTGACATACTTCACATACATGTTATGGCTAAAGCTTGAGTTCATCTATTTGCCTGCTGTGGATCAGCCTGTGGATAAGATTTTAACAATCAGCTACTATATGATATAATAACTCTAGTAGTTATAAAGTAAGAATGCAGTTCAGAATTTTTAAGAAGACTGAAGAGGTTCTTTTTTAATACACTATTAGGCATGTAGCATTTCTCTGCAGTTTATTTATTTGTCCTTTGAAAATATTAATGCTGAGCAGATCCAAGTGAAATATCCTGGGAGAAAAAGTCATGGAAAAAATAACATACATTATTATTATCCAGAAGCAAAATGTTTTGGGTTAGAGAGACCTTTTTAATGAGTGGTGCAATTTTCTCTGCAAACTTATTCCCTTTATGTATTCTTCATCTTCCAATATCTGCATATAAATATGTATGCAGGGTTGCTCAAAGGTGTACAAAAGATGTCAAACGCGATAATGAGTACCAGTGGGAAGCTAAGGGTGTCCCAGGAGTGTGAAACCTTATGGATTCTAAATCCAAGCCTTTGTCATAAACCCAATACATCCTTGACTCAGCGGGTCAGAAACCATCCCTAACTGGAAATCATGAAAGTCCTTTAAAAAAGAAGGATAATCATGTGCTACATGATGCAATAAAACATGACCATGATATCTAGCTCAGCATTTTTATACAGAAGTAAAAAAACAGAAACGTAAATATTAGGCCTAGCTTAATAACAGTAATGTTTCCTTTTATGGAATATTCAATTAATGGAACTTCTATAAGAAACAGTTTATTAGTACAAATTAGTACTCAAATTAGGCAAAATATTGTCTAGATGCTTTCATTTTACTGAAAACATTGACTTCTTCTATAATGTAAATCAAGACTGACAAGACTGTTTAAGGACTTTAATAGATTTAACAGATTAAATAATTTTGAAATAACTAACTTTCTTACTGACTTTCACCAATATGTAGTGTTTAAAAAAAACACCAAAACGTATGGTTGCCATAATACGTTTCATCATCCACTGTATCAAAAGTAAATGTTACAGAAAAATTACAATATAAAGATGTTGCAAATCTTTTGCATCAAATATACACCTTGTTCGTCTGCCTCGCACATAATACGGGCCTGCTGTAAACCTAGCTGACAACCGCCAGCAAATACTGCTGCCGAGTGAATTTGTCTTTGTCATTCTCACTACTGTTTTCTCCCACTGCACCTGCACTGGGATGAGATCAGGGATCCAGTCATGCCAGTGAGCCAGTTTCAGGGCAGCTGTAATAGGAAGGTAATATGTGGGTGAATTATATACTGTATATATGATAAAACCACTGGTCTCATCATTCCCAGCAAAAAGACGGAAAAACATCTCTACTACATCTCCTTTTCAGATAGTATAAATATTTGTTGTTTAAAAAGTATTGTGAATATAATGATTCTTTATTTCATAGTTGTACTTTATTAAGTTTGGTCAGGAGATCCCACAGAATTTTAGCATTATGTGATTGTCAATATTTTGATGTGGTGCAACCTGTTAAAATAATTTAGCCCAACATATCTATAAACATATATTAACATGGGAAAACTCTGCCTGCCTGTTCAGTGGTACCGTAAGCCATCACAGATATGACAGTCTCAGTAAAGAATGTGTTCCTCACCCTCTTCGGCCAGGAATCCCCAGGAGCCGATTCCTATCAGTACTACAGATGGGAGAAATGTACCCCGTCTTCCGTTATAACAACCATTCTTTACACCTATTCGCCAAATGGCGTGTAAGTCTGAAAAAGGTGATCTGTCATATAACGTGCAGCTCTTTGGAGAGTACGTACATGTTGAGGTCACCTAGATCACAATGGGAATGCAGAGAACTGGGTTAAGTTACCAAGAGCAAATTCCAAACAGAGGTTTATTGTGTGGTTCTGAGTTCAGTCCATAAAAAAACAATGTACCATACTCCCTATATTCGTTATTATTAACATTCCAAAAGTCCTACATTTTTGTAGGTTAGATATTTCAAAAGGTTTACTGAACATTAGAGAGAAGTCTCCAAAGACTTGGAACATTACCCTCAAGATTGTAAAAACTGAAAGCTCTGTGCAAGAATGCTCACAGGCAATTACTTGCCACTGTTGCACGCCTGGAGGCAACCTCTCAATTTCCAAAGAGCACTTTAACTGTGTAACTGTAAAATATGAAATTGACTATAACACACCAGAGTTACTGCTGGATGCATTCCACACACATTGGCACTTATTGTGAGCATAAGTAATATTGAAAAAAACACAGGCAAGAGATCACATGAAATATACTCTTACTAAATGACTCACACTATAGTTACATTACACATGTGGGAAGTCACCTGCTGGGAGATCCAACCACACAAGACAATTGTATCCACAGCATGCAAATAAACAGTCACTGGCATTCCTAATTAAAGGATTTTGTGAACTAACTATAAGAAAAAATATGACGCTTCATGCATTAACCATGTTAAAGTCCACAAGGGTAGGTTACTGGAACAAAAGTATATACAGTCCAAATTCTGCAATACATTAATAAATCCTTCTTCTATGATCCATTCATTTCTTCCAATCCATGATGTCTCTTTCTAAAAAAAACTGAGGTGTATTTCAGGAAGTAAAAACTGACTTCTTTGTCACTCTTGGACAGAAGATTCATTTGTAAAGAGTGTTGCAATTGCTGCTTCAGTACTCTCTCACCTGACTCACCACACGTGGAAATGGAGCAGTGGGGAAAAAATAAAGTGAAAGAAAAAAGAAATTCAAAAGCAACTTTGATAGTGTAGTACCTGCAGAGCCATTCGTACTACACTGGAAGTGTGTCTCAGCATACTGTGTAAAATATCAAGTAATGAGAGCAGAAGATTGTTTCCATTCTTCATGCTGTGCTTATCTTCACACTCCATGTGGAGAACTGCTGTCTCAATGAAAACATTACAGAGAAGTTCTACCAGACCTGGAGAAGACAAGAAAGAAAAAACATGATCCATAAATAATGCAGGAGAGATTTTTGTGTCATTAAACATCACATCATCTATTTGCCACACAGACACAACTTTCCTTATGTCATATAAATTATTCTGAAAGGTAGACTTGCATAATACAAATGTGCAATATTAAAGGCAGAAAACTGGTCTGTCACTGTCGGTGAACAATTTTATCCAACATAATGTCAGCTTACATAACCTATTGACTCAAGCAGCTCAAGGTACACACCACTGGGATACCAGTTTGAAGTCTTCATGATATCGCAGGCGATTCTCTTTGTGTATCACTTTGTTTGCAAAAGAAAACTAAGCCGGAGCTCTATAAACATTAAACATAATCAATTTACTGTACTAGAAATGTACTTGATTAAGCTAGGATCTCATCTATCAAGTTCTTGAAAGATCCCAGGGAATCACCCCTGACAACATGATTGGGTATTTCTTTTCAGACACCTCACGCTCAGTGTGTGTAAAGAATACCTCTTCTTTAGGGCTACTCTAAGTCCTAAAAGCACTACCTTATAATTTTCATTTGTGTCCCCAGGTACTGGTTTCACTATTGATTCTGAAGTAATTCAGTGAAGTGACTCTGTTATCATCTTTCAGTATTTTGAACGCTTGTGTCAAATCCCCTCATAATCTCCTCTGTTCAGGACAGAAAAGATGAGGGTCTTTTAATCTTTAAAAGACACCTTTACAAATAGGAATGAATCTGGTAGCTCTTCCATGGCTGACTTTTTCAAACAAGATCCTCAGAATGTCCCACAAAATTTAAAATGGTGACTGTTTTATACAATTTAGCATAACTTCCATTCATATTGTACATTTTCTACTGTAGACCCTCGAGTGTAGCCTACTCATTACTTCCTAAATTATTTAGAAAAGAAAAAAATGAGCCCACGTGGACACCTGCTACTCTTTCATAGGATGATGCTTTACGATCAGTACCATCCATCTTGTAATTAAAACGGACATGATTGTAAGCTTTGTACTTGTTTTTAATACATTTAATTTGCCAGGTGCCTCCACAGTCATGGGTAGTATCTAAATCTTTATGAACTTCCTTTATTGCTTCTACAGTAGATTTCATCTGATAATTCAATACATTTACTTAACCAGTTAAGATGACAACTGTCCATTTGGTACCGGTCCTACTATAAATCCTGTTTTCCACTAAGTAAATTATCCCATGAGGAGCTCTGTGCTCTTATCAGTATTCTCTGACTTCTAAACATTAGTAAGTTCTAAATCCAGATCAATCAACTTGGATGATACTTTCTGAATATTATCTCCACAACTCCTTATTCCTGAGATGAAAACTTAAAATACCTGGTTATGTTCTCTCCACATTTTTCATAGATGGCTGCTTACAGTATTCCCATCAGTATGCATTAGCCTGTCTTTAGTCACTATTAAAAACACCCCTCCTTCAGATAGCAGACAATGTGGTAGTAGTGCAGAAATACTCTTTTCTTCCTTGTATCACCTGAATTTTGAATATATTTTAGCCAAAAAACGTTTCCAGGAAAGACAACCCTTGGTTTTTTAAACCATCACAGCTAAACATTTGCATACAACACACAGAATATGAAAACAATAACACAATCTTACATGAACAATGACTTTGGAGAGTATTTTCTACTTGCTTAAATGACAAAGGGCTTGAAATATATTATCCACAAAAGATTAAGACTAAACCTTTGCTTTTTCCAGTTTAGCTGTGTTATGTTTAAACTATTTACCTTAAAGATTGATAATCTTATAATTCTGAAAGTATAATATTCTCTCTATCGTATCCTCCCCCTGTCCTCCGCCAGTCACATCCAGTCATTATTGCCATAATGTGTGAATGTGTGAATTATAATGTGTGAATTCTGCTGGAAACATCTTTAGAAACTATTTTCTTTATAGAATTTAATATTTTAAAGAAGTGAATGAAGTAAACTAATAAGTCAGCACAGGTCTGTAATTGTAATTGTAATGTAAATGACTCTAGTAAAACTTCAATGGATTTTTGTAATTTTGCTCAACAGCCTTCTCATTCATCTTTTTATAAAACGCAACCCACTTCACCAGGCAAAATGCTTGGCTCATAAAATGAGCTCTGTAATCACAGGTAATTGAGTGTGCCAGACTTTGAATCTTTGTGTACGATGACTCTATTGCCCAGGTATCTTAAATACCCCAGCAAGGATCGACAAAGGACCTCCAGACCCTGAAGACTTTCAGCTGGCGGTAAACAGTGCCTTGGGCTGCAAAGCTATATCGATTCAGTTCCTGCAGCTCACCCTGAGTTAATATAAAAGCAATACTTGTGATTACCAGCCCTCTTCTTCTCACTGACCAACTGCATCCCAGCATGGATTCTCTAGAAGGCAATGAGTGTTGCACGAACTACACTTCCAAACCTTCCAACCACTCCACCTCGGAAGACAATACTGATCAGTGCTTTTCTGTTGTATTATTTATAAAATAACACCGACTTCTGGAAATATTTCACAAATAAATGGGTCGAGAGAGGTGTCACAGCTCAGATTACCAGGGAATTAAACACAAAATACAGGGAATACAAGACTTTCAATGACATTGGCTCAAGATGAAGATTTCCAGAAATAACTGCAGAGCTGCAATGCTAAGAAAACATCAGCTTTCCAGAAATGAATTTTCAATACATTTGGTTCTTTAAAAAGGTTTTCTCAAAAGGTCGATAGAAATTGAAGGTAAATCAGGCTTTCTAAGAACATGAGAAAATGATCACAAACCTAATGTCAAACAAACTGAATGGGTTCAAAGACATAAAATAAAATGTTCCTCATATGTGAATTCAGTCAAGTAAAATAAGCTTTTCACAAACCCATCACTCAATTCAGCTGGAGTCACTTGAAAGGCTGTGATTTACTGCTGCTCCCTCTGCCTTTCCTGGCCAGTCTGTACATACATGTCACATACTGCTCTCTCACGAACCGTGTGATGATTACTAAAGGATTCGGGCTATTAAGCACATTGCAGCCAAAAGCCGATAATTCCTACTATTCAAACACATTTCAATATCCCTTATTCTTTCTACGTTTCTGTGACTGGAAAGTCTTAGGCTCAGTTCTTTCAATTCCTTCAAAAATTAACAGTATGTGTTCTTCAAGAAAAAAAATGAAAGCATGTTTTAAACACAAAACAATCATTATAAATCCTAAAGTATATTCCAATACACTGCAGAACTACTATATCTTAACAGACATGTGTAGTTGAAAAATAAAAAATGTGAAAGGTAAATAATATCAATATTGAAACTCAGTTGTCTATAGTCAACATAACATTCTTAGCATTCATATTAATGTATTAAATTTGATCATTTCAAAATCAGTATCCAGTTATATTGATGGAAGAAAGGTGAAAAGGTTAAATTGATAGGGAAAGGTAAATTATTTAAACATTTAAATTATACACAAAAAAGAAAATTTACAATTATTGTTACAAGAGATCAGCTGAACATTTTACCTTTATAGAGATAGATAATACTTTATTAATCCCGTAGGGAAATTGATGATTTTTTTTTTAGATAGATAAAACTCCTGTGACATTCTGAAATAGGAGAAGTGAGGAAGATCTAATGTCAGAGCATCCTGAACAATGCGATTTGAAATCCTCCACAATCAGATAGAGATATTATGATGCATCACATGAAGAAACATGTTTAAGTACAAAACAAGTGAAGCTGGTAGATTCTAGACAATTGTGCACATCAGCCACACCTGGGAAAATGTGTGGACATACAACCGCTCCTACAGTAGGTACAATACACAATATACCAACCAGCACATGGAGGACGTAAATAGCAGCAAGCTAAACTAAACTAGTTTGGCAAAAATATTTCTTGATGAGCAAGACCAGTGACATTAAGAGAGACTTGTCAGATGTGAAACCAAGCAGATGGCAGAGTAACCAAGCGAAGCACTGATCCACACAGAGAGCTGGAGGAAAACTACCATAATAACAAATGGAAACTTACTGATCTAGAAGTAATGGAAACTATACTGATGTAGTTCCCAACACTGCACCAAACCCACTGCTCAGTATCACAGCAAATTAGCTCCTACTTCCATTACCATGTTACATTAAAAACTACATATTATAATTTTTTAATATGAAAGCTCTACGGTTCGTACCTCTAAGCTTCTGAAATTTTACAACAGTAAAGGTTACCTATATTTTCATTAAAAAGACTATTTAATGTTGTTATGTTATTGTTTATTTACTCTTATTTAGAAAATGCACTGAAGCTTGACAGAGACCATTAGATACCTCAAGTTGTTCTGCTTCTCACAGCTTGTGATGACTGTGCGAACACTGTTTGCTTTTAGGCGAATGAGCCCACTAGCAAGGAGTGGTGTTATTTTTTTCAGCCTGTTTCCTTATCTTTTTTGACTCATGGGGATGCATTTGTATAAAATTCTAAAATTCTCCTCACACACTCTCACTTCTCTCATGGCTTCTATTATATTCAAATTAACTCACACGCACATATACATGTCTAAGAGTTTCAGTCACACCTAAAAGAATCAATTAAACAACACATTTCTTTCACAGTTACCCAAGAGAGACAATACGAACCATAACAGCTGGAGATAGCACAAATTATCGATGGGGTTTTTTTAGTGTTGGATTAACAGTTTCCTAGAAGAAAAGATCCAATTCACACATAATCATGCTGACTCTTTCCAAATAGCACACAAACGGCTGGTGGTAATGAGTGTGACAGAGGAATGCAGGAGGGAGAGAGAACAAACTGCCACCTTCACATCGGCCCTTCAGCACGATGGAATTTATATCTGACAAAGCAGCGAGTTGAGATTTTACAGAACCACTCATAACCACTGTTAAACCACTGTTTAAACACGCCAGGGAAGCCATCCAAGCCCTTAACCAATCAAGGAAACTACAAGCAGTACCATTTAAGTGATTTCAATGTATGGGGGGAATGAAAAGGGAATGGCACTTGACAAATTATATAGGCATGCTTGGCAAGCACAAAACTACACTTGTTAAATTAGCTTGTACAAAACAAACACATTTCCGAGCAGAAAAAAACACACAAAAGCATATTAATGATACATATAAGATATTAAGTCTACATTCTGACCTTTGTTCTTTACATGTGTGTAAGGAAATTAGTTATTGTGATACTTTTTAATTTTTTATAGTAAAAAAAAAATTAAAGGTCTCAAATACAGTGAACCAGTTTTGCTTTTACCTCAAGTACAGACACACACAGCAAAATATAATACTAAACACATCCTATAAACATAACACTAACACCTCCTCAAGAAATAAAAAAATAGCATTTAAAAACTGAAAATAAACTGAAAAACAGATTAAGATTTTGGGAATACTCTGTTTTCTTTTAAGCAAATGAGATCACAGAAGCAAATACTGGTGTCATTGTTTAGCTTGAGTTGGCTCATGGGGGTATATCTGTAATGTATTTGAAAAGATTATAAACTAGCTAATACCAGAGGATCACCTATAGGGAAATATTATCCTATAGAATAGTCAACATGGATTTAGAAAAGGCACGTCTCGCCTAATCAACCAGTTTAGAGTTCTCTGAACAAGCAGAATACACACAAAGCATATGAAATGGCTTGATTCAGGGAAATGCGTGTGAATTAAGAACAGGTTAACAGAAACAGAGTACAGATAATGCTGAATTTGGGGTGACAATTAATGGAGTACTACAAGGATCTGTACTAGGACCACTGCTATTCTTAATTTACAGTATATCAGTATAGTCATCTAGATTCTGGTATAGTTAGCAAATAAGTCAGGTTTGCATCTGATGAAGATTAGCAAACACTGGAGAGGAAGGAAATAAAATTTAAAAAGTTTTAGATAAAATTCAAAATTCAAGACTAAGCAAATACCTAGTTGATGTCATTGAATGTAAACAAGGGTTTTGCACGCGGTTAGTAAAAACAAAGACTACAAATACAAAATAAGAAACACTGAGATAGAAGTGGCTATGTATGAAAAACACTTTGGTGTTTATGTTGAGACATCATTTACATCCTCTTACAAAGTGGGGAAGCAATAATAAGGCAAACACTGATCGCCACATTATGGAAAAGATCCTGCTGTCATAGGATTCAACCAGAGAACAGCCAGATGTATTCTGGGACATAAAGGAGTGTCACACTGACAAGCTGAAAGAACTGAGCCTATTCAGTTCTGAACAGAGACGACTACAACTACCAAATGGGCTCGATAGGCCCCTCACTCATAACCTGATCTCACACTAACCTTTCTCTTATTTATAACCTTCCTTATGTTTTAAACTCAAGGTACTGATAAGGGCAGTTACCATGGAGGAGGTCATTAGCACAGAACTACAGGGATCAGTATTATGACGTTTATGCTTCCCAAATTAACTCACTGTCTTAGATTGATAGAGTTAGCAAATCTGGCAAATTTGCAGATGATACAAAAGTAGCTGAAGTTGCAAATGCTGTTTCAGTAACACAAATGATACAACAGGACATTACTCATATCTGGGAAGACACCTGGCAAATGAAATCTAGTGTGGATAATTTCAAGATACTACGTGTCACATGCAAGTTGCCAGGTGTTTATTAAAGTCAACACAGCACTTCAGCGATACAGATGCTACAGAGGCAAAAAGGAGTAACAAGGTTAATTCCTCACCTTAAAGTGATGTTATTCTCAATTTGATTAAAAGAAATGAGCCTTTTTAGCCTGGACGGGGAAGATTCACAATCTTGAGACGTATCAACTAAGCCAATCCAGAGGACATCTTTAAAATCAATATCAATACAAGGAACATGGGATGCAAACAGAAATGATGTTCAAGAGCATTCAGGTCAGAAAGCAGGAGTCATGGCTAGCCTGGTACAAACTCTTATTTCCTATACCACCGGGCGTCTGCAGGGGAAACGGAACACTGCCTGACCGTGTCAGTAAAAAAGACAAGCATGAAGTAAAACACTGTAGTTTGTAAGTAAAGCCTTTTTACCTTTTAACAAATCATTAGGACAGTCTATAAACACATGAAATTGTGTTTGTGTCCAATATGGAATGTATACAATTCACTGAAGGCAGTGGGTTACATCTCTCTGGAAATTTCTTAATATCACAACAGAATTGAATCCTTCAAGAGTGATTGGTATCTACCAGCTTATTGTTTTATGCTCCAGTAAATAAGAAAGAGCTCTTTTCATTCTGTGACAATGCACATATAAATTAGCCTCTGTTTTAAACTCAGTATAGAGCTAAACTATTCCAAACCCTCCAGGGATCATGTATCACACACAGATGCTGACAGATTGTTTGCATATCTTGTGCACATTTACTTCAGAGGTGAAAATGGCATTCCCCTGTTAGTATAGCAGATTTAAGACGTTTCACATAAAAGAATATTGGGGATATTGGAACCTGTGCAATGGATTTAAACTATGTGTATCTTAACACGAACTCATGGGGCACTCAGTTATATTCCATGAGGCTATTTTAAGACATGCTTTTTCATACAGGCTTGTTAAATGTCAAACCAACAGACATGCCACTGACTAGCCCTGATAGGAACATATACTGAGAGTGTCTTGATGTTGTAGTAAGTGCAATGGTATGTCTTGGTACACTCAACACTGATAATGTGAATCAGCCAACTGTTA
This sequence comes from Atractosteus spatula, assembly GCF_055471065.1. Taxonomy (NCBI): domain Eukaryota; kingdom Metazoa; phylum Chordata; class Actinopteri; order Semionotiformes; family Lepisosteidae; genus Atractosteus; species Atractosteus spatula. The sequence continues at coordinate 1,352,754 of NC_142717.1, read as the reverse complement.
CAGAAACTGGAAACCTAACTGTCAACAGACTGCAATGGAATACATTATTTAATAGATTAGTAAACAGATTAAGCTTTGCTAGACAGGTATCCTAAGACAATGTAAAGTAAATCAATAATTGAAGAATGCAAAGGAAACCCTGAGTGCTAATTACAAAGTCACCCCCAGCAATGCGCAGACTGCAGTCAAGGACACTGTATGCTCTGTGGCAGACTGTCCATGGCACCTAAGGACATCAACAGCCAGTAGCTAGAGAGCTGCATTAACAAAGTGAAGTGCAGAGATAAAAGAAAGCAAAAGCAGGGACTCACTCAGCCCTGTAGAGTGAAAAATGTCAGAAGACTACCCACATATAAAAATCTCCACGAAACCATGTTGCAACTGAACTCTAGTACATTGTCAGTAAAGGCAGATTATGAAAATTTAAGAGAAGCAACATTACAGTTGTAACACAACCCACAATTACAGGAAACAAAACCTTCATTTAAAGGGGAAGTAACAGCTGAGAAAAGGGTCTTATGAGCTGCAGTTAAGGAAAACAAGGCCACAGGACAAAAACTAACATGAATTATTGGCAAATATTAGCAAATCACATGCTTTTGAGGACAGGGAGGTGTAGTGCATGGTAAAAGCAGCAGATCTACAGCTAGCTACTGCACATAATGCCACACTACAGCCCCCTTCAGCTTGTAGCATTTAAATGCAAGCCATGAACAAAATCAGAGGACACTAACAGCATGCTCTACTCGTGTCAAGACAAAGAAATGAGCAGCGATGCCTGAGCGGACTGTGACTGTGATAAAAGAGCCTGTACAGACGTACTTCTGAGTCACACTACATGACTACAGCTGGTCAAGATTCACCAAGTGGTCACTGTCTCCAGTCTATGTTTGAAAGAGAGCTTGTAAAATTACTTTCAGGGATTTTGAATGAAGTTTTTTTTAAATTAATCTACTTCCCCAATTTACCAAAAGTAAACCAATATATTTATATAAAAGAATTTTCTTATTGCTTTTTATGAGGAGATGTTTCATTATTTAATTGAACAAATCTGAATTACAGCACCAGTATGGGCCTGACACAAGTCTAACAAATAGAAATTAATTGATGTCTGCTATGTAATGTTATTGTTACAGATTATGGTAGGTGACTATGGATGTGTCTCAAAAAATCCAGAGACAATAGGTAAAACGCCTAGCTAGCGTCAGCATTTCCACTTGTTAGAGCTTCAGACCATGGCATCTTTACTGAGCTGTGCTGGGTGTGAGACACACTGATCAAAAGGATCTTCTGATTTACCTTAGTTAATGAAGTTCTGCGTGAATCAGTTAAAAACGGCCTCTTCTGGTTAGTGGGTACACTTTAGAGATAGGTTCCCTTTCATTTTGTAGCATGCAGGTTTACAGAGAAACGTAACCATGGGTTGTATTCTGCTTAATTCAGAAGGCAGCTTTATCTTAATATGGCCTTTGCCCACTCTTAATGGGATTCAATACTTACATGTGACAAGCTGACACTTTTTTCCAAGTAAACAAATTAAACCCCCAAATTTAAGCCTTTGCTTAAAAGAGTTACAAAACAAGAATGTTTTCACAAAGTAGAAGCAGACATTTTAATTACTGGTGTTGCTAAACCAACAATAAAGACAAAGCGTTTATTTATTATATAAGTAATAGGGATTGACAAAAGAATTGACAATGTCAGTGATGAACAGAGGTGTTGAGGTGTAAATGAAATGCTGTACCTTCAAAATATTAAGCCAAAATCTGATACTCTTCATATCTATGACACCAAAATGTCAACACACCCACTAGGCAAATCACAAACCAAGTATGTAATGGGAGCTTTCAGTTTCTCAGAGGCTTCTTCCCTTTACCCAATGGAGATTCACAATAAAATTTTAGGTTTATAATTTGTGCCTGGCAGGTGAGTCAGAGCCACATTATAACGTGATATGAGCATATATCAACAAACCAGACAATTAGAATTAGATACAGTACCTTCCTTATACAGCAGATGAACATCCGTTTCTTTATGACCAACCAGGTTATTCAAAAGCGCCACGGCATTCTGCATTGTACCACCAAGTACATTGTCCTGGTGATCCTGTTCAAAACAATAACGGAACAAATTGAAAATCAAAAGGAAAGTAATCAGAACTCCCAAAAAAGTGAAAACCGAAAATCATTCCCACACTATGTATACATAATACATCTACGTAAACATAATAAAAATGTCTGGATTTTTTTTTATTTGACATTATAGAGTACTTTGTGGCAAAAAGTCTCAGTTAAATACATCATGGTTCCATGCTGTAACACAATATAATGTGAAAAAGTCCAAGGGGGGTGTAGACTGTCTACAGGCACTGTAAATGCCATTATAAGAACATACAAAAGGTTACAAAAGAGAGGAGGGAAATCAGTCTTTTCTGTCCTTGAAGATTATGAGTACTTGAATCAGGACCTCTTGTAGTCTTTGCTGTGTAGGACAACTTTAACTGTATGATATTTAATTAAGCTTGGGACTGTAACTGGCTGGTCTTCTGTGGACTGACTCCAGAGCAACAATATATTTGTTTTGTAATGTAGTGTTCAAAACTGTACACAATATTCTGAATTGAATCTTACAATTAACAAGTAACATTGTGTTTGATTTTTTTATTGACAGCATCTGGACCAACAACATAAAACTTAAGCAAAAATACAAGTACAGATAGCTAAGAACCTATTTAACATCCAATGAATGCTATGATTTTAAAGAGGAATTACATGCTGATTCCCGAATTTACGGTAACCTCTGATTTACAAAATTCCACAAGGGATCAATAGTTCAGCATTTTCTCTTCCCGAGCCACAGGGACTCAAGCTATTGTTCAAAGACCAATAGATACCAATAATTGAAACAGCAGGACAGCTTCTCTTGAAACTCTATACCAGGATATAACGTGGTTCACAGCACAAAATTTCTCTGTATTCTCATGAAAATAATACACAAGATAATAAAGACACCAACTACTATCTTTTGTCTTTTCACTCTTAAATACTTTAGTTCAGTATTGTTAAGACAACCATTCCGTAAGACAGGAAGTAGATTGTGTCTAACAGCTGGACCCACACAGAAGTGTCACAGAGCTGTTCCCAGAGAAGTACACAGCCACTCATACACACACCCACGCACACCCCCATCACCAGCTTTCTAATTAGATTATTGTACTATCTACACAACAAGGAAACATCTGTGGAATAATTCCATTTTAGCTTTGCACAACAAACAAACATGGATTTTGACCTTCGATTTGGTTACTATGTATTCCACAAACACAGCTTTTATTTCAAGGAATCAGAAACCACAGCAGAAGTAGCAACAATCAATAAGTACCACTAGCTTAAGCATTTTAGGCTAAGACTTCACAAATGTTTTATGAACCCTGCAAAAACGATTTGTTTATAATGCACTAGTACATGTTTTTCATTTTTATTTTTATCTATAAGAATGTAAATGCAAAGGCTTGAATGCTAAAAGCAATGAAGATGTTATTTGTACTATACAGCACTCCATTAACACTTCTGACGTCATTAGCCACATGTTTATTGCTAGCTTGTTAAAAGAATATGTGAACATTATGCCATAGATAATAATAGCAGGCACTAAAAAAGTATGCAAGCACTATATGTGGTATTCACAGTCTCTGAAAATATGGTGGATAAAAAGCTCAACCACTTTCACATTGGAAAAAATAATATTTTGTGCATGCAGATCACACTTAAGACCACACATTTCCGCACCAGTTTAAAAGTTCAGTTCTAGGTCTTCAAAGAAAACCAAAAGGTAGTTAACAGATTAAACATTATTGAATTTATAATAACAGAATTAAGTTCTTCTTTCAGTCTTAAAATTTTATGACACCCTTCCTACGTTTAAAACCGTATGAGAACAATCAGGGCTTTAATGGCATCACAATTTATTTCCCCCCAACATTTCACTTCACAAAAAAATAAAAATAAGTGACTAAACCTAAATTATTACCATATTATTATTTTCTTGAAATAAAGCAGATAAAGCAGAATGATTTCTTAATATCTGTACAGCATGAACACATGAAAATATTCACGAAGCTCCACTGAGTTGTAGCTACTTTCAAACTCTGACATACAGTACTGCAGTAAAGCTTCTATAGCACACAACAACACTCAAGCTCTCAGGCACAGCAGTGTGCGACAGGGAGTCGTCCTGCAAGGACAATACAATGATCTGGACAGCAACCACCTCAAAGAAGCAAAGCAATGTCAGCAAGGAATTTATTTATGGTACATTAGCAATGGTTTTTTTTCTAAGGGATGTCTGTCTGGAACCTTCCTGTTCATTATATCTTCATTTCAGAATGACGCATTGACAGACCTGAGACAAACCATCAACATGAAGACAGAGTGTTCAGGATTTTAGGGCTCGATGTGTGTTGTAGTGTTTAAACTTTAGATACCAATTTCTTACTGCTGAAATATTCATGGCAACACTTCCACATGGAATCGATGGGAAATGGGTTAACAGTGCATTAGTAGATAAACAGCTACAGTGCACAGGTTTAGTCAGTTTTACTGTGGTGACGTGCACAAACATGCCTTCATAATTCTGGTGTCAAATGTCTTTGTAGTTGAGGCATTTAAAATCTTTTAGAAAATGGCTGATTAATAGGCTTCTGAATCTAACAAGGAAAATATAAATTGTAAGAAAAAAATAATGAATATAAATCGTGCTCAAATATTGACAGAAAACCACAGCAATAGCTAGTAACAATTAAACTTTATAAACATGCTGAATTACTATCTGAAAGAAGACATAGGAAATGAATGAGCTCTTACTATGCCTGGTAAAATTAACAAGACGCAAACTTTCAATGTCCTTTCATCCCATTGTGTCTAAAAAACGTAAAATGTAATTACTATTGTATTTAAGAAGACAGTAAAATTATTTTAATGATGTTAGTTGGGCCTTTTAGAGAAGCCTTCTTCCTTCTGTTTGCTATTGCAGTCCACATCTGTGCCACCTGAAGCTACAGTAAGGACAGTTTCTTTATATTACTGTACGTGAAGAAATGTTGTCTATCGCAGCCAAGATAATTAAGACATAATTAAAATCTCAGCCTGCTGCAGTTTAACCGCTGTGGTGGAGATGGCAGTCACCCAGACAGCATCTTTACTGTCCACACTAATGAGGGAAACAGCAGGCCTAGTCCCCGAATCACTCTCTGGAGGACTTGTGCATATAGTACAAACAAGTGCAGTGGACGCTATTAAAGCCTTTCTTTCTCCATCCTACCTTTTACACATTCTCTCCTTTTTCTCCCATTTCCACTGTTTTTTAAAGACAGAATTCTAATCCAGGCCTCTGGTGTTTTCAGGCTTCATTGTTATCGATCATAAAGCTCCTCTGCTTGCTTTTAGCTACAGTACATGCTCTTAAACACCCCTCCCCTCTCCCCAGACAACAGCAATAAGGGAGCTTACACAGTGGGCTTGGATTAGCCTGCAGACTGTCACATGGTGCTGAATTCAACATGGGTCACAGCAGAGCAAAATGAAGAAACAGGGAAAATAGGAAATAACTGCCAACTAGAGCAATTAAACAGAACCGTGAACTACATGTACACTTATTATCCATTAATCTTTGGTAGATTTAACAGTTACTTAAAAATCAGATATACAATGTGATACAGCTTTGTTATATTCACTCTTTTTTTGTATTGTGCATCCTTTTCTATGTTCATGAATTCAAAAATTAAGTTTCTTAATTTTTACATAACAAATGAGGGAAGACTGACATCATAAATGTAAAATTTCAAGATAAACTTATAGATCTGAAAGAGTAAAAAGGCCACCATTAATGAGCTAGTGCTCCCCCCAGGGTGTGAGCAGTCTGGGCTGTGTATTTCAGCCTCTTTCACCTGCACGCTCGGGTAGCGCTAGAGAGGTGAGCTGGTGGACCGTTCCAGTGAAGCATGCTCACATCTGTAAGCAGCTGCTCCCTTTAATTTCTGAATTTTTGAGCCGCCTCAGACAGGAACTGTGCCTCCAAGCCATTGCATAAGTGGCCATGATGGGATCGAGCTCAACTCAGAACCAGTCATTCTGTCTTCGGGTCCAACAAACTTTCAGCCTCTAGTACCACTGGTCCCACGAATAGTATAGAAGACCCCAAGTATGGTGAAACTTTGCAAAGGAGTATGGAGGAGCTCCCCCAGCTACAGCTCACATGCCCAACAGCTGTAAAACACACTGTGGCTCGAGTATAGGAAGCCCACACTGTCCTGAGCAACAGCAACAGAGTGTCTATAATGTACTGGGATCAGTGCTAGTCAGCACCAAGACAGGTTAACAACTAGTCTGACTTACACAACCCTTCTGTCTGCTCTTTATAGCAGGACAATGTCTGCACTGCACTAGACAGGGCGTGTTCAACCGTCGAGGAGAAGAGAGCCCAGATGGAAGACTAACAGCTCCACTGTCTGGTTAAGGTCGGAAAAGCGAGATGAGTTTCAGAAGGAAGGCCAGGTTCAGACATCACGAGAACCCGGAGCCATAACCAGCAAATCAGATACTACAAAGCGATACGTGCCGAGAGCTCACCTACAAACTTCACTGAAACAATGGCCATCAAGAATCAACCCAAAGCACTCTGCCTCAATGTGGGGACTTGGGATACATCATCTAGCATGACAACAACATGCCAAGCAAGAGGGGCAGCTGTCCTGGAGAGGCAAAGCCCGTTTCTTTAAGGGTTCCAGTGTGGAAGTGTCCCCTTGTTCCCTTTCATAAACAGAAATTCCAGCACAGCTGCAATGGAACACACTGCTGTTTGCTTGCAGGATGAAACACAAGGGCACCGAGCCGTGTCTGTACTGGCTGGAATCACAGATACCAGGTAGGGGAGACACAGCTTTGGTGTTTACAGCTTGGCCCTGTGAAATCGAGGACCTTGTGGACGTGGGGCTCAGAGGCACAGATGTTGCGTCAGCCTGACGTAAGGTAGACCCGACCCGCTGGGAAACCTCAGGTGGCCTGTAGCCATGTGTGTACCCACTGATACTACAATGAGCTGTTAACACCAAGATATTGGCTAGGATTTGTAGGACCTTTCTGCAACCAGACTGGCAGTCTGGAAAGCTTAGTGATCTTGCCTATCATTATTCCTTTATTTAAAGAGCCTTTTCTTCTGCTCATAGAGGACTTTAGTTTAGGACAGCTAGTGAGTTGAAAAGCCAATAATACAGTCCTATGGAAGAGATGTAATCAAGCAATAACGGCAACACCAGCTCGGTTCCTGACGTTGTGTTTTAAAACGAAGAGAAAGAGCTCGGAAACGGAAAGGGGCAAGCGCCCGTGACCAAGTGTGGGGAACAGACTCTAACAAGCTCCGAGGAGAAAAGTAAATATGTCCTACCTGCAACTGCATGAAAGTGAAAGGAGCTGATGTGTAGGAAGAAATGGCTCATTATCTCCTCCAGCCTTGGGGTGTTCAGAGTATGACACAATACATGCTCTGCCACTTCCCACAGACGGGGTTTGGCAGCTCCAATATACAGATCCGCCCACTTGCACCATGGAAGGGCGATATTCCATATGTGGTGGCGAGCGACTTTTCAAAATCAAAGGTAACTGTGGCTTTTCTTCCAGTTAACCAGACGCAAAATGTGAAGTTTTCAGACATGGCTATTACAGGGATTTTTGGCAACATAATTTAGCACAATTGCACTGCTGCTTCAACTACTACTTTTATTTAATGTTGCATTATGCAAAATAACAAATGAACAATAAAATTTCATTTGGATCTTCTTAATGGGTTTATAGTGATAATACAAAATTACTTCTGTTGTTTCATGCATTACAGAGCAACTGTGCAATTCTGCATTCACTACACAAATTGCAACACTACCTCCGCAGTGATATAGGGCTGCGCTTTGCTGCAGTGTACAAAGCATGTTGTTAATGACAAGCTGCACTTTCAAAATGCTTTAGAGTAGAAGGAACAGCTAGCTTGGGGATGTATGCTCCATTACTTTTTATTCACAAAACCCTCTGCCTGCTGAAACCATTCCAAAACATTAATTTTATTAGGAAAACAAGCCACTGATTTGTATACCACTTCAATATTACATTTTTACTAGTCTGATGAGACACAGGTGCAATACTGACAGAGTAGTCTATTGAGTGTGGTTTCATTTATTGTGACTAAATGCTTCCTGTGCTGTGAACAGCATTCAGGCAGATGCTTGAGGATGCCTATAATGTAACATATCCTGCCACCCGGGAGAAATATTTGTAGTCATAAGACCATTTACCAGAGCATAAGCAACACAAATCTGTCCACTGTGACCAGAAGGAGACTTATGGAAAGGAGTTTGTGTTAGTGAATTACCTGTTTAAAATGACCAACACACCTTCTGAAGGATGCTTGGCCCAGCTTTTTAAAAGAAGCCCTTTTTTCCATTGAACCACATTACAGAGCTACACTTCTCAGAGCCTCTGCCAGATGCCTTTCTAGAATCAAAGTGGATCATTTGGTCTAAGGATAAAATATCTTGTATCTTGTATATGACAATCTTCTATGTCAGCAAATTTGTTATGCTAATTAAACTCTGCTTAGCTAGATTTCTAAAAATTATTTTAAAGTCTAATTCAGGTTTTAAAAGTGCATAACTTGGTAAAATAAGTATGCAAGAGAAAAAGAACCACTTTTAATATTAATATTACAACTATAAACACTGACCTTTTTTGTTTATTATTCGAGGAAGACACCTATGACAGCTGATACTGTTCTTTCATAAGGGGAATGTTCTCTAGTAATTGACATCTTCCATATAGCAATCTCGATTTACTGGATTCACCCCAACTATGTAAATAAGTACTGGAGAACTGATATAACATAATATGGCCTTTTTAATGCAGTGTTAGAATTCAACACAACAGAGTGACTGAAATTGGGAATTGGCCTTGCAATCAACACAATTAGTTCTATTGTGACCAGCAGTTTTTAAAGGAAAGTGTCTTCAAGTTAAGGAATTATCCAACAGACTACAGTTTGTTTACAATTTAATCTGAAGAGTTATCTGCAAGGCTCATTTCAGTTTTTTAACGTTTATGAAAACAAGACAGGAAACGGAAAACACGGAAACAGATCAAAGTTATCTGTATACATATAGTACATTTATTTAACTCTGGCTGTCTCTGGAAAGAAGCCTTGTGATGTAATGAGTGATGTAATGAAATCATCACAAATTCAGTCATTTCTACTTTTTTCTCTGTTATATAAATTATTAATCAACTGAGCAATTCTGGATTCATAAGAAGAATTACACCAACACGTCCACAGAGAAACTGCACTGTTTATTGCAGAGTATAATACTCTTTGATAATGATAAGGTACACTTATCATTTTGGAAACTGATCAGTGGAAATTGATTTGGATTTGGTGACTGTATGATTAGAACATGTCTCTAATATTGAACAGTAAAGATGGTAAAGCATTTTATTAAAAAGCTGCTTGTTTTACGGCTCTGATGACAGGTCTGATCTGTGTTATTCTTTGCAGTACCGAGTAGCTCAAAATCCATGTTTATTTTTATATCCATATTAACTGCAAGTGCAATGAGATACCACATTCATCTGCTTGTTAGAAGATTCCTATTGGACTGCAGGCAGGAGGATTTTTTCAGGTACTACACTGTACAGTACGAGCCACTGCAGCTCAGCTCAATTAACCCTGAGCTCCCACTTTCTTCTCTGTCACTCAATAACATATTTTGCCTAATGAGCCTACCTCTGTTTTTTTCATTTGCATAAAGTAAAAAAACAAAAAAGCAAATAAGAATGCAATGCAAAGATTGTGTTCTTATGCATGACAAGATGAAAAATTATACTGAACCAAATCCAGTACAAAGCAGAGCTTGACTTATGCCTCAATAGTAGAAAAGTTTTCTACACGTTGTGTAGAACATACATTTTCATGACAGATGATCAAATTGGAATGAACCTAATATACTGCTAATACAGTTTTCATCACTACATGGCTTTACACATTTCAAACCTAAGGCACTTTCATCAGGTTTGAATTCACAGCAGTGTGTGCTCGGCAAACCATTTTCCCTGTGATTGCTTATTCCAAGCATGGAGCAAAAGCAGAACAGTAATGAATTTAAATTAATACATTTTGTTGGAAAAAAAACAGGAATGAAATTCAATTTTAAAATGCACTCACCAAAATGACTTGAAAGATGACAGGTAAGAGACTGCTTTCTTCAATGAGCCTGTAACCGAAACAAAACATTAATATTATAAGAGCAAGTGAATATTCAATCTTCATAAAGTCACCATACTACATCTGTATACATTCTTCAGTGTAGAAGAATGTAACATGAATATATGCAGTGCCAAGATCAGTGATCTGAAAAACGACCTTTGACTAATTCTCTCAAGAAAATGAGCTTTACAACAGCCAAGCAAGAAGGAGTAATGTACCAGTTTATTGAAAATGACTTGCTCTCACAAATTGATTAAGGTTTTTGATTCACAAGCAATTACTGAATGTATGTAAAGGTGGTTGGTATAGAAATAAAAAACTGTTATTGAGCAGCTTTAGAGAATTAAATTAGTTAGAGGTCACAGATAAAAAAAGAAACATAAGGTTGCCATTTAATAATGATTTATCACCTGGCAATGTAATTTGTATCATTATACCTGATTGAATCTCTAGTGAAAAGTATATAAATAACAATTCAATATTTAGCTTTGTACTACAGCAATGTATTTGTGCAGATACAGATGAATACAACTCCTTTGTATTCATCAGTAATCCTTTGGACATGGAAGAAAATTGATTTCAAAACAATTTAATTCAAAAACAGAATACCGTTAACATCGGAATGCAATAAACCTACTGCATTTTGTCACAGTGCATACAGAAATACTATTTTGATCCTTTTTCATTATTTCCATCCTTCTTTTGCAATAAATGTAACTTAAAGGTCTGCGGATGATTAAAAGACATTTTTCACAGAACTATTAATTGTTCTAGTTAATTCTGAAATGATTTGACAACAAGGTAAAGAGTTTTAAGCAGCACCACAGCCTGTCCTTTGCTCGCTATCCGTGAATATGTATCCATGGACGAGTCAAACTGTCATGATACAGTAAATAAACCCAGGCAAAGCTGCTGACGAGAGTCGGGCAAGAAAATAAAACGATAACCTGATTCCTGGTACTGTACACCTGGTACTGAGCATCAGTCTAAAAACATGAACTATTCCAAACCCTGTTGAGTTTTGAATTACAACCATTACAGTGGTTAATGACAACCACAAAGGATAAAGTAGGCTTTTACATATTTTTTACTTCAAAAGGTTTCACTGCACACTTCCTTAGGACATGTACGGGTTAGTGTCACTATACAGTAGGTGTTGACAGCAAGTGCAGTCTCTTATCTCCCTTTGTGACTCCACTGTTCTCAGAAACCTGACCAAGAAAAATCTACTGTATAACATCGATTTAAAATTATATTGAGGGAAACAGCTCCCACATTTTACAGAGCAAGGGTCATGTTAAAGAAAAGAGTGTAACAGCCCCCAAATGCCTAAGACCAACATAAATATTTTTCTATACAAGTAATCAAACTAGTATTTAATGTAAACAACTGACACATCAAGTAACTCAAAATAATCACTTTCCCGAGACACTAAATCACAGAAAATTCTGGGCTCATGCATTGTTCAATAGAATCTTCTGGTGTCGGGATGCACTAAAAATAAATACCACTTTCACATTTAATTCATAACGCAGTTAATAAGAGGGCAATTAATTCTGCCCTGTGTTGCACTTTGTAGGAAGTGGCATTTGTGTTGCGAAAAGTCATTCCAAAGGTGCTAGAACATCAAATACAACACACAGTTGTTGGATTTCCCATCTGATAAAATTAAAAACTAATCAAGTTTGACTTTCATTCCCTTTGCGCACATTTGGAGGCTGAAAGCTAGATGACATTTAGTTACATTTCTATAAAGTCCTCCAAAGGAACAATATTTCATGAAATGCCATTTTTTCCATCACTTCATTTATTTTATTTCCCCAGGTAGTCAGATACCACCCCCCCCAAATAACCCCGGTGATGCTTTGTAATTTCTGTACTCTCCAAAATAATTATTTAGAGCCATCAATCTTGAAATAATAAAAATAATTTCACCCGTGACTGCTGAAAGTTTTTTAGAATAATTCTTCTGCAAAGGCTGAAAATATCCCACATACCAATAAAGTATGCAATGGCAAAATTAGTAAATAATTAAAACACAAAGCACAACACATTAAAACACAAGATACAGAAATGAGAAGAGTTTTCATCCCAAAGTGGTTTACATGTACAATTCATTCACCGCTGAAGCACAGCACCAACGTGGGAGATATTATAGCTACAGTGTCATTATTAGTGATGCACCAGCAGCCCTACTGCTTCTCTAACTTTAGAGAGGCCAGATGGTTCAAGATTAGAGCAGAATCTGGTCAAGACACCCCTACTATTTTGAAGATAGTCAAGGCATCTTTAATGACATGGCCCCTTCCACAGATGTGTCTCACGGGTCACTGTACCAGAACGTAGGTTTTGGGAAATTCTTGTCCAGAGTGAAGAGTGACACCTCCACAATGACTAAGCAACCTTGCTTTTGTGGCTTTTGAGCAATTATGATGCTGAAAAGGAAGACCCAAAGTATAGGCATGCTCTCTTTTTTCACCAGTAATTTTCACGTATATAATCAAAAACTCCCATCAACAGATGTGAGCTTCACTGAGCTAGCACAGGGCATGATATTTTATTAAACCTCCCACCCAGTTGAAGTACAGACAGTAATGAGCTGCTGTTTTAGGCTGGGGACCTGCAGGCAGAGCGGCACTGACAGGTTTGCAAGAGAGGAAAGAAGTCATCAGGACATGATCTGCATTAGCAGAGGAAAGAGAGGACGTGCTCAGAGATACCTCACAGGGGACTGCTGTCTAGCACTCAGCCACACAACAGACACCACTTAAATAGAGGCTCTGGAAAGACACAAGGGAGACATGGCCCTCCTCCTTCCATCTTGCACTTTTATGTGGGGCAGCATCAGACACAACTATAAACTGGAATGAAAATAGCATGCAGAACAACGAAAAAAATTAAATAAAAAGGTCTCTGAAAGACTACAGATAATCAGCCATATCATCTTCACTTAACACAAGCTGTGCCCGAAATGCCTTCAAATGCTTCACAGCCACTGAACAAATGGGCCACTGGAGTCATTTACACCAGTACAAAAACACATGTACGCACAAATCAACTGAATGCATTGCGCCCTTTCTTTTTGCAAAGTCCATAACTTTCAGGTTTGACAGGCACTCCTCCACAACCCTATCATTACTGTCAGAATAGTTTCAAAAACAGATCTGTCAATTCACAGGCAGTTTCGTGCTGAATCAGATGGAAAGCAAAATGTGAGACAGGAGTAAGATGAATCTGGCAAACAGTCAGGAGTAGTCAACCTTCATCATCCCCCAGACAGCCAGGTAAATGACATGTCGATGTGCTCTAAATTCTAATTGACAGCACAAATACCAACGTCCATTTTAATAACAGGGTAAAAGATGTCTTCCTTTAATAAAAAGGTACTGAAGGTATTAAAAATGACTCATTTTGGATGAGTGCTATGTACTCAACATGGCCAATAAAAAAAAAGAAATTTCACATAGACTTTGTACAACTGGTAACTTTTATTTTCGGGGTCTCCTCTATGTCATGTATTACTACTATACTGTATTACTAAAATACATCTTGGTTAATGGTTTAACAATAATATATGGCTAATACACGCCTATTAGTGAAACAAAGCTGCTAATAACATACCATATTTTATAATAACCACAACACAGCATTTGTCACTGAGATGATGTCTACTTAAACTATGAAAAAAGTCTTCTTTAGCATCAGGAAGACCTCTAAACTGACTTCAGAAAACATATGTTTAGACTAGCAACATGAAAATTAGATTACTAACATCTTCAGCAAAGTATTGCCTCCCGAAGTTATTTTGGATGATAATGCCTGCCCAAAAGAATAAGTTGCAGAAAGCACAGAATGCACACATTTCATACAATGGGCCAATGTAGCTAGAGAGCTCCAACAAAGTCCCTTTTAACCAATTTTCAGGAGAACTCTATCGTTTCAAACTCTTATGTGAAACCAAGCTCTTGTGTAAAAATCTAAACTGAATGTTTCTCATATTAAATTGCAGTGTAATTAATGGACTGTAGCATGCAGCTGCAAACTCAGTTGAATGTTTCATTGACTTACACTAGCTTTTTTAGACATCAGAAACAGAACAAATGGTACGGTTTAAACAGTTTGGTGCAGCAATCAGTGCCACGGAAGGTACGCTAGTTGTACACCTAGGCTTTTACAGGACAGCTGCTGTAAGCTAGTGGCCCGAGAAAAGACATTCCACAGAGAAAATAAAACAAACCAGCTCGATCTGATGGTGCAGCTGTCAAACTCCACATCAAACCTCATGAGGGCGGCAGGTGTGAAAATCTTTTTGCTTTCCTGAACAAACTGGAAAGTCTAAACAAGTGGGAATGAGACAGGGTTACAGACACCAAAACTAACAGCTTTGAGTATTTACAGAGGAGGATCAAACCTTTACTGAAATATCCCCTTTAATCTAACAAGGAAATACACAAGTATGAAAATAACATTCACTCCCCTAAAATACAATATGACTTGTTGTGTAAGGTGAGCTCGGGTCCAGAGAATCGCATGTCAGTATTGCAGTCAGGACCACAGACAACACCACACTGTCATCATCTTAAGCTGTGCCTTTCTATGACAGACAAAAACTGCCAATACTTAACTTCCACCTAACGTTCACAGAATACCTCAATATTTGTCAATAAGATTCATTGTGTGCAAAGAGAATCTAGCCATTTATATTTTTGGATATTTTCAGTCTTCAGGTAACCTATATGCATATTTTTGACATTTGTTAGGGACATTTTATACCATTAGCCATGAGCAATACTAGAATTCTCAATCCGATTTGATACTACCAAGACCACCTTTACTAATACATTTCAATATCATAGCCAGACAATTTCTACGAAGATATACTAAACTGAAAATTTGCAGAAGGTCTGAAGTATAACATCCTATCTAAGTCCTATATTACGCAGAAACATAGAACTTGAAAGAATCCCTGCAACCAAAAACAAGCAAAATCCACAGCAAAGTAAATCAAAGAGTTTTAAGGATTTCTTTTGGGTAAGATCTGACTTTATGGGGTCTGTGCTTGTCAG
This sequence comes from Atractosteus spatula, assembly GCF_055471065.1. Lineage (NCBI taxonomy): Eukaryota > Metazoa > Chordata > Actinopteri > Semionotiformes > Lepisosteidae > Atractosteus > Atractosteus spatula. The sequence continues at coordinate 1,337,392 of NC_142717.1, read as the reverse complement.
CACCAGAAGCACTGAATTATGTGTATAGTCCATTAGTGCTTTTGCATTCTGTTTCATCTCACTTCAAAACATTTAGATGGAACAATAAAGTTTGGTACTCAAGTGTAATTTACGAGTTATTACAAGTGAGTAAAGATGAAAGATTTTTAAAACACCCAGAGGGCTTTTAAAACATCCTTTGTCAACTCTTTAGTCTTATACAGCCCACAGGTGACACATTATTCATCAGAGATACTGTCTGGACATGCTCAGCTTACAGAGATCAGTGAGTCTGGATCACAAAGCAGTAATCTGAATGACTGCAATCAATCTCTGCCTTATGTTGGGATTTCTCGATCTCCCATTCTCCCGACGATAAAGAAAACCTGACAAGTCTGTGCACAGCAGCACCTTGCTTGATAATATTACTGCTGCGTGAAAAAAGTGCAGGGAAAGGAGTTACCATATTACTATAATAGCCCTAGGAGCACTTTTAATAAAACGCCATATCCATAACGGAGACAAATAATACAGAGTCTGGAGGACATTTGAGAACAAAATAATTCTGCTGTATGTTTGGTGCTCTCAATGAACGCAATGCAAGAGCCCAAGCCTTAGCAGAATAAACAGCAGTTACTTTCCTGATCAAAAATATAAATTAACAAGTTAAAGTACTCGTTCAGTTCAGTGTCCTGTAGCAGTTAAACAATTATATTCCAAAATACTATGTTATTATTAAAATGCTGAAGACATTTTGTGACATAATGCGGAAGGAAAAATGTTTTACTCTAAATAACAACTTTACATCATCTCTATAATCGATAAATGTTATTTTCAGTTAGCTCGAAAATATATTCATACATGATACAATGTAACTAAAAGATAGATTTAGCAAATACATTTGCAACTGTACATTCAATTTGTGTTGCACAAAGAAAACTGAATGTAAATTCAGTATTTCAATACGCTCACAATTATTTACACCCCAGCTTTAGGATTATGATAATCATCCACTGGTTTTCATAGTTTTGTAATAAATTCAGCTAGTTATTAGTTTTTTTTTTAAAGATTCCCAATCCTTGCCCTTGGGTGTAAGTTATCCTCCCAAGACATTGTTCTATTCTGATTGCGCGTTTGGATAAAATACTTCTTATACTTCTGTGTTCATTTTCCCTTAACAACCGGTGGCAATTTGAGGTGACTTTTTTTTCCCCAAACTTCTCGAGCCCTTGTGAAACAAGCAGCGGACTAAGGAAACATTAATGTCTTAAATTTACAATATTTATTTCCAGCCTATAAAGGATATGAATATAAATTAAAAAATTATAATTAGAAAAATATGCTATTATTTTAGAGATATACTTTCTACTTCAATAATTATTACTAATTCTATGGATAATGAATGTGCACTTTCATGTTTTACCAACATTAATGTGCACTTACACTATTAATTAACAGTCAACTATTTACTTTAACAGTTGCAAATATAGAATTAGGATGAAAATACAAGTTGTGGGTGGTTAATGTTTTTTATAACCGTCCTTTTATTTGTTGTCAGCCAGCGCTCCGTCATTGTAACTGCTTGCAGATTCGAAATGTTTCGAAGGTCCTAAAGACCATTCCGAAGCCCACACCCGTTTCCAGGACATCTCTAGTCCTTCTTGGAAACATCTTCCCATCTTATATTTCACAATCTAAATAATTCCCTTCTGCTACGATATTGTGCTCTGGAAGAGTGGCTTGCTGAAAACTAAAGTTTCAATCTTCTTTTTGTGTTCCCTCTCACCTATCTGTTGAAGATGTTACAGCAAAAAGTTAATCATCCTTATTTTAACCAAGTGAGTCAATGCCCATATCAACTTGTACACCATCAGCCTCAGCCTTTAAGCACTCCATTGCTGGATAAATGTCTCCCCATTCGTCCACACAACACTAGCTATGGTTATTTTCATGCAATGCATAAGCACAAAAATTTCAATTTCATATTTCTATCCCCATATCTTACTTTTGTCTTGCTGTTATGTGTTTAGACCATTGCCGTTTTATTCTTTTTACTCTTACTATTTTGTTACATTCTCTCGTTTGTGCTCTAGTCTCATTTTCTTTCATGGACTGTACTGTATAAAGCAGAACTTCAGAAAATGCTGAAACCCTTTTTTCCTAGAAAAGAAAACTGAGGCCGATCACCAAATGAATGCTAGTTTCACCAACCTTGTGCAAATAAAAAGTTTGTAAGATGAGAATCCATCATGCCTTGTTTTCTCTCGATCTAAAATCTTAAAATATCTTTCTTCGTGTGTTGCATTGCAGAAAATCGTTCTTTCCAAGGAGAACCCATATTTTGAATCAATGGACCCAAATCAAAAAAGCCAAAAGCATGAAAAAGTCATGCATTATGTCATCTCATTTTTAATACATGAATTAACTGTAAATAATTCAGCTTACAATTTGCAATATTTATCAGTTCTGCTTTTTATACATTGGACTCCAGCCCACCTGGCCTCCCAAGGTGCAGCATTCATGCTTGGATATCCGCTTAGTTAGCTTGGGATTTAAAACCCACTTATAATGACAAGGTATTCGAGAAATTATTTAAAATGTTGCTCAAGGCATTGTATACAGAAAAAAGATTGCATATTATTTCTTATCACATGCCCTATTTTATTATTTTTAGCTTCAAATAATTTCCAGATTATAGTAATTACAGAACCAGATCTAAAATGCAGTTAAGGAGAAGGAAAGTGGTGGTTTTAGTTTAGAAATTTAAAAAACCGAGGGAGCTATTTCCCTTTGGGCCACAGATTCAGCGCACGTGCACTGTTCTCACATACGAAGAGACACTGGCTGTGGGCTAGAGCACCATCATGTTGATTCAGCTCTTGAAGAGCCAGGGTTGTTTACCTGTTGAGAGCGGGGTTATGCTCAGTTAAAGCTACGAGCAGTTTCAGAGCGTACACTGGGATCGGATCTGGCTCCAGAAGGAGCGTTTCATACCTAGAAAAAGAAAAAAACAAACAGAAGAATGCTATTTCCATTCAACTCTAAATACGATGCAATATACTTTAAATACAGTATTTCACAGGGTTTTTTTTAGCTGAAGACTGTGAAAAACAATCAAGTTAAAATTTAAGTGTGAAAAATACCAGTTGAAAATGTGATGGTGACCTTTGAAATGTGTCAAAGCTTTGTGCATATGTTTTCAGCTTTTAGCATAGTTATGGAAGCTGTCTAATAAAACCACCAGAAAAGGAATCTGCTATATACTATAACTGAAAATGTACATTGCCAGAATAAAAAAAGATAAATAAAGTTTAGAGGTTTGAATTAGATTTGAATAATTCAATTTTTTTCCAATATATATATCCCAGGCCCTACCCTGACACACAGCAGTTGTGTCTTATTTTTTATTAATTGTTGTTTTTTGCAGTGCTGTATTTGCATAAGCATGAGCTGGCAAGGATCCAGCGAGAGGAGGGAGAGGAGGGAGGAGAGAGGAGAGAGGAGGAGCGAGAGAGAGGAGAGAGGGAGAGGAGGGAGAGGAGGGAGAGGGGAGAGAGGGGAGAGAGGGGAGAGAGGAGCTTAGCGGTTGACTTACTGTGGAAACAAGGCCTCTGTAATGAGTGCCAGCAGTCTGCTGTTGGAGTTGAGAGTCTCGCCTTTTTCCACAGCCTCATGGTTCACCAGCAGCAGCGTTATCTCCGACAGCACCCGCAAGCTGCAGATCCGCCACTCCGCTGCAGGAAAGGGACTGTGAGTTTGACTGAACTCCACTGGCTGCAGAGCCCCTGCACATTCATGGGTTACGCACACTTCCATCTGGGCCACGAGTGCATCATAGCTGATACCAGGAAATCAGCTGGCTAATTCAGCCACAGGAAGATGCAGTTGCATCAGTGTTTATACAGTGAGGCATCTGACTGGTGCAGTGTGAATGAAGTACTCTCTGAAGGGCACGACAGCAGCAGCCCACCTGGGGTTTGAGCCCACTGCCTTCTGGCTACAGCTCCGCACTGCGGCTCAACGTCAGTCACGCACAATTACACAACCGCGGGCCCACTGCACAGCTCAGCATTACTGCACAAGGGAGTCCGGCAGCTGAAGCTGGTGCTCAGGTCCGGGCTGAGCTCGTTCCTGAGCCTCTGCGGTGAGCGAGAGAGCGGCACTGCACCTGCTGGCACCTCGCTGCACAGTGACCGCAACTGGCACACCTCGGGAAGACCGAGACAGCGGAGGGTCTCCTACCGTTTCTGCTGACCGCTAGCGAAGCCAAAGGCGGGAGGATGGAGTCCACAACCTTTAAAAAGGGGATTCAGGGCATGAAAAGAAGGATATAGGCTTCATACTTCGTTACACAGAAACTATGAACATATAGTAGATATTCAAATATCTACGTGTAATTATATACATACTCCAGCTAAAAGACACGTTCCCTTTAAATATGTAATTGGCTACAGCAGGATACAAAGCAAGCCATTATGAGAACTCCTATTTCTATGTAAATACAACTTCGCCACTGCCCTTTGATCATAGAGATGAGCCAAGTCCTTATGTTGGCTCTTTTTATAATTACAATGATTTATTATTATTTCCATAGAAACAAACACACATATTCTGATGTGGTATCTAACCGTGAGCTCTGGAGGACACATTTACATTGGGGGCAAATTGTTCGAACACAATGTTTGCTATAGAACAGTTTGCTAAAGATTCACATTTACTGAAGGCTCCACATAGTCATAACATTTATTACGGGTATCGAAAGCCTGCTTTTTTCCTGATTATGCCATGAGAAAAGATTTGTTCCAGTCAGTATGATTGACATGTGATCAGACTGTCTTTGGATATACCGTAGTACATCAGTATATTTGTTTCTGGTCATTTCAAGGGAGGCTATTTATATCAATAAGGATAATTTTTTTCAGATATTTTGGATTGGTAGATTTAAAGCAGAAAATTATATATTATTTCCCATGTATTGTGTTCTCTGTTCATTACAGCATTTGCCCTTTGCCACAATGTTACAGTGTGTCAGATTTCTTTGGGTATATATGCATGTGACTGACATCATGTCCAGGACATAGTCCTGCCTTGTGCCCTTTGCTTCCGGAATGGGCTCCAGATTGCTTTCGGAATGGGCTCCAGATTGCTTTCGGAATGGGCTCCAGATTGCTTCCGGAATGGGCTCCAGATTGCTGGGACTTTTCAAGGAAAAGGCACTTTTCGTATAACAAGTGAATGTATATACATGTTTCCAGCAGCAGGTGAAACACGGTATGTCTGGACATGTACAATACAGGAGGGTAAGGACATAAAAATAACAACCAGTAATAAGACTAATGCATCCATCAAATCTGTACTCAAAGGCCGGTTTGATTAGATCTATATAAGGATATGTTTGTGTATCAAAAATCTCAGTAAATATAAGAAAAATTACTGCATTAATATAAATAATTTACCCATCTTGTAATCAGCACAAATGAAGTATAACCAGTTAAACAAAAACAACCAAGACCTCAGTTCAGCTGTTTTTGATAAAGTAATTCAACTTTCCATATTAAAAAAAGAAAAAAATGTTTTATACTTATATTTATAAAACACACAGTCACATGGTTATTTTTCTGGCACATTTCTTTCTTAAGCATTGAGATGAAAGCAAGGATATGTAAATTTTATACATGATACACTATGTCCTAACTTGAATAAATGGCAGCTGACAGATTTACCAATTAAGTTTTCTTTTACTCCAGCAAGTAACACTAAGGAAATCTACTTCAATTTACTTATTATTCGAAGACTGCAACTTTTGAACTTGAATAACAACCTTGTAGAGTGAAATCACTTGTGACAAAGTTTAATTAAACTGCCTTATTTTATAAAGCACCCCAAGACATTCCCTCACTGTGACACCGTGAATAACTTGGACTCCTTTTGATCAACAGTGTTTTTGAAGCTCTAAGACACTCTAAAGGCAGAACTGACAGCTGACCTTTTATGTCAATATTTATAACAAGGGCCTTTCACTTGAATTCTCAAGGGAGAACCAAATGCTCAGTCTGTGCATTTTCATCACCAGATGCGTGCCCTCCATCTCCCTCTCTGCCCGTCAGTGCATTCAGACAGAGAAACACCAACTGGAGAGGGAATCTGTTCAACATGCAGTTACCAACTCCACGCCTTTGCCTTCACTCAGACGTTTTACCAAGCTGCATGCAAAGCTAGATTGGTTAACGGTCCTACTGTGCATTTGGGAGAGCAGCCAGAGATTGTTTTCTGTGCTGGCAGCACTTACAGTAGAATGGTACTGCGTCAGCAGTGCTGGGTGTTGTGTCACTGCTTCAAGTGCTGACAGGGTGTTCCTGAAGAGATCTTCCGAGGCTGCTTGTCCTGAAAACCAACAAGGTGAACACCCCTTTACTGCACGGCTTGCTATGTGCTCGTGAAAAGTAGAACACGTAATCACAGGAAAACACACACCTACTGCACTATCCAAGCTGGTCTCACAGGAGTCTATGGACTTGAGATGATGCTGTGGAACATACATTACAAAAGAATTTAGTGCGGTGACCTGAAATCCTGTTACTCACAGTTTGTGAAATACAAATAAAACAAACACCCTTTCAACTTCTTTCAACTTTCAGAATCTTAACATTTTAAGAAATGAAACACGACAGCCCTTTTATCACTACTAATTTCTAGTATTTGGATTGTACTTTGCATCCCAAAAGATGCTATAGCATATTATACATAAGAGGCCACCTGTTTCCTCCACCAGTAGTGGCAAACAAAGTCCAGCAGCCCAGCCACAGCACAGATTAGAAAGAGAAGTGAGGAATTTAAGATTCATTAATTTTACATCAATTTTAATACTATAAAACCTGAGTAGCTGTAACAGAAGGCTTTATTTCTGCAACTGGTCTTAATTTAATGATTGGTGAATCATTTTGAAATAAAGGGGAAAGAACATTGGTCTTCTTGTTCATGTGTCAATGGTTAGATGCAGTGCAGAATACCAGAGCAGCCGTAACAAAAGGCTTTTTTTCAGCAACTGGTGTTTCAGTCCAATTTGCCTTCTTCTTCCAAAAGTGAACATTTTAAATATGTAAAACAACTACATGCAACCGGCAAAATACTGCAGAAAACGTGATGCAAAACCACCACCAAAGACAAGCACGTTCTTATGTTGGATCAATAACTTACCAAAAGTGTCCCAAAGTTGAACAGAAACTCCTCTGTTGCAACCTGTGGCCTAAATATCTGAAAACATAAAAAAAATAACGATACACAAATGTTGGCATACTGTAATTATATCCACATCTATTAAAAAAATTACATATGTTCAAACCTTTGTATGTTCCTAACATTTTTTTTTCCATTAATCCTGCTTAACAAAGTGCTTTTTTCCCCACTATATAGCATTGAAGTCAGCTGAATGAGTTAATAAATAATACAGCAAATGCTGAAAGGCAATGCTTTGAGTCATGACTCTTATTATCAGTTCTTGCCTTCAAAGCTTAAGAGAGTTTTTTGTTCAGGATGTTCTAACACATGTGCTGCTCCCGCTGTGCCTGGGACAGGTCAGATACTGCTCGAGAATGTCAACTGGAAACCATGAGAATGTAAGCTGTTGCGAAATTTTCATGATATGGCCCAGTCATATCACGCCCAGTAAACGTATTTCCAGCAGCCCACTTCGCTGTGCACCTCGGCTGTCTGCCAGGGCAGACTGCAAGGTCATGTTCGAATACCGACCTGTGCCGTCCGCCACCTCAATAGCCGGGACTGTACTGTATCTACAACAATGATGAAGGCCAGCAAAAACTTGGAGTGTGCGAATAATGGAGTGTTCCCCACGAGCTCCTAGCCTGGACTTGAACCAGCAGCTCCCAGGACGTAGGAATCATCCTGCTCAATCCCCACCGTCAACATTTTACTGAGAAGGAAAATCTATATTCCACCTGCAATCTGGTCTTTAAAATATAAATTGAATCTGACAGAGAAAAATAACTGACTATTATAACTTAGTAATGCTATTTTCTAAATATCAGTAACAGTGGGCTCTGGCAGTGTCACAGGGGAGCCCATTTCTGTACATCAGAAACACATTCCTAGTAAACTCTTTTTTCCCCCCGTTTACTTGTGAATATTAATGTGTAGAAACACAAAAAAAAGTAAAAGAGGGATCTGAAAAAAAAAAGAATTTATTACACACAACTTGAGATATATTTGGTTAGGCGTAGTCCTGATGAAAAACTATTAAGATCTAAAGAGATCTGGGAGATTCTTACAGCTTCATGACACAGTGTAATGACATTCTGAGTGGGTGCTAAATACCTGGCATGCCTCTTAAGGCAGTTATGCTACCACCGAATCAGATCTCTGCATGAGCTTTTATTTTTATCTAAACATCTTTCTTTTGTTGTCAACGATACCAAGGACGACAGGAAAAAAAAAAGTTAACATACTGTAATGCTGGAGGACAGGTTTAACCCCAGCCTGTGGTTTTAGAGACGTAGGTTTTCAGGGGGTATGCAGCCTCCCAGTTGCTGCCTCCTGATCTACTGCCCTTTCCCAACATTAAAGTCAATACCAGAGGGTAAGGAAGTCCTAGCCAAGGAACTGAGCCAAAAGGCAAGCGCAATCTTATTGTCGAAAGGCCCAGATCTGTAGGTAATCGTACTCAGCGTCACGATCACACAATCACCATGTACTGCAGTGTGCATCTAGATACCACACTGGATATTACACCGCATGCTATATATTTCTGAGTCTTGGACAGAATTTCTACCAGTCTGTGCCACTCTGATCGCATGCTTGGGTTCAAGGTAGAAGCTGCACAGCGTGTACTATACACACCACTTGCATAGTGGTAGTCACACCATATGTGCCTTCCAAATGTTATTGTCAGGAACATGTTTTTAAATTATAACCTGATGTCATACTCAAACATTATAGAATAAAGACAGCTTTATATCATTTAGGGGCAGTTTTATAAACACTTATTAGCAAAGTCCTGGAAATTAACATGTTTATCTTGAATCGGGGTTTACATTATCAAAGTGTTTTAGTTTCATTTGCATTCAACATATACACATGGTTTTTCAATATCAAGGTTTGCTTGGAGAACTGCAACTCTTTCACGGAAGTTTTTGGAAGCACAGTATTTTTTAAACTGTTTTTGACAATGCAATACGGACATGAAACCAGCAGAATGAGGACTACAGGAAAGGAAATAATATTTTGAAATTCAGATATTGTTGTTCACAAGGGTGAATTTTACATCGGAAAAATTTGCAGTAAAACTGTCAGTACATATTTCTCTGTTGCATTCTGTTTAGAGAACTCTGAGAGATCTTCTGCATTGAGGTCCCTGTCTTTGTCCTACCTTCTTCGGATGACCCCAACATTCTATGCATATACTCTATGTAACACCAAATCACACTATATCTATATGTAACACCAGTCAAACAATAATGTAAGAAAGCATCACAAACATTTAAACCAAAGTGGGTGTGAAGAAGGTGGCTCACCTGTGATGTCAGAAGATGAAGTACTACACCCATCATGGGAAGACACTGCTTTAACTGTTTTGCTTGTACAGTTGATGGGTGCTTTCGGCCTGAAATATTCGCTAATGCAGAAAGGACATCCCCTGGCAAAAAATAAACATAAAAAATCCATCTGTTGGAAGTATTTAAGCATGTAATTCTGTATTTCACTGGCAAAACAAATTCCTGCAATGAGGAAAATGAGGAGACAGGTTTAAGTAAAACCAATTAGATCTTTAAAATTGTAGCTACATGTGCTTGAGTTAGTTCTGTCTAGGACTTGTGTACAAAGTCAATGGCAAATAAGACTGAAAAGTTCATTAGGGCTCATACAAATAAGTTTTTGAGTACTGTGCCTTACAAATACAGCACTGTGTTGGGACATACAGTACCATGCTAACACCTACAGAATTGACAAATTTTATTTACTAATGAAAAAAAGCATTTGTATTCCAGACTAGGACAGGATTAGTTATGGTTTTTTAAAAATTAAATCAGTAAGGTATTTAAAAAGAAGAGAACAATTGTCACGTTGAAGTCTGTGATACTCATCCTCTCGTTGAAGATGTCTTCCTGTCATGTGACTGACTCACCTAGAACCGCTGGCAGCTCCTGCACAATGTGACGGATGAGCAGGTCCAGGCATTTTGACAGGTATTCATTGCTGCTTTGTTGTTCCTTCCCTGGCGTGGCCTTTCTGCTGTCTCTTTCAATGTACATCACCAGTCTACAAAGAGGAGGGGAGATGTTATTATTCAGCAGCCCTCTGAACCGTAAACGAACAGAAATGGGTCTTGAAAAATAGAGGACAGGAACGATTTAGTTTATCTTTTCTACAAAGTAAATAGTGTTGGTAAAATGCTGCATTTTTGCACCGGTCACAGTTTTGAAAGAATTTTTAATTATTGTAGCAACTGCTGATATACTTCATCTACTCTGGACTGACTTTAACCCTTTTGAAATGCTTTTAACAACTATGGCCGTGACTGTACTGTATAGAAAACTGTTACATAATTTATCATATTGTATTTAGAGACACATATATTTGTGATAATACAAGGCATGTTCCCTCAATATAATTAAGCAGACATATTTCATTTTTAGCTGTTGCTATGTTCAGCATTTTGGTCTTAGAATGCAAAACAATTTTCATCACTCTACAGACAGATGTTGAGCAACCTAGCTGATAGCACACACTGTATAACTATAGTACAATAAAAGCATAAAAGCATCACTGCATGTTTTTAAAATCATTTTGTATTTTAACAAAACACTTTTACACACAGGCAGGATGACAGACCCAGAAATGCTATATTTTTGTTGCCACAGATTCGACTGATGAAACAGGTGGAAAGGATCATACCCATCAAGGCCAGGTGAAATACATTAAAACAATTCAGCAAGAGTGTAAATGAAAACAGCCTTCAGTTCAGACAATGTAATATTTCCTATTGTTTTAAGTGCCACTACAGTTCATAGAGTAACTGACTTTGTTCCAGTGATAGGAAAGGGTGTACTTATTCATGTGCAATCCATATTCCAATGAAACAATACATCAAGGCACTCAAATTATTCCTCAGTCATCCCACTTCAATAGTAAGAAGCGTATAAAAGATCAAAAGTAAAACTAAAATACATTGCTTCAACTATCTCTGAAATAATCACAGAACTAAAAGCTTTTTTTATATCTTCAAACATCAGTCATATCTACTAGAGCCAAGGCCACCACATTTTATTGTAATTTTATAAAGTAATTTCGAGCTCCTCTTTCATCTGAAGAACAATCCTAAAAGTGCAGAAAGGTGGATGATCCACTAAACCTCACCTAAGTGCCTGATTACAAAAAAACAAAGCAAGCAGAAATGAAAAAAGAAAGAAAACATGAACAAATAAAAAGGTTCTCATTATTATTTTATAGGTGTTTACTACATCAAGTATTTGGCTACCAAAATTCAATCTAGATTTAATATGGCTCTTTACGGTTCTTTTGAAACGGCCTCCATTTTTTAGCACGTTCAGAAAAAATCTTAAATTAAGTGGTAACATTGTAATGTCTGCTAAGCATTACAAAATTTATTAGAACTGCATAACAGGTCCCAAAGGTGTAGTTTTATAATGCAAACAACTGGAACATAAAACTCATCAATAAAATCCTTGATCTTGTTAACATTCCCAGCTTCTGTATTTTGTTGAGATGGAAATAGGAAAAATAGATTTCCGCTTTGAAATATAAGAAAAAATGTAACTGTTTTTAAGCAAACAATATTTAGTATAAAACTCTTCTCCTTTTATTTTTGATTCTTATGATTTTTTTATTATTTATTTTCTATAAATAAGAATAGATATATTTATATAGTAAATAGGTATACTATATAAGAAAACGATGTTTCTTCTTCACACTGTACCTTTATAAACATCTGCTGCTGAGTCATTGAAGCCATCGTATTAGTGGTAGATCAGAGAAGCCTGCTGCCTAACCCCCTGCCCTACACCTAGGGGTAAGGAGCACACTGCACAGGATTCATCCCCGACACCGCTGGCTAGTGACATGAGCCAGGCTTGAGCTGGTAACCTCTTGGCAACAGAGCTCAACCCGGGACAGAAATAAACCAGGTGTGCTCACATGAATACAGCTGGCATCATCATCATCATCATCATCATCATCACAATGAAATAAGAAATCAGTGCTGCAAATTAGTACAGGTTAACTAATAAAACAGCATGTAGAACAAATGAACATGTATGCTATTGCGTGTAAAGATCAAGTACCCTAGTTGTGAGTCTGATAACATAGTCCTGGAATGCACAGTAAGAATCAGTCTCTTTAAGAACAAATTAATGTTTACTCTTTTGTAAAACACTACATGACTGTCAGCCTAAATGCCTTGCTCTATAATTGAAACCCTTCAGCAATTTCAAGAGTAATACAATGTCATGGATTGATAGACAGAGCCAAGATGACATTTTAGTTTCCCACTACCATAACGGGAAGTTATATAATTTCCAAAGGGTTCTGCTGATTAGTATAACTGAATCTTGAATGTTCACTTCACTGAAAATCATATCACTGTGTTTACTGGAGAGCCACCAAGAGCATAAAATAAGAAAATTAAGAACTTTCCAATTTTTATTTTAATACCAAAGAACTAGGTTTTTAAAATATATACATTAATTAAATCTATCAGATAAAGTAAAGGACATTTCAGAATGTATGAAATAATTGTAAATCCCTTGAAAATTCTTTAAATAAGGGAAAAAAAAGTAGAGGTTTCACACTCACATGTTCTGACTCAATGTTCAGTGGATAATTTCAAAATTAATGATCTGTTATGGTTTCAGTTTCCCTGTTTGATAATAACAACGTTCACAACACTGTGTTACGAAATTTTTCATTATATTGTCTTCCTGTAGCAAAGTATGGATTGCTGGAATGATTTGTTATAATAAACGATCATTACAGTAGATGATATACAACAGGACAGGTTTCATTGATGGATTCACTGTTAAGTTTTTCTAAATTTAAATTGCCTAGTTCTGAGCAACTAACTACAGAAGAACTTTTTAAAGTGTAATTTTTAAAAGTAAAAATGCACTGAAAAAATAAACAGCTCTTGTCATTGTTTAACAGCATCTGTAGGAAAGGCCATACTGACAGAGGCCCTGAAACTCTGCCTTGCCAGGCCCTCCTGCCCAGCACAGCTGCTGACCTATATAAAATAATTAGCTCACTTATGATATTCACTTGAACTGCTTCAGTCATGCTGTAGAGAAACAATTATCCTTGACAATACAGACAGGAATTAAATTATACAAGTCACATCTTTAATATTTCAAGTAGAGGTGGTGAAAATACAGTTCACTACTTTAAAACTTAGTGTTGTATCTGACAAACACTAAGATGAAATGAAAAAGTCCCCGTCATGTGTTAATTATAATCTTTCATAGGTTTTTCTTCTGCATCTTCCATGAAACATGCAGAGCAAAAAGACATGTCACCGGTTCAATGCTTCATGTCTTTAATCCAAAAGCTAGCACTGAAGTGTATCACAACTTCCAGCAGTTTTGCTCTGTTATTCTACTTTCTGGTTATACACTACAATGTTTTTGCATTTCTATTACGACTTTGTACAGCTCAAATATTTCTGCTTTACTTTCGATATAACATTACTTTTTATGTTAAAACTGTTGTAAGAGTAATGTAAATATTTACTAGGAGTCATTACATATCCTGTTTTTATGGACCACATATTTTTTATGTTTTAGATTACACAGTGCATGATTCTATAATGTAGTAATTTAATTTGGGCAAGGGTTTTTTCAATCCTGTCTGTCCTCTTTTAACCATCATGCCCTATGCTCCAGAAAAGCCAACAAGAACTAAGCACTCGGTTCTTCAGAAAGGTGATCACTGTTCTGCCAAAGCAGTCTTGCTCCATCCTGACTGCGAGTTCACCACTGGTGATGACGAATTAGTACCATGCCTGCTCACAAATAAAAGAGATGGCTGCAAAGCTTTTGAAGGAAGAGGATTTCTTAGTTTTCAGGTGTAGCTCACCCAACGTAGCACTGCTTTTATAATTATCTTTATAGTAGCATGTTAATAAAATATTAGACTTCTAAAGTAGTGAGCTGCGTATTTCAGGTAAAAGCACCAGCCTTGTCCACCAGCTGCATTTTTTAATATCTAAAAAAAGCACAACTGAGCATTTTCAATTTGGCTCAATGGTCCATGAGATGTGCACAACTAGGAACTTTCAAATGAAAACTCGGTGTTCTTCCTCTGCAGAATTAGGCAGCGCCTTGTTTGATCCCCGTAACACAAAGCATGCATGCAGTAATATTTTCTGTTGCTTTTATGGGAGATGTAATCAGCCTAGTTGGAAACTGCGCCCCACAGGGTGTCAGTGGCATGTCTTTTCTGATGAAGCAAGCCTCTGATGCTTCTATTTATATTTTGAATGCTCCTGGAGCACAGAGTGGGCGGGTGGGGGTGGTCGCAGAGAAGCACACTTAAGATAAAGTGATGCTATAGCATTTTGCAACACTCTAGGAATTTCCAAATCACACTTTATTGATGGATAGTACGCCACCTGTTAATACTGCAGATTTCAGTTTTATAGATGGGACCTGCTTTCTATACAGCACAACACTGCTGTACTACCACAGTACAAGGGTATTGTTCAGGTTATAGTCAGAATTAGGGTTTTGTTATTAATATGCAATTAATCTACATTTAATCTAAATTTAATACTTTATCAATACATGCATTTATAAAACGTTCATAAATGTCTTTTTCAACTCTAAAAAGCTACTGGTATTATTTAATCTCAGGTAGGTCCAGAGTTTGCTGAGGAAACCAACTATGACTTCTATTAATTCAAGTTGCATTTCTATGTGCATTTTTGTTGATGTAATGTGAAACAAGATAAAATCTATTTGCTAAAATTTTATGAACACAACAATACATCTTTGATTTTTGTTCAAACCCTTGGGACTACTCATGGCCATCAACTAACATGATGGTGAGAGAAATATAGCAGTTCATCTATTTCCATTAAATAATCTATGTTTTAATAAAAAATATATATTTTGGATTCAATACTTTGTTAGCTCCGATGTACCCTTATCTCTTATAATTTGCACATAAAGAAAGCATCACCCAAAAATAAATGGGATTCAATTAATCTTTTTGATGTAGAGATCTATAAAGTGTATTACCTGCAGAAAGCCATTATTCTAACTGCTGAGCTATTTGACAAAACTAATTCCACTGCTCCAATATTGTCACACAACAGTGCACTTTGATATTTGTAGCGAAAGCAGATCTCTATGCCTCTCGTCTCACTTATGCTACAGTGCTATTGAACATTTTTCCAATTTAACTAGTTAATTGTTCACTCAGTGGTTACATTTCACCAATTTCGATGTCACGGTATAATGCTTAGACATTCATAGGTTGCCTTTCATGTACCTATATTTTTATGTTTAGTAATTATTAAAAGTAAACTCCACAACGTGATGAAGCCAAAAAAAAAAACGTGCAGGATCTTAAGGCTAATAAGGTAATTAGGTGGTTGGTGCTAGTTTAGATTTTACAATATAACATTCACAAGCCTACATATGTTCCAGCAGATCTTACAAGAAAGACGTTCTTCCAAAACTAAAACTAGTTTTTAGTTTAAATTTTATCACAATTATTGTGCCGTGATTTGTCTAGATATTTTCAAAGCTAGTTGACTTTCCACTCTCTTAATGGTGTTTTCTATGTAGTCCTCTGCCAGGATCTCAGACCAATATTCCACAGAAGGTGCTACTGAATGATGTAAATTGACTGCTTTGTGTACCTGGAATTACAGCACAACAGCAGCATCTCCCTGTTGTTCATCAGAACCTGTAAAAGCACCAGGAAGGCCTTTGCACGTATGACTGCCGAAGGACTCTCTAAGGATCGGATGATCTTCATGACAAAGGCCTGAAACACAAATATTGGCTGTTAGATCAGTTTTATAACGTAATGATTAAAACAGGCATTGGGGAGCTTCATTTTTTGGGCAGTGAAGAAAATGCCATATTGCAGGGTCTATTCCACAACAGTGCATGAGTCAAGCAGTTGGCACCAATGTGCATGAGGAAATAAAGACCCATGTTGTCTTGATATTAGAGTGTCTTGACACTGTAATTTTAAGACATTTAAGGATATTAAAGAAAACTATTATTTAAGGTATGATCTTTGTCTTTTCAAGTACGACTACTGGTTTCTTTAAATAACATCGGCAAAACCACAATTTAATTAGTATAAAAGGATTTGATGCAGGGTTAAAGCAAAGGGGAAACAGAAAATTAAAGCAGGTAACTATGGTAATTACAGAAAATGTTAGCTTTCACTTTCGAGAATATGGCAATAATCAGTGAATGAAAAACAATCTTGTGTACTGCAACTGCTTGCCCTGCTTTGTGTGAGTTAATTATTTTCAAAAGCATCCACTTCTTGCATAAACTGTAATTACATCAACCACTTTATGAGCTATGCTCTGAGTTCACTGCACCTCCTTACCCAATTAGTTTAGTTGCTTAGTGCTTCATCTAAATCATAATGCTATGCAACATAATGCATGATTAAACACATGGCTCACAAACATTTGCATTTTATAAAAGAATAATGGATGCAAAATGCATATTATGAGATGTACCAAAAAGTGCTTCTTTAGCAACTATTTTGACACTTTTCACAACAGTTAAGGTTTAATTTAAGTTTGTTAGCTAAGTAATGACAATCTAAACAGATCATATGACAATGAAATCACAGTAGCACTGGCAATATCCAAATTAATACAAGTCAAATTAATTGTATCCAAGATTCAACAAACTGTGGCA
The DNA here is from genome assembly GCF_055471065.1 of Atractosteus spatula. Classification (NCBI taxonomy): domain Eukaryota; kingdom Metazoa; phylum Chordata; class Actinopteri; order Semionotiformes; family Lepisosteidae; genus Atractosteus; species Atractosteus spatula. The sequence continues at coordinate 1,320,494 of NC_142717.1, read as the reverse complement.
ACCTTCTTAGATCATGTGGCACATGGAATAATCAAGAGACCAATAGAAAAAGAAAATTCTAAAAAGGAACTGACAGAAAAGGGAAACTTTTTTTCCTGCCCTTACTAGCCAGCTTTCCTGGCTTTGTTCAAAATGGTTTAAATATTGCTGTCATAGTAGTGGAAAAAGTAGTTCTCTGTCCAATCCAGTCTTCTACACCTCAATTCCTAAAATATAACATAGTGCTAACAAGGAAGGGAGTAGGTTTTATGGAGAATGGCAATATATATATACTGTACTGCATCTATCTATGATTTTGGTAAAGGAAGTTAATAGATTATACTGATTCTTTCTCAGCTGGATTTCAGGTTGGCTGAGCAAGAGAACCCATAACTGGTATTGTCAATGTGCGGAACCACTGTGTCGAAAACAACATGACACCTTATTAGTTAATCAATGTCTTGACAACATACAGCATACAGTAAACTCATGTACTGGACATAAAAACATCAGTACAGTGCCTCATGAAACACCTTAGCAGGTCTGATACTCAATCTTGATTTACACACATTTTCAGGATACCATTTAATAATCTCTTCATTACTGTATACAGTAAATAAAGCTCATAAAATTCTTTTGCAAAAAATACATTTTTAAGTATTTTTCAAGTACCTATAAAGCCTGAATATTAAACACGGTGAGAGCCTTTACAATGTTCTTTTGCATCCAATATATGTATTTCTAATAAATAAATTCATTTTTATTTTAATGTCTCCGTCTAACTACAGGTTCTACACTGTTACAAATACCCAGAAGACCTAAAGAAAGAGATGATAAAGATTATGAACTGTTCCATTTGTAATCTGCAGAGAAAGAAAACAACAAACTCTTAAGCTATACCCACATAATTCAATAGATTTTCTATATCTTCCTACTGGCACGCTTTCACACTGGCCGACGAGAAAAGATTTATAATCCGGAGTCGATCCTTGCTTAAGATGGATCGTGAAATGCCAGAATAGGTGTTTAACTCCTGCTGGAAAAATCCTGCATCATTGCTAATGGCCAATTAACTGTCAGAAAATGTGTTACCGTGCAAGGTTCAGACACGAATGATGGGAATTTACTGCGAAAGTTAGATCAGGGAAGAATCCATTTCCCTTTCATTAATGTGAAATCCATATCATTCAGCAGATAATGACAATTCAATTTCCAGCTTCCTTTGGTGTATACCTTCTCCTGAACCAATCTCTGCAAGTGGACTCCAGACGACAGCATTGCGGTGAACATGGTGAGCATATACTGCTGAACACGGCTGATTCCAGACACCAGGCTGCTCAATACAGCTGGCAGGCCCACTTTGTCAATAACGCTTTGAAAAGCGCTGGCAGAGTGACGCGTTATCCGGCACAAAGCCTGTGAAGACATTATGAAACAGATCAACCGCTTTTATGACATTACAAGCCATTATATAATATCGACTAAAAGAGGTTTACGCAGCATTTAAAAAAGGAGGACAAGAAACAACATTGCAATTTAACTGCAATTAAAACAAATCAATTTTTTTTCCCCCAAAGTTGACGTTTGAATTATAAATTATGCACATTCACTATATTTGCAGCAATTCTTTAATAAATTGAAACTAGAGTGACAAAAGAAGAAAAGACTACATTATCTCACTGGAAAATATTATCCTAAAATTCTGAATAATATCCTCACATTTAAGCAAAGGAAAATAAGACTATACACAGTGTTTTTTATCTGCATACTTCCTTTTTTTCCACTTTGTAATTTTTCAAGAGCACTTTTGGACAGGAGGAAATGAATTTAAGGGTTTTACCGAAATGGCAGTGACTCTCAAGGAATCCACAGTGGAGTGAGTGAAGAGGTACCAGAGCATGGGCCCTATCTCTCCAGTGATGAGGCCTTGTGAGTGGCAGGAGACTGTGGTGCACACATTTTCCACAATTTTTGCTGCCATGTGATTGACAACTGGTTCTTCCTGCAACCAAGCATCATGCAGAAACAGAAACTCAGAACAGGACAGTGAGAGCTTTCATCCGTCTGTCGTTTGCTGAAAGCCCAACCACACAGAAGGCGTGGCAGGGCCTTGGGATGGCAAAGACCGTATGTTCAATTACACAAGACCCTCCAGAAAATCGAAAAGCAAAACCAGGACTTTGCACGTAGTTATTGTATAAAAAACAATATTAAATTGAAAAAGTAACTTGGCGCTGTTTGACAGAATGCAAGGTAACCTTTTAATATATTTTAAAGGCTCATAATATATAAAGCTGTACTGTAAATAGAATATGTAAAAACAACTAGTACACTATAAACTCTGCTCTTACCAGACAGGTTGAACAGTTTTTCAACAACAGAGTTTTGCCTCATCAACTTCTCAAGCAGAGTATAAGGGTAATACTGACAATCAACCCCAGAGCCCTCTAACACACACTTCAGTCTTGCAGTTTACTACTGGTTATACAGCAGGTTATACACTCTTCATATCGGTATATGCTTTTGACTTTTGTAGAATTAAAACATTCTCTTTGCTGCGGAAAGTCTGCTCTTTAAATCTCCGAGAGAAAAAAACGCTAACTATCTGCTACATTTAAGAAAGTACTTAAAAAATACAGTAAAACATAATCACACACTTAATGTTTGTTATACAGGTTACTACAATCTATGTGGACCTTTGGGTTTTTGCTCCTGGAAACAATGGAGAAGAAAAGTGTAATATAAGAAAAATAGGCTATTCTGGTGTGGCACCTTTTCTCTTTTGTATTTCTTCATTCTGGCTCGGAAACAATTTCAAAATGCATTTTAAACACAAACCTTCATACTGAAAAACAAATGTAGGATCTTGTAAATATTGGTACAAACTGAGTTGTTTTTAAATATCTAATACTTATTATTTGCTCTTGGCACCATTCATTTTATAGGCTGAAACGACTGAAACTTTAAATACCAAGACGAAGTCTTAGCCAAAAATAAGCAACTGTCATTTTTTTTACCAAATGATTCGTACTAATTTTGAATGTTAGTCCAGTCATGCTCTTCACACATGGGACTATGACATTTCTGAAGTGTGTAAGAAATACCTCTTATGCTTTATGAGCATTTACTCATCATCACTTGCCTATTTATGTCAATATTTATTGAGAAAAGTAGTTGACTGACGTTCTCCACAAGCATGCCATACAGTATCGTGCTTGTGGATATAGATGACTATATCACTGCAAAAAGCATCACAATAAAAAAACATTATATACAGTAATATGATGCATAAGGATTATAAAAGAACACAGATGCTTTCTGCATGCAAAATTTACTTTTCATGTTTAAAACCGTATCAATGCCTGGGATAAACCGTTATTACAGACGTCTGCTGAAATGAAAGAAGTTGGCATATCTAAACTCAAGCACCAGGGAGCTGTGCCAGTCATGTATAAACGAGCACTCGATTAGGTACTGTATTTTATGTTCTGCAAGAAGGACATGGCCATTAAAAGTCTTACAATATGTTGTTTTATAGAGGGACTTGATCTGTTGATTTGAGTTAATAAAGTTGCCTACTTAAATCCTTAAACCTTAAAGAACCCCGTACGGTTTTCTGTGATAAAACACTGGAAACCAAGTCATGTTTGCAGGCAGAAACAAAGCCTGCAAGAGGTTAAATCAATGTCTCTACAAGCCAGCAAAACAAGAGCATCACATTTTAAAGGACCTTAAGGGTGGTACTTCATTAAAAATAAATTAATCTGTATTAATGAATTATAATTTAATTAGGAAATCCAGAACTATTTTTTATGTATTAGTCATAAATTTTAACAGTACAGTCTAACCAAATGCTGTCAAACAATGGCTTGATACAGCATAAACCAATAAACTGCTGACATGACACGATGAATAAAATTTACATTAAACAGAATGTAAAGTGCTTTTTACATCCTGTAATAGTCTGAAGGTTTGAAAAAAGGAAGATGAAGCAGACTGTGAAGTGTTGAGCCAACAGATTCAGCAAGCGGGATTAATAAGCTTTCAGAGTTCAACAAATCAACTTGCCTCTGAGTTATTTTAGTGTTCTCTGAGGTTAGATGAACACATTTGCTGCAAAGCAGATGCTTGCTAATTGGTCAAAGCTTTTCCCAGTACCAGTATTTCCATCCGATTTTACATTTTTGTGATTTTTAACCCACGATACCTCATTAAAGGCATGCCCTGGCTATTTTGGTATGGCACAGTATATAAGACAAAGAACGTGCAGTGGACATGGTCCCAATGACTTCTGAGATATAGTCATCTGATTTAAAATAATGCCCGAGCACTTGGGAATCACAACATTTTTCCAGCCATATGGGAAAGACTCTAAGGGTTATTTTTATTCCCAGGGTGAACACTACCTAGCAGAACTGGGACAAAATTTTACATTTCATTCAGCACTTTTTAGTAATCTCTAATGCTACCTGAAAGCTGGATTTCATGAATGCAGTTCTGGAGTATGTGTACTTACAAGATATTATATACAAGTAGAAACATGAAACACTTCTTTTATATTCTAGATAAAACAAATATATGATCTGATCTTCAAAATCAAGCAATTCTACATTAGTTATCAAGAGTATATTTTTAAGAAGATTTGTTCTTGCATATATCCTCAATTCATACACTATATCTATGTTACACACTACAAATGCAAAATTCCTACTGTGGTAAAATCATAACTTAAATACCACCACCAGCATTTTGAGCATTTATAGCCTGAAATATTATTGTTTGTTCATGAAAGGCACAATGTGTATCAAAATAGTAACGTGCTCTCTCATTATAGCACAGCCCTTTAGAGGTAGTTATTAGGTAGTGTTGCATGGCTTCCATTTTGTTCATAAAGCCCTTTTACTTCAATATCTGTATTCTCATTACAGAAAACTTATACTGCAGAAATTCTATTAAACAGTTTCAGTACACTGCTATAATGAGGCAGCTCTGTATTCAAAAACATTAATCAGCAGAACTTCATCTCCAAGGACATGTAACACACAGGCAATAGGGAACGCTGTAGTTAATTGCAGACACTATACTTGTTGCAAAAAATATTTTATAGGAATTTATGTGGAAGAGAAGGCACATGCAGTCCTCTTCAGTTCAACAGCAAAAATGTTCAAAACGAAGCTTCAAATTAGGAGCAACAGCCACTTTTAATTGCCAGCTGTGAATGACAACCAGTACACTTCAGCAACATAATCTTTAAATTGTTTACAGAGTGAACAGAAAGATGGATTTCATGAAATGCAGTTCTGGAGTACAGTGTGTGTGTATTGGGTATATATGCAGAAACATGAAACACTTTTCTATTGTCGATAAGACTAATATATGACCTGTTCTTCAAAAACCATGCAATTCTACATTAGTTATTAAGATGATATATTTTTATGACTTTTTCTTGCAAATATCCCAATTTATACACTATGTCTTTGTTATCAATGGGGTAGTAAAATGTCAAAAAAAATAAAAAAGGAAAAGCTTACTTCACATTTGTTTTACTAAGGCATTCAAGCTTGTCCCACAGCTCCATGTTGGAAAAAAGTCTGTTTTAGAAACATTCTTAAAATGTATCACTCAGACTGGTATGCACTGGAGTACTTACTTGACAACCTCTGGCCAAAGAAAAAGAACACAGTCATCAGTGTTTCCCAGACTACATTTAAACCATACACTTATGTATGTCACACATAGATTGAAGGATCTCCCCTGGCATAGTCATTCTAGTTTATTTACCAGTTTAAAATGACTGGGTATATGGCGCTATTTACATGGTACGGCTGGGATTGGTGTCACTGCCAAAATAAATGAATGATCATAACCATTGTGCAAGGCTACTGTCCCACACAACATCGATCAACTTGTAATTTAAACATCACAAGTTATGCAATTATACAATACTTGAAAATTTTCAAAAATATATACACTACCCAAAAAGTTCAGTTTTCTTAATTTCAATATTAAACATTTAAGAAGCGAAGTTTCCTTTCATCATTTTACCCAGGTTTTTTTTATATCAAATGATCACTGTACACAAACCTAAACAAACACATGGCTTCGTTTTCAGAATTTGTAAGCCAGTGCTGTATTCATTACACACATGACCTGTCAAGATCACGAGTCAGGCGAATGTGGGCTCGCTATGTGATGTTCACAGACCGGCTGTAGATAAGACACCTGGAGTCTCCACTGTGAGAGGCTGCCTCATCAATGGGAAAGGAAGACAGGCCATAGATGTGTGGCCTGACTGACCACTGGCTCAGCTACTTGACTGCTGGGAAACCCATGCCTGGAATCAAGCAAGAGGAAGCATCTGCCACACAGGAACCTCATGAAAAACACCTGGCAAACACATCACATCGCTGCTTTTAAACCTCCTATATTAAGAGACTACTCAAAAACAAATACAGCAATTGGCTAAGATATTATTCAAAGAGAATGGTTAGTCTCTCCTGCTTTTCCTTTTGATATATTCCATATCCAGTTTGATTTTTAGTTATCTTGTGTTTTTGTTTACTATTGTGCAACATTTGCTTCCTCAGTACGGTCAAAAGAGTCAACATACACTTTCATTAAAACACGAAAGTGTACAGCAAAATCTAAACTGCACTCATTTATATACGTAGCTGGATTCAATCATGTTTAACTAGCAATGACTTGATTGTTTGAAACACCCCTCCGCAATATAATTTAGTGTTCTGGTTCCAGTGTTAGGTAAAATTACTTCTTTATAAGGTAATCTATTACAGTTACACTCCTTGGGGAATGCACTACTTTTTAAAAACAAATTGGTGGATTTTTTTAACAATGTTAGTTTAGTAGTACATGTATAGTTACAATTTAAAGTAATCGGAAATTTTATCTCTTAAAAGCAACATCTACCGGTGTCTTATCAACTTGCAAAAAGTAATCTATTATACAAGTGACTGTTTTAAATGTGATGAAGTACTTCTTAAAGTACTTTGTCTCCCCAACAGTGTCAGATTGTAATGAAAGGTTCCTATTACAATAGACCCATTGGTAACTAATAGAATACTCTATCTGTTGACTTAACTTTCAAAACCTATATTTTTGGAAATTTATCATTTGCTCTGACAGGAACATGACTATGGCAATATTACTCCCAAATCTCAAACCTTTTTTCATTTTTTTTCTTTAGCACTTAAACAAGCATTCAATATTTAGGGCATTCAAATAAACACTGTAGCGTGAATTGGCCTTTGCCCAGTTCTTGCAGTACCTTATCCTTGAATTTATTTCTGTCATCTTGATGTCCCATATTGCTTCAGGCTCTGTAGGTTTGACTTGCTGTGCACTGGATTCCTGCCAGATGGCTGAGTCTACAGTACCAGTTTAATTTGCATAATGTTCAATGTAAAATTTTTCTACACAAAGTTCTGCTGCTCAGAGATCACCATTTTTTCCCAGTATTACCTGTTCTTAATCATTAAATGCATGTCTGAAGAAACTGTTTGAAGGGTGAGGGACATTTATGCTTAGTCAGTAAGCTAACAGGCTTCTCTGCTACAGGCTCTGCTGGAGTGTAATCAAGGGGACAATTCCAGAGTTTGAAAAAACTGTCATATTCAATACAAAATAAAAAAAAAACTGACAATCACAATTTAGGCAAACAAGTACACTCTCTGCAGTAATTGTGAATCCAATACAATTTGTATGTGCAATTCAAATGTTTTAGATTTTAAATTGTTTTTTACTGCATTATAAGGAAAGTAGTAATTAGGAAGATTTCTTTTTCATCAAACTAAACAGCTCAGTAACTCTATCAGTTACCAATTCTAGACTTTAGCGTAACACCACACTTAATAAAAGCAGTATACATCTCACATCAAATGAGTCTTTTTGTAAAGCCTTGGTCATTCAGAAATCTGAAGAACGCACAACTGTGTATAATAAGCATATTATTATCCAACCAAAGTAGTCTGCTAAATGCAGCATCTCAAATAAGACACAAATCAGACTTGGAATCACTGGATGTCCAAAGTCCAAATGTGAATCTTTCAAACCACCTCAAATCAAAACTTGTGAAAAATACTTAAATGCATTATACTTTGTGCAATGAAGTAATTGGAAAAAGAGGAAAAGACAAACATTAATGATTTTACTAATTAGATTTCTGTATACCACTGTTAATTTTCTATTCTTTTCTCAACAGAAGATTATTTTACTACAATGTCTCCTAGTTTTTTGTTTTTTAAAAATGCTCATAATGGTAAGAATGGGAGGAAGAATGTACCTGATGGACAGTTCTGTCTTTTATTCCTGAGAAATAATTAAAATAAAGATTTATTTTTGCATATATGAAGACCATTCTATTATATACAAATTTTTACTTCATGTAAAAAATGATAGAAATACTCCATGTTCAGATGTCTGGATTACTTCAATATTTTTTGAGTATATTACCATATTTGACTTAAATCCAGGTAGGATTTTAAATATCTAATTTATTTGGTAAATTACGGGGTTTTTTAGGGTATAATGTGGATCAAAGCAGTATTTTGGGTTAGATGAAGTCCTTCGCTTCACACATTCGTAGGAGGTTTAGTTTTGTCCAGTCACAGCTGTCAGTCACAGCTGAGCCAGAAGCAAGAGTTTTCTGTGACAGTGATTCAAGTCTGAGCTCTGGACTGTTTATTTATAAATTTATTTGTGGAAAATGGAAATCTCCTATACTAAAGGTCCACAATCAAGCAAAAAAAATCCTAAGATAATATAACAGAAAATGAGACTTTATCACCTTAAATGATACTTTCATATACATTTGTACAATTTCAGGTTGAACAATGCAGGTTGCAGATTTAATTTTCCAAACCAACAATTAAAAAAAAATGTTTTTTACATCGAAATAACCAAGCCCACTAAAAAGTGATCAGAGATGAACAGATTTAAGTTAGTCGTGAGCTGATTTGGATAAAAGCCTGAGACAAATAGAGGAATAATTAATAACAAAATCTAAAATGTCTTTGTCCCTTTTGCTTAATTGTAACTCAGGTCACATTCATATTAAAATTATTTTAATTTAGGTATATTACGAGGCTGATAAGACACTGGTTCGCCCTTGGCTACAGTTCTCCAACAATGCCTGTAGGATGTTCAGAAGCATCATTACCGTAGAGAATCCCCACTGAGGACAATAAAGAAGTCTTACCCCTTCCCGAAGGCACCTCATTAGCACAGTGTAGGCGGCTGAAGGAATGGCCCAGCAGTCTCTGGAGTGTTCTTTCTTCTCCTCCTGACGAGAGGCAGAAGGAACAGCTGTAAGCCTAACACAGTAGTCACACACCCTAGTCACACTACACGCAGAGCAATTAGGGTTACAAACACAAGTATAATTAAAAAAAACAAGAGCATATTTTTTACAATGCGTTTTTTTTTATTTAAAAGTACTATAAAACACAAAGCTTGCATCTTCACTGGAGGGCAAATCAGTTCCTAGTTGGTTGAAGATACAGTACATGAAGGATCATGTTAGTCAATTCTGGAAAAAATTAAATTGCACAAAACACTTAAGCAGACAACTTCTAAATAAAGATTTTGTGTGATCATTATTTTTTAAATTGAATTTTCAATACAAAGCCATCTTTTTAATGACATGTAGGACATTCTGTAATAAATGCATGATATTGTAAATCACAGATTAGCTTGTAATGTCATTTTGTATTTTTTCCTTTATAAATAATCTCTCTCACTAATTATCTGAAAATTAATTAATCTTCCAGAACATAATATTGGGACATTCCAACTACACACAAACCATATTAGTCCTTTGAAACAAACAAGCTCTAGTATTGTTTACGAATAAAGGATCCTTATGGGCTGGCAACCAATATTTTCATAGGCCTTTAATCTTACTTCAAGAAATGATGCATCCAAAAAATTTGGAAAAAAAATCACAAAAAATACAATAACACTGTTCAGTATCACGTGTATGCTCAATGGAATGTCCTGAGTGCTCTGACAGTTTGTTTCAGGACATCTGTATATGTGTAAATTGTTCATTTAGCATAAAGTTCCTCGGCATACCTAAAGATGGGTAAGTGGGCTTACTGATTAATCACTAAATAAGGTGCTCTCTACTTTTGACAGATACAAACTGCTCATTGAACAAGGCACACATGTGCACCACACTTAAACTTCAAAATTAACAAATTAATACAAGAAAGGTTACAAATGAGAACAGACTGATAAGTTACCAGTGACTAGGTGAAGAAAACAAAGGATTGCATCCACACTTTTCTTAATACTAGAAAACTGCTATTCTGTAAAGATGTGTCTCTTGGTTTTAATCCCAAATGAACTTCCAGTTAATTGTGCCCTGAGGTCTTTATTTCATTGTATACAATTTATTAGCCTAACTAATACATTGAAATAACCTTAGCGTTTTTTTCTTCTCTTGATTTTAATCCTCCACTTTATACTATGTACCACAGTGTGTTTTTGCACTTGTAGATTCACCACATTGGTCAGAGGATACAAATGATAAGTCCACATAAACTCTTTGGTGCATCCCAACCGATATTTCATGTGGATATTTGGCCTGCTATCATGTATTGCTTTGCACATTGAATTTTAAATGATACTTAACTACATTTTCTTAGTTGTCTGCCCAGTCTTGCACAATGCATGTCTTGTGTTACATTACAATGCTTATACCCCCTAGTTCTGTACTTAAAAGCCTTCAAGTATTCTCAACTATAACAGAGTCAAGACCACTCTGTTTACACCAATCTCATAAATTCATTTATGACATGATTCCAGGCAGAGATTTGTCCTCATACCAGCGCTTACTGGTTTCTGCACATTCATACTTACATACACTACTGTTGTGGCTTGCTCAAAATAATCCTTTTCTAATGTTTTCTAAATTTGTGTCACAAAATCGTAATACCATACAAATATTTAACAATTTAACATTTCTATACTCTTCTAGGTCATAGAGATAAAACAGAACTGCAGTTTCATCCCTCTTCTTGTGGAGTGTTTTGACATTTCAAATCCTCCATTTTCATATCACTGGGAACAAATCAATTTCTGATTTACTGCTAACAGATTGTAGCTAATGATCTATAAATACCACCCTCCATTTCTTTAAAGAAATTCTTGAAATGGTGAGTTCTCCTTCATACTGAGATTTTAGAGCACTGACCAGTTTCCCGCAACAAGAAAGGAACAGTGTATTGTCTGCATTTTACCTCGATCGCTTATTCAAATTGTTTTTCTCTTTAAATCACAGACCTGCATAAGTTCTTAAAATACATTCCTATTCAAAATCTACCTCCTAGCAATGAACCTAATGCAGCATAATCACACAAATAAGATCAATATTTTCTGCAATATCTCTCACGGGATCAATAAAGTATTTATCTATAAATCATGCTCTCTTGACATAGATACACGAAATGAATGCAATTCTAATTGTGACTTAAGTAAATATTATTTTAAACAAAGAAATCAAATAAAAATCACAGAAAAACACTACCTCTTGTAATATGAGAACGGATCTTTCAAGATGTTTTTTCAATCATTTTTACAAACTCTTCGGTTTGTGTGGGTCCTTATGCCCAAGCACAATGATGGGGACACCATAACTGTAAAAAAAAGGTGCTGCCTTTCGGTTGAGACATAAAACAGGTCTTGACTCTCTTGTTGTCATTAAAGATCCAAGGGCTTTTCTCAAAAAGAGTAGGGGTGTTACCCCAGTGTCCTGGCCAAATTTCCCCCTGGCCTTTACTAATCATGGCCTCCTAATAATCCTCGCCTATGAACTGGCTTCATCACTTTGCTCTCCTCCACACTGAGAGCTGGTGTGTTGTATGGGGAGTGGACAGGTGGTGGGGGGGAGTCCCTATGACTTGTAAAGCGCTTTGAGTGGAGTGTCCAGAAAAGCGCTATATAAGTATAAGGAATTATCATTATGAGGAACTAACCAAAGCTTGGTGAAAATCTAAATACACCATATCCTTTGCTCTGTGCGTCCATTATTGCTGTTGCTTGTTCAAAGAACTCCCCATATGACAGTTAAGCAAGACCTCCCTTTTTTTCACTCACCTGAGTGAAATGCGTCTCATTTCCGACATCAGCCACTTCCCTTTGCTTGTCCAAATATTTTCCATTATTGTTATGGAGAACATCCTTCACAGTTCATTTTCTGCGGTAGCGCTACAATTAAATTATTATTATAAACTCCATGGTAACATGTCTTTCTCTGTTCCAGCTTGTCTCATTTACCCACGGCGTGGCCCTGTGCTGGACCTGGTTTCTGAGTTCAGTCCCAGGCTGGGGGCGTGTACGTGGATTTGTCATGTCCCCCATGTTTGTGAGGGTTTACAGCAGGCACTCCAAGTTAGGGTTCACTTCACTTAAGTTAACACTTAACAGGCACTGTGGAGAAGTCATTCTGGTCACATGCACTCAAGGACATTTCATTCTGTGCCTGGGAGCGTCCCCTGAGTACGTTAGTGTAAGGGTGAGAAAGAGCAGCAGAGAAGCTCGATGGACCAGTTGGCCTCTGTAATTTGTTACCTTCCTAATGATCTGATACTCATCTTTCAGGCAAAATGCTCGTCATTCCGAGTTCAGAGAGTGAACCTCTACTGTAGAGAAATATTTACTGAGCTTGAAATTTATGTAGTGTCCCAACATACAACAGACATGAATGCCTTTGATCTTGTATCTAAAATATGCCACACATTCAACAGTTATTATACAATTATATAATGTATAAAAAGATGTATATGTTAAGTAAAAAGAATGCATAAATGTTTTGATTCTCAGGGCATGTGAAATCTCAGTATTACACTGAAATTAAACCACAAGATACACGTATTTCTGAGTGCATTTCTTACTATTATTTTGTATTAACTTTCCCAAAATTAAATACAAATGAAGATGTGTTTTGCTGGTAGTTAACTGAAACATTTCTCAGAAAAAATCCTATTCATTATCAAACAAAGAAAATAATATTCTAGGCATTCTATCACACATGTAAATATATTTCACTACCTTATATTATCTATCATAGCACAATACAGTGGCTTAGTCTTCTTTTTCACTCTTCGTCCAAGCTCCTCATTCAGCTTTCAATGGGGTTAAGCTCAAGAAACTGGAAAGGCCAGCAGATCAAATTCGGAACTCAAAAGGATTTTTTCATTATTTAGATTTATCAGGGCTGATTCCCCACAAGGTACCTTACTGCTGGTACTGCATGACAGTGAAGAATGGAATGATATACTTTACAATACATGTCTCTGTTTTATTTACAATACCTGTGCATATCATTTGAAGGGAAGGTAAAAGATTCCCATATCATCGTGACCACGTTAGTTTTTACCGCAGACACTATGCATAATTTTGACAACTTCTGCCACATTTTTGTACTCGCCGGTTTTCCTTGAGCTGAAAATTTTAAACTTTGTTTCATCTGTTCATTGCACTCATCACCCAGTGTACTTTTCCACCTTTATTAATTTTCTGTGAATATTAAACATTTTCATGAACAGAGGATTTCAGTTGTTCCCTGACAAAGGCAGTAAAATCAATACACACTGTTTGTGGCCCACTGCATCTCACAGCTATTCATTAACATACACAGCGGTTAAGTGAAAGTTATTTGATAAAACGCTACCAAACAAACTATCACAAGAAAAAAGAGTGTCAGATGCATGAATCTTAAAGTAAAAGAGTAATAACACTGAGGGACTATAATGAGAAGTTAGGTTTTAAAGTTTAAAGGTTATGTTTAGCCAAGGTTTCACAAATATAGGAAATCAATCTGCTCATCTGAAGGATGCCACTCAGTGTGCAGTGCTGTGATTCATGCACTTTCCTTGCAACAACAAATCCTGCTTTTCCAGTAGCCTTGAGCCTTTTCTGCACATAGGTTCTTACTAATGCACTGCTTGGTGTCATTATTAATGTGCTTTTTATTGCTCAAGAACCATGGTTTGCTAATTGGTCAGAAGCAATTAAGAGTGCTGTTAGTAGTTTAGTGGGTGGTAGGCAGAATGTACAGGTATGTAGAATATCTTGTTCAGAAAATAGTTCTACTTTTTCTACCCCCAGCACAAGAGAGTACTTGTGTAAATATAACTGGTTGAGATTTTAAGGTTGCATGAAAAAAAGCAGAGCTAGAAACAGTTCATAGATTTGGCAGATCTGCAACGCAGATAAGCAAATTTCAAAACCGGCAGTTTCAAATTGGAAAGGCAAAGACTGACCTTTGAATATCTTACCTGGTTTGTAATAAGGCAGAGGAGTTCCCCCAGTGAAGGAAGTAAACACTGCTTCAGCTTGCTGTTTCTAAAGTTTTCCCTGATCAGCTCAGTGAACACAGCAACTGTCTGAGACAGTATCACAAAAACAAGAATACAAAATTGTATTAAGATTCAAGGCTTCGCTGGATAAAGATTTGGGTAAAGACAACTGAAGAAAAACAATGCAGTACCAAAAGCCAGACAAACTCCTACAGAACCCACCCTGGCATTAACCAACATAAACTGGCACAATACCCTTTTAGAAGTGATTTTTCATTTTCCTCGTCTTGCCCCACACAGTTGCTATTTCAAGATTTAGACAATGTGAAGATGGAAAAGCATGTAATGAGCACAAATACCACCTGTGTAACTACAACTAACATGATGCCAATTTTCCAAACTTGATTACCCAGTAATTTTACCAACATGTATTTCACAAGGTATTGGAACATACAGTACCAGCTTACAGCACGCCCAATGTAAATCGCCCTCTAGCTATGAACTGGTGAGAGAACATTTAAGTAAACGACCAATATAATTACATGTGTGCAAGGGAAAACACCTTAATCCTTAAGGGGAAGAAATAATACTGGACTATATATACACAGTATATCAACTGTGACACAACACAGGTATGGAAAAGTAATAATGAGCTGCATCATCAAGCACCATCTTGTTTTTAGAGTGTGCCTGTCCATTTGGCTCTACATTAATATGGCCAAGGCAGCCAAAAGGTGAATAACAAGCATTTACCTATTATGGAACAAGTAATAGGTTTATTCCATGCTCAAAACAGAACAAAGGAAACACAACGTTTCAGCTGTGGAGCCTTCTTCAGGTGTGGGAAGGCTCCACGGCCGAAAAATTGTGTGTTTCCTTTCTTCTGTTTTCAGCATGGAATAAACCTTTTTCTTGTTCCTTTGCAGCCTACGCAAGCTGATGCAGCTACCCACCTGAACTACATTTACCTATTATACTACACTCCATTAAAATATTTTAATATCCTAACCACTTACGGCATACAGCCGTCTAATATGATAAATGTTTAATTTCCAGACTGTTGAATTTTAAATTGGCATTTTTTCATGGAAGTAACAGGATTGTTGTGACTAGCCACTGCAACACAGCTCTCAGCAGGGTGCTATGCAAATAGGATACATCTCAGAGTGACTTCCTCCTCTGAATAAATAAAATAAACGATGACTTTGCAAGGAGCAGATGTTACTGCTATTTCTAATGCAAGGCGTGTTTGGCACCGGATGTTCAATCCAAGCTTTTACTTTTCAGGAGAAATCTAGAGGACTGTGCTGCATGCCAGTTTCCCAAAATTCATCTTTATCACTCAAAAGCAATCAGCCCCCAAAACAATTACTTAAATGGACTGTGCAAGCAGACTGTCAACAGTCCTGATAAAAGAAAACAGACTTCTTACAAGGCATTTCTGTTTAATAAAAGATGTTTCAGTGTTGTATTTCAAACAGAACAGTTATTTATTATTTTATACTTCAAGCTATGCACATGGTGCACAAATGCTAGCACGGTGTTTTGTACTTTTAGTTATTAAAGATTATTGTAGGTTATTATTAGTAAAGTATGACAAAACTAAGCACAATACATATTAAACAAAATATCCTTATATGGCCCATTTAATTTAACAACATTAAATTAAATGTTTTAATGTCACTATAACAACATTAATATTTTTATAGCAGCAGAAGCAGTCTGATGCAAACACTTTGATACAAATTCTTCCACTCATAAATATCTCAACACTACTCCTCTAACATGTGGGGTCATGTGGAATTTTTACAGATAACCCTATAAGAAGGAAAAAGTGCATAACACCTCTAAACTTAGGCAAGACTTTAATGTCCATTTAAAATGTACAGTAATTAGAACAGTAGCTAATGTTTACTGGCATGTCTCTACTTTTGTTACTCCTACTGTATATAACTAAATACTTCAAATATTTTTCCTCAGTCAGAACTCTCTCAGAAATAACTGGCACAAAACTGAAAATCTAGAACAAGTCAGCAGGGAATAGTTTGAGCAATTAGTGAGATCCAGAGGAATGAATGGTCACTTATGTACACTTATTTCCACTATATACGGTTTACTATAAGAGAAAGTCTATGAGAAGCATAATTTCTAAGTAATGGAACGCAGGCCACAATCAACAGATGAAGATCAAAATGGTAGAAGTAGTTTAAGCAGAAAAATAACTAAACAAGATGATCAGCTTTTTCATTTTTTATTTAAAAAAAATATTTTAAATGTTTTTTAATTCCAGGGCTAAATGTTTCCTATTCTGGGCTCAACGTGATGTCGATTTCAACTCCTCATGAATTTTATCCATTCGTTTCCCTGCTGCAAACACTCGAGAATGGGTAGAGTATGCAGGAGGTATGGTTTCAGCCCCCAGTCCCCCAGGTATGCATGCTCACTAGGTATCACCAAGTGCTGGCTCACTCCTGCATCGGGGGACATGCAGAAGACCACAGGGTGCCCAAGGCCGCCGTGCTTTTGTGCGCTCAGGTTTGCCCAGGGAGTCTGCCAACAACAGGGTCTGGTAGATTGTTCCACCCAACGGCCTTTGTGTCGTTAGCATGGTTTCTTGCAGCACCCACATCCAAACAGCGTTATTTCTATTTTAAGCTTCATGTCAAAGAGGATGCTCATCGAGGCCACCGAGTTTCAGTCTATTTTCAATATGAAAAAAGGCTAGGACAAACAGTACTTGAACAGTACTTTATTATTATATTGCTCCAAATGAGAATAAAGCAGAGACTGCCCTTTGAAAATAAACATGTATCATATGCTCTTTACTGATAACCTTTCAAGTAGTGTGCACACATTTTAGCACTTGCTAAATAAGGCATCGTGATATGTTCATAAGAAAACAAACATAGCCTCCTCTTTAGTCATTTTGTGACATTTTAGGTCTTTAGATCCGAAAAGATTGCTCACACAGACCCCTGTAAATTCATGACCCAGTATTGAGATTGCCCTGAAACTTCATGATGAATAAGTACTTCATTCTGAAGTAATCAATCAAGTACTCTGCATCTCCCCCAAGCCCTTAACACTATTCTACAAACTTACAAAACAGCACAAAAATTCTTATTGCTTAGAGTTCAACAGAAAGGCTTCTGCAACCAGGAACTCCCTTGGTACTATACTAATAATAGACCAGATTTTGAGCCAGACACTCTAACTCATTCTAACTGCAATTATAGGAAATACAAGAAGCAATTCTATGAAGGTTAAGAAAGTAGCCTTGCCTCTCAGGGGAGAAAAGGTTTGAATCACAGTCCATATTGATTTGATGCAGTCAAACATAATTTCAAAATTTGGGGTTAAGGCCATTGGGGGAATTTTTTCTGCCTGGGACAGTGATTAATTTGACACTCAATTAGGAGCACATTTAAGTATTTATGGGCAATACTGAGAGGGAATCTAAAAAAATGCGGACATTGGAAAAAAATGAAGAAAACACATTTAAAACTAAAGCTCTTAATCTTTTCATGGCTCAAATATAAATTAGCCCTCTTATTAGTCCCTTAATCGTTGTATGGTTACTTATCGTGCCCAATTTAAAAAACTATGGTGTCTTGATACAAATGCCAGGATAAACATAAAAATAAGAGTGGTTATCTGAAAGTTTTTTTAGTCTCTTCTGGAAAGAAAAGGCATGACTAACAATGAGCTTGTATCTCGTTTAGCTTCTCATGTTTGCAAATTTGTTATTTTGATATTTTGTCACAGTGACACAGTTTCCAGGAAACCTGTCGACAGCTAAAAATTATTTTAAGAAACTCTCTCCTCATCTGAGGAGACAAGCAACAGTGATGGTTAAAAGTTAAAATGTTAGTTCATCTTGTCTTTATAAGCATGCAGACTCAGAATTGTCTTTTTCTAAAAGGAATTAACATAGAACCTGGTTTTAACCTGCAAAACAGTTCTTATAAACAAATGTAAATCAGAAATCAAACAAATCTGATTTAACCAAACAACTCAGCAACTTAAAAGTAGTTTGCCCTGAAGTATATACATAAGTGAGTTGACATTGGAATTAAACCAGCTGACAAAGGTGGAGTGAAGACCTCTATATACTTGTAGAAAAGCCCATCAACAACTCTGTCATACCAGCTTCTATTTGAAGGCTGACAATGAAATCATTTCACATTAACAAAACATTATTTATCAATTACTGATTTTGACATTTTAATTGGTTACAAACATTAGCATGTAACCCAACTGTTAAAGAAAGCCTTGCTGTAGTCTTTCGTACTTAGTTCCTAAAATCCATAAATCAACAATTCAGGCTGACCCTTCGCATCTGTCTGTTTCTGCACCACTTAACTGATCCGCAGGCTTCTTGATGATTATTGAATCACTGCTCACATAAATCGAGTACTGCACACATTTTCTGCAAAAAACGGACTATTTTAATTAAATGAAAATCTTTACCACGAACATTAAAAGTTTATACTCCATTGATTCCAACAGTTAAGGTATTAAATGCCCTGTACGAACAGATGGCAATGAAGCCACCAACAGACAGTTTTAAGATTAGCTGGACTTGTCCTTACTTTGAATTGCTTTTCTTCCAGTGGAAATTTTACACTGAAGTGTGAACACAGGAACTAAAATGGGACCAGTATATTTGACCACATAGTATACTGTAAAATATTTTTCAAGCCAAACCCAGAGTACAGACAGAAAGATTGCTTCAAACAACAGCAAGACACTCAGACTAGAGTGGCACCTGAAAACCAGATTCCTCTAGTTTTCAATTGCCACACTACTAACAGAAAAGTATAACAAGGCAGAGGAACACCAATAATTCTACCACAAGACCCTTCTACAGCACCTATTTTTAAGACACCACAGCTTATGCAATGTAGAAAGGATCAGAATCGAAAAGAACACTTGATCCACAGTGAGATTTGTCCTTCCCCAACCGAAAACTGTATATACACAGTACATACAGTATGCATGCACTTATGATATGAAATGTAATAATTAAATTGATAAAATACATGGAAATTTAATATTTTATAAAGTTGTATATATATAAAGTACGTATTATATATATACACGTTTTCATATTTGTGATTTTAGAGTCACTATATTACCTAAATTACAAAAATATTACAAACAAAACAATGTAAAGCCATGCTAAAGCTGATAATGTTAACAAATGATGTTCATCACTCAGTTTATAATGTTAATAATAACAATGTAATAATAAAAAACTTTAACAAAATGCAAATGTTCATGTATTATATGGATACGGATGTCCACACAAAGGCCTATGTAACATTTCTAAAGCCAGAATCTTCTGTGATACATTGCGTTACTAATTCCAAAGAACAGAGCCAGTTGGAAAATGAAATCAAATATAAAAAACTAACATTCAAAAGACTGTTCTTTTCCGCTTACTTGTGAACTTCAACACAGAAGTTTCTATTCTATGAGAAGTAGATGGATAAAAACAAATAACACTAATGACTATAAATAAATTCAAGTATTAACAAACAATGTCTTTAAATTGCATTAAAATCAGTAAAAAAAGTTTACTGTTATTTAAAAATAATAGACCAAAAGTGCCTTCTCCGTTCCTGCTGTGATGCGAGCTGAGACAGCAGGCCTTCCCTGTGGTCTGCGCTTGGCACAGCCCACTATCGCCCAGGCCTGAACTGTCTGGGTGGTGCTTATGCACCGCCTGCAATTTTCCCAAAGAAGCCCTGCCCCTGCAAGAGCCAGGCACCTCAGTTCAGGGGGAAATGACCCTCCTGCTGTGTGCAGCGGGCGTCTGGAGCCCTGCCAGGCCAGCGGATAGCCCTCTGACTTTCAGACTCAAAACATCTTGAGGCTGCAGACAAAAATCAGGGCAAACAAGGACTGAGTAATCAAAACTACAAAGCAATATGATGTAGAGTTCTGCAAACATTCACTAACATGTAACAACTGGTGATTTACTGAATTCACCGCCTGCGTTACTGAAACAGCAGCACTTTGCTATGGAAAACCACATAAGCCATGGATCATGCACAGAGGCGCCAGTTTCTACATCAAATACAACCACTTTTAACTAATTAACCACGATGCATTTTGGTATTCTTTGATGTTATGTCTATACATCCCTGAACACGTTTCAACTTCAACTGCAAGACTGTGAGACTGTACAGCTGAGTAGCCCTAAAGCCCATTTATGTCTACTTGTGATAGACTCACACTTCTACTTCTTAAACAATATCAAATTTATTGCCTTTAAATTCAACACAAAATCACCATTTCAGGCTTTTATACCCAGAGCAATAGGAATCCTACAAGTTCTGTATTGGGGTGACATCTGGTGTTTATCTTTGATACTGCAGGACAATTTTAACTGGGAACCAGCAGATTTGATTTTTCTTGTTAACTTAAGTGGGGATTCTATTTCAAGGTAATTTGCCTTTGATATCCAGTGGATTTTAAGTATTATATGAACATGAATATTGTGTACAGTTTTGTTCACCATGCTACATATAGATATAAGTGTTCTGGATTCAGTCTAAAGAACAGTGGGGGAAATGTGGCCAGGACACTGGAGTAACATCCCTACTCTTTTCAAGAAATGCTCTGGTATTTGTAATGGCCACGGAGAGTCAGGACTCACCCAATGGACAGCGCCTTTTTACAGTATATTTCCCCGTTACTATACTGGGGCATTAGGACCCACATAGACTGCAGGGTAAGCGCCCCCTACTGGCCCCTCAAGCACCTTTTCCAGCAGCAAACTTTCCCAGGAGGTCTCCCCTACAGGTACTGACCAGGCTCACACTGCTGAGCTCCAGTGGGCTGCCAGTTGTGATATAGTTGCAATTTAAAAGTAAGAACAGAAGATATGTTTTTTTTACACAAAGTGGTGTGGGTATTGAGAACAGACTTGTTTAGCCATGTTGTTGAAGCTGAATGAGATCTGTGGATCAGTTGAGTGCGCTGGCCATACTGGTCATGCCTGTGTTATTGTTAAGATTCTGCATAAATAAATTCACATTCAATTAAAAAATACATTAATGTAGTTTATGTAGCATGCGACATACTAAATGACACACCTCAGCTGAAAAATAGAAATCCATATGTGTCAACTCAATTTTAGAAATGACGTCATGTACGCAAGAAGCAAGTAAAGGTTAATTCCCTGCTGAAAAGAGAGGAAAGAAAACGCAACATTTCAGCTGTGGAGCCTTCTTCGGGTGTAAAGAAAAGAAGAAGCACTTACTTCTGAAACAGGCACATCTTCATTCAGCTGCACTGAGTGGGAGGACAGTAGCCCGATAACACGGATTACTTTGGCACGCCTAAAACAAAAACGCAGCAGCAAGGTGTTCCTTTTATCATCATTATAATGAAACTTCATTTAAAAGGTCACTCTTATCATCATATTAGGACTCAAATGTGTTGAGGAAGAAATAATTTTTATAAGCTTAAGTTCTAAAACCAAACATGGTACTCTCCATTTCTGGAATCATAATGAACCACTGTGACGGGTCAAAGTACTTTTTGTGCACCTGAACTAATTTAGGTTTTCCTTAGCAAAGCGTTGAATACTCAATCAATCAAAATATTTTATTTTTCTTTCCCATTGTGACCAAAAATATCCACCCTAAAAGAGGTCTTACATTACTTGTAATTCAACAGCATGGGGTCATTATTGGAGGGTTGTGAATGCTTACGCAAGGCATTAAACAAAACACTTCGTATTTGAACACCTCAAACAGTCACAATTGGACATGCTTTAAAATACAGTAAATTCACAAATTCACAAGCATTAGCTTTCTGAGAGAAGTAGCAAGCAATATCTCACACATGAAAATGTGCATTAGGTACGGAAAACACAGACAACTAACTATAGACTGCTTAAAATCGCCTACTCTTAGGCAAAGGGGAAATTAAATGTAACACAAATTCGCACTTTTCGATGCAATTTCTTCATTTCCAAAATAAAAAGATACAGCATTATCTTACAATTTATGGGAAAACATTAACTGCATTCTCCTTCTTAACGAAGTATGTGCCGCAGTGTCAGCAGAGGGCACTGCAGAGAGCACACCTGCCATGCATTCCTGCACGAAACAGTTGCTGGGAATTCAGAAAGCAGACGCTTGTGGTTTAACAGATGGAATCCAGTAATACTCACACATCCCAGTTAGGAGCTGTGCGCAGCTGCTGGTTTAACAATGGGAACTGTTTGAAGGAAAAGAAAAACATCAGAAAGGCAAACGACAGGCACAAACCTGATATGCTAATGCAATACTGAACACATTTATTTTGATCTAAATTTTAGTTAAAATTTTTTTTGGGGGGGGTGCAGAGCGCCATCTGGTGGTCGAAACGTGCAAATGTAGTCTAGCAGGAAGGCGGCGTGTGGCTCAGAGGTGTATGGCAGCCCAGCAGGCATAAGGTCACGGCAGGTCTCACTAACGTCATACTTTCTTTGAAGGGACTCAAAAAGAGAAGACTTAGGAAAAGGAGCTGTATAGTGGCACGGGGGCCTGTAGAGTCAGTTTGGAGGGTGAGCTTCTGATGAGTCTTTTCCCAGATAAACGCTTGTTTCTCTGTCTGAGCGGATGTCAGTGGTAGTGACTTAATGTATTAAAAATGTATGTAGTGTACTTTGCAGTCTGTAAATATTAGGCTGGGTGTTGTTTCCAGCTTTAAATACCAGCATTTCAACACACTGTCTATTTATTCTTCAAACATGAAATTATTCACAGAAAAATAAAGGCGGCACATGGTGTCGCTCAGACGTTTTATCACCGTTGCTGTGAGCCAAGGCATTAGGAAACAACTGGTGATTACAAATTGGGCGGGTATGAAACAAAATTTAATCAGGATTCCAAACATTAAAAATTTATAAAAACTCCAGCTTCCGGCATCCATCCAAACTGCTATTGTTTAACTTCCTCCGGATATGGAATTTAACCATCTACATAGCTTTTCTGCTTCCTACGATTTGGGGTGTTCACGAAAAGCTGCAAACAAAAGGACTTCACAAAATTAAAATGAAACTAGTCTTAATTAAGGAAAACGAATGAGCCAGATTCAGCTGTTTAAAGACCACATTTTGCCCCCCAGACTGTGGGTTCATTGGATATAACTGGTAATTCCAGACATGTGCTTTCCTTAATTAGATACAAGAGTCAACAGGGCACAATGTCGTTGATAGCTACTGCAATGCATGGCATTCAGAGCATGTAATTGGCCCTGGGCTGATACACTTACCAGCTGAGAGTTTAGCAACCTCGTGGCTACTTCCTTATGACCAGACACAGTACAAAGATAGCAGAGCAGGTTCAGTTTGGTCCGGGGAGCTCCAGCGTTCTTATCGCCAGATTCCAGAGACGAGGACAGCTGCTGCAGGAAGCTGCCCCACTCCTTATCACTCAGAGACGCCAGCTTCTCGGCTGCAATCAGCAGAGGAATGAGGTCATGAAATTCCCTCATGCAGGACTGTGGGCAAGTGTGCATTCCTCCTCACAGTGCAAGACCAAAACCCGCAAAGGGCTGGTTTTCATCCACATATCATAGTGAGATATGCTTGGAAATACTGGATAAGCCATTCAATGTCCTCTACAATACGCTGAGTCAGTCTATGAAAACGTTTTTCATAACAGAATTTAATTCTCTTCCATTTATTCTTCCCTAGATTACTACTGTATATAGCTGGCGACTTTAAATTCTGATGAAACCAGCTTAAAACGTTCAGCATCAGAGGGAGAGGCTAGTGTGTGTTTATGGGCCCCTCTGGAACAAGCTTGTCAGATTCCTGTTGAAATCAGCCAAGGACACAGGACATTCTGTTCAAGCTACTGAAGGGGAACAGAATCTCTTTTGTGAGGGTGGAAATTTAGCCTTAAGTTTCAATTAGTAAAGCCAAGGATAATCAAAGAAAACAGCACAGATAAGCACAAAGGACAGCAGGATATGAAAACAACAAGGGGAAAGTACCAGGAAAAAACACTTCAACAAACATTACAAAAACTAACCCTTTAACAGCAGTGAACTAATTATTAACAAAATGTAACTTTAACGCACTCTTCCATAAAAAATAAATGTAAATGGTTTTTTTTAGAAACAGGTCCTAAGTTCTCCTGGAATGAGTGAACGAGGTTCACACTTTCATGCTGGAATTCGGTGTCCTTCATTAACGACTTTCTTGTTCATTCTGCATTTTGTTCATCTTAGCCAACTCTGAATGGAGGTGATAAATAAATATGAACCTTTTTAGAGCAGTTACAAAAAAATTGGGCCTGGGATAAATCAAAAACTTCATCTTAACACAACCAATTGCAAACCCGGTAATAAATGGAGGTCTGTGCTTAGCAGAAGCATCCTGCTCTGTCCTGCTCTGTCCTGCTCTGTCCTGCTCTGTCCTGCTCTGTCCTGCTCTGTCCTGCTCTGCCTCCATGAACTCTGCAAATGCCGGTTGTGTCAAAGTGTACTCTGCACCTGACATCCATTTTACCACACACAGACGCTCAATCGGTTCACCTGAATAAGCATGGACACTCAATGTCTTCGCATCAAATCTCACAGGAACTGGTTTCAATATCTGTAAAAAAAATGCCAGTGACATCAGTAATTTACTTTTTTAGTAAATTAGGTAAATTACATCAGATCCTTTAACATTGTCAAGTCTGGCATGTTCATTTTAGTACACTTTCACTGTTTCTAATGACAAAAATACTGATAAATACAAACATTTGAATAAGAATTCCGTAATTTTAAATATTAAATAATTACTTATCAATTTCTTTTACACTGAATTCATACCGAGTCATTTCAATTTTACATATACTAATCAGAATAAAAAAGTATTTATTAGATTCTGTTAACAATGTCTAAATAAACTAGTAATCCATACCTTAGGATTGTCAATGATTGGAGTCACAACAAGGTCAGAGTCAGTATATATTAACTCCTTAATTCTGGAATTAAGATCATTCAAGTTGGTATCAGACACGCTATTCTGTAAGAGAAAAAAAAGTTTGTATGAGATGGAAAGATATCATTGATGTTACAGACACAAAATAAAAAATACCCAAGACACTGCTTTCAAAATGAACTGTTAAAAATTTAAAAATCTGGAAACATTCCAAAGTCTTATCATTTTTTTTAATGTTGTACAAGGGAGCCTACGATACAAAATAAACTGAAAACGAGAGGATATCTTTTTCACATATTTCCATCAAATGATGCCAGAAAGACAATAATTTGAGCAGATTCTTCACACTAAAATTAATGTCAGATATATAAATCCATAAACATCAACAAACAGCACCATCAACATATTATAAGATGTCATTTAAATGTTCAAAAACATTGGTCAAAACAATCATTTTACTACCCTTTTTAATAATTCCAAATCTCTAATAATCACCCAGTAAACTTTTCTAGAATGTCTTATACTTTACAGTGAAATTGCATAAACACTACACTTCGTAAGAGCTTCCAGTAGTGCCGCAAAAACGGATACAATAAGCACAAGTGCAAGTTATTTGGGCAAGTCAATTTTCAGTTTGTGTTGAATTAGAAAAAACTCTTCTGTCCACATTTAACAAAAAAGCAATATAAATTATATCCATGTAGTCTCCTTAAAAAAACAGAAATCCTAAAAAAGTCAAATTGATAACTGACCCTTAAATATAAAAGAGCCAAAGGGTTTAAATAGTGATGATACAGTGTTTATATGATGCAATATTAGAATTTTAGCCACCTTATATACTGAGACTCATCAGAATTTATTTATGAAATAATTCAAACACGTTAAAATTAAGTGCAAGTACACTTCCAACACAAATCTTTTAATACAGTCCAAGTGCAGTTCCCCTTTGGTGCAGCAGAGGGCGACAGCCTTTTAGCAGCAACATCCACTGTCGGAGTCCAGGTGATCTCTGTGTAGAAAGTACACTAACCTGCATTTTGGGTGCCTTCTGTACAGAATCTTCCACTGCAGTGCTTGTTCTTGGTGTCGGGCGTGAACTGTTCAATTAAAACACCACATATATGCATGGGTTTTGAAAAAAAATATTGATTAGCATTTTGTAGCACAGAGGTATGTGACAAAGACAAGAAACAAGCACTTCATATAGTCTTCAGGGAAGTTGGTTTTACACTTTGGTTTCACAGGAAACCAAAATATCTATTAATTTTTCCAGATCTAAAGAAATATCCCCTTGACTGACTTTATTCAAATATTTCAATGGGTCAGGTCAACCCGAGCACCGATCCAGCAAGTTTTGCATGTCACCATTAAATCATCAGCTTTCAAAAACAATGTCTTTGTGATCATTGAAGGTTTTTAGTTGTCACAATCAACTATTGCCAGTTCCAGAAAAAAGGAAACAATCAGAAGAAGTGCATCTATTTAAATCAGGTCTCCATTAATGTATTATTTATATTGCTTAAATAATATAAATAGAAAAAAAATTCAGAAAGCTACTCAACGAAAATCAACATATTACACATGTAGAGTAGCTTTTTTTATTATAACCTTCTGGGTGATAAAAACCGAGGGAAGATAAGAATTCACTCTTCATACCTGAGAAGAAAAATGGACTCACTGGCATCTCTGTCAAGACCACTCTTTGGTCTGAATTCAGCCACATTATCTGTAAGATTAACAGTAATTAGAAAACTCATCAAGTTAGCACACAAATTGATCATATTAATGTTTTTAATATTACATCATCATTGCAGTTTAAAAATCTTGACTGTACACAAACACTGAGAAGAGGGGTTAACAGCCCTAGAGAAACAAGAACACATTCTTTTCACACCAATGAGTCTTTACAAATCTACTTCTTAGAATGTAAGGGGCATGCAAAAAACAAACCACAGCAATTAAAAGTGTGTAAAACACAATACATAATAAGACACAAAGTTTAATAAGACCCTATACCTTGAATTTCTGTAAAGAGGTTTTGGCTGTGAAAATCATTAAACATTATCATAGCTGCTTTCAGTTTTTCAAGCATTAATTTTACTTGCTTTACTACGCACAGCAAGTTGGAGTTTTACAGGTCCCTCCAAACTTGTCTGAAATACACACCGCTCACAAAAGGTAGGAAACGTGACGCACTGAGAAGCTGAAGGAGATCCATCCATTCATTTTCTAACCAGGGAGTCACAAGGGAGCCGGAGCCTGTCCCAGCAAGCAACACAATGCGGGATACACACACTGGACAGGACGCCAGTACATCATTCTGCACACACTCACACAAACACACACACGCACACACTCACACCACGGTCAATTAGCCTCCCAGAAGCTAATCCTACCAGTATTCGTTTGGTCTGTGGGAGGAAACCGGAGCACTCAGAGAAAACCCACAGGAAGAACATACAACCTCCATGCAGACAGCACCCCGGGTCTGGAATCGAACCCAGGACCCCAGTGCTGACCACTGCACTGCTACACCACCATGCTTGAGGGAGGTAATATTCTTCGCTATTCTACACTGTAATTCCTAGATTCAATGATGCCTGTGCATCTACGGACAAATAACTATTTTTGTAATTCAGTACATTTGTGTTTCCTAACCAGGAAGGTGCACTAAAATTGGCAGGTGTCGATCAAGTTGATCAAGTGATCAAGTGCCCCTTGGATCTTGAGCAACTGTGATCTTAGGAGATCTTTGGAGAAAAGCGTCTACCCGATGTATGAATGTAAAGGTAAGTTTGATTTAGACTCTTAGTGGTGTTAATTCTTATGACTCATCCTGGAGTGCTCAGATTGATAGGGGATCAAAAATAAAAGACTAAGATACTAAGAATATACGGATATACATGTGGGCTTCTAGATAAGAGGTACACAACTCATGAGCCTTAACCACATCACTTCAGCTGGCCTCGACAGTTCTTTGTTCTGGACAGAAACGCGCATCGGCTGAATTTGTGTGATCTCAGCTGCATTGTGATGTCGGTCTGGAAGACCCTCATCGTGTCTTGTGTGCTCCACTCAAGCTGAAAATTACAGTAGAGATCCACCATAAAAGGAGAATCGCCTCTCTATTCAGGGATGCAAAGAATTTAGCAATTACAGTCTAGAAGAACAAACAATATTGTTTTCTCCCCCAAGCTGTTCTGCACACAATGTCTCCAGACACATGAACTGCGCATGTTAAAGCCCTGGCCACTGCCTTCCCCAGAGCATTACCTAATGTGTAAGACTTGTTTAACAGCTGGCTGCTGTCCAGGCCTACTCTTGATCTCTGCAAAGGGAGATCAGCAGGGCTCTCAGGTAACACTCTGCAGGGGAGAAAGCTTCCACTGCCTTCTGAGGTGCTGCTGTAAAAATATCAGAAGCAATATTAAAAAGCACAAACAGTTTTCGATGTTGTGTAAAATCAAGGCATAGCTCAAACTGTAATGGTACCATATGGGGTATAATGGCAATCTAAAACTAGTCTACAGTAGGTTCAGAAATTTTTAAAAATGATCACCGATTTAAATCCATTGTTAAATCAAGGTTACATACTTCCATTTGAGCTAAGAAAAAATACAAGAAAATGAATGAAGAGTAGAAAATGAAGACAAGTTGTACAGGAAGCCGGTATCAGGGGGAAAAAGGATTTCTCAGAAATACAAGAAAAATACCACGCAAAGTAGAAGAAACAAGTTGGTGTATAAACTGAGCATAATGCATGATTCATTTGGTCAACTTGGAAAAATATTTGGGTTCTGCAGTCTCAACTTCACAAATTTAAGCTGAACATTTTTTTTTAATTTTGAAGTGGTTTTATTATGTACTGTACATTAACGTAAGCCTTTACTTAAAGACTAAGACTTTTTGTGATCTTGTCTTTTATCAGAATTCTTGACTATTTGTAAAGGAGCATTAAATGTATTTTAGGCAACAGCTGAGCCTATCAGTTGTCATGCTATGTTGTGAAGCAGAAGAAAAGAATTCCCAAGTCAGGAGAATTTTTGCCAAGAAACAAATTCTCTCCCAATTACAATGCTCTCTGTTCCCACAACTCAGAATACTGAGTACAACCAGTACAAAATCCAACCACCTCTGTATCGCATAAGAGACTGCTCTTGTTTACAGTACTGTCAGTGAGCACACAGTCTCCACTGCTGCAAACCCAAGAAGGAAAGCCACATGCCAGCACACAGGTGGGATGTGAGATTTCTTTCCATTTTTCACAGGGCTGTTCCTATTACAGTTTATATAATGTCCAAGAGCCTAAGAAGTAAAAAGTGCATAAAACATGCAGCATGTTAGGTGTTATACATTGTAAGAAAATAAGAGATCACAAATGAAAGGCCATTAAGACCATCTAATTCAGCTGGCAGATTCCATTAGCAAGACACCTGAGGTGGGAATGATTCCCAGTAAGTGCTGGCCTGCACATGCAGAAAATATAAAGGTCAACAAAGCATTGTGGCAGTTTCTCTGCTGTCACAGGATTCGCAGACTGTAAAATTGATGTTCTGGATACACACTTCAAAGTGAATGGTAGTTTGTGCTCTGTACATTAGAGATGTCATAGCGTGTGCAGGATCCTGATTAACAAAATTAAGAAAAATTTAGATCGATTTTACTAAATACACTTGTATTTTTCACCCAAAAAAATCAGAGCTGCAAAGCTAAAAGGTTAACTTTGAAAAAATTTGAAAGTATGATATGCCGTGTTAGAATTACACAGCAGGTTACGCGAGATTTGGTGTAGCAAACAAAAAAAAACATTTAAAAAAGTTCAACAACAAAAACCTGAGCACCCATCTCATCTGAAATGTGAACAATGCTGAGGATATGAAACTACCTTGAGCAAAGGGACGGATCTTGCACAGAACTGTCTTGGCCCCTGATAAAAGCTCCTTTCCAGAACGGGTGTTTCAGTAAATCTGCCCAATTTAGCCTGTTAAGAAAAAATAATTTAAATCAGACATTTTCTTAGGCTAAGATCACACATATTTATTCTTGTTGTAAACCTTTTATGTTCTTAGAAGCTCCACTATTTAGATAGCATGTACTGGTCCTGTATACTTAAACATTGTGCACACTGTTTAAGTACATTTAAGCAACTAAATGCAAATCAGCAATTTCATGAAATAGGCTGAGAGTGTAAACTGTCACACCTGTAGCAGACTAAGGAATTGAAGGAAGGTACTCACCTTTTACTGGGATCTTTCTGAAGCAAACCATCTAACAGACTCTGAAACTCGGGGGTAGGTTTGGGGAGGGTCACACCTTAACACAAGCAATTGTTTACATTTAACTGCACAGAATTCGTGTTTAAGCAGCTCAGAGAGATCCGATAACATTCCAGTGCTTTCTTACTTTGTAACCCACATCTCATATTGTAAGGATTTTACTGTTAATGTCAACATAGAACTGCTGGTTCAGTCTAGTGCTTTGTGATCCAAAGTTATAATGGCATGTGAAATAAAAGAACATTGTACTGTCCTACGTTTTGCACTAAAGCTATAATTTAGGCTTTTTGAGAAAACTCCCAACATCTCATTTTACCATGTCTTCCAAAACCGTCAGCTGATTTCACAGCAAACCATTCTGTAAAATGTTAATGCCTCAGGATCTCATATGAAACCTGTTATTCGATAAGATGGATGGAAAACTCTGTTACAGAGCAATTACAGAGCAATCTGCAGCCTATTCAATGATGAGATTTAAGGAGGAAGACTTTTTAAACAGTAATTAGATATTCAGATGCAACGCTCGTTACCCTTTGTTCGAAGGGGTGGTGGATCTTCATGTAAAATCAGCTCGACCAGCTCTGAAAAGCTTTCAGAGAAGAACGGAGGCTTTCCTGCAACAAAAAAGGTTGCAAGAACAAGTTCATTTTGATACATATTTCCAGGCCGAATGCCCATCATGCTGGAGGCCAGGGGACTCGGTGTCTTCTGCCTCTTTTTCCACCCACATTCACACTTCTACAGTTGGCCTAATTACTTAATTAGCTGCATAACTGCAACACTTCTAAAACGATAAGGGTAACTGTTTAATTTTACCACCCTTTTCCGAAAAAGCAGAAGATACAAGGTCCCCCAGGAGCATGGAACGAAACCGCTGCCCGAGAGTAATACAAATTTGTGTTGAAGTACATGTGTATGTATTATTGTCTTGTACTATATATCAGAAAAGCAAAATACGAATAGCTAACCTGAAAACATCTCATAAAATATGCACCCCAAGGCCCAGAAATCACTAGCAATGCTTGAATCTCCGCCCTTCACAACTTCTGGAGCTGCATACATTGGAGATCCTACAATAAATAAGCACACAGGCGTTAAATATCAGGAATGCAACAGGGTACTGGGATGGGATTCAGGAATACAGGCAAGATGGTTTAAAAACAGATGAAAAGGCTCTTGTGTACTACACATTTATTTTACAAAATGCAGCACTTCTGCATCGTGTAAAACCTCCTGAAGCTTACCTGGGACAAATTTTCATACATTTTTCTGGAAAACTGTGTTCAAATTTGCTTGACAAGCATTAAAAAGAACATTACACATAACCTTGAATTCTGTTCTTGATGTTTCTTCTTGGTGTGCTTTCTCCACTATCTCCACCACCTTCCTCAGACACAACTAAAGCAAAGAACTCCTCAAGGTTTTCTCCTTCTGCTTTAGACAAGTAGAAATTAGAATACTTCAGCGTTCCCGGTCCATCCAACAGAATCTGCAGGAAATGGTATACTGGTTAAATTAATTTTCTTACCTACATTTTAAGTTTACATCTTCAAGATTCAGCTCAAATTCTTATTTTTATTTTTACTAGAACATTTATAAAAGTATAAGTGCAGCACAATTTTGTCATCAATGGTAGAAATTTACATTCAAGACTACAGCCTAATGCAGATTAATGTTATGTAGAAACATTATTTTTTTGCACATATTAAGTTTGCTTACAAATACCAAGAACGTCTTAAACAAAAATCTCACCATGTCATTGAATTTACTTCCAACATATTTAGTTCCCTGATGTACTGCTTGGTCAACAAATATGGGTTCCAATTGTAATTGTTTAAATTTCTGAAGACAATCACAATTTAGGCAAACAGGTACACTCTCTGCAGTAAAGAATAATAGTCTGTAAACTGTATGGTGCTGTACTTACAAAAAAATCTTGTTGCCTCTTGGAGAAGTCCATGGTACTTTAACACCATGTCTGCTATGGTGCATTTAAGTGTTGAAGCACAATTAACACAGGACAAAAAATCACCTGAGGCTCTGAATTTTATACCAAGATGGATGAAATTGATATGACCTGAATCATATATGATCATATATTAATAAATGATCATATATTAATAAGTCTGACAACTGAAAAATACAATCACCAATATGGAAAAGGCTAGTCTAAAATGGCTAAAAAGTCTTTATATGTGAAAAAGATGGAATAAGAAGTCGTAAGTCTTCTCCAGTAGCATTGCGATTGGACAAAGGGGGTAATTAATATTCATACCAAGAATCCACTGCAACTATTGCTCTTACCCTATCCTATTGATCACACCCTATATTAGAAGAGTGTTCATTCTAATTATTACTGAATTATTTAGCAAATGTTCTATCCAAAGCAACATACATTTGCACTCATACAACCAGGAATTATACGGGAATATTTTGGCAAAAATCTACAACTTTTCAGTTATTCACTTTTTGACATCTTGGGTACCCTACCCATATGACATATAGCAAAAAGGGGGCAGGGGGCAATTTAAAACGTTTGACAATCAGATTGATGAAGAAAAAGGGTGAAAAAGGCTGATGAGCTAACCAGAAATGAACAGGCAGTGAAATCATCTTGATAACTCTTACTGATACCTTTGCAGGGGTGATGTCACAGAAGACGATGCCAAGCTCATGGATGTGTTTCAGGCCTTTCACTAAATCAATCCCAAACTCCCGCACAACATCTTCTTCCAGACATTCATCCTGACTAATCACTGCTTCTAAGGATCCCCCTGGAACAGAGCAAAGGTAGCGAAAAATATTAACTCCTATAAAAGAGAAGAGACAGTCTCAAAGCAATAAATTAGGTTCACAAAACCTCACTGGCTATAAAACTATTTTATTCAATGAAATAAAAACTGAACAGCCCCTTGGGGATGAATAATGTATTTGGAATTTAATTGGAGTTTTATTCTAACAGCTATTAAAATTGCGTAAGAACATAGGAAAGGTCACAGACGATCCATCCAGCTCATTGGGTTTTTAGTAACTTATTGATCACAGGATCTCATCCAGCTGTTTCTTGGAGGAAGCCAGGGTATTCAGTTTTAAATCCAAATCCAAATTCCACCTGTGTATGCTGATTCATGTTTCTCTGGTTACTCTTGAAGAAGTCCACTGCTTCTGAAGATTTCGAAATTGTGCACTGGCTGCTCCCTCATATTCCCAAATTGGGAGAAGTGGTTAGAAAACAGATGGCTGGAACTCATTGCAAACAAACATCTCCCACCCTCACTCCAAAAATGTAAACAAGTGGAAAACACCTTCTTAAACCGAAAACTGCAGGTTCACAGGCACTCACCTGTACACAGCTCAACCACAAGCCAGAGGTGGTTGCTGGTTTCGTACCACTCATGAAAAGAAACTACATTTTCATGCTTTATATCATGGGTAAGACGTACCTATGGACATAAAATAACACAGAACACAAACGTTAAAATACAAATATTCTTTATACTAATTCCCAACTCCTAAATACACTGTTTTAAGTGTTGAAAAATTGAGCACTAAAGACTCCATTAACTTCACTTTCATTATACTATATAATGAAGGAATCTGTTATATATTGAGAAAATCACGCTTGTAAGGTAAATGAGTGAGAAAGGCTGTGAATCATATTCATGTACGGAGGCATGCATGTCTGAAAGTATCGAACAGCAATACTAGTAATTTGTGACAGATTCAAATTTGAACTTTTTCACCACAGACAAGCATGCAGTTGGACTTTTAGAAAGGACTTTTTTAAATAAGAAAGTACAATAAAAATATTAAATCTGTGTTCTGTTGTATACACTACTCTTTGCCTAGTCACACAGAAGTTTTATTTCACAACAACAATGAGGTCTAGCTCATGAACTGATGTTCAATACGTTCTGTCAATAAAACATGACTTTATATTGCATCCAATAAGTTGAAACATCAGACAGAAAAGAGAAAAGTATTAAGAAACTATTAAACGTATGTGGGGGGTCCCTGTGTGTCACCTACACAGCACATTAGAAAAGCCTGGTTTCTAAATAATTATTATTAAAACTATTTGTCCCAACAAAGAAATTCTGCAACAACTACACCTAAAATACTGTGGACAAACATGGATGAATGTTTAGATTCTAACAGCCAAAATATTGTTTCTAGAATTGTTTCTGTTTTTAGAGTGATCCTTTACTTGTTCCTTAAAAGTATACATATTGTACAGAAACAAACTGAATAAGCTCAAATTGATTTTTGAGTGTAATGATTCTGTTTTGTCTATTGTATTCAAGTAATACAGGCAACATAAACGTAACTAGTTTTAAACAAAAAACACAGGAACAAAAAGTAGGTTTCTAACACTAATTGGTGTACACCTCAAATAAATCTGTCCGACTGTGAAAGAGAACTGGGCAACTTATAAACCTTCAACGTATTGGTACACTATAAACAGAGCTTCGAACAGCGAACATGAATGTGTTTGAGTGATGATAAGGTTGCGAGGTAAAGTGGTATCTCCTGTGACAAAAGTCGCTGTCACAGTTTGTATCCTACCAATAATTTCATCTTTTATCATTGAATAAATCCATTTTCAAAAAATGTGCCTCCTTTTTGTGTCTGTTCTTCGTGTGTTTGTGTTTTTGCTCAGTTACTCACGTGGTTAGTTATTTCAGCCCTCTTTGATTTGTCGCTGCAAATGATGGCAACAAAATTAATGCTGCCCTTCCTCCTCCCCTTGTACACGACAGACTTGCTTCCTCGTCCAATTTCTTCGTAAAGAATGAAATTTTCCATCCCTGGGAACGGGAGTACACGTTTACAGTCACTAATATACCGTACATGTTGTTACTGGAGTACAGACGTAGTGCATTCAGATACGGAAAACCAATACATTATGATACAACAGCTGGCAATCAATTAAAATATAATTTATGGTAGTGCATGGCACAGATTACTTTAGAATTACGTCGGAATTCTTCACCCAAACACTTCATTTTCACCATGTGAGCCAAGTGACCCATAAACTAACTCGACTGCTGCACAAGATTAAAAACGCATGAGTATCAGATGCTTTCCGTTATGCGTTCTGAGCCACGTCTTAGTTTTGTCTCATCTTTGTCTTTTGTCCGTTTTCTTCCCAAACTTAAAAACATACCAGAACACCTGCAAAAACATTAACCCGAACCTCTTTAATTGCACGAAACATGGTGAGGAACATAATAAAACATTTAAGTGACTCTTTATATAATTTATTAAGCCAGCCATCAATGTCTTCTTCCTAATATGCAAAATTCCACGTAGACAAAATAAATATTTTATGCAATGCTATTCCCTTAATTATTTACTAACTATAGCAAAACAATATACCTTTTTAAAATCTCAGGGAATACGTTTTCATTATTGAATGACGATATTAGGCTTAACGACTAGATGGAAAGTTCACTATCATTAGACGGCAGTTCTAAAACTGAACTACTGTATCTTCCAAAATTCAACTCATCGCAAACTCCGAATAAACTGGCATTAATAATGATGATGAAAAACAAACAAACCTCCTCCACGCACGACGTGGATACTCCCCCCAAAATCTAAAAAAATAAGGGCAACGCAAATATACAGAAAACTTGAAGTTAATGCTAGAAAACTGCACACTAGCCGATTATTTTCACTCCTTCAAACTGCACGCACTACCGGAAGCACCGTTGGCACAAACTACTGAATAACACTAGGGGTGACCCAAAAACCACTCGTCCCAAAAACCTACAAAACTTAAGGATATGACAGAAAAGCTATACATGTTTAACTTCAGTGAAAACAGTATACGTATTTTTATAAATAATAGAAACATTAAACATTATCTTCTTGATCTGTTCTCTATTTTCTAACTTTAGTACAACCCACTTCTGAGCCTTCCCTCGGTCTCTAGGATACGGGCGAGGACGCCAAACATGACCAAAGCGTGGAAGAGCTCGTACTGTACATTTTCACTCGTCCTCTTCTGATTTATTTCCGTTGCTTCATTTGAAACCATAGAAATCTGGATGTTAGTATCGGAATCACACATTTAAGCATGATCCCTTTTGTTTGACATAAATGTAGCTTGTTACATTTTACATTCAGCCCTATAGAAATACAGTACTATTGTAAATGAGGAACGCGATGTGACCGGTACTTCAACACATAGTTTAACGCTTTTGGAAGTTATAGATAAATAAATATGTCTTGCATGCACTGATATTTTATCTGGGCCCATACATAGGCAATACAGAGGCATTAAAAATTTAGTTATGAGGTCTGTGTCTTTGTATCTACCGAACATACGTTGTAAATAAACGTTTATAATTCCAAGAAATGTTGATATTCATCTTCATTTTCGGCAAAATTCGACCCTTTTTTTTAACGTGACTAAGACCATTCATGGCAAAACTCACAGACAGGACCTTGTTATTAATCGTGTTCTCCACGTACAAATTCTAATCAGACTATCAGGTTTTGCAACATCTGGTCTTATAATTCAGATTTGTTTTCAGAATCCACTTTAAGTTCTCATGTCAGGGATCATCAGCCAGTTCGTATTAAGGGCTTTTTGGCTCTTCAGAATTCCACCATTGGCTTAGCACAAGAGCTGAAGAGTCTCAGATACACGTCGTTCCCCTTGGTGAATCTCGTGTGAACGATGATACAGGCCTTCTTCTGTTCAATTGCATGCCTTCAGGGGGAAGGAACCTGCCATCATATCATTGGAATTCATTTTGGATCAAGAGAGGGGAAAAGTAACCCTAGGTCCTCTTTATCCAAAATTCATCAACACCTGTAATCATATTTCTGAGTGTTTTCAATTATTATTGTCATTACTACAATGACGATGATGGCGATGATGATAAAACACGTGGTTGGTTCTGCTCATTGAGTCCGAACTGCTCATGTGGCCTGCACTCATTAGGACATTTAAGAAGTTGAGCTATGAGGCTTAGAAGACTGTTAGTGGAAGAAGTGTTCACATGAATGCTCTACATGGTTTTATGTAGCTTCAAAACCATGCCTTACTGTACCTGTTTCACATGGCTTGTACCTACGTGATGATTTGCTTTTTTATCATATAACATTACAGGAATGCAGAAATGTGAAACAATCCAGATGTTTTAAAGTTCTCCCTTACACTTAACCATCCACTTCTAAATAAATACAGTAGTGAGAGGCTGCTATGCCTATTACCGTAATGTTTTACATCATACAGGGCATATTTCACAATGGAGAGCTAAGTGGGCAGCCCGGGGTGTGGCCCACTTTTCTGCCGTCTCCTGAAAAGACGTACTGTCTGCAGTAAGTCAGCACTTACAAGCAGGAACAAATGGATGACTCGAGGGCTGCGACAGACAGTATCAGCGTTGTTCGCTTCCTGTTTCTGTCAACAATATAGGCACTGTAACTGCAGCACGAGTTCATCCAGTCGGCCCTGAAACAGAGAATCTCCAGCTGCCCAGCTTCTTACGAGTCTCAACACTCAGCACTAGTTTCACCAACCCTGATTAGCACTAACTGTGGGCTTCTTCAAGGTAATTATAAAACTGTGATGTGGGAGCTCTCAGGAGAATTACCACTGTCACTCTATTCCTAACACCAGTGTCAAATGGCTTAGGACCAGTCCTTTTTCATCTTTATATTACTAAAGATCCTATTTGCCTTTTTTGCCTGGCAGTTCAGTTCTGGATCGAAATGCAGGGCAGGTTTGTGATGTCTGTGGTTTGGTTGTGAGATATATTGTAGAAGGACCGAAAGCCATATTAGGCCTCCTGGCTATAATTAGGTCTTATTGTAAATCTATGCCAAATACACGCCTTCAAGAAAAGGTCACGTTAGGACCAAAATACATCCTGCCTCATAATTAGTCCCAGTGCAAATGGAAATACTCTATTTGCTATTATTATAATATATTATAATATTATAAGTTAAATGCAACTCTAACCCCAACAGAATCCTAATTTTACTCTGGATTACAATATTATAACTCAACCCCTGTGCTTCCTGTTGTCTAAAATTATGTTGGGTTGGTCACAAAACATGCTGCGCAAGAGCTCCAATTTCACCTTAACAAAGTTAGGAGTGTATTTACTTTTCTGAAAAGACATATTTTGTGCTTTATAGTCCTTTTCTAGATTGAAATTCAAGTTATTTTGCAGATTGCATTAAAACCAGGGTTGGAGAATTAGGTGGATTTAGTGTTAGGCGGGAAGCGTCATACATCCTGAGGTAAATCCGTGTGAAAATCGTTTCCCAAACGCTTAAATTAATTTCAAATCCAAGTTCAAGTTTATTGTCATTATACTCATACACAGGTATATGGTATAACGAAATGCTATTTAGCTAGCTCTCAGATGGTAAGAAGTACAAAAAAACAACAACAATACAATTGTATAAGAAAAGAAAGACAGAGACAACAGGTCATGTTCAAAACAACATCGGATGTGCAAAATCATACATCAACAGAATGAAATAAAGGATGGAAAATTATGGGGAGTGAGCTTCTTGACGTGAGGTAGAGGTAGAGGTAGATTTCAAGGTGTGTTTTGATAAAGATAGAAGGCACTCTGAGGGTTCAGATCGTAAGTAAAAGAGGCTGGGAGTTTAATAGTTTGATAGTGTGGGGGTAAAAACTCTCTGAGTCTGGTAGCCCTGTAATTTCACATAGTTCAGAACTGAGTCCTCTTGTCCTTGCTTCACTAATTGGTCTGAAGTCGTAATTCACGTTTAAATACTTGATTCTCTCGGCCTGCTGGGTTCACGGGCACTGAAACTATTCTGAACGTCTCGCTTAAGTCATGAAATCTCACCTTCCCCCAGCCGTAACCTCATCGCCACGGTCTTATGAACTGAGAGTGGAAGATGTTTCCTCCCCAAACTAGGCTGCACAAACAAAATAATAAACCCGGGCGAGCCTTTTAAAATTCCGAGATGCACATCACGCCGGTTATCGGCCCCGTTGCTAAAAACAGAGGTGATCAGCGCATTACTATGCTGATGGACTCTCTCCCCCCACCAGTTGTGCAGAATAGGCGCAGTCGCTGCTGCTGCCCGAGCCCGGCGGTCCAGCTGTAGAGAATGACGTCATGGGCAATGCAGGCAGAGGGACATGGCGATAGAAGCGTGCAGCGGTGTGGATGCCGGCTTCTGAGCGCTTGAAACATCAGCGAAACGCCTTTGTTACAGTGTGGCACTAGCTCCCGGATTCCCCCCTCCCCACGGCTTCGCGGGCTGTTCCGAGGAGGGCAAGAGAACCAACCCAAAAAGCAGCTGGTGATTTTGAACTGAGGGGGGAAGACTAAAGCCTGAAACGCTCCCTCTGGTTTGCCCGTGTGTAATGAACATTTGAATACTTCTGCTTCTACAAGGGGACCTAGAAAACTCTCCTGCGCGGGGGAGCGGTAGCGGTGATCCGTTTT
Organism: Atractosteus spatula; assembly: GCF_055471065.1. Classification (NCBI taxonomy): domain Eukaryota; kingdom Metazoa; phylum Chordata; class Actinopteri; order Semionotiformes; family Lepisosteidae; genus Atractosteus; species Atractosteus spatula. Next base: position 1,280,533 of record NC_142717.1, on the reverse strand, counting down.
GAGCAATCACGCCTGAAGAGTGGGAGATACGTTCCTTTTAAATATAGCTAATTCTGCACCGCAAGGGATGGTTTGAAACGTGGAAAAAAATGCTGGTTTTAGATTAGGACGCCAGGCTGCAGGAGAATTACACAATCCGGGAGTCCGTTTACCACTCGAAAGCCCTGTGCTCCAGATAGCGTTATCAAAGCACGGCGTCCAAAACAAAAACAAAAAAAAACCTCGACAAATTAACAATAGAGGCCAGGTTTCAGCCGCGCTTGTCGGATTTGGATATCGCTTTTATTCCGGAGGATTGCACCGTCTCATCAGCATTCATTTTCGGTAAGTCGCTGATGCTTGTAACACCGACCCACCTCGTTGTTGTAGTGAAACGGGAAACGTCTGTGATGTGCTAAACAAATCTTGCATGACATCAGTGGACTGGAAATCGAATAAGGTCAGCTTTAATGAAGCCCTTTTTATGAACGTATTTATGAACGGGGGTGAGATGTAAATACATACACCGCTTTTTTTGTGTCCGAAGATGATTGCTGATTGGGGGCTTCCTTGATCTTTGCGTCACTATTGCTGACATTCCCCGCTTTCACAGCGAGCTCAGTTCTCCTGAACGATTCTTCAAATTCCGGCACTTTCTGTGCGGGATGCGATTTCAAAAGAGCCCCCTGCTTCTGGGGTAAGTCCAAACGGAAAGTAATGTCAGGTCACCAGATCAAGTTGCGGTGTGTAGCAAGCTCGCTGAAGAATTCGGCTATTATTTTAGTGTTTTGTGTTTGCTGTTATTTGTTTCTTTTTTTAAAAAAAACATTTTTTAAAACAACAACGTTTTGTTTTGATTTCGCCTTTTCTTGTGCAGTAGGTAACTATACATTTATTTTCGTTGTGTATATGGTTCGTTTATGTACACTTCCCGACTTGCAATTCATACATTTGATCACCAGGTGGTGATTTCTTTTTTTGAAACAATCTTTTGGTGTAGGACTGAACAAGTATTTGTATCATTATTAAGAATAAATTTCGGATGCAGGTTTCCAAGAAGGATAGGGTATGTGTGCGTGTATATATCTAATCTAAGATGTTTACAGTTTTCTTTTAAAACCCTTTTCTTACACTGCAAATGGACTGTTTCCATAACGGTGTTCAAAATGGAGCCAGACTGCATTCATACTGTATATATTTGTTTTACGTGACACGCGATGGGGATACATTTCCTTCTGGACTGTCAAGAAGCAGGAGAGCGTGGAATGATTGTAGCCTTTCATTCTCCTCCTGTCACTAACAACAGAGCGTGATCAAATATCCAACATAACACCTTGTACTCACACATGCATGGAGGACTACTCCCTTCCAACATTTCTAGAGTCCTAACTTGATAAATAAAACAGTCTGATCTGGAAGAGGATAGATTTACACCCCCTGATAAGCCTTTTATTACTGTTAGCAAGGTTTCCGCCCGGTTTGGTCCAGTGGTTTCCACAGTCCGGAGCCGATGGGCCGCGTGGCTCCGTGGTAGAGCCCCTGTGTGTGAGGGGCACCTGTGTGTGTCAGTGTTGGTGCCGGTCCTGTGTCTGCCTGACGTTTCTCCAGGCTCCACAGTCCCCTCCTGCCTCCCAGAGTCATGCTGGAGGAATAAATGACCCGCTGTACTGTAAATGGTCCTCTCCCTGGTGAGAGAGAGAGCCGGGCACCTCACTTCTCCACACTCCCCAGGAGGAGTCTTCCGAATAGTGGGGACACGTTTCTGGGGAAGAAGGCTGGTTTCCTGCCCGTGTGGAACTGTGGGTCATTCTCTGCTGGGGCGGCTCAGTGGTCAGTATTGCTGGGGTCAACTCCTGACCTGGGGTTCTGTCCGCGTGGAGTTCGTATGTTCTCCTCCGGGGAGCTCTGGTTTCCTTTCACAGCCCAAAGACTTCCGGGCAGTTCGGTTGGCCACTGGGAGAATTGGCCCTGATGCCTGTGTCTGTGGATGCCCTGCAGTGGTCTGGCGTCCTGTCCGGGGTGTACCCCGCCTTGTGCCCACTGCTTGCCCCCGGGGACCCTGGGTATAGCGGTCAGCAAATGGCCGGATGAGTTGTGGATCGCAGTGTGCGACTGGAGCGGTACATGCCGAAAAACTGGCCTTCACTATGGACTCTGAAATCTGAGAAACAGTGAAACAGCTTTTTTTTTTCTCTTGACCTTTCAGTGTTTTATGTCAAATAGGCTATGAAGCAGAAGACAATGTATATGTAGATGCTTGTACTTGGTACAGTTGTGGTGATGTGGTGATAAAGAGCACTGTCTGAGGCCAAAACATGCCAGATCTCCAACCTCAGTGTGAAAGACTCTCAGATAAAGACTACAGTATATCTCATAATCCGCCCACCTCGTGTTACTGAATCACCCAGGAAAAGAAGCATATTTCATTTCTCCCTGCGTGTGTTGTGTCTTATCATGTCTCCTGCTCGTGCATGTGTGAATCTGCTCAGTGTGCTGTATGTGTGTGTCTCTATGGCAGTACCATGTGTAGACCTAGAGTCTTCAGTTGCCTTTTCCTGTATTCAATCTGCCACATCATAATTCCATTGGTACGATCACAGCATCATTTCCTTAGATTTCTTCGATTCAGTTATCCTTCTAGTGGAGGAATCGATTCAGATTTTGTTTATTGATAGACTCTTTTAACAATTTATACTGTAGAGGGGCTGATTACTGTGAAAGACAGACATGGCTAATAGACTTGTTAACACAACTAGAGTGGAGACTTACTGTAGAGAGTAACCTCCACCTGCAGGTTTCAGATTTAAGACTCCATTAAGAATAAAACAAACACTTTGAGTGGCTGTTGCCTGGAGGTGTTTCCTGTTATTTCAATGGGAGTGTAGACTCATTTTTCCTACTGGGAAACTGCAGTGGGTTTATTTTTGTGATCAGTGAACTGGAATCGTATCCTTCTTTTAGAAAGTTTCTTTCACAGTACTGAGGGATAGAGGATACCCTGGGAGTATTCCTAACCCTGGACTTAATGCTTATTTAAGCACTAACCTGAGACGTAATGCTCATTCTTGTCTATACGTCCATCCTCAGTTTCACCTGAATAGATTTCAGCAGTTATGAATTTATATTTCTCATTTCAACTAACGGCTTTAACTAATGGTTTAAGTGCAGCTAATATGGGGATTTTCACTTCTGTTTAAATGGAGATATTATTTAACATTTAACAATTCTGTTTAACAGTGTTTAACAAAGGCTCAAAATATAGGATAAGTGATGTTTTAGATATACGCTGTTTGTTTTTTTTGTACGATGGTGTTAGGGATAGAGTTACTGTGGTATTAATTATAGGCAGAAGTACAATCCCACTAAATCTCACTTTACCCTCTCTTAATTAGGACATTGGAAACACAGAGGTTACCTAGTTGAAGCCAAAAAGCTGATGGCCTTTCTAACACTTACCCTAATGCCTAGGATAGCAGTTACCAGATTTATAGTATACTGTACAGTATATTGCCATTTTTCACATTGAAATATTTAATGAAATAATAACCTCCTGGACTAGAGAGAAAAGGCACGCCCAAAGGGTTGGTTATGAAAAATAGCTGCTGTTTTGTGTCAACCTGCCTGGTGCTTGTATTGTAATATTGTTTTGAAACACAAGGCCAACTGCACTTCAACCTACTAAGGATGAGTAGCGTCAGTTGCTTTTACATGCCTGTTCAGGAAACCACAGGAAACATACAGTAGGGCTGTTTCTCAAGCATGTACAAGTCTCACCCAGGATTTCCTTTTTTAGCTTGTTTTTGCTTTTTGTTTCAATTAAGGATCAGTTAAAACAAAAACAAAAAATGTTTAACTGCAGAATTCTAGAGGCTGTGGTGTTCTATGTGAAAACACAGAGTGCAATACCTGCTACAAGGGAGGCAAAACAGCACTGTAATGACATGATTTAGAGAAAGAAATGTTTAAGCCTGGTAATTATGACATGAGATTAGTTTTTTCTTTTGTTTTTCAATATCTTGCAGTACATTATTTGTGGTCTGTAACTACGAATCCTCATAAATACCTGTAATTAAGTGGAAAAAAAAGAACACAAAAATTGCCAACAGTTAGACCTGGCCTGGTTCTACTGTAGTTGTATGGTTTGTTTGCAAAGGAATGCTGGGAGACCGCTGTTATTGCCTTCAGAATAGCCACTATCACTGTCCGAAGAATGAATCGCTTTTATCAAAGCTCCGGAAGTTTGTAAGGTGTTGCACGTTGAGAGTGGGGTTCAGAATGTTTACTTTGTGATGCTGGCGAATGTTGGAACAGAACGGGTGCCATTATTCTAATAATCCGAGAAGATGTCTTACAAAACTATCCAGAGTTTTCTGTGCAAGGCTGATGGCAATCCTTGGATCAAAAAATGAAGCTAGATGGCCTCCACTCGTTCGGAAACGCCTTCTTGCGTCGCGTCATGTTAACCAGTACGCCGCAGCTGCACGCAGACAAATCCAAATCCAAAAACGTGATCATATGCAATTCCATGTTAAGACAGATTTTGAGATAGTATTATTCCCATCCCTGGTCCTGGGAGAACCTGTCACTTCTGGGTTTTGCTCCAGCTGAGTTCTTCATAGCAGTCTAATTGATTTCAGATTTGCATCTGGGGGATATTTTTGCAATAAAAGATCCAAAGGGTTTGGAATTGTTTGGAATTTGTGGGAAAAGTTCTTAGCGTCCGCTCTTTCTGTGAGTGTGTTCTGCATCTTCATTCCAACAAGTGTCTGATCACCATCAACGCATGTCTTCTTGACACCCGGTCAGTCAGAAATAAGGATAAGCAGGATGAGGAGAGGTTTCTTAAAGCTCTGTGTGCTGACGTTTTTGGAATCAATGTGCACAAAGTAGAGAAGATTGAAAACAGAATGAAGTTAACTGGAAGTGTCAACAAGCTGCTCTTATTCCAGATTTCTTTATTTTTAAGAGTAACATAATCCTGAGCTTGAGTTGTTTACAACGGGTCTTGATCACAAATCCAGCCCAAGTTTTAGAACACAATATCATTAGGGGTCTTTGAGAAATTTTAAAGATCGGATGTTTCTTAAAATACATTCACGTTGCAGAGTAGTGTCTTCTAAACTCAGAGCTGGTCGGCTGTGTGCATATCCAAGACGCACTGCTGCTTCACCCCTGAACAAAGGACTCGACTCGGATTGCTGCAGTATAATACCCAGCTGTAAGACTCTCACTGAATAAAAGCATAAGTCAAATTAAAATTAAAAGTAATGACAGGTCAGAGACTGAGCAGACAATGGGGAGAAAAAGCAGAGCAGGGGGATGGGAGAAGTCATGTGACATCACGGTGAGTGTGCTCAGTTTCTCTCCAGCCAGCCAGCCTGTGTTCCACTGGGGGAGGCAGTTAGTGCCTAGGAGTTTTTCTCTACATTTTAATGACATTTCGTTAATCTGGGTTTAAAAAAAAAAATCCCCCCCTAGCCGAGAAGACAAAGCTTGTGTCGCTCGTATGCATAGCTGTCTTGTCTGAGAGAAAGTTGTCATGGAGTTCTGCAATGTCAGCAGTCCTCAGTCTGCCCTCCCTGTGGAATCTGTCAGCTTGGTCATATTGTCTGGGAGAGCTTCTGTCTCTTTCATGAGCCTGGGCCCCAGTCTGAGATTTTCTCAGCAGCTCTGTGAAAAGGAGAGGGGGCCTGGAAGAGGTAAAGAATTTCTCATCCCATCAGATAACGTAAAGTACAAGCTCTTTACTTGGGGCTGACTTATATATTACTTTAAATCTTTGAACGCAAGCGTATATTCAAATTATTTGCACAGGCACAATTCCGGTGTATAACTAGTGGCCCCTTTAGACTTGCGTCTCATATAAAATGTGCATTATTTCATTACACAGAAACTCCAGAAGAGTGTATTCAAGGCCAGTTTTTCATTTGTGTCCTCCCATCCAGTGGAGTGAGTAAATTCCTCTTGTCTTGCTCATATTTAAATGGAAAGTTCCTTAGGTAACTGCATACATTTTCATTTCTCGGGTTACTGTAGTATTATTTTAAGTATTTTTTTGGAGTCTCAAAATCAGCCAACCTTTGTTACTTTTCTCTGATTTTGAAATAAATAAGAAAAATAATTAATTTGGCTTGTTTTATGACTTTCTTGGACCTGTCTATCTTTTCAGTATAGAAGTCAGCTACGCTTTTATTCATCACAGATGAAAGAATACGATGTTTACAGCTCAAACAAATATTTAAGAAAGTTGCATTATTTGAACTTTTGTTTTACTATTCTGTTTCTTAGCTATCCATGCAAAGGCTTTTCAACAGGGGTAAAAGTTTCCTTTAAATTTGAGTTCAAATTCCTTGAGTGTTTGAATTGAAATAAGTATTTTCGTTTTGGCTTGAACAACTGTATAGCTGCTAGTCATTCGGACTCAACAAAGTTAAATGAAGATTTAATTCAGGTTAGGTGCAGTAATTAGGTGTTGCAATATTGCCTGTTCAGAAACTGATTAGTTCTGAATAAACACTCTATTTAATCTGAGAGAGAGAGAAACAAGCAAGCAGCCTCTTGTGCAGTACAGTGATGGGGTTATCATCGTGGGGCTTTGAATAAAGGCATTATTATTGTTGGTTTTAGAAACAAAAGTAGGCAGATGTTTTTATATGGTTATGTGAATTTGCAGTGAGGACTGGACTGAATTGTCTTGACAAGGCCTAGTGCTGTTTTTAAGGTTCAGTCTCTACTGGTGTTTAGAAATGTGTCCTGCAGGATAATGTAAACTGACAGAAAAAAAGCCATTGGAAATTTGGGAGAAGCACTAGAATTCTGCACAGAGCAGTACAGTTGTAGAGGTGTAGGTCAATGAGTGTACGTCTTGTGTTAGTCCTCATGTACTGTACTGTCGTAGGTAAAATACAGTACTAGGTCCATCAATGTAATCCGTGACATCTAAAGTTTAAAGTACTGTAAGAGGATTGCTTCCTATTGTTTGTTTGGATGACTGAATGGCCTTTGGAAGGAGTTATGTTTCCTTTACTCAAGGTCATAAACATGTTGGGTGTTGTTATTTATTGCCTAAACAAAACAACAAAGGAAGAGAGGGAAAACCATGGATTTGGGGATATTACGCAAGGATAATTAATCATGTCCAGTATGGTTATGGTAACAAAGGCAGTTTTCTCCGATTCTACACTCTAATAATCAAACATGTTTTTTTAAGACTCTCGTTGTGCAGCAGCAGAAGTAATCCAGAGAAGGGTAAAGAGAAAGAAAAAAGGGTCTACAAATTAATCAAGTAAAAGCAAGAGTATCACTAAATTGTACTGTATATGTACAAGAGGCAGCTGAAGACCTGTCCTGTTAGGGTTCTTGTGAAACCCAAACCAAAGCTTCCAAGAATCTTTTTTTTGGTCTAATTTCTGGGAGACACTTTGAAGAAAATTAAGCTTTAGGGAGAACAAGGCAGGGCTTTGTTAAAGCAGCTGCTGAGCCCGAGAACATTTTCCCGATGGAGATGTGTCATCAGCGGTGTCAGAGCTGAGCCGAGCCCTTTTAATTCTGTAGAGTCCGAGAAAGAGAGAGGACTGATGTGGTCAAGTTTATATCAGACCATTGGTAAAGGAAATACTCACTTAGTGGTTTGTTTCACCTGAGCACTTTAGCTATTTGAATGGGTTAGAAAATCAATAGGCGATGTTTTAAAGTTAATTTTAAGTTATTAAGCTTCTCCTCTTGCTTCAGCTGTGCAGCTCTGCAGGATAAGAACATTGCTGAGTTTGCACAGAATCTGTGGTGTGGTGCAGCACTCTTAAATATCACAGGCCAGTTTCATACAGTAACGCACTCTGATTAATGACCTACAGTATACATCCCACAGAACTCCTGAAACTTGATAAATTCCCCTGTTATATGTCACGTTTGGTAAAGGTTACACGATCATTTTAGATTTGTTGACTGCATAAATCTGAATCATGTTATTGGTAATATCAATAGTACGGGAATAGTGGGAAAAGGAATTTTGGAAAAAAAGCAAAATATTTTGTATTTTCCCACTATGGTAAACCTAATTTTACTTGGTGAGTATGCTGAGCATCCAATGAAACATTTTGATAACAGTGCCCTACAAAAGTATTGATTCAGCAACATCAAAACCTTTGTTTTTGTTCTACAGTCATGATATTTGTATTAATTAAGATCAATATTAATTGTTTTGGAAAGCACTGTACTATATAATAGATTCACAAACCTATCAGGTAAAAAAATCTTTTATACAGCAGGTGCGCTGATATAGTATGTTACCGAACTGACCTAAGTAAACTCATGGTGCTGAAAAGCATTTGTCCTCCCTGTGGGGTCTACTGTGAAAGTCACAGGACAGCAGCGCGTGTCGCTGCACAAGCTGCACAAGCTGAGCCCACGTGAAAGTCAGCAAGTCAGCTTTTGTCTTACAGCTATCCTGTGCTAGATTTACTGATACCTTGAGTATCCTTACATTTCAAAAGATGGAATACCCCCTGTCTCCTTGTGTCTGTTGTGCTTGCCGTGTTTGCAGTCCAGCCTAAACCCCATGTCTACTGTAAAGGGCTTATTGAATGTCAAGCAGTGAGTAGGGAGTTGTTTTCTACCCACACAGAAGCTCGTTACAATGTGCCTGATTTCAGTGTTGGTTACCGCTGATTGCACAGCCGGGCTGTGCTTTGGCAGGAGAATGAGGATGGAAGAGGGAGATGCAGCTTACACGCAGCGGCACAAACAGACCGTCCTTCTTGTGTCAAATCCATGTGAGAAAACAAATCTCCGTGGCTTAAATTTGTAGGTTCCGGAGTTGTTAGGCCAGGCAGACTGTCGTAAATATAAAGTAAAAGAAAATTGCCAAGATTTTTTAAATTAAGTAGCCTTCTATCTCGTAGCATTACACTGTCCATTTCATCTCCTCTTCTGGTCTAACACAAATGAATCAGTATACTGTATATGAGAGAAAAAAGCCTTGAACGTTTTAATCTCAGATATGTGAACAGGTACTTCTTCAAATTGATCAAAGTCTTAAAATTATTGAATTATTATACTATTTATACTATGATTTGTGAATCATGAATGTACAATTTTATCTGTAACATGAGCATTTATCATTACTTTAACTGTTTAATGCACATCGTGTAAGCAACTGGCTCTTTTTTCAGTTCTTTGAATAAAAATGTTAGTTTCAGTGACAATAAATTTTGATAACTGTAAGTAATGCTCTCCATGGAAGTCCACAACGATGAAGCCAGACTTGAAGGGTTTAACATTAAAGATGAATGAGCCGTGGGCTGTTACACTAAGATAGAAATACAATTTTAACTCTCTCTGTCTGATCACCAGGAAGACTGTTTAATGGTAAATTTCATCCTTATTTTTGCAGTTGTACTTCATCAGTGTTTGATACGGTAAAATAGCTCGGTTACGTCTCTCTTAAATCTGCCAGTTTGTCAGATAAGGCCTGTGTTTCATTTCATTTTATTCTGTTACCGTGCCCATTCCCCCAGGAGTCCTGCTGTATGATGTCATTTCCTGGATACTTGGTATACTGAACAATAAACATTCCTGTTGCTGCGTCTGTGAACTATAAAGAGATCACACCAAGAATGGATTCTATTTAAATCCTTGAGGAAAACTGTTTTTTTGGATCAAATGTTTTGTGTGAGGTTTAGTATGAAAGCAAAAAATCCTCAAAGGAAATTATAAGTAGCACAATATATGGCAAGAAAGATGATGTAATCTGTTTATGAGCTGCAGGGCTGTCTTATACAGCATTTATATTGTACAGAGAGGTTTCTGTTTTCGTGTTCCTTTTTAAAAAACCAGTAGTCAAAATCTGTGGGCTTAATTCCCTAGAAGTTCAAGTAGGCGCCTGTGTCAGCATGCAGGGGCTGCAGAGGAACAGGTAAAGGTGTCCGTGCTGAAAAGGAAAGAGACAGGTGTGTGTGACACCTGGAGAAGGCTCCATAGCCAAAACACTGCGTCTCTTCTCTTTTTTAGTAGGAATAAACCTTTACCTGTTCCTTTAATTCCTTAGAATGTGTCTCCCACTGCAGGCCAAGCTGTGGACATGGCTTTGTATTTAGGAATAGAGAGCGTTATTTTACAGGATGATTCCATCCGACATACGGCATGCTTCATTTAGCCATGTGATCACACCCACTGAACTCCTGTTGCCATGGTGACCTAGAACCTAACAGTCTCTCCAGCAGACCGAGGAGTGAGGAAACACGAGGGCAGTTCAGTCAGGGAGGGAGACAAAACATCTTTCGTAGTAAAGAATACAGAGTTGACACAGCACTATGATTACGCTGTAATCTAACGGTAAGCTTCAGCGATTTGGAAAAAAATGTGCTCGTGGAAATATTATCAGGAGCCTTAGTCGGTGGGGCGAGTACAGATAGTTTGGAAAAACCGTGGGAAAGCATTCCTGTTCGGCCCAGTGGTTTTCCAGATATGCTAGTTAGTGTTACCCTGGTTGTACTGCACTTACTGTAACAACAAAGCCCTCGAGACTTAATGAGCATAGGTTATGTAAATAATTTATTTAACAGGTCACATTCAGAGCAGTCTCTAGAAATAATACAAGCTGGCCGTCTCAGGGCAGGCGTGGAGGGTAAGCTGGGTTACTGTCGCCTGTAAAAGTGTGAAACGGCACCGACCCTCCACCTCTCCCAGGTCAGCCGGGGAATCTTGCCTTTCTCATCCGAGCTCCAGAGCACGCCTCCTTCCGCCCCGCTAGCCTGCTCTCCAGAGGCGTGTTGCGGGGGGTGGAGATGGCCGGGGGCGCGTGTTGTGCTGCACAGTTTATTTACCTTTCACTGGAGCTCTGACACCGGGGGGAAAGACAGTGGCTCTTCCTTCACTGCTTCGTGTATGCAGTAAACAAGAGTGCGCACAGGTTTAATGGACCAAAACATGATGCTGGTGATGATGACAGGACAGTTGCTGCTGTAGCTAATGCAGCTCATGGCAAGTAGCATGCGTGGTGTGAGTGCTATTTTTAGGCCCGGTGAGGACCCTGCTCGCAGGGGAGGGCTGTGTTCTGCAAGACGCCGGCGGAGAGCTGCCAGGCATGTAACACAGAAGGCTAGGAGGAACCAGGGTGTTGAGAGGCACGCGTGCCTGAGTGTGTATGTGACTCCTGGGCCTGTGTGGCAGCTCCCAAACGGTGAGAAACAGCAGCTGCTAATTGGTTATGCAGTGCTGTGTTGTGGCTTCACACACCACCCAGGGACAGAGTAAGTAATGCAAGTTATCTGTTGTCCTTGCATTTGCTGTGCTGGGTTCACACTGCAAAGGGAGAATGTGTGCAGGGCTGGTGCTGCATGACTGTCATACCTAGGGCACAATGTCACTTTACTTCTGCTAAATATAGCAGGATGACAGCTGACACCTCTCATCCATGAATTAGAAATCCAGTCACCTTTGTTAGTAGCTGTTGTACAAAGAGGAGAATACAGGCTGTCACTCAAGGTCAGAGGCTTTTAACCTCTAGTCATTGAGTCAAGTGCATTGTGTCGGTGTCTAAATATAAGCTGTCTCTGCTGGCAGTCTTAATCATTTGCTCTTTTTGTAATTGAATGCTTCAATGAGGTAAGGCAGGAAGAAATGACTTTTGCTCAACATTTCAGCTTAAGTTCTTGCGAAACCTATAGGTGGCAGTAATCAAGCTCTTCATTAGATATATACTGTAATGGTGAGGGTTCTCCTCATCACACAGGAGACCAGGGTTCAATTTGTCAAAGGAGAGCTGCGCTTTCTAGGGGATTGTCAACATGGCATCGTGCTTATCTGGCCTCTTAGAGCTCCTTGAGCGAGGATCACCAGTACAGGACAAACCGAGTATACAATAAGGTGTGTTGGCATTGAAAAGATAAGCTGTAGGTATTGGGGGGGAAAAGCAAGAGCTGAATGAGAATTGTTTAATAGACAACAGATTATACATAAGAGATGAATGATCAAATCGGGGTGAAGTCATTATTGAAATGCTACAGGGATCTTTATGAGGACTTCTGTGGTTCCTGATATTTATCAGTGTTCTAGATTCTGGTATAATGGGTAAGCTATTCCAGTTTGCAGATGATACCAGAATAGTAGGATAATAAACACCATAGAAGAAGAGAAGAATGAAGAGATTACAATTCAAGAATGGGCAAACACCTGAATGATGACATCTGAGTTAGAAAAGTGCATAGGATTATATCCAGATATCAAAAGCAACTGGAAAACAAAATGTGAGATGCTCAGCTTGAATGAGCTTCTTTTGAAAGAGACCAGGACGATGTATTATTTACATCTTGTAGATGCAATATGTGGAGCCACAGTAAAAAGGGCCAACTGCCCTTGGACATGTAAATCCAGGGGTGTTAAAATCGGTCGTGGCTCTAGGAAGACCACATTTAGAATATTGCGGTACACTTTTTCGTCACCATGTTAAAAAAAAAAAGAATAACAGCTCTGGGATCAATCTAGAAAAAGGGCTTCAAGCAGCTTCCTGTGCTGAGATTCCAAGTATTGAAAGTCTCCAAAGGCACTGAAGAATGAGCAAGCTTTTTTGCAGAAACTGTCACAGATGGGTCAGATGGCCTGGCTGGCTTCCCCTTCGATGGGAATCTTTCTCACGTTCTTATAAGAAGAGCTGTCTGAGAAGTAACAGTCTGCCATGTTCTTGGTGCATTAGAGTCTTGTGCAATAATAAAGGCAAATTAATTATTTCCGGAACATATTAGAAAAGAGGAGCAACACAGGCCAAAACAGAGACCCAGTGAAAGAGGTCCAGTAGAATACGGCCCAGATTTGTTCGTCACAGTTGGTACTTGCCTTGGCGGTGTTTTCAATAACATTGGCTGGGCAGTTAAAGGTTATCCAAAGAGTGTCAGACCTTCTTAGATGTTTGACTAAAATGTGCCTCCTTTACAGGAGGAAGAAAACCATGAGCCTATAAATATTCAGTAGTTATTCATTCAAGCGGGAGATGGGGGGGGGGGGGGAAGCAAGAAAAAAACATTTATCTCGTTTGGCCTGTTTTTTTACAAAGTACTTAGCAGTGTGGCAGAATCATAGTCTGGGGGCAGGAAGCAAGGTTGGGGAGAGGTCCTGCCCCTGAGGTGACTGGACACGTCCAAGGAGACCAGTGTGGGAGGGGCACTGGTCAGTATCCCAGAATGCCTCAGCCCAGCGACAGCTCCGCAGAGGTGATGTGAACAGTAGCATTTCCGCCCAGCAGCAATAATCAGTCCAAAACTTCTCAAAAGCAAGGAGAAGCTGTAGCTTGCCAAGGCCTGGAGCTGAAAAGCTGGCTTTGGTGAAAGCAGAGGCGTTAGTGCAGTGAGTAATTGTCTCGAGTACCATGTCCCACAATGAGGGATTTAGTAACTCTCAAAGTTTTGCAGTTTTTTTTTCCTGAAAGTGAGTAAATGTACAAGGTAACGCTTATTATATCTACTATTCATCCTTCAGCATTGAGAGGGAAGTAAGTTCACAGCTTAGAACAGTATTACTGAAGTCAGTTTCTCCACAGAATCTGCGTTCAGGGACATATAAGTTAATTTATGGTTCCTATAAATCATCATCATCACCATCATAACTTGCAACATCAGCCTCTGTACCATGTCTTCCTGTTATTATAGTTATAGTTTTGCTGTCAGTTTGCACTTCTGTGAAATGCAAGAACAAACAGAAATTTATTTTTGAAAATATGTAAAAAATTATTTATTGGTTCAAGGGATCAAGAAAAATGCATGCTAACAGCAACCGAGATTGAGTTGATAAAAATGATCATATTTAAAAAAGGCCCATCGAAGCTTGAAATATTGAATAATGAATCTCAACATGTATAGCAATGGTACGCTATACTGTATTTGCTTTACTGTTATCTATTCTTTACAATATCAAATTATTCACGTACTCTGCACTACACAAACCTACACAAATTAAGAGAACCTTATCAGAAATAACCTTGGGTCATACAATATAGTTTTTTTAAGGAAGATGTGATTTGGCTGCTCTGCCAGAACCCAGTTCATCCCAATTAGTATTGATCACAAGTACAGTGAGAGGCTGCAGCTCCGTCCTCAACAGTTTTAGGTAATGCCTAAACCCTCCTGCCTTCTTATGTAATATATTAACCAAAATTAGGCAGTGTGTGTGGAGAGATTTAATCCAAGACAAAATCTTCTAGTTTGTGTTTCTTCATCGGCATGAAGACGCCCACTGAGAGGGGTCCATGCCTCTGCTGCATGTGACATGAGTTCCTGCACGTATGAACATTATTTATATTCACACACAATCTCCAGCTTGTGCGTCACGTCACTGCCCATGCTCCAAACATAGTACGAGTAAAATAATCTCTCCTCCTCCGGTTTCTGAATGAAATAAACTAGACCCTCGTACTGCATGGGATTATATAATCATCGGATCTGTCCACATGTTTCATATCTGTTGTTGACAAAGCCTCTGTGGAAGTAATTCAGTTATCTTTGCTGGCTGCGTTACTGTACAGAATTCAGCATTTTGATTTTTGGTGCTGAATTAAACCGGGAATCAAAATATAACACGATCAAAAGAAAACACTGAATCATTTTACTGTCAGTTCTGTTAAAGAGTAGACTTTTGAGTTTGTGTGGACATAACCTTGAGTCAGGTTTTTCTACATTAGCATACAGCTGGCCTAAATTTCAAGATAATTCCATAATTAATAGAAACATTAATCTGAATAATTTATTAGTATTTAGTTTTGTTTTTATTGATAAGCCAAAAGTGTAACATTTTGGCATTTGGAACGTTTACTTTTATGAAGGACTGTACACATGTTTCAGAGTAAATACTTATGTGTTGTTCTGTCCTATTCTGAAAAACAATCCTCTGGCATCAATCACTTTCTGTGCCTTCTCCAGTTAGATGGAGTAATCTGCAGTAATCCTGCTCTCTTCATTTTCATCTGGAATGATCACTTAGTACTATCTAGTACTCTTTAAGCAGTTACACCCTTCCCAGTTAGGTGGGTTTTAAGAGAGGTCATTGCAGTGATTTATGGGTATAAACATTCATTAGCTTTGTCCAACACAGCAGGAATTAATCCAAGGCTGGTAAGTTTGTCTTAATATGCACAAAAACGTTTCTCTCTTGTAACCTTGAGGTAATTGATATTTATATCCATAACTTTTTATCATAATACAAACACCATGTGGTTTCTCAGTCTTATGTTGTCATTGTCCAGCACATCAGGTTTGAAAGTGCTGTCGTAAAGATACACACTAATATTAATCTTCTTCTATTACACTTTTTTTTTCTATCTATAACTGCTTTGAGCCGTACAGCCTGTATGTTCTAGTACTTCGAAACGGTGTGCGTTCCAGAGACTCGCGACGGCGGTCTGCGTCTGGGCGGGCGCTGTCAGTCTGCAGCGGAATGTCCTGCAGGTGACTTCCAGCCCAAGCCTTGTCCTCCGCCGTTTACCCAGATGCAGATTCTGGTTTTGCATAAATAGTGCTGTTTGCCCGTTTTCCACCCGTGCGGCAGGCAACCATGAGGCACTGACAGCAGGTCCGCGTCTTGACCCTGCCCCCTGGCCGAGTGTTGTCTGTGAAAGACTTATTCGCGCACGTACTGCCAGCGGGCTCGAGTCACCCTTGTGTCCCTCTCCGTGTGCAGATCGCAGCAGGACGTCGGCAGCGCCGGACAGCCAGGGCCACCCCTCTCCCCGCTGGCCCCGCTCATGGCCCTGGGTGCCTCCCTGTGAAAGCTGCCAAGCTGGACTCCACCGCTGTGCACCACAGCACCGCGCCCGCCGCCCGGAGCCCTGCAGAGCCCAGCCCCCGCCCAGCGCCAGCCTGTGGATCGGGCGCCCAGGAGGAGCACTATGTAAGCGAGGCAGCCGTACCGGAGAGCGCCCCAGACGACCGGGAGTACCGCGATGCCGGGACCATCACTGGTGCGTACTCTTCCTGTGCAGGGCCGAGGGCCCAGGGCCCATGGCCAAGGGCCGAGGGCCGAGGGCAGAGCAGCAGGCCGTCCACGAAACGAGCCGGCTCTCGCGTCACGAGGAGTGACTCCCGATGATCTAGGGGCGATTGTAGGGAGGTCAGTGTCGCTGGGCTGGGAGTCAGTGCCAGGGCCGCAGGGAGAGGAGGCGGGGGACCCCCATGCAGACTGAGGGGTTATCTTCTCTGGAAGCAGGGTGGGGTGGCGGAGGGGTGCAGAAAGGAAGAGACCGGCTGCACACGGTGCTCGCAGCTCTTCAGGGGGAGACGGGAGGATTGTAAATGAAAGCAGAAATTGGTGGAGGTCGCCAGTCAATCGCAACCCTCTGTTAGAAATCCAGTTTCGGTGAAACCCCGGAAGCCATCAGCGACTGCCGCTGTTCAGGCGTGTTAGATGCAGCGTGAGGAGCAGTGTGCGGCATCAGAAGAGGCACGAGACTGGACCCGGGTCTGATGAGAGGTATCTCGTGAGGGCTGAAAGGCTAGGCCGTCGCACTGTTCTCAGTCCAAGCTGTGTCAGTGTTCAATCCCAGGGGATCAAGACACCGTGTTCACATCTGCTGATGAAATGCAGAGATGGATGTTCGTCTCCGTCTGGCTCTTCCTTATATTTCCGCAGCAGTGAGCTCAAGGTTATTCAAGGTCTGTGAGGAGAGCTGGATCGAGCCAGTGCTGCCCCCTGCAGGGTGAATTCAGCCAAGGGCAGTTTCTTTTTTTTTTTGCTGGCTGCAGTTTTGATGATTTAAAACTAAATATGAATCTTCTTTAGAAGTATTACATCACTATAATCATCTTACATTCAGATTGTTTTTTAAATGGAGGGAAACAGAATGTTTTTTAAATGCTCCGCTTGGTCAGGATGTGTGCAGCCATAAGCAAAGTGATTCATTTGTCCGCCTGTGTTCAGCCTTTGCCTTAGAGGAAGGAAAGGCTTTTCGTTCAGTCGATTGGCCCCTTCTCCCAGAGCTGTCCGCTCGGTGCTCAGTTAAGTCGCGCTGCGAGCTGTTTTGATTACGAGAGAATTTCTGTGGGATATACCTGGTGCACTAGCCTGATTTTCCTTAGGGCTGTCCAGCATCTTTTCTTGCAACCTGGATGACTTTGGAAATTAATTCTGATTTTCACACCGTCCTTATTGAATGACTCAAATCTTGTCATGTAGTGTCTGCTTGGTGTTTCACCTTCATGATGTCCCTAATCCTGTTCATGAGCAAGTGTCAACATGGAGATATTACACCACCTTGTGGCTGTGAAATCAAACATCACATACAGTACAGTTAAACTGTATGCGTGCTGTACTGTAGGTACGTACCAGCTGTAGTTGTCCAATAAATATAATTTTTTTCCTGATAGTCTTTCTTCAAGTTTTAATCAATAGAAAAATTAGA
The DNA here is from genome assembly GCF_055471065.1 of Atractosteus spatula. Taxonomy (NCBI): domain Eukaryota; kingdom Metazoa; phylum Chordata; class Actinopteri; order Semionotiformes; family Lepisosteidae; genus Atractosteus; species Atractosteus spatula. Next base: position 1,263,174 of record NC_142717.1, on the reverse strand, counting down.
TTTCCTGAATTGTTATTCATTACAAATATATTTGCATTCTCTCTAGTTTTTGTCAGTAAATTGTAGAATAAGGTACATAACTGAAAATCATAGCAAATAGTGAGTACATGATTACAAGCTTTTGGGTGCATTCAGGATTTCTGCTACACAGATGCCCTAAAACTTTGAAGCCCATCAATGGCACCAACATAAGGAATTAAGTCAGGAGTTCAGAGTGGTCTTTGCTGCTACCCTGTCATCTTTCTGATGTCTCTTCAGTTTCTACACTCTTTGAAATTACTACACAAAGAAGAAATCTAAGAAGGTCTGTTTTCCATAGACTTTCCATAGAGAGCTTGTCAGTATAATCTTTTAAAGTACTTTTTTCCAAATTACATGTCCCACCTTTTTAAATAATCCTAATTTTTTGGAGGGGGGGGGGGGTGAGTAGAGATCACTTGTATTGTACAATATGTTAAGTTTGTTTTAGATCTAGTTTGTCTCTATTAAAAAGCTCATCTTTCCACTCACTTTGCAACAGTGCAGAATGTTAGTATTTTAACAACATGTATTTGTCAGTACTCAATAAAAGATACCACATAAATCTATGTAACTGAGCTTTAAGGAATAGTGTTACATGTTTTTTTTCAGATACGCTATCAGCAGGTTAATATAAAAGCTGTACACAAATCTGAGCAAGATATGAAATTGGTTGAACGTATTTCTAGAAGCTTGTTAATTGTATTTCTTTATGGTTTTTACATGGGGTGTTAAATATTAATCCCTGCCACACCATGAGCTTGACACACAATTCATTTAATGAACATTGTGTCAGACTTTGTCCTCTGTGGCAACATGTACAACAGCTGTCAAAAAACAAACAGCTGAAAATTGCTTGACTGTTTCAGGTAAGCTTTACCTTTTTAAAAAACAGCTGTTTTAATAACACAAAGGACTATAGTGTCTCTGCTGTACCTTGAAGTGTCTGTTAAAGTTCTTTCATTTTTAGATGGACGTAACCTTGAGTTACACAGCTTTGTGGCTTCAGACCCAATTACATAAGGATTCTGATCACAGGCAAAATGCTTTCGTTTAAAATGTTTTGAAAATGTTCCTATAAACAATTTATTGTGAGCATTTTGTTTGTTGCAAGGTGCCAGAAAAATCAATCTGCTCCTTATTACGTTTTTCAGTATTTTATTGCTTTTTAACAGTCTTTCAGAATTTTGTAGATGTCCAGGGGGAATTTAACCTCTGAACAAGCATGTGATTACTTGCTGTTTTTGTAAGCATTTGAAAATGTCTTTTATTCCTACAGTTACAAAATAGTTATGTATAAAATGGAAAAATGTTAAACTTATGCACATGGGGATTTGGCTGCTCCTACTTGCGGTTTTTATTATTAACATTTGAAAGCATACATTATTTAGCGAGTTGTTAAGAAGTGATTAAAATCAGTTTAGTATATTTCAAGTTTTTTTCAGAAATTCATGTGAGGACTGTAGGTTGAAAAACCTACAGCCTTTTAGCTAAAGCTAGAAATGAGCTGTGTTTGTGTTTCTCCCCTAACAAAAGACCCTTCGGCTCCTCTAGGTACACAAGACTGCCCTTTGAATCAGCCCACAGCTCTGGCCCTTGACTTTTTTGCTATGATGCCCACAGATGCTGCGTGTCATTGTGTTCCTAAAAAGGCCGAAGATGATTGCTGTATTCAAGATGAAAAAGAAAATGCTCATTGTAAACAACACATGCTGCTGCTGAAGGATGGGGTTCAGCATGCATAAATATGACTTTGAGTGGTAGGAGTGTAAGGAACCTTTTGTAAAAGATGAACATAAAATTTCTCAAGACTTTATAGTATGTTTTGGTACAGCTTGAGAATCTCATTATCTGTACGGGTTGCGTCAATGACTAGTTTCTAATCCCCAGACTTCAGTAATGTTGCATCTGTTGAATTTACAGAAGCATGTAGGCTAAGGGCTGTATGACAGAACGGTCTGCTGGTGAAAATAAGCACAGGTCAAAAGACTAAAACCAAAATGCAATGGAACAAGCAACCCAAACCACATGCACCTGTTAAAGATAAGGGCAAGTTCTCATCTTTGCACTATGAGTAAGGAGTTGAACAGCCAGACTGCAAACCAGGATAAATAAAGATAAGATGAGATGGCACATATGACTAGCTATAACCTCATGAATAACAGCATGACTCTTGGATACTGGCTGTGTCAGTCCAGTGAAGCAGGTGAGACACAGATTTATGTAAAACTGTGATGTTATTTCACAGTCCCAGCTCTAAGACGCTGGTCTCTGCATATTACTGGAACAGACACAACAGAATTTTCAATATGCGTCACTTTCACTTCCAGTGGAGACTTCAGCTGTGATTTTTTTGCCCCCAGATAAGAGATTGATTATTTGATGGAATTAAATTGAATCTGATCAATCAATGTGGTGAAAACCAAAGCTACCAGTTTTTGTTAGAGCATCCTCTAAGACATTTTGCTTATTGAAGTAAGGTTATATTCTAGGTTTTCTGCATGCTGAAGTATGCAGGAATACAATCACAAAACTTTTGCAGATGACCACAGACTTTGTGTATTAAACATTAAAAACAATTAGCACTTTTGGTTTTTTTTTTCTTGCCTTATATGAGATGTAGTATTGTTTCATCAATAGCTAAAGGTAATGAGCATAGATTCATAACCAGATATGACTGATGAGAAGTGCTTACTGTGGGTGATGTATAGGAGTTCGAAGAGTGGAGATAAGGAGTGGAGAGATCACTCTGTTTCCACACATGCCGTCCACACTGGGGAATGGACCTCAGTATCTGCAATGTGGTGTGGTGCACGGATGTACAGCTTGTACTGCTACTGACCTGTTGCTTTGATAGTAGACACCCTGTTCGTCACCCCAGTGGAGACGAGTGTTAATCGGCGTAATATGTTTACCTATGTCATGTAGCACACACTGACATTTCATTGAATAGACAAGATTTTGTTCTTTCAGTCATTTCAAAAGTCTGATTTCCTGATAATCTTGTAAATGTGTAGCACATACAGTGTACTTGACATTTCGTTTGGGGCTCAGTACTTGGGATTTTAATGATATATATTACCAGACAGAGACGTATTTGTTTGGTTAAAACATTTATCCATTTTTCTCGGGTAAGAAAAATATTTCTCATTGTTTAAACATTTACGTTCCGCTTTTGATAAAACTTTAAAACATGTTTTTTTTTTATTTTACAAGCAGTTTCTTGTAGTGTTTCTAAAATTAGATTAGATGTGGAATCTGTTCCTGTTTCCTTATGTTTTTTTTTTCTTTTCCAAATGCTTTTTCCAGCACGTGCTTCTTACAGTAGTTGTCTTCTTGTTTGTATCTACCAAAGCAAGCCTTGCCTAGGCTTTCATCTAAGCTTTTTGCTGTTTCACTGATTGCCAGTTCAGCACTATCTAGCTGGCCGGTGTTGCTATAGTACCCCTGCAGCAACATCAGTGGTCTCCTGAATGACTCTGCACTCTTTGTCACTTAGCCTAGGCATTCGAATGGATTGACCAGTATTTGCTCATGTTCTGCACTTTCTGTATGGGTCAGTTTTTCCCTGGCAGTACAGGAAGGGAAGGTTGAGTCATATCCATGCTGCAATAATAGGAGATATCTCTTAGATATCACCCTACTTGTGTTTTTTGCATAACATATCTTGGTTATAGAAAGGGAATTACTGATAGGAGTCAAGTACAGGTGGCAGCATATCAAATCTAAATAACTTGTTTTTCATTTTTATACTTTTTCAGATTGAATACTACCACAGGCAGACAATATATTTAGTGAATGAGCATCTGTGATTAAGATGATTAAGAAGCCATTACATCTCCCTTTAACTGGGACTAGACAGATTAGGTACACAGCAGCACTAATGCCATTCCTTTTCCTCCTGGCATTTTCATTAGCCAGTGAATAATTGGCAAAACCAGTCAGACTGAAACCAGCGTTTTCCTCTTCTTTGCTAATAAGCAGCCGATCACCTTTTTACACACTAAAACTACCATAGATCACACTACAAGTTTGAACTATTTTCTTTCTGTTTAAAGCCAGCCCATTACTGCAGTCTCTAGATATCTCCAGTGACAGTCACTTCTATTGAAATAGCACTTCAGAATATCAGTTTAAACCCTTAATGTGCAGTGAATCCATCAGTCATACTATACAGCAAGCATCTAAATAAAAGCGTGTGAGATTTTAGTTTGTGCAGCACTTCTCTTCAGAATGTATTAGTTTGTGTGTTTCGTGTGCAGACTGGGTTTGTTAGCTGTGCTGGTTACTGGCGTGACATTAATGAAGCTATGTTTAGTCGGGACACTCACAACCCATGTGATCCTGGCTGCTCCCAGACATTGCAGGACAGAGTTGCCTCACTGTCCCTGTGCTGTCTGCCCTTTGCTAACACTGGAAAATGTAACTCCTGGAAAGAAAAGGCTGGAAAAGGGGCTACAGCACCATGAGTGAGTACAGTGGGTTCAGTAGATGGTTTTGCTGTTTGCACTGTAGTTTACTGATTGAGCTGTAAGAGGGTTGACAAACATTTTCATTCGGTTCTCTGTTTTTCTTTTTACTGGAAGGTCATACAAATGGCATTTGCTTTACTCCCAGAATGAATACAATTCAGTGTGTTGTTAAAGAAACAGTACCTAAAAAAGGGAAATAACGCTGTTTAGGAGTTAAAACACAAGCCAACAGAGTGACTTGCAATAAGAGACGAGGAATGGAAGTGTGTTTTACTGTTTGAAGCACAAACCTAAACACTAATAAACTGTTTTGCTTTTTTGTTTTCTTTTAGTTATGTAAAACAGTTGGTTTCTTGAAAGTCTGGAGATGGTTATAAAATAATGTTTGTTCTAGGAATGAATTGTCTCAGTACTAAAAAGAAAGTTTTTAGAGAGCCTGTTAATATGCTGTTGTTTGAGACTTTAAGTTTGAGGAATGACGCTGGAGTAATAAAGTAATGAGGGGCATTATGATAGGACCTTTATAAGGCAGGTCAGAAGTAAATAATAACTACAGTAAAATCCCAAAATAGTCTACCAGCACGGACAGTTTAAACTATGGGTAGTGACAGCATTTTATTCAGGATTTGTTCTCAGGGTGTGGCCCTGTCTCACCTGCAGAGAAGATGGGGATAAAAACAGCAGGAGCATACGAAGGTGTGCAGTGAAACTCGAGCTAGAATTCCAGGATTTCGTTGTTTAAATTGACACCTTTCAGAAGTGCTGTGATCCGTGGGCTTACAGTGCACCTGCAGCTTTAAGGACAGAAGGCATTGGAGGCCTGATTCAGGCCAAGTGCTTTTATAAACCCAGCTGCCCACAGCGCCGGCCTGAGCCCGTTCGCTGCACACGCTGCTTTTCAAATGATCCCTCCTCAGCAGCTGTGCGTCTGGCTGCAAGCCTGACCTGAGAAATCATTGTCGGAGCGGAGTGACTGGCCAGGCCACGCTGGAGGCTCCTGACTTTATTAATCAGTAACCTACCCTTGGGCAAATCCAGATGCGGTTTATGAGTTTTTCCGTCTCATTTTAGATTCTGGGATTTTCGTTTTCGTGGAAAATAAACCCAAATCTCAGTGTTTCGGAAATGCAACACATAATAATAAAAAATGTAAAATGATCTGATGAGAGGGGAAAAATGCAATTTAGAATCTGTTTGGGGCTGTTGCTTGCAGTTGCCAAGGGTACAGCCGTTTCTCCTTGTCTCCATGACAACTTGGTTTTTACTTTTCTTCCCGATGTTCGTAGTCCTGCTTTTCACGTGTCAACTGTAGGGAGTGGGTCCTGTCATGCCCTGTGCGTGCCCACAGCGTCCTGACTGTTACAAATTCAGGAATCACAGGATAAGCTTACACACAAGGAGTGCAGGAAAATATTTATGTTTTCATTTATCTCTGGCATCTCAGAATCATAATATAAATATGAAACTAACAAAATATTGCCTGGTATTTTTTCACATTTTTCTGTGAAAGGGACTGGGTATTCCTGTCACTGCAGGATTAAATGGGAACTTGAGGCCCTACCTAATGAAACTAACTGACCCAGTACAGTACTTTATGGCAGCTGTTAACTCCTAGCTTTCACAGCAAGGGAACTTCAACATAAATTAATGGATCTGTGACCTGTGACCAGCAAGTGGATCAGTGCTTTATTCATTGTGGGCTTTAATGTCAGGTTACATCTTAACTGAGCAGACACTGGATTTCCACATCCTTTTTGACTTCTTAACTGAGTTCGTACCACACAAGGACATAAGACATGCTTTGTCTTGTGGCCACATATTAGCATTAGTTAACTACTTTAAGATTACATACAGTACGATCAGTAAATGCTAATGAAAGACTTACGTGCTCCTGAATACTGTACTATTATAAGATGTAATTGTAGACTGAGGCATTTATTTCATTGAATAGATCTACTTTTTCATTTCATCCTGTGTTGTTTTTTTTAATTGAACAAAACTGGCATTATTCTGTTACAGCAATGTGAACAAGTGCACGAAGCAGTTTTTGTATTACCAAAAGCAGTCTCATGAGCATCCAGGAGAGAGGGCAGTTTCTAGTACCCAGAATGCATTGTAGAGGGCATTGCACTTCTGTGCAGCGTATGTGAATGTTATTCGTGGAACAAAATGTGAACTAGATTCTGTTAATGAACAAGGTTTTCTATGACTAGTTTGAAATATTCTCAGTGGCTGTGCCTCACATTTCTTTCCTTCCCTTCTTTGGTTTTTAATATTCTGTCACACACATGTGCTTCATGACCAGTGTATAAAGAAGCGTATGTAAAATTAATCTCTTCTGTGTATTTTCAACAACCATATCACATTCTATTGAAGCACACTTTTCTGAGAGTCAAGTAGATATGTTTCTCACTTCAATTGCTGGCATTTCTTGTATTAATGAACTTATGTGGTTAAATTTAATAGATTTGCATTGAGCCTTCAGGGTTATTGTTTAGCTGAAGTGCTGCTCTATGTGTAAATAACCAGCTTTAGAGAGAGAAGTTTCCGTCATTGTGTGATGAGTGATTTCTTGTTTGAATAAGAAGGGTAGGGTTCAGGTGAGCAGTGAAAGGCTCCTGGCGTCCTGTCCTGTCCGGGGTGTAGTCCTGCCTTGCAGTCTGGGGCAAAATGGAGGTTAGTGCTGATGCCTCACATCTCTTTGGTCCTGGGTTCGATCCAGAACCCCCCCCCCCCATTTCTGTTGGAGTGTTCTCCAGCTGCTCTGGGTTCCTCCTGCCTTCCAGAGGCATGCTGGTTAGGAGAGTTTGCTCTTCTGAATGTTCCCTGCCTGTGCGCGTGCCTTGTGGTAGTCTAGTGTCCTGTCTTGTCTCCTGTGCTTCCAGGATAGGCTCCAAGTGGCCATAACCCTTCCCAGGAATGAGCAGGTTTCTGATGATGGGTGGACGGAAGATGTTTCATTTTTGTTTTCCTGTTCCTCGTGTTCTGTTACTGCTGAAACTGAATGAACTGATGCAGTTACTGAAATCTCTGCGTTTAGTGTCACGTTTCTTTGTATAGAATCCAGTCCTCCAAAGCGATGCGTTTCCTGGTAATAGGGTCTTCTAACCATGTCATTCTTTCACTGTAGTGTTGGTGTGCCCACTCTCACAAGAACGTGGTGGAACAGTTTGATTTATTTTTATTATTATTCTTTGTCTGTAATCATAACGGATCTTTTGTTCCCTGTGCTTGTACCTGCAGATGTGTGTAATAGTACGGATCTTCCAGAAGTCGAAATCATCAGTCTACTGGAAGAACAGCTGCCCCACTACAAGTTAAGAGCTGATACCATATACGGGTATGACCACGACGACTGGCTCCATACCCCTCTCATTTCCCCCGACGCCAATATCGACCTCACCACTGAACAAATAGAGGAGACGTTAAAGTATTTCCGTAAGTTCGCTCTTTTCCTTCTCAGACTCTGTTCTGCCAAGTGGTTTCAGGGAGCAATCCAGTACATTGTGCTTTCAGCCAGTTATTAGATCCTGGGTTTCACTTTTTCTTTGGAGTCGGGATCTGAAGTAGGATTGCCGAAGTTCCCGGCCATGCCTTTGGAATGTGTTATCAATATTGTGCGATTTTAAGAAAAATACACCTCTGATGTTGAGGGTTTTGTGTCAATTTGGTTTATTATTTTTAGGATCTAAAATGGTGCCAACTGAAATTCTCAGTTTTTGTTGGGGTTTTTTTTTAAATGTATATATACTACATAAAATGTTTTACCATGTTTTTGGTGCAAGCGAATGCCTCGCCATTCAGAACGTGTGCGAAACTTCTTGTGGAAATGGCATGCGTTGGGATGCATAAATCGATAGTAAGCTATAAACGCAGATATCGCCGGTTTCTGTCCTTGTGCCAAGATCAAGGCCCTACATGACGAAACGATAGTGAGAAAGATCTTGGCTGCTCGGTGAGACACTTGTGTTCGTTGTTTATCCGGTGGCCTCTCTGCGTAGTTATTAATACTCCCGACTGGGATTTTTTTCAAGGGTACTGTATTGTGTGAAGAAGCACTTTAAAAGCACCCTCTGCCACCCTGGTGCGGTTCCACAGTCGATATGGCAGGCCTTCCTGCTCATATCCTCGTCCGCTCCGCTAAGGGGCTGGTGCTGGTTGTCACTGCTGGAGAGGACCTCGGCGCCGTGAGTGCTCGGGGCTCGGAGGGCCCTGCCGTCGCACCCTGGAGCAAGGCGCTGTGCGCGCTCACTCCGGTGAGAGGCCCAGCTGGGTCTGGGAGGAGCTCGACGGTGCTAGTGCAGTTGTTGGAGGGTCTCGTTTTCGCCCAAAGCCCCGCGGGGGGGGACTGGGGCAGAGCGTGCCGTCTTGTTCGGTCCTGTGCAGTGGTTTGGATGCCTCCTGCTGGGGCGCACGCACTGCAGGCGTGTGACTTTGCCAGCAGACACGCTGCCCCGCTGACGATGAGTGTTCAACAGCCCGGTGAACATACCTGCCGTCCGTCATGTCTGTTCAACAACATATCAGCAACCCTTCTATAAAACATTGTGAATTTGTTGCAGCTACAGTATAAGCGGTACATTTTAATTGACGAGGAACAAAAGGTTAGCAACAACCATTCGGGTTAAGGATGAGTAAACAGGGTCCCAGGCTGCTGTCATTTTTTGTAACCCTCTCTCCGCTGCTGGCACTGGGGATTTCTTTATGCAGATAGGAATGGATTATATAGGACGTTTTCCGTTACACAACTAATTACAACAAACTCTCAATTTTTACAATACATTAGTTTTGTGTGTCATGTACAGATCAATAAAAACAAGCTAATGTTGGACTCTTTACGTCCCTTTTAACGAAATGCTTGTTTAAACTCTTCCTTATGCAAGCTTGAACTCCAGATAAAAAAAGCAAATAGTAAAAGTTATAATACTTGGGGGAAAAAATGAGCAGGGGGACCAGTACGTGCCCTGCACTGAAGTTAATAAGAGTCCTGATCTATTTCAGGAATCAAAAGATTAAATTCTTTGGTTGCCTGGTGAAGGCCTGTGTTTTTTTGCGAACAATGGCTGAAGGATGGTTGCTACAACATTTGTGTTACAATGGCAACAATGTTTTAGATCCCACCCTTTTTTCAGAATTGCAAATGGAATAGAAGGAAAATTTATCCTCAGTCCCGTGGGCTGTCACACTGGAAATGTTGACAATGTGAAGTCTGTTAATCATTTCCCCCAGCCCGACAAATCTCTGCATGCTGTTTGAATGACCTTGATGGTGCTGATTAATATTATAATCCCTTCGTTAACCCTGCAGTTATAATGTTAATACCTGTCAATGCAAGAAGTGTCGCACTTTTCACCTCAAAGGATTTCAGGAAGTTTTACATAGTCAGTGACACAATTCATCCACTGAAACTAAGCACCTCTTGGGTGATGTGTAGAAGCCATTATGGACTGGCAGCCCATACACAGCAGTTGATATGGAGAAACTAGTGTTTGCTTCATCGGTTGAACTAAGGTGTTCTTTTACAATGGTTACCTGTTCAAGAGCCTCACACTATGGTTTTGAGCTGTTTGTGGTGGGATGTATGTCCTCCGATGAAACCTCTCAGCTTGTTGCCGAGATCGGGACATGATGCTCCTGTGGATTTCCAACACCGTTTTAAAGCTATTTTTTTTTATTTTACTTCTGTAAACTGTTACTTTAATTTTCCTTTCTGAGGTGTGTTTTCTCCCCACACTGGTAATGGCATACAATGACACTTCATCCCTTCTCTGTGAAAGAAACCCCTGTGAGAAAGAGTGTCATGTTCAATTTAACAGCTACAGGCCAGTGACTCTTGCTTCTCTCCCTGTGAGGGATTCTCTGGGGAGAACAGTGAAGCGACATTTTATAAAAGACACGGTACCTTACTGATCTCCTGCTGTTTGTATCTAGGGACCTCGTTAAACATGCTTAGTCATATCTTGACCAAGAAAAAAATCATTTGTTATAATTGTATTAGTTGAGTTTTGTCTTTGCTTTTAACTTGTCTCCGTGCTCTTACTGGCACAGAAGTTCTCAAAGCATTTCAGTGTAAATGACAGCTGAGATGGGTTTTAGACTTATGTAAGTAAGAGTTCCAAGTGGGGAAATGGTTATCTAATGTACATTGGACTTCTGTTGGATCATGGCAGGGGTACATCTCGTCTTCTTTGCTGTACGTGTTCTACACTAATGATTGTAAGAAAAAACAGATAGTTTTCTTAAATATGCTGATGACAGCCTTTGTGAGCTTATTAAGGAACTATAAGAATTGCCTATATTTGCCTATTCTAAAGCATTGTATTGAGTGGAGATGAGTTCTCTATGGGTTAAATGTTTTGAAAATATTCCAGTCCATGTTAGTAAATGGTCAGAAGGTAGAGGTTTCCAGTGATTGAGTATTTGGGATTGATCATAGATTAAAATATAAAACATTTGAAACTGTCTTAACATACGGTATTATCTGTTGGTTTGATGACACCTGTACGGCAAATTCTAACAGCATAAGTATACAAGTAGCAAAATCATTGTGCTAAATCAGATCAACCTAAATGAAACCGACAAGCAAAGGGTTCTCAAGTAGGCAGACAGCACGCGTGTGAATTCTCCTCTGTTAATTTGCACTGCTTCCTCCTGAGAGATGCCTCTGTGCCCCAGATTAAGATGGAAATATAGCAGCCTTGGGAAATCTCTTATCTCGTCTGCAATTTCACTCTTCATAATTCTAGATGTTTATTAGGATATAGGATCTTAAAAACCATTACAGACATTTTTAAATCATTATGAATGAATTTGAGAAATAATGTACTTTTGTTTTGGTTTTGCTATAAGAGGATAAATTATTTGAATGGGGATGATCTGAACTAATAGGCATATGTACTGTAAATAGTCTATTTGCATGTCTTCACTTTTTAGAATAAACCTGGCCTTGACTACATAATTAATGAAAACTGGGCTTGAGCGTTCAAATCTGAATGCATCTGAACTTGGAAATGCAATAAAGTTAGTGTGATGCTGACCCCTGAATTGAGCACCGATGTGAGTGCTGTATCTGACTTTCTTCTATACTGTGCTGTAAGCTTCTGCTAAACGGGAAATTGTGAGCTGGGTTTTCGTCATTTATACAATTCCAGCTTCCAGCTGGCTATGGTGCCCATTTAAGTGAATTAGGGATGGTGTTACAGTGTTACAAAACTAATTTTTGTAAGATTGTTTTTTCCCTATGGAAAGGTAACTCTATAGTTCCACACATCATACAGTTTTGTATTTTGGAAGTTATAAAGATTTGAAATTGCTCGGTAGTTTTTTTTTTTCCCAAGCAATCCTTAAACTGTCACAATGAAGGGACATTATCAGCGACGGTCCCTTTAGTTTCATGAGTTTTCTAGTTATCGACTTGGCTTTGAAATCCTTCTTGCAGTGCTGTTCTCCAGCTTCACCCCTGTTGTAATCCAGTACATGGTACATTCCCATGGCCATCCTGTCTATGGAAGCTAGACCTGTTAACAGACTGATAATTTGTTTCTGTTTTTGCCTGGTTGGATTTTCTTCTTGCTTTAAGGAAATTCCATATCATGAATAATATGATATGCAGAGATGCAACCTTTAGCCCCAATACTGAGTGGAATAAGTGCATGACATGAGCTGTGTAAATAAAGGCCTGACCCTCCACTCCCCTCCTTGCTCACTCAGTGTCCCCAGCCACCTTCCTCACAAGCCTGAACTGGATATCGATTGGCATGGCTCACCCATCTTCTGTCATTCCTTTAAACTGTAGCAGTGATTTATCGAGGGAAACAGACACATCTTTCACTTGATTATGATTCATGTCTCTTGTTATTGTTATGTGTTATATTATTAATCTTGTTACTCAGATTTTATGTAACAAGTAATGCTCCCAAGCCCAAATTCATTCAGTGTTGTTTTTCCGCAGTTGTATTTGTACCCTTTATCCTAAAGAATGTGCAAGTTTTGGTTCACTTTAATAAATGGTAGAGATGTACAGTAAGTCTCAAGGCTCTGTGCCCTGAAGATTTATAATGTCTGTGCAACTAGTATTATTTTTTTAAATGTGTGTATATACAGTCTACATCATACAGTACCAACCGTGTGCAGTACCACTGTATGAGATCTGTTAGCATCCTCCTTTAAAGAAGATTAATCCAGCGATGCTGCAAGTGAAGTTAATGGGAGCGGTGTGCAGCACCAGCCTGAGTCAGTCTCCATGGCAACTGGATGGAGAGGGGGATGCGCAGAGTCCTCGGGGAGGGGGGGGGGTGGTGTGTGTCCCTGACGTAGCCTTCCCAGATAGGCTGCCCAACGCACTCCCACCCCGCGCCAGCAGCGCAGACAAAGCTTGAATTAACAGAGATTTCGGATTCGGAAGTCCGACACTCTTCCCCCCCCTTCTCTGCTCCTGGGGCTTTTTTCTTTCTGTGCCTCGCGTTCTTCACTGGGCTGTGCCGCCACAGACACAATGTGCCGCCCGGTTTCCAGTCCTGGAGGGCTCCCTGCTCCTTCCCAGCCCGACAGCAGGAGGCCGGCCTGGCAGCGTTCCACCTGACCTCGGCGTGGTGCAGAAACGGGGACTTTTCTGAAGGGCGTTGATTATGCAGAAGTTTAGCGAGGCGGACTACTACGAGCTTGACTGGTATTATGAGGAGTGCACGGAGGGTAATGAGAGGCTGCCATCGCTGCGTTGCAGTAGCGTGTGCTTGGTGCGGCCCAGCGCGGCGGGAGGCTGGCTGATGCAGTGTGTGCGTGTGTGTCTGGGGGGGTCTCCTCTCTGCCATCGCCGCGGGTCGCATCAGAGCTGGCTAGGAGATGGGCAGGGGCCGTGTTCCCAGGCCAGGCTGCTGGGGACGTGAATGGAGTTGGTCAGACTGTGAAGGGCCTGCTGCTTATCAGTTAACAAAGGGGGTTTATTTCCTTGTTTCAAGACGGGTTTGAGTGGGATATTTTCTTCTTCCTAAATTGTGTGTGTGGAGGATTGGATTACTGCGCTGGGGCTCAACCACAGCCTGTCTGGACGGAGATTTGAAATGAAAACTGTTTATTTTTTACAAAAGGTTGTGCTTATTAAATACTGTATTTTGCATAACTGTGTATGTCAGGTTTGTGCAACAGAAAAAAAAACATAGAACTTAGTTAAATAATGAGAAAGTGGACAAACGAAATGTTGGATGTTACTGTCTTGTATGTTCTTCTCTGAAAATGAGTATGATAAATTCAGCAGTGTTAATAGCAGTTCAGCTGCTTTCAGATGCTTGGGGCCTGTCTTCATTACACAGGCTAGGAGCGTTTAAACCTACAGACATAAAGAACTCTTAAATCTCAGGTGTCGTAGATGATTCTACAGGACTACTAATGCCAGAAAGAGAATTTGTCCAGTTTAATTTCACAGTAATATTGATGCTAAACACAGCTGTTCGCAAAGGTTATAATGTCTGCTACAATCATGGATATTGAATGGATATGTTATTTATTCTAGCGACTTAAAAGCTGGTCCAGTATTTCATAAATGCATTAGTTTTCACTGAGCCAGAAGAAAGAAGACACAAAAAGTATGTCATTACCTGGATTGCTAATTACTAATTACTTTGACTGCAGCTGTCAAATATATATTTGCACCCATTTGTGCTGCTAGGTGTTTTACTGAAGCAATGTGGGTGAAGAGCTTTGTTCAGATGTACAGCAGCAGCTGCTGAAAAGACAGAGTAGAACGAGAGCTGAGTGAGCATAGAGGTAGAGGAGTTTATTGCTGTATGTACATGTAAATCAGAATTGTTATTCGCGCTGTTCTCTCAGGACGTGCACAGGACAGCCGACGAGGCAGTGCGACAGACCGCACCACACAATGTAGACGGTGCACTACAAAATAGTACATCATATGATTTTACCTGGCTGTATGTTAAGGGTGGAGTAGCGCTTAGGGCTCTGGGCTCATAACCAAGAAGCTCAAGCTCCAAGGCTCGTTGTACACTCGCGCAGGCTGCTTGTGTACAAATGTTCAAATGCATGAATACATACAAATGTAAGGTGTTTCGGATGTGACGCTTCAGGCAAATAACGCACAGCAGCAGTCTGCCAGTCAGCCTGGCAGGGTGTTTGCAACACAAAGGTGAAGGCTCTGCATGCTGCTTGTTCCTTGGAATGGCCTTGTGCTCACGCCCTCCTGCTCGGGTGCAGAGCTTTGCAGCGGGTGGTGCTGGGAATATTGATCGCCAAGGCAGCAGGAGAGCATTCTTCTCTGCCAGCCTTTGTAGCGCTGGCAGCTGGGCGTTCACTTTCAGCTCACAAGACGAGCAGAATGCATTCTGATGGGTGGGAATGGGAGTTTCAGCCATGCCTTTAAAAAGCTTTTGAACCACTGAAATCACTTATTTTGAGAGTTTTTTTTAATAATATTTTCTCACAGGATATGGTTAAATGTGCAGTGCTGTTGTGTATTATTCAGGACTGTGTATTCCGAATTACCCATTCCTCTTGCTTTAAGCTGGTGAAGCTGTTCCTCTGATAAGAAAGCGAGCACGTTTTGCGCAGCACCATCAGATACAGCAGCTGTGCTAGATTTCCAGATTGAAGAGGTACCCTGGAGGACTCCAGGTTGTGATTAGAGCTGTGGCTTGTGACCGCATGTTCACGGTGCAGATATTGTTGCTTTACCTTGAGAAAGGTGCTCTGCCCATTGCTCCAGGCCTCTGAGCTGTACAAGTGGATGCCAGCATTGCTATTAAACCTGTGTTGGGCTGGAATCAAAGGTATTCCATTTCACTTTGTTGTCACTTCTTTTTTTAACCCTGACTTCCCAAGTGTGACCGTACCATCTTTGTTTCATTTTCTTTCTAACACTTGTGTAGCAAAGGAACACTTTTCTATTCAGAGGTCATAAGGAGCAAAAAATCATACAATAACCCAGGAAGAAATTGTGACTTGTCAAGTCAAAAGTTCATCAGAGGGGGTGGTTTAATAACTTGTCAGTCATATAAAAAGATTGTGGCGTGCTATTTTGTGCTGTTTGCCTCCCTGTACAATAGGTCTTTCCGTATTCAAATGTGAAAAATAAAATGGAAGTATAACAGCAAAATGTTCATCTTATTACTAAAATATTTTCAAGGGGTAGTGTTTAATACATTAAAACGATGAGTGTTACAGACTACCCTGTTGATTGTTGTTTGTAAGTTTATTGTGTTCTGCTGAACCTCTCTAAGGCCATTAGCACCTGCTTTGCATGACTATCAGAAGTGAAAGCAAGTCGAGTTACCTTTGGAAATCTGAGGCCTCACCTTTTTACACAGGTAGACCTGGATAAAGGACTTTGTTTTCCTTCTGCTGTTGCCATGGTGCATCTTAGGGAGATACCACTTCAGCAAGAAAAGGGGGGGGGGGGTGGATGGCTATGACTAAAACTGGTATAAATAAAACAAACCTACTGTTCAGACTATGAAAGTACAGCAACATTTGTTGTTTATAAAGTGTGTGCTTTAAACGTCTGATGGAGCAAATATAAAAATAGTTTCAATTCCTGCCACCACGTTTTTTTGTCTGGTGGAGTGGTTCAGTTTACAGGCACTGCCAGGGAGTGCTCAGGTGAGTTTTCTGTCACAGGTGTTGTGACAGGATGAAGGAGGACAGACATGAAACCAGCACTTCAGAACCAGAACATCCCAGGCATGGCTTTGGATTTGGGGGTGTCTGGCCCTAGTCAGTTTTAACCAGTCATTTCTGACCATGTCCTTGCCTCCAAATGCTTTTTCGGAAGAAAGCTTTGAATATAATGGCTCACCTGAGCCAGAGCCTGCAGACAGGCAGAATTCACAAGATGTGTTTGATGAAGAGCAGCTTTCCCTGGAGGAAGGTATATTTGCTTTGTTTTAAAGTTCAAACACTCCAGTTTTATCTTACATAATTTAGCATTAATAATATATAAGCTGTGTTGCCAGCGTTGTATGTGTATCAGTTGTTGTCCTCCACAATCCTGTTTGTATTTTTCAAGTTAAAGTTGTTTGATTACACACTAATTGCTGCATTTTACATTCAGTGGTTGGAAGTTATTCTAATCATTACATTTTGGTATTTTGCTTATTTTATTTAATCACATATCTTTGTTTTATTATTTGATTATTATTTGTTTTATTTTATTATATTCATTAGTGATTAAAGGAGCCTTTTTCCTTTAGAGAAATGAAACTGATCATCCAATGTCAGGCAGAAGCAGAAGAAAAGCAGATGGGTTTTAAAAAGAAACTAAGTTTAAAAGTCATTCAGGCCTGACCAATTGTAATTAAAACAAGGGCAACGCCATGCGGTATGTTTCCGATCTTTGGCTTATTTTATTTATTTGAATTACACCTAACAGAAATAAATTAAGTTACATATTATTATTTAAGAATGACATATGTGTACTCTAACATGTTAAACAATATAATATTTAAAATATTTTCTGTGAAAGTTTTCTATAAAGTTTCAAATACCTTGAAATTCAGCAATGTTTTCTTGTCTTTTTGGTGAATTTAAAAAGTATTGATAATGCTTCATATTAACATGATGCATTTTGTTTTCAAAAATTAAATTCTAAAATATACAATAAAAAGAGATATGAGACCAGCTGTATGAGCACTTTTGTTCCTGACTAGGATTAACATGGGAAGAAGAACTGACACGATAGGTAGCATTGCAAAATAGTATTTGGATCCTGTCAGGAACAGCTGTGCAGCTGGAGCAAGACATCTTAAAACTAAAAGATCTTGTGCAATAAATGCTGCATGGCCCTAAAAGAAATGTAACATATCTGATTTTTTTAACGTGTGCAGCAGAATACTGTCCTAAAAAAGGAATTGCATTTCACCTGCATGTTCTGCATTCTATGCAATACAAGATTTACCAAATTACTTTTGAATTCTAACTAGCTGTAAGGGATTTGGGACTATAGGCAAGTTAAATTTCTGACAGAGCCTCGTGTGATTGTGTTACGCTGTGAATAAGACTGAGAGCAATCGCAGCAGGCTGAATCCTGTCATACAAACGCTTACTGCAGTACATAGTAATTAAGTTGTGATTGTATTTTGCCAGGTTCAAGAAGTGGAATAGTAGCATTTATGGTGCAGGCTGATGTCCTTGCATTGTGCTTTGTGTTACTGTATGTGGGAGGCACTCAGACCCCTCTATTACAGTATCTGGTTACCTATAATGTACTGTTCATTGTCTTAACGAGAAAATCTATCTCTAATCTGTTGAATTGATTGGAGCTCTTGGAAGCATTTCCAGACAGATGCCTGCATAAGACAGAAACACGGCAATGATCTGAGTAATGAGAACTCAGTGCTTTTTGAAATGTTTATTCATTTTTTATTTGTATTATTTGAATATTTAAATAATACTCATCCAGCGCAGTTTAGTCGTGTGTGTATTGTTTCCTGGGCATGAACAGCTAGTGTTAATCTGATTCAGGCTCCAAAGAACCAAGCATATCTTTCTGTCAGACTAGTCAGACTAGTGCAGTTGGTTACAAGTGTTTTTGTAATGATAATCATTGTTTTACACTGACATCTGAAATAATTTGTGTGATTTAGAAAACCCGTTTTGTGCCTTTGTATTGTTTTAAAGGAATATTCGGCACCATGTCATTCGTGTGCACTTTCAAGAGAATGGTTTTTACTTGTCATGAGAAATACATTTTTGTATTTTTTTTATATCAACCAAAATGTCTCTCTTAACATTTTCAATGCATCTAATGATGGCTAATGCCCATATTACACTTCACGCCCGATCTAACGATAAGATTGAACTCTAAACCTAAGAGTTTAGTAGAGTCTTTAAATAAACCTCATCAGTGACCTACACCCACTTTACTTTCATATTTGTAGGAAATGTTAATCACTCTGCTTGACAGAAAACCAACAGGGCATTGTCAGATTGGACAGGGCAGATAGAGATAATGAAAAATGTTTGCTGTTGATTACGGATCTTTTGATGGTCACCATGAATCCATACTCCACAAATGCATGTGTGCTGATTTGTTATTAGAAGTCTTCTTACTGTTCATGTGTCTGAGAGGTCTGACCACGAGACATGATGCCCATGGAAATTTCTGTTTTGCATTTAGCCTGATTTACATTGTTTCCACGTGGCTGGCACATAAAAAGCAGGTTGGACTTCCTCTTGATGTTCAGTGTAATGCATGTGGTCTCCTATTTTCCCCCATGTATATATTTTTCCATCAACAATATTTTACTGCACAATCATTTTGGCTTGGAAATCTTACAGTAAAACATGGGCAGTACGTTGTTAAAATCCTGAAGCGATGCATTGTTCGGCTTCATTTTTAGTTCCCAATTTTGAATTTAATCATGAATTGTACTTAAGGTAAACAAACGTGTGTTCCACTGAGTAGAGAGCTTTACACAGCTTTGTACAGTATATCTCTGTGTACAGTACATCTTTAGAGAAATGAAACTGATCATCCAATGTCAGGCAGAAGCAGAAGAAAAGCAGATGGGTTTTAAAAAGAAACTAAGTTTAAAAGTCATTCAGGCCTGACCAATTGTAATTAAAACAAGGGCAAAGCCATGCGGTATGTTTCCGATCTTTGGCCTCCCTGTATAGGACAGCATTCATTTTCATTTGCATCAGAAATTTCCCATAAACATGAGGAAGAACAGTTTGTATTGCAATGTGTTTTACTTACTGGCGACATTGGAAAAGTGGACTGCAGGATAATATTTCTGGCACGCCTCATGCCCCATTGGTAGTAAATGGAAACAATGAACTTTCATTCATCTCAGAGGTCTATACAAAACATAAGCAAAGCAACTGTTATGTTTTGAATGCATCTAATATTTTAGAATTTTTAAGGCTGAGGAAAAGGGTGTTTCAGACATGAGGGGCATCATGGTTAAAGTCCCTGAGTCCAGCTAACCAAGATACCATCTTCTGCAGAACCTGAAAGTCAGCATTTCAGGTAGAGTTAGCAATGGGGGGCTGTTGAAGGTAGGAGGGATCGGCCCATCAGGACTCATGTGTGATTGTAGATACTGTAATGTACCATTAGCTTTCAAAAGGAAAGCTCAAAAGGAAGCCTGGGTCTGTTCACTTACTGTTCAGCTGTAAACGCTGGTGGTGGTTCAGTAGGTGGCGTTACTTTGCTCTGGACCAGAGTTTCCATACCCGATGCCCCGGTGTGGTGGGGGACACTGGACTGTAGGAGGGTCTGTTCTTCGGATGTTTAAAAGTTAAACCAACATCCTGACTGCACCCTGGTGCTCTGGAGACATTCCTGCGCTGGTGTAACCTGACCGTCCTGACTGCTACCCTTCACCCAGTTGGGCCCTACTTTTATGTGGTAGCTGAAGAGGGTCTCTTTCTGTTGGATATAAGCTCTGGGCTCCGGTGGGATGAAAGGCTGTATAGTGAATGCAAAGTATTGTGGGTGAGTAACTAGGCAGTATAGGTTTCCTGTTTGTTTTTCTTTCTTCCCAGTATGGTTCTATGCTCTTGGCTAAAAATGGTACAAAACTGAGTTTTGCTTATTGAAAATTAAAGATCCATTATGTTGCCATTTTTCTTGGATGCAACAGCAACCTATAATTCAGGGGCATTGATATCAGATATTGTGTATACAATTGTTAGGATGCTTTTTTTTAATAGTCCTCTGTCCTCTGTTGTTTTTGACTGAAATAAAAAGCAGAAAACCCAAGCTGTTTGAAGGCATGCAGGTGTTTTATCACTGGTATACAAAGAGCACCTTGCTTCTGGCGAAACGTGAGCAAGGTCTTCCTGCTTTTTAAATTATAAATTGACCCATCTGATTGATGGGATACTCACTTATATCCCAGCAATGGGATTAGCTGATACAAGTAACAGTGTAAACAAACAAGGGACGAATAGCTCTGTGTTTTAAGTAGCACTTGTCTGTTTGACCTTGAGATTAGGTGTCTGTGATTGACATGTAAAATGCAAAGGGAGATGTTTACATATTTCACTTTTTGCACAGTTCACCTTCACTCCTGGGGATCTAGTATGAAGTCATAACATCATGCTTGCTGTACTTCAGATTCCAAGTAACTCGCATACAGTTTCCAACAGTGTCTGTGCCTTGTGATGTAGTGTTATTATACATTTTCTCCAGGGTGCTGCTTCTGTCTGAGCAAGGAAACTGCACCAGTGATTACAAGTTGTTTGAATCTAACGAGAGACTTTTTTTTCTTTGTCTCTTATCCTGAATGGGCACTATTTTAAAATGTTTTTGAAAATGATACAAAAGAAGAATATTTCTGTCAAGTTGACTATGCATTATGGCTGGAATAAAATTATTCTCTATAAAACAGGCCTTGGACAGTACTTAGATTTTTGGTTTGTCAAACTTGTAGATGACAGTCGTTTTTAGCTACTATGTTTTTTTACTTCATGGATATTTAAGTATTTTGACCTTATTCAGCTTTATCAGTGTCCCAGTTATGTTTCATTTCGAGGTCATTCTGCTAAGTAGGCTACTGAATAGATACTGCTTCTGTTTCAGAGAAGATGACTTGAGTGTGGCCCTTGTGTGCTGCCTTCATTTTCCTGCAAGTGCTTATCTCTCGTGTTTAAGAGTTTGAAATCGAACAAAAGTGAAATTATTTGCATGGGCATATCTTAAAATGTTGAGTTTCAGAAAGTAAGAACTAAGCGGAAAATTGTATTAATTCTACCATAGCAGGGACTCCTTTATAAGCGCTGATCATGTCTGGAATAAATGTCTCAGTATGAAAGGGAGAAAGTGTCGTGAGTGTTTAGCTGTGTGTGCTGAGTGATCTCAGAGTGCCGGAGGGTGTCTTGGAAGAATCTGTTACGGTTGGTGGCTATGGAACATGGTGATGGGCCAACAGACTGAAATGTAGGGTCCAGACTGATGAAGTACAGTAGTTATTTAAAATAATAATGTTTTAGTTCCAGTTACAGCGGGATTCCCTCTGGTCACAGTGTTGCTGCTCCCTCATGCTTGCGCAGTAACGCAGTAACAAGCCTGTCTTCTCTCCCTGCAGTTCTATGTGCTGAAAGAGTGGGCCAGATGACTAAAACATACAATGACATAGATGCTGTCACACGTCTGCTTGAAGAGGTAAGAGC
Source organism: Atractosteus spatula (assembly GCF_055471065.1). NCBI lineage: Eukaryota > Metazoa > Chordata > Actinopteri > Semionotiformes > Lepisosteidae > Atractosteus > Atractosteus spatula. Next base: position 1,241,560 of record NC_142717.1, on the reverse strand, counting down.
TAAAAGAGGTGGGCGGAAGCCATGAAGCCGATGCACGCAAGTGGTGTCGTTTGATAGTTTGCTCTCACCTTCACAAAAGTAATGAAATGAAAAGTTCCAAAACAACTGTGTTTGAATCAGCGCTGTGTCATGGTCTTGAACTAACAGTGTGACATCCTGTCTGAAGCCTTTTTGCTGATGCTTAACATTTTTACTTTTATATCCAGCATTTCCATGTCACGCAGCATATTCTCTTATAAATATATCTCCCAAATACGGATAGGGGTCTACAAGTCTAAAAAACACACCATTTTCACCTTTTCTCAAGTGCACTCTACAAGTATAGTGTACAAGCACTGATATAGCATTAAAACTGGAACAGCAGGTGTGTCTCTACACTAATGGCTGGGCAGCTTGTTCCATACTTTCAATGAATGTCTGTACGAGATCCTTGGTTCACTTAACTCCTAGCTACCAGACGCTCCAGGTGGCCTCTCAGTAACCTTCTTATATTCTCATGCAGACAGCGACCTAGTTTATAGTCTAGGAAATGTTGCCCATGGCTGTCCTAGTCTGTCTTGCTGTTATACTAGCTTTGGTTTTCAAAGACTGGTTGCTATTGTTCATTTCAGGCTCCGTAGTCAGCTTTGCATAACCTTCCACTTCTGTTTTTAGGTTAGTGAGTATGTACTGAACTCTGCACTTTGAAATAGTACTGTTGTGAAGGGCTGCATTAGCAGGGCTGCTCCCTAGGAATTATTGTACCTGATCATTGCTGGATCGTGATCCGTCTGACTCGAGTGTTTAGTTGGGTGTGTTAAACTGCCTTTTCTCTTTACAACACAGTTCCATCTGATATTAAATATACATTTTGCGTAAGCCCTCACGCCCGATCAAGCTCAATATTGATAACGAGTAACGAATTGGTTCAAATAGTGCCATTGGGAATGGGAATCAGTTGGTGCTAAGGGGGTGCTCAATTAAAATGCACTACCATAAAGAGGTTCTAGACCTCGAGTGCCTGGTGCTCAATATTAAATACTTGAAGCATGCGAGAGTAACAATTTAATATTCAGTTTGAATGACATCACATCTGGAAATGCAGTGCTGTTTTGAATTTAAGCCCACTCTTTTCTCAGTTCTGTATTGTAATTGGGTCACCTGTGATATTTGCATTTTGGCGATAGTTCTGCTACTAAAGAAAATGAGTTTAAGATAATGACTTTAAAATAGTTTAAAAAGTCTACCTTGTAAAATAGAAATTTTACCTCATGAGAACAATGAGTTTCCACAATAAATACAGTATGTCTTACATTCTAAATCCTTTTGTTCGTGCTGTATAGTCTATGAGCTTATCCTCTCCTAAAGTCTTATTCAGTCCAGTCAGAGATTTATTAAATTTTTAACATCAATAAAAATTGCACAGCGGGACAGTTTACATTGAATCTGAATATATTTAAAGGTAGCTTGGCTGTCATTTCATATTATTTAAGTATATTGTAGAAGGGTTATAGGAAAAAAATGTGAGACTATAACTATAATATCACTGTTATATTTCGTCTCCTCTCTGAGAGCGTGAAGTGGGCGTATTAATCTTTCTGTAAAAAATAAAGCCTCTTATTTTGGGAGGTAGACTAGTGTACTTCTGGAATGGTGTTGACCCCAGCAAAATCTTCATCAGTAAGACAGTTCTAAGCCCTTTCCGTCTGGGCAAAGGGCTCAGCTGGCTTGGGCTGGAGCATCACATCACTGAGCTACCAGAGACTGGCGTCTGTCACAGCATGATAACGCAGATGCACACCCTTGTAAAGGTAGTGGCCAAAAGAAAGGCAGCACCAGTGTCGCCACACGCGGCCAGTATGTCCATTCATGAATAGTCCCAAGTCCTGTGTCCAGTCCTGATTTCTATTCAGGAAAGAGAAAAGTTTTATTTTCATTTTTTTTTTTAATCTCTTTTGCAGAAAGAGCGAGATTTGGAGTTGGCCGCAAGGATCGGTCAGTCGCTGCTGAAGAAGAACAAGACTCTGACGGAGCGAAATGAATACCTGGAGGAGCAGGTGGAGCACATTCGAGAGGAGGTGAGCTGGGCCTGGAATAGTGGACTACCTTTCAAATGAGCAAATGCAGGTACCGCTGTCGTTTGTGAGACATCTCAAGGCCCCGAGAGTGCGTGTAAATGAGCTGCGGGAGGACCTCTTTGTGCTGCTTGTCCCAGGAAGCAGCACGTGACCTTCAGTTTGTTAGCTCAGCGTGGGGCTGCTCTCTCTGCAGGTTTCCCAGCTGCGGCACGAGCTGTCGATGAAAGACGAGCTGCTCCAGTTTTATACCACTGCGGCAGAGGAGAGCGACGCCGATTCCGCCTGCTGTACTCCGTGAGTGACCAGCCTCCGCTGCAACACTGAGTCCGCCTCGGCCTTTACCTCCCTGAAAGATGGCCCTGCTGTATCCAGCTGGGCCTCTCTCAGACCATTCTTTCTCAATTGCGATAAGAAACCCCGTGGGGCAATCTGCTCAGTTCGGCCCCGTGTATCATCTTCACTGGAAATGCGTCATTCTTTAAGTTACGTCAGATAGCTTCAAGACTTTCAAGCTTCATACACCTACAGTGTATGTTAAATTCTGTCCTGTTCTTGATGCTATATGTTTCTCCATATTGTCTCAGTATGGGGGATTTTAAAAATTAAAACCTAAATTCTTTGAGACGAAAATTCTTCACCCACTATGTTGCTGGTGAAGTTCATCCTTTTTTTTTGTTTTTCACTTCTCTGTGTAACTGTTCTCTCCTGTAAAAATCTGTAGGGGGAAAAGGGGGCCATTTCTGACCCGAAATGTAGTATTTTTCAGGCAAACATCTGTAGTCTTTTTTTCACTATGTGTTGTGTTCTACCTATTTCAGTCATTATTATGGTTTCCTGTGGTATTTCTGTTGATGAGCTTTAGGTAACAATCTAATAATAATTAATTCCATTCTTAGGCCTGCATATTCTGAATGCATAAAATCTGGCCACCCAGTTCAATGAAGAATCTAAGAGATGAGAGTCAGACTGTATACAGTCTAAGTTATGAAGTGAATATTGAGGCATTAATGCAATCATTTAACGTGTTGCTACATGTGTTTGTACTGTGTTTACCCTGTCAGTTCAGTATAAAAGTAATCAGGCAATTACTGAATGTAGCACTGGTGTTTCAGAAGGACCAAATAGTCTTTATCCTAACAGCTTGATCACTACATGTGAACTACTGTTGTGTTGATGTGGGCAGGATAAGGAGAAACGAATCCACATCGTCAGTCCAAAATTACTTCCCCCTTGACTCCCTGCAGAAGAAACTCAAAGACCTTGAGGAAGAGAACATAGTCCTGCGGTCAGAGGTAAGGTGTGCTCTGAAAGGAAAGTACAAACTCAGCAAATCTCCACGCTTCACTTTCGGAGGGCAAGGTGTAATTGTGATGGGTAGAAAGCATAACTGTTGATAAATTGGAGGTTACCTTTTAAATACTAAATAACTTTGTCTTGTCTGAAGTTAATAAATACCCGTTGTAGTCTGGCAAAGCTGAGCTTTAGTTTCAAAACACAGCACCTTTAAATCAATTGAAGGTGTAGCTGTTGTAGAACTCCTTAGGCAACCTGCAAGAGCAGGTGAAGGGCAGCTCTGCTTCGATGCTCCGCTCTGATGTATGCAGGCACGTGTGACAGCACCTGTCTGCTTTTGTTTCCCGCGCCAGGCTTGCCACTTGAAGACAGAAACAATCACGTATGAAGAGAAGGAGCAACAGCTGGTGAATGACTGTGTCAAAGAATTAAGTGAGTAATTCAGTTTCCTGATGCTGTGCAGCACAGTGTTAAAGCTCGCAGGGGGCGGGAGGGAGGGGTGCTGCAGTCTGTTCATGGTTGTTCACTCCTTAGAGTCTGGCATGAATTCTGGGTCTGGCATCTGTGACTGAGAACAGCACAAGCCTGTTTGTTTCATATGTAAATTCAATTTTCTATACTGGTTGACATAAGGAAGATAATACAGTCAGATGTTTTTTCACAAATAAAGACCCCAATCACGGATATGAATCCTCCTTTTTGGAGGAAGAACGTGTGTTTTTCACATGGAAATCGATGGCGTTGCTTTCAGAAGGTGTTACTGTATGTGTCACTGCCCCCCAGTCATCACTCTTCATACACTGTAGATGTTGATCCTGAGCTGGAAAAGGAGGCTTTTCCCCCATGAATTAGAAAGGGCTGTGCTCATGTCAAAATGCTCCATTGCTCCTCTTCAGAATCTTGGGGGACTTGTATAATTGATTACAAAATCAGGTATATGCTAGTATTAATATACTAATATTTTCACATAAAAATCAGTAAAAACTTATAGGAAAGGTTTGGGGTAAGAAAATATATAAGAAGACGTATTGGGGTGAAAATGTGACACTTTGCCTTTCCTGTCCTGTAATTATTTGACACACTGATACTGTATGACTTTGCCCGGTTTGAAGCTGTTAAAATTACAGTATACCGTTTTGATTGTTGCATGATCCTGTATGTTTGGTGGGAGCATGAACAAACCTGGAAGGCGCGTTATAACTTCTCATTTTCTGCTTGTTGAAAAGGGGATGCCAACATACAGATCTCCAGCATTGCTGAAGAGTTAGCCAAGAAAACTGAAGATGCAGCTCGACAGCAGGAGGAGATCACCCACCTGCTGTCTCAGATCGTGGATCTGCAGAAGAAATCCAAGTCGGTATGATCGGATTCTCACTATCGTGTGCCACGGGGTCTCTTGCTGTACCTTTGCCATATATGAAACTGACATATGAATAGTATGAACAAGCACTTTTTGGCAAGGTAGTCTTTACAAATATGCAGAGAAGAAATGCATTACAAGAACCTAGGGTTAATGGACTAGGGCTCTGTTATTGCCCAATTTCCACCATGTAAATCATGATGGACATTTTTAAAGCACAAAAACACTATTACATAAGGGAAATACACATACTGTACAGTATATGTGCTTACTGGATCTTTTGACTTTCTTTAACCCTTGCAGTCTACACAGTCAATGGCTGTGTCTGTCTCCACGCGCCTCTGGAAACCTGTGTCAATGCGTTACTCTTCTTTTCCTAGTATGCCGTTGAAAATGAAGAGCTCACCCAGCATTTGGGGGCTGCCAAAGACGCTCAGCGACAGCTCACAGCTGAGGTAAAGACCGCTTCAGTGTGTTTCACACTCTCCTCCCCTGTCCGTTTCCTGTCCCGGAGGTCAAGTAGATGGTGAACGGACCAAAACTGCACACAAGGTCTTCTGCGTTCACCGCTTGCTTTTCAGAGCTGTAAATAGGATTGGCACTGAATCGCTGCTTTAAGACATGTCTAGAACAGAAAACAGATTTCATTGCGAGGATGTTAACAGTAGGTGAAGCTTTGTCCACCCAGGGATGATCTTGTACGAAGAACTAAAACATGTCATTGCTCCTCTGTGCAGCCTGAAGTGACCCCATTGAAGCACATTGACATAATTAGATATAATGAGATCAGCTATTTTCTGTGACGCTGTCACAGGGTTGGCGTGCTAGAAACTAGATGCCTGAGACCTGTACCTTAGTTTTGACAGAATCTTCCATTGGACCTTTCGGTAAAATAAGACACTTGTAGGCTGCAGAATCACATTGAAGCTCAGCAGGTGTGAGTCAGTACTGGTCAGTACCTGGATGGGAGACTCCTGGGAGCAGCTGAGGCTGAGAAAAGAGTAGGGGTGTTACCCTGGCATCCTGGCCACATTTCCCGTTGGCCTTTACCAATCATGGCCTCCTAATAATCCCCATCTCTGAACTGGCTCCATCACTCTGCTCTCCTCCCCACTGAGAGCTGATGTGTGGTGAGCGTTCTGGCGCATCATCCAGGTGGGGCTGCACACTGGCGGTGGTGGAGGGGGCAAAGGAGCAAAGGAGCCCCATTACCTGTAAAGCGCTTTGAGTGTTGTGTCCAGAAAAGCGCTGTATAAGTGTAAGCAATTATTATTATTAATTATTGTTATTACTGAGATGCGGAGGTGAGTTTTGGGTTTCTGTTCGTCTCGTCTGTGCCGTAGTTACGGGAGCTGGAAGACAAGTACGCGGAGTGCATGGAGATGCTTCATGAGGCGCAGGAGGAGCTCAAGAACCTGCGGAACAAGACGGTGCCCAGCAGCACTCCGCGCCGCTTCCATTCGCTCGGCCTGTTCCCTATGGTAGGCACAGTAGGCCTTCGCGTCTCTGTCCCGGGAAGCTCCTGTGGAGCCTTGCCATTAGTCTTCCTTACCTGTGCGTCGCATCGTAATGGACAAGAAGGTCTTGTGTGGTAGTAAGTAGCCATTCGATCTGAGGATCTTGAAACGAGCCAGGGTATCCACCTCAAAAACACGGCTTGGGTAGCTCATTCCCATGTCCCATAGCCCCTTGTGCGAGGAAGTGCCCCCCTGTTCCAGAGATACAACAAATAGGACTTTTCCTAATGGTCTCTTACAGTGGGTTACACAGGGTATTCTCTTCATTATGGGTAGAGCTGCTTATTGATCCCCCCAGAGCCTGGTTAGGTTACAGCGATTACAGCTGTGCAGCTAAATGAATGAGTAGACTGGCTATGTAATGGGGGACGTGGGTTCCAACAACAGCTGGTTTGGTCCCAAAAGCTTTACCTGGATGCATGTGAAATGTCTCCTTGTAAGAAAAATGTCTTTAAATCAACTTGCTCTGAATTTAATCTTAACTGCTTCATTATTCTCAAACTCATGTGATTCAGCACATTGTCAACATGTTCTAAATATAGTTTTATTTTTGACTCAAGACCACAGCATTGAGCAAATTCGAGAACTGTGATACTCCAGACGAACCAATAATAATCTGAAGTTTTTGATGTCTGGAAAGAAGGGATTGTGACACTAAACCATCATGGGCTTAACCTCCGCTTCTGCTGTCTCGAGGACTCCCTGGCGGCGGAGATCGAGGGCACCATGCGGAAGGAGCTGCACATGGACGACCCTGAAATGGAAGAGCACAAGTGGGTTTCGGAACAGCCGATCCGCTGTCTTAGCAGGAAAGCCGACAGTTTGTGGTCGTCAAACACGGAGCTTAGAGAGCTCCCGGGCTGAGACCGGGGCCGGAGACCTCTGGAAATTTAGAGTCCCAAGTTTTAAGTTGTGTCAAATGTAGATGTTCCAATATATACGTACTGCTTGAGTACAAAACTGAATATATTGCCTGTTTAGGAAGGCAAGCAAGTACTTCCTAGGCTATTTTGGCATCAGAAGATTGGATATGATTTATATGTCTATGCACGTCTGTTGTTTGGCACGGCTTAGAATGTCAGGATTTTCTGGTGAGTGTCTGTGCGCCCAGCGATGGACTGGTGTCCCGCCCAGGGTGTACCCTGCCTTGCGTCCCGTCCTTGCCGGGACCGGCCCTGGCTCCCCTGCGAGCCAGCGGGTGGAAAGTGGACGGACGGGGCCGGCAGGGGGTGACGTGTCTGTGCTCCTCTGCCCCCGCCCCCAGGCTGCACCACAAGCGCGTGTTCGAGACCGTGAAGAACATCAACCAGACGGTGAAGCAGAGGTCCCTGCTCCCGTCGCCCATGAACATCCCGGGCTCTAACCAGTCCTCGGCCCTGAACTCGGCCCTGTCCAGCTGCAGGAGCACGCCCCGCTCCAGCTTCTACGGCAGCGACGTCAGCAACATCGTCATCGACAACAGAACCAACAGCATCATCCTGGAGACAGAGTCCCCTGAAGGCAGGTGGGTCGCCTGGTCTTCAACTTGCAGGAGACCAGGAAGGTTGGGTAGAAAACAAATATCAATGCCCTGGGGCACCCTGTGCCTTCAGGGTATTGCTGACCAACATTTGATTAGTGAAATCTTGATGAACTAAGCTCATTGAACGCTTACTGGACTGGCTGTTTGATTATTAACGGTTTTCTGCACTTACAGTTAGGTTCAATTTGTTGCTGTTTCCTTTGGCAGTAGATTGTGTGTCAGTTAATGATTTATATGCATGTATATACTGTAAATGCAGGACTTGTACATGTATTATACATGTATGGCACTTCATCACTCACCCGTGTTATAAGACTTTAAGTGATTTATAGAATTGTTTTAATTAATTTAATTTAAGCTTCATTCATGAAGAGTTCTGTTGGGTTAGAAACCAGGAAACAGAGGATTACTCCAAGACAGGGAGATACTGCTTTGATTTTTACTGCTGTGAGTACGATAAAACTTTAAAAGGGTGATATACAGAGATCACGGCATCATTGCAAGTGGCCCATGTAAAAGCTTCAGGCTTCATGAAGACATTGCATTAGCCGTGTCCAAGAGGGAACCTCAGTTCTCAGAAGTGGCAAATCTGGATTTACCCCAGTGAAACGCGCGTTTGTTTGTAACCTGCCTCGAGTTCGGTACGAGACCCCGTGACGATGCACTTGGCGTCCCCAGCAGCGACGGCGACGCCAACAAGAAGCCGGGCACCCCGGGGACGCCGGGCTCCCGTGACCTGGAGGTGGCGCTGCGCCGGCTGTCGCTGCGGCGGGAGAACTACCTGAGCGAGCGGCGCTTCTTCGAGGAGGAGCGCGAGAGGAAGCTGCGCGACCTGGCCGACGGGGGCGAGCTCCACAGCGGCAGCCTCACCCCCGCCGAGAGCATCATGTCGCTGGGCACGCACCACTCCGGCCTGTCCGTCTTCTCCTTCGGCAGCCGCTCCTACCTGCCCGAGAAGCTCCAGATCGTCAAGCCGCTCGAAGGTGACCGGGCGGGGCCCAGGCCTCTCTCTCTCCTCCTCTTTGACTCCCTCTGGTCCCTGGTGCATCACAAGGGCTCTGGTAGCCTCTCCACTCAGTACTCCTTTTATTTCCGCGATAGTCAGCCGCGCTGCTGGTTTGAGAGCCCGTGAGGCAAAGGTGCTGCCTTTCGCACAGCTGGATACTTACACATAATTGCAGCGTACTGTGTGAATGATCTTTCCCTGCCTCAAGTCAGGCGAACGGAAGCGAAGCGTAGTGTAGCGATCGCAATGTTTCAGATGGGGTGGCCTTCGCGTGGATCCCGGCACCTGAGGGTTAATCTTAAAATAATTGACTGTAGTGGCTATCATCTCCATTGTTGTTGGGATTCGGCCAATAAATAGGAGCCACACTTCCTGTGGAGATAGCCGTATCTCCGAAAGTAATATCCGTGTTCCAGTTGCAGGGCCAGCTTGCGTCTTTGAAACTTTGAGAGAATGTTAACATGGGGCTAATCTTCCTCACACAGTATGAACACTAGAGAAAGAGGCTGCGATGTTGCACCAAAGATGAATTTGCACCAAGCTGTGGGGTTTTGCCTCCAGGCATTTACTGTTGGATTTCAGCACATTGAGAAAATGTCACTCATTCTTTGAAGCAAAAATGGACAGGCAGGAAAAAAATAAAATGCTTAAATATTACTTTAAGAGACCAAGATTAAAAAATTTTAGCCTGAAGTATTTTCTTTCTTTGGTTTGGAGTCAAAAATGAAAGTTTGATATACAGTTCATTCAGGCTTTTACTGTCTTTTGCTATATTGTTTTTTAAATGTGTATTATACCCCCTTACCTCTGTTGTTTCTGCTCTAGAGACATAAATGCAAAACCAAGAACCCTATATTACATAAGTGAGATAAGTATTAGACTTTAATAAAAATAACATAGTTAATCAGATTAATCTTAGCAGTTGATAACATAAAAAGTAATAAAGTTAAATAAAAAGTATATTTTTAAAGAATTTAGAAATGCACTTTAAATGTTAACGGCAAGGCAGATATATATATTAACACCCAGACGTCCATTTTAAGTATGTATTTTCCTCATTTTTAGAAAACATCCAAGGCCATTTACTTCCTACAGGGATGTCTTTTGGACAGGGAAAGTTGTGCATGCATTTAAATATACTAGTATATGTTACACTACTTACAATGAGTGTTATTATGTTACTTTTAATTAGTACAGATAATAGTGAAATTTGTTAATACTTTAGAATATACAATTTCAAGTCTAAACAGAGTCACTAGTTGATAGTCTTATTAATTATTTATTTACTATATATATACAGTATTAATTCCCAAATGAGCATTCATTCTAGTCTTGATCGAACATTAAGCCAAAGATGTTTTAAAGGTTTCACGCATTTCATTGTGTAGGTGCTCTAAAGGTTAGGTATCTGTGTGAATACATTAATGTCATGGCTGTTTCTGAGAACTCTCTGATTCCTTTTCATCCTGCTTTCAATTTGTTTCTGGTCTGTAGTTCCATTATCAGTTCAAATTTTTCTTTTTTCCTTTACATCTTTGATTGGTTTTCTTGTGCTGTCATCCAGCATTTGTTTTTATATACATCTTCAATAAAGTCTACTAATTTTCATAACTGTCCTTCCTGTTTCTTTTTGTCCTTCTCTTTGATTTAATGTCTTCTCTTGTACCTAACCTTTGAGTACAATACCTGTATAGTAGTTACGAAAGAGGTCATACAGTAGATCACAGAATAATGACGACAGCTTATTTGCAATATATTGATGACAATATTCTTCCTTGGACTTGAAATGTGTGTTTCTTCCAGCATTTTGCAATGTACAGTGTTTTCTCTCTATGGTGTTTGTCGGGCAGAAATGTTAAAAGGATAAGATTAATCACCATGAGCCCATTATTTCATATGATTTAGCATAATTGGATTAGAAACACATAATAGCCAAATATAAAACTTAGGCAAATCTTAGGTAAAACAACTAACATTTTGTTTACATTTTAGGTATACCTTTTAACTCCTTTCAGGTAATTTTCGGTTAACTTGAGCATGGAATTTATTTTAAAATCTTTTCATTTAGATTCTAAATTTTACAGTATTATAAGTACCTCATAAATGTGCCTACCATTTTCTGACCTGGTATTGTCATTATATAACTATTTAAATATCATATGTTAATCATGCCAACCTTAATACTGCAGAATATATCTAAATATTTTTATCTGGGTGTCAAACACATGCTGTACACTTAAGGATCTATAAAATGGTTAGGATAAAATTAAAGTGTTCTAATCCAAATAACAGGAATGATGAAAAGCAAAGTTTGCACAAGCTGAAAGGTTATTCCCTGGTATCTTGTGTGCTGTATACTGTATGTGTTTGCATTTATTCTAATTAATTTGGCTGCTGCCGTGATACAAGGCGACCTATGCTTATTTGTACAGCTGGGTTTTGTATTGAAGTTGTTAAATGTGGCTCCTGGAGCTTTACCCATACCTTTCCAGCTTTTCATAAAAACAACCTTTTGCCCTTCAAAGTAAATTTGTCAGTTAGTGTCAACATATTTTCTCTCTTTTGCACATATGCATGCTGTGGAAATTGGCTGACTGCACAATTCACATCCTACTCATAGCGCAGGAAATGGGTATGTGCTGTGCGTAGAATTGCACAGACCTGACCTTCTGTAAAGTGTTCAGCGTCCGTTTAACATGAATATCTCTCTTCTGAATTCCTCAGTGTCTTTATTCAAGTAGAGGCTGCCGGTGGCTCACATGAGCAGAACGATCGTTTTAGTGACACCAGACAGGCCCGCCGGAGTCACGGTGCTGCTGTGGAGAGGTCGGTGGTCAGAGGCCACGGGGAAGGTCGCACCTAACGCTCTGTTTCTCTGTCCCGTGTGCCCCCTTGTGGCGAAGGCTCTGCCACCCTGCACCACTGGCAGCAGCTGGCCCAGCCCAATCTGGGAGGGATCTTGGACTCCAGGCCTGGCGTGGTCACCAAGGGCTTCAGGCCACTGGAGCTGGACCTGGAAGAGGTCTACCAGTTCACAGACTTTGAGGAGGACGAGCCAGGTGACCTTTCTTTCCAGAGCCTTTCTACCTCAAGCCCCGCCCCTCCGCACGCCGAGGCCTCAGGTGAGAGGTCGCGGGGGCCGCGGGTAACTGGCACAGACAGCGGCGCCCCCCCCAGCCAGCCCCCGCCCACGGCCACGGAGACCCCAGAGCAGAAGGCTGCCGGTGATGAGGCGTCTGGTGAGGGAGCCTCCGAAATGTCCTCCGGATTGGGACGTCTGACAGGATGCTGAATACTGGGGCATTCATTCACCCTTCTCATCCCCGTCTCTGACTCCACCACCCATAGCGCACGCTCACCCCCCACGGCCGCGTGCTGCGCCTTCCTTTGAGTACATCTCCCTTTTTTTAATAACTTGTGTTTCAGTTCTTAATCTTTTGATCTGCTCCGCCCCGGGAGCTGCTGCGGTGTGCCAGCAAAGTGAGAAAAATAGAAAGAATTGTATTTTTGCGCCACGCCGTTTTCGGGCATCGATTCTGCTCAACAGGAAAGACCAAGAGACAATATGATTGGAGCCCTGGCTTTGCTCCAGCTATCGGACTGCGGTTCAGCCCAGTTCAATACATCACCAAACATATCATTTAGATGAGTGTTTTCAGTGGAAGTTTTCACTTTTGTGCCTGCTGATTCTTAGTGGAACACAGTGTAGGGCATGTATCCTTGACTTTTGTTAATATCTTTCTTCATAAATATAAAACTGAATAGAAAAATTTGATGAGTGAATTCTGAAAAGGCGTTTTTAGTTAAGCTAATAATTGGAACAAAAATGCTGTTTTTTGTAAGAACGAAAATATTTTCAAATTAGTCAATCTTTATAGACATTCTTACAACGCTTAATCTAAAATTGAATACGTTTCTTGAAGAAATGAATGATTATTTAGTTCTTAAGTTGAACGCAGAAGGGCCTTTTTTTGTGGTATCTGTTTAGTACAGTTTTCACAGCTTTTTAACTTATGGTTTGTTTGCACAGTTTTGAATTTAATTGGCATTTTCTCGAGCCGTTGGTAGCCTCGTTTGACTGTTACAGAAGAAGAAAGCAATGACTTATTTTTATTGGCATAATATTACATTTTTATTTTACCTATTTTTTTCACCTTTCTGCATACAGTAGCGCTCATTTATTAATTACCCTGATTATTTTTTCATCAAATTTGATTTCACCATCCTGTCACAATCATTCCTTAATTCTTTTTAGTCTTTTGTTTCATAAATTGCTCTCTAACCAATCATTTCTAAATTTTGCATCTCGGGTAGCTTTCCTTTTGGAGCTTTGGGAAATCCAGTATCACAAAATTCCTAATTTTCAAGGCATGAATATGAGATGTAGCACCGAAATGGAAGCAAAGCAGCTTTTACTGAGGGCAGCATTTTGGTGATTTAATTTAAGCGCAGCTGTCTTGGCTGGGGTTATCACTGGAGTGGTACATTTTTGCTCGTAATAGACTTACGTGTCGCTAATTTTACAATTTAGTACATCGTAGTTGGAAAGAAAACCAATTCCTATTCAGATTCTGTGTTTCGGTATTGTTTCACACTCAAAATCGAGTCAAGAGCTTCGGTCTCGGGCTCCCAGTTCACTCGGCTGGTCACAACGCTCGTCCTGAGCACTGCCTGTCTCCAGCTTCCTGTAATCGGGGCTCCCTGACAGAGAATCCATGAGTTCAATCGGGACTCGGATTACACTACAGACCTCCCTGTCCAGCTTTCAGTCCCACAAACAAATTCTGTATAGCACGGCCTGTTAGTATACAAAGTGAAATCTGACTACACTTTCTATTCTAATACTTAATACTTGTATGCTAATGCTTAAAATATACTAGAGTATATTTTAATACATGCCTGAAATATTAGGTAATCTTGTGCTCTAATTATCTTAAAACTAATCTGCAAACTTGTCCTCTTTCTGTTACTAAATTTTCCCTGTAAAGCTGCATCATTCAGTTTTAAGTATAGCTCTTTTGCACGCGGAGGAACAGTAATAGAGAGAGAGATATATTATGGACAGTATGATTTTAGGTTTGTTTTCTGTATACAGGGCCTTGCAAAAGCATTCAGGCCCTTCAGTGTCCCATTTTTTAAAATTAAAAAACATGCTTGCATTATTTTATAGTCACATCACAGGTTGGATTACTAAGTGCAGAACAGTACATTTCAGCAAAAACTGAAGAGAAGATTTCGATTTGTGTTGATTGTGTACTGTACATACTCAGACCAGCAAACTCAGTATTTGATGGAAGCACTTTTGTCAGAAATTAGTCGCATGTGTTTTGGTCAAGCCTCTGCCAGCTCTACACACTGGCTTGATGCAGTTTGTGCCAGGATTCTGTTGGGCAGGACAATTGATAATGCCTCAAATTCCTTCGGGATTAATAAAGTCTTATCTTATTCAGTTTCCTAATTTAAAGTTGAAAGTGTCAGGTCTGCAAGCTTTAAAACAACCAAATGTGAAAATTGAGCAGGGGTCTGAATATTTTTACAAGGCACTGTATTTAATATATACTCGACTGTCATGTATATGTATTATAACCAGGGACCTTATAGGCTGTTAAGTTCTGTTTTATGTCAGAAGGTATCGGATGGTTTCCTGTTAAATGCTTCAGTAACACGTATTGCATGATGCAGCTTTAAGTGTCTCAGTTTGTCTGACTGCTGTGCTCTTGTGTTTCTCAGAACTGTTTCTCTCCACTGTGTTTCAGTTCACTACCCTGGTAAATGTATGTCGCACACCAATTCCACATACACCTTCACCACCTGCCGTATCCTGCACCCCTCCGACGAGCTCACCAGAGTCACGCCAAGGTAAGGCTCTTTCCACGACTCCCCAATAAAACCAGCAGTCCCAGTTTACAGGTTACTTACTATCCACGTACTATCCATCTTCAGCACAAGCTGCCCTGCAGGGTGCATCAAGTACTTTCCATTTAGTCACTGTATCGGTCACAAGAGATTTAATTGTCTTTAGGAAGGACTCTGGGGTTGCTAAATCGGCTGCCCCAGACCGCTCACGCTGTTTCTCGGCAGTAAGCGTAAACATATGTGATCTTGGTCTTTGGTGAAATCCATCCCTTGCTGCCTGCGTATCTTTGTGTGTAAAAAGACTAAAGAAGTAACTTTTTCTGTCCTTTTTATTTTCAGCCTTTGGCAATCGTTATGGAGACACTAAATCATCCGAGTAGATTTAGACGCAAAAAGGACTTGCGCTGTAGTAGGGAGAGCCGAACTTGGTACAAACTAACAGGTCTCACGGGTCACCTGTAAATCACTGCTTCATTAAGACTTGGAAAACCGATTTTTGACCGGTTTATGAAACAAATTAATTCAGCTGAGTCAGTAAATGACCAGCATTTCATATTTTAAATGTGATTTTTTTCAAATTTCTTAAATGTGCCATTCACCTGCTTAATTCTCAAAGGAAAATTCAAAATACAAGTATATTTTGGAACTGGTGACTTAAGTTTGGCCCATGTAACCTGCTTGAGGCTTCCCAAGATCAAGGCTATGCTGTATGAATAACAAGGGGTATTTTTAAGCACATGACAGCAATCTGATAATCAGTTTACTAATTTATTCATATAACCACTGCAAAGGTAAATACGGTAATAACATTCCTTAAATCCTTTGAATACCACAAGAATTCTCTTAATGCCAATGACTTCTTTCCAGGTCTTGTGATGAGGAGGACGACACAGCACTGTATCATGTTGTACTGAGGGCTGGTTTAGATCAGCCACACTGACTCATCCTGTTGTGGGGTGAGAAACTCTGTCACATGGCCTGACACTGGTGGGGTTGTGTTAAACCAAGAGGAATGCCAGTCTGTGAAACACGCTAACATTGTACAATGTCTTATCCTTCTAACATCCCAACAGTCCACCAGTCCTTCAAAGAATTCAGTACTCCTAACCTAAGCTTTCATTTAGATTAGAGACTTTGTACTTTATAGCCAAGTGGATTACAGACTGGGAATCAGAACCATCATTTCCTCATGGGGAAGGAAACACTGATCATAAAAATATCTGTCTGCAGCGCATGTGTCTGTGCTTGTTTAGCAAGTACATCAAGGTATCCAGGACGAGTGGTCAAGTACAAACTACATCTCAGGTTGACTGGTCTAGTGCCAATAATGATAAAGTTAATAAAGTATCGACAGTCTGTTTTTCTTCTTCACCAATTAAAATGGATGTAATTCATTTGTGGGTAAATATGTTGCAGCTGAGTTCAGCTGCGTTTTTTAAAGCTCTTTTCAGTCAATGAAGTTGTAAAGAGCTGATGCTTTAACAAATTTCTTCAAATAACTAAATTGTGTTTACGTGTAGTGCAATTCTACATGTATCAGTGATATACAAGTGAAGGAATTTTTAATTACATGTAGAGTTGTCATAATGCATATGACGTGTTAAAGGCTTGTGGTGATCTCTTATACCTTTACTAATCAATTAATATGCATGCTGTTTATCAGAGCAAAATGGTTTCAGCTTTGTGTGAAAGATTACTTCTACAAATAGTTCAGTTTAAGCACAAAAATGCAGTACCTGCCTGGTATTTTTGTTTATCCACTATATATATACACAATTGTTTAATGACACTTTTTTTTGTTAAGAAAATACTTTATATTTTCTTTTTTCAAAGATGTTTTTCCCCCACAAAGTTCCAACACCTCAGGCACATCCCAAAGTATAGCAGCAGCTCTGCTTTTTAAGAAAGCAAAACCATACTTTTAAAACAATTTCCTGGCACACAGGAGAGTTGTCCACCTGCTCCTCATCATTCTTTCACCAGAAAGAAATTAGCACCATGTTTGTGGGTGTTACAGTATAGCACAGGTAACCCCTTCCCTAGTTACTAGATCCTAAAAAAAATGAAAATGTAAGGATTTATGACCTTTTTCTGACTAAATCTGAAAATAAATTAAATTGTGCATTTGTTGTTAAATAACTGAGTAAAGTAACAGTAAGTCCAGCTCCCTAAGAATTCTCCTTAAAAACTATTTTAAAGAATGTGTTTGTTTTTGAATAACTGCTGTGGATTAACTGACAATATTAAAGGACTTCAGTACCTGACTGTATGCGAACAAGCACTTCGTGGCTTGAGTTGGACGCTGTGTTGTAGCTGCAGTTGACAGAGCTCTGCGCGATACGCCCACACGTTAGTGTTCCTCTGCGTTACCTAATCCAGACAGAGGCCTTGGTTCATTCTTCCTGACGGTAGATGAGGAGGGGGGAGCTCCGGTCCTTGCGCGCGAGCTCACTTTGTTCTGATTCTCCCCGCTGCTGCACAGCCTCAGTTCTGGCCCGATGCCGGCTACCGTCTGCATGAGCAGCCTGAAGTCCACCCCTGTGGGGACGCCCTGCACCCCCCGGCGCCTCAGCCTGGCCGAGTCCTTCACCAACCTGCGGGACTCCACCAAGACCACCAGCACCTCGCTGGGCCTGGTCCGGCTCCTGCAGGAGAGGGGCATCTCCGCTGCCGTCTACAACCCCCAGAGCTGGGATCGGGCAGCCACGGGGGCCGGCACCCTCACCGGCCCACCCAGGGCCCCAGAAACGCTGCCGTCCACCCCGCCCAACTCCCCGACGACGGCGGCGACGGCGACGACGGCGACGACGACGACGTCGGAGCAGCAGCAGCAGCAGCCCGGCAGCGACGCCCCTTTCGAGTTCAAGGGCCCTGGCGGCCCCTACGACAACTTCCTGGCCTCCAAGCCGGCCAGCTCCATCCTGAAGGAGGTGAGGGCGGAGAGCAGGAGCACCTGCAGCAGCGGGAGCCAGACGGACGTCAGCGTGTCCAACCTGAACCTGCTGGACAAGCTCAAGCCCTTCGTGCCCGCGGGCCTGGCGAGGGAGGGGCTGGCCCTGGGCTGCCCGGGGGTGACGCACGCCATCGGCGGCATCCGGCGCAACCGCAGCTACCCGGCCGTGGTGGGGGCCAGCATGCAGATGAAGGGGCCGGGGCCGCAGAGTTCGGAGCTCATCCTGGGGCCCCAGCTGCCCAAGCAGACTAGCCTCAAGTAGGAGACACCTCGCCGTTCCGTGTCGCATTTTAAACTGCTGGTTTTAAACCTACACGTGCATTTGTTCTGTGCCAGTGTTCGACCAATCAGCCCTGTGCCTGTAAGAAACGGAAGGTATGAACTTTGTACAGCTTCTTTTGTAAGTAGCCTTCTCTCTCTCCCCCTGCGTTCTTATTTTCCCCAGTCAGTACCAGGATGTGTTATTCCTCGATTGTGCCCGTGCTGTTAGTAATATATTCTGCGGTGCTCCAGAGGTGTGTGCATGTGGGAACAGGTCTTCTTACATCACGATAGTCTGAGGAGAGAATTATGAGCCTGATTAGATTTAGAATTCAGTGACTGATTAGAGTGACCTTTGTCCCGTTTTTCTTTGCAATGGTAGCTCTCGTGTGGTTCATCCTTCTGGATCCTAACTCCAGTCTGCACTGATCTTTCAAAGCAGTTAAGCCGATGCACAGAGACAGTCCCTTAACAAACTGCTGAACAGGTGAGCAGGTGGAGCTGCAGCCTTTTACACTTCAATGGAAAACCTACATTGTGCTCAACGCTGTTAATGTGAGACTTACAACAACATGACCCTCTCAACCCGAGTCCCCCTCAGACTCAAAAGAAAAATCTTTCCAAATTTTAAAAACAGATATGTAATTCATTACACCATGTGCTTTCACACAAGCAGATCCAAAGCATACAGACGTGGAACTGACATACTTGAAGTGCAAATGCAGTTGAGATGTAGAGGGATTGAAAGGAATGGATGTGGTATTTTAGCCTCACACAAACTTTTTTTTGGTGTTAACAGCAATATATTTTTTTAACCTTAGCTGTTTTACTGTGAGGATTTGAATATATTAAGGGTGGCTTATACAGTACTTGAATCTCAGAAAGTTAATAAGCAGATAACATTTTTAATAGTGTTTTACGTTGCTGTGGAGGCCTGCGTCCAACTGATCGGTTGTGTGAGGCCCGGAAGTAGCTGGACTCTGTCAGCTGATAGTATTAAGCCAGTGATCCTGTATAGGAACTGTATCATCACTGTAGCTCACTCACATGAGACCTGTAAGAAGATACGCAACACATTTCTCCTCGAGGACATTATGTAAGCATCCAACATTTACAGTTAGCTTTAAAACCGATCTTATAGAAGGGGACAAAATGTCAAAACTCAGAACATATCTTAGTGCCTGATCTTAGTCCAACAATGTAGAATAAGTCTATTGGTCTGCTATGCTATGACTGAAGTAGAGCCTAATTTGCACTGATGGCTTATTGTAAATAGTGTTTTGATGGTTCATTTGAACTGTTTTAACCTTATGTCTAATGAACATGAAATAATCTATATATTTTGAAGCAAAGCACATGGAACAGTTATGCATGTGTTAAATGAAGAAAATAAACGTATTTATTCTTTACTTAAGCAGTACATTTTAGGAAAAATACACATTGGCTGATATTATTTACTGTTGTATGTGTGCACTTCTTGTCTGTAACTTGAATATTTCAGTTGAATGTATTAAATAACAGCAGATATGTTCATAAATGTACATTGATTTAAACTATGGATTTTACTCCATTTCACCATAAAGGGAAGTATACTATTTGTAAATTGTAAATGGTATATATGCAATAAAAAGTCATGCTAACGTTTTTAATAAAAGTGAACGAAAAATAATAAAAAAAATCATGATGTCAAAGACACTGATAATACCATAAGCATTGCGTTGTACTTTCAGGAATTTTAAATGCTGTTCTTTGCAAAAAAAGAATAAATTCTGAATAAAAACAATTGATATTACATGTGAGTTGTATCTTCATCTTTCATTCCAAGGTCGGTACCATATAGTACTTTTCTGTTTCAATGAAATGAAAAAAAACGTAACAGATTAGTATCTCATATCCATCATGTTATCCATTACTAAACAATGACACTTTTAAAAGCTTTACCAATTTATACTTACAACTTCCCATAAAACGTTACATTTTCATATTTGGTATTTTATAGATTTTCACTGATGTTTCATGCGTTTCCATTCAGGAATGTATGCTACAGTATATAAGCTTTGTCAGTTAATCTAACCTCTTTAAAGGCATGTTTTAGGAAAGGAAGAAACTGTTAAATTAGATATTACCTTTTTCTTCCAAGACTGGGAGATTTTCATGACACTGTAACAGCTTCGAAACAATAGAAATTTTGTTCTGTCGGTCTTATTCACATCATTCGATTTAATTTGTTTTGTAGGATAAGGTACTTTACCATTTCACTTCCATCTTGCGTATTTTTTCATTTTATTTTGCCGTTCCTTTTCACTTCTATTTTATTTTCTGAAACCCCCTTTTACACCACAAGAGGGCGCTTTGTGACAATGTACACGACCTCCACACGGTGTTAACGTTATTTATGGGGTTGAACCGTGGAAGTAATAATCATACTGTAGAACATAAGTTGCACCATTTAGTGGTAGCTGTTTTTGTCTTTTTCTTGTCCTGGTTCCCCTTCCCCCTTCCCCCTTCCCCCTGTCTGTGCTCTGGTCGGCAGTGCAGCGAATGAAGTGCCGTACTTGAAGATCCTGAAGGACGTGGCTGATGTGCAGGGGAATGGCAAGAGCTTCAAATCAAGAGAAAGAGCTGGAGCTGTGATTGTGGCACACCAAGTCGTCACGGATATAAAATTCTGTTTTTCAGAACCACTGTAAAGGCCCTCAGCACCTTGAAGTGCTAAAAAGGCAGGGAAGTTGAGTTCTTGCCTGAGCTTGTGTGCTGCAGTACGCTAGGTTTTTATGCTCCTTTGGGGTCTCATTTTCAGCGAAGTCGACAGAGAAACCTGAGCCGAAATAGACATGCCTGAGGACAGCAGTATCTCAGTCACTTCTGCCCCTTTCCCGAAAGAGTAGAGCTGTAAATCTGACAGTTTGTAAACAGGCCACTTGTCAATCTCTAGAGCAGGATATTTGGGATGTATTCAAGGCTACCCACTCTAACACAATTAACAGCTCTGTAGGGTGTGCACAACAGGACGGGCCAGAATGAGTGAGAGAAGAGAAGCACTCAGCACAGTGCTGCATGAGTTATAATGGCTCACTATGGCCCTGAGGATGACTAAAGGCAAACATCTTCACTTGATCTCTTAACAACTTGTTTCCAACGTGTTACTGCCCCTAATCTGAGTGACCTGGTATCATTTACTGCACCATTTCTGTATATAGTCCCTTTGTGTGCTTCCATTCCTGGCCTTGTTTCAGAGATCGCTGGCAAAACATCAGCTCTGGAGACGAATCTTCAGGGCTCCAAAGAGGGAAAATAAGAGTTCGTGTTTAATTAAGGTCGAGTTGCCTGTATCAAATTACTTTTCAGGACAGATGTCACCATGGTGTTTTCTAGGGACTGGTTCTAGATATTATGGGGCTTTCTTTTTAAAAAAGTTTTTCTGTAAATTAATCTGATTCTCATTTACGCATCGTAAACAACCCACATTTGCCTTCTTTGTCTCTAAGGCATTAGAGAATCATTTCATTCTGAGTCCATTAGTAAATCTTATTATATTATATTATATATTATAACAGCCACTCATCCATGAATTGAAGTGTATTGATTTTCAGATGTTCAATATCACAGCAATTTACAATTTACAGGTCTAAAGTTCACACCAGTGGTGAAATTTTGTCAAAGAAAGTGCAGGTAGAGTAGACTAAAATTTGAAAAAAAAATGTGTCTGTGTTGGGACACAAGAATGCTAAACAAAAGGGGCATGACGTTTTCACCAGTTCAGTTCATGAAAGGAAACATGAAGATTACAGAAGGCACAAAGGGTAGAATGGGACCATTCGGCTCATCTGTCCCCTGTTAGAAACCGAATACTGACATCCTATTCACAAGACGAGAATGTTTGTACTACTCTCAAGCTTCATAATGCTCATTTAATATTATCATCATCCAAATAATATTGCAGTGTCAGCTGTGGTAGAACACTGTCCACTATGTGGGAGTAGTGTGTAAAAGATCAGAAGCTCGCTGGTTTTCTCAAGATTTGAATTAGCCTGTCAGATTTCCCCATTGTTAATAGATGTCAACATTTGCCATACGGCTTCCTCATTACACGCACATCCCACGTCTCTTTAATAACACAATTCTGAGATCCCTTTCTGAGGTAGAAGTATTGATTTTTCATTTTATAGTTTAGGAAGAAATACACCAGCATCTGCACCGTGTTAAGACGGTGCTCCCAGCACAGCGGCACCTGTTTCGGAAGATTAGGGATGGTCAGTAAGTCATCGATCAGGTAAGTAAGTCACCATGCCAGAAATGAAGGGTGCCGTGGCTCCAAATGATTTGTAAAGTGCAAAATTTAACACATTTCCCGAGGAATGACCGACACCCAAGAATAAAGCATCAGGGAGTGAAACTGTGGCTGAACCCGCTTGGCTGAGAGCCGACCTCCCGGCCAGAGGACAAGGAGGCCAGGACCCCCCTGCAGGGTGACCGAGGGGCAGCGGCAGAGGGGGAGGTGGATGCAAGAGACGCGCAAGAGAGAGAGACAGGGATCACGCAGGTATTTATAGCGTTGGGGAGAGGAGTGACTGTCGGGAGCGATTGAGCTTGGTTGTTGTCATCCCTCCCGAACTTTTGTGATAAACCCCATTAGGTGAAAGTGGTCACAGCAGAGTCACTTCTGGTCTTTAGAAATGGATGATGTATTGATTACCTTCAAGTCTATAGGACAGTCTCCTTGCTTGACCCAACTCAGCAGCATTTTTACAAATGATGTCAGAAAGTGTGACTGAATGAAAAAGTGAAAATTGGAAAAGGAGGAGAGATGTGATTGTTTAATAATACCCGATGTGAAGTCATATAAGCAATTTGTATGAAATTTGACAGTTTTCTTTCAACTATTATACCAGAAAATATTTAAGATGGATACCTTCATCTCTTTAAAGATTAATATTTAAAGATTCAAAATCATTGGTTCAACGAGAAATGTATTCAATTTCATTTCAGAACATCCTCAAGAATTTTGTCATTGTGAAATAATGTTCTTTTCGTTTGAAGCACAGCAAAAATGTACAATGTTTAAAGAAAATGTCAATTCAAATTTTAAAAATACATTTAATTTATGTAAAATATATGTAAAAAACTACACAATTTCAAATCCTTCCCTTTAACAAAATCCTTGAGATATTTTTCTCTGGTGTTAAAGTAAAAAATTCACAAATTTAACGATTGCACAATTCATTATGTACAGTTTATGTGTAGGTTTTATAATGTTCTGTTTCAAGGTTATTGGTATTTTGTGGATTTTGTCCCTCTATTCTTACTACTGAAATATTTTAAACACATTTACTGTAGGAAATGAGAGATGGAGACCTCGATTACACAAAAAATCTTCAGCTAGCAGAGTACATTTAGGAGGCAAAAGCAAAATGAGGTCCACTCGGTAGGCTGCTATTTCTGTCCCCCTCTCACATTTCTACTGTTAACTCTCCCACAGCAATAGTGCTCATTCCATCCCACTGTCAGAATCATCACAACTAGCTCCCCATTCCTGGCTTAATGTCAGCTCCTTCCCCAAGGCACGGAGTTGGCAGGATTTGGTGTATAAATATATACAGACACACGCTGCAGAGGAGAGCTTCATGGCTGTCGATTTGCATATCACAAGGAAGAAGGGCGCTTTAAGGAAAGAACTATACAGGCTTTCTCCACTTGCATAGCAAGCTTCCCCCTAATGATCAGCTTGCATTATTCTGAAAACACACTGTTCTTATTTTTTTACACTTACTGAAAATAGAAGCAGAACTATATCCACCAAACTGTAAAATTCTTCAACTAATTTAAGAAAACCCATTTAATGAGTTAAGATATTTTCACAGTGATTAGTTGTAAAAGACTCAGATGAATGCACATTGCACTAAGATTGTAGGTGAATTATCATTAACATCATACTGTTTAATTACATTGATATGTAATCATATTATTGTATTCTTTTAATAAATAATTTATTGTCATGAATTTATGATTTGTAGTAGAAGAAAGAACCAGACCTTTTTTTAGGCTTTTCAGATGTAATAGGCAGATTGGTCCTACCCTTCAGAAGTTTTAATTTATCTGTAACAGGAACAATGATTTGTAGGTGATTATATTCAGTTGTAGGTGATAATATTCAAGGTGATAATAACAATAATGGGCGTATTTCTGCTACACGGAGCTTCCTTGCAAACAATTATCACACTATCAAAAATGTCTTTTAATTCAGAGAAGGCAACCTGTTCATCATGCCTTTGGGCCCTTATATAAAATGATACTGGAAAAGTAGTCAGATGAATGGAAGTAATTTATGGCTTCACAACCCTTCTTTTGATCTGGGTGTCACGGATGTCGGAAAGGCATGCTGTGGAATGGCAGGAGAGCAATAAAGACCCTATGCGTAGCGGCAAAAGGGGCAACACGGAGGTTAGCCCGGGCTCAGGGGGTCAGACGATGTCGTGTAGAATCCTGCGCCCTCAGGCCGCGGAGGAGACGAGCTGGTGCATGGCGGGTCTCGACATCCGAACCCTCAATGCTGAGCCAGGAGGAAAGGGCGACCTGGAAATATAGAGCCCCACACAAAGACACACCGGAAGGACAAGCAAAGCACAGGGAAACTAGGAACAGGACAGAGTAGGAGCGCCCTCTAGCTGTGGAGGGTGCGACACTGGGCTGGTGTAATATAAAAGATAACTGTGGTGAAACCCGATATGAGCAGTAAAGTCATGGCAAAGTAAACTAAAGAGAAATATGCCATACAAATGTGGGAGCACAACAGATTGTGCTGTTGAGTCGTCGAGATGCACAATTATTCTCCCCTCTCATCTCAGCAGCCCCGGTACTAAAATATGAGAAGCCTCCAGGTGCCACATACTAAAGACGTTTTGAAAATGAGTAAATATCTGTAAACGATTTTCTTTAGCAATGGAATTTGTATTGTAGAAGTTAATTTATTTGGGTTTCTGATTAGGCTGAACATTGCTGTTACTGCACATAAGAGATATATACTGTATAGTGTATCTTGATGATGCTTGAGGCATGCTTCTGCTTAGTACTGCCCTGTCAATGTTTCGTCATTTTGGGGAAATTTGAAATGGGAAATTTTCATTAATCTCCTTATTAGATTCAAATATTAAGCCAGAACCTGCTTTGCTTGGTCCTCTGCTTTCTACCACAGTGTTTTGCTTACAGTATATTTGGCTCTCGCAGTGAGCCCCTCTATCATATTAATGGAAATGTGTCTGACTGGGACTGGGAAGCTGATCACACAGCCTGTGCTGGTGCAGGTCAGCTGGTTGTTTTAACCGAACCTGTGCATTCATATTCATATTAATGTGACACAAAGGACTCACAGATCTGCCAAGTGAACTGGTTATTGTGAATAAAGGAAGAAGTCATATTCAAGTACGAAGGCTCATGGTCTGGTTCCGGAACAGGAATGAGTCTGGCAGTCTTGTTATGCAAAATGGGTGTAAAAAGACACTTTGACTACTGCATTTTGTACACTGTTCTTCCCACCCGAAACACTTAAACCAGGGTGGAAACTACAGCACAGCTGCCGTGAGAGTGAAAGCAATTTTTTTATTAACTGGTGGTCATAATACAACCTTTGGACCTAAATACCCCTGATGTATTTATCATGATGGGAGACATTGCATTCCTGTTATTGTGAGGTGTTATTAATGAGATTGTGCAAATGAACCAATTTCATTATTCGATGCAAAATGCAGGACACGGAACCAGTTGTTGTCAAAATTGAAGTGCTGCTGGAATCCATCTTCAGAAGGCAAATATAATAGACCATGTAATGATGTAATGCCTTATTATTCTACAAAAGAATTTTCTAAATACACAGTCTTTGTGGAGCCCATGTAATGTGATACCAAGGTCATATGCTGTCTTGATTTATTCTGAAACACCTGACAACTTTCCTGTGACAGAACAAGATGTGATATATAGGTAAATCACTTTAATAATATTAAATTAACAATATGAAAAGGAACCAGAAAAAAAAACAGAACTTTTTTTTCTGCAAAATTTGGCATATGTATATATTGCATCATAGTTTTACAAACAAATTTACATCAAATACATAATAAATAATTTTTCTCGAAACACAGATCTCCAGGACAACGAATTAAAATTATTTTCTATTTCTCTGTACAGAAGTCGGAGCAAAATCTGTCTTATGAGGAATACTCGTATTCTTCAGCGCTGCGGCGCCCGAAATCCATCCAGCCGAGGTAGTCCCTGTCTTTTATCCTGTGGTTGGCGCTCAAGCCGCTGGCCTTGCTGTTCACAGTGGAGTTCCTCCGGAAAGAGCCTGGGAGAACGGACAGAGGTCTCATCCGGTTACTTGTTTCACAGATAGTGACACCTGTCCAGGGGGCCTGGGGCAGGAAATCACAGTGCCCTCCTGTAATTCAACTGCCCCCTCAGAAAAAACACGGTCTACCAGGAATTGTGACGGTTGTGTTGTTTCAGCTCCGGTGTTTTTCGTTTTAACACGAAAAGAAAAAGAACAACCAGCTGAAAATACAAACATGCCATGGATAAGTGTGTCTAGAAATAAATTCTAGATAGTATATTTTATTTTATTGGTTGATTCCCACAACAGCCTTCCATGGAAAAATGTAAAAACTTGTGGGGCAGTCGTAATAAAAGTCTAATAAGGAATCAAGTGTTGAGGACCTTATACTGTAGGCTGCCTGTTCCTACACTGCCCTGGAGCGCGAGCTCCCTGCTGTTCTCTCAGACCTCTGTCTAACACTGTTCTTCGTCCAGAGCCTCAGAGCTCACAGTCTGCCACACTCAGTCCAGCATTTCAAAAAGCCGATTCTGCCTTAACACAGCTGCCCTCCTGCATTCGCTGTGTCATGAAACGGTTTTGCACTTTAATGGGTTCAGCAAAGAAATCCTGAAACCAGCCCACAATAGAAACACCCTCTCACTCTGTCCTTACTATGATATATCTTACAATCACCTCAGGTGCTGTATTCTTAGAGAAAAAAACATCTTAATTGTGAAGCACAAGAGTTCCAGTTACAGTACACTCCTTATATTAAGGATGGAGCAGTGGCTCTATGGCTCAGGATCTGCACCTGTGGCTGGAAAGTTGCTGGTTCAAATCCTGTGGCCGGCAGAGGAATCCTACTCTGTTGGGCCACTGAGCAAGGCCCTTAACCCCAGCTGCTCCAGGGGTGCCATATAAATGGCTGACCCTGCGCTCTGACCCCCAGCTTCTCTCCCTGTGTGTGTGTCTCATGGAGAGCAAGCTGGGGTCTGCGAAAAGGTGAATTTCTAATGCAAGAAATTGTATAGGGCAAATAAAGTGATGTTATTATGCTACTAACAGACTCATGCCCCCTCCAAATTGTTTTCAAAGAAGAAATTTTAAATGTTTACAGAATGCTATGTAAAAACATTGCATCCATTAGAAACCGTTTCTTTATTTTGCGCATGTCGTATTGCTCTCTTTGCTTATGCTGGTAGTTTAGGAAAACTGTTAAAAATTTATGCTGGCGGCTAATTTCCTCAGCTTGATCCTGTGAAGTCACAATAAAACAAATGCCTGCAGGGAATATAGTAAAATAATGCTGCATTGATCTTGGGGGTGCTTTTTTCTGAATTGTATATCAACAAGAAAACTGTCAGAGCATAATAGAACACTAGAGCTGTGCAATTATTAGTCTTTTCTTGAAACCATTCCATTATTGTGCAGGCCAGAGGAAGAAACAAATTGCCTCTTTCCTGGTTTGATAATTGTAGTTAAGGGTAATTACTTGGCAATTAATCCTGTGAAATGTCTTGCCGGTTTGTGCCCCGTAACCAGTGAAGTTCAGACAAAATCAGCATCACATGAAAGGATTTTTTGTAAAAAATATATACATACTGTATAGGGCTAAATATAGTGTTTTCAAGAATTCCCTACACCAACACTGATTAAATTTTAATTAGCATCCAGGCTCTACAACATCTTTTCCTCTGCTCTGTCGATGAGCAGTGCACTTTGCTAATCATCATCTTTTGATTGGCCAATGTTATAAATTATATTTAAGATTATTTTAGATTAGAGTTTAAGATTAAAATTACAGGAAATATTTGCAGGCAATAAAACTAGGTTTCATAGTAGAGATTTATCGCATTATTTCTTGTATTGTTATTTTGACTTCTTCCTAGTTTATTCCACAGGTCTCCTCCCCCTGGGTCTTGATTTTCACTGTGACAGTTTGGACCCAATAGTTCTACAGAGGCTTAAATGACCTCAAAGGAGACATCATTTCTGTAAGACTTTACTTGTGCTTGTCAGATATTAAAAAAATATAAATGATATTGCATGCATTTGTAATAATATAACAGAATGACTTTTAAAACAGCAGTCTTTTTAAAAGTGCATTAGATATAACTAAATTTGTCTTAAACACTTTCACTAGATCTAGAGGAAAGCAAATGACCAAGTGGATGGATTCAGAAAAAAAACAGTTTTCAGTTGCAATTTTTTTGTTGAAAGGATGCAGTCTACATGACAACGAAAAAGCCTCCAAAGAATTCTTCTCGGTCAACATGTCCCTACATGGACACAGTGGGACAGGTAAGTAAGTACTGTATTTCATGCACCCGGTCTTCTCATGAACTGTCAGGGAGTAAGACGATCTGATATGACAGCTGCCTGTCCCTCCCCTGGCTTCGTTCATTTCTCCCCAAAAATGCAACTACACATAACTAGCCTATAATCACAGAAATAAACACGGTTATACTTTACAAAACTGATTTTCCAAAATCGTTAATGAGAACAGCTACCCAATATGTTATACAAAATTAGACCTGGCTTATATGAGGATGAGGGCATGTTTTTCTGCAATTTCGACTCCCCCACAGGAACTAAAGACCAAATCGGTATGAAAAGCTTAAAAGAGAGGGAGAGGGGAGCACGCTCCCAGGGAGCTTATGTTTTGTACATGTGATCGACTGACTGCTCACATATTTAGTAACACTGTAATAAAGAGTGAATTTATGTTTATCAGAATCTACGTGGGGGAGACAGGTCACGACACGCATTGTTTTGACTGGAACCCCAGGACCGAGCGCTGTTGGAACAATAATGGTTTCCATAGTAAATATGAAAAGGTCTTTGTTTTGTTCCACATTCAATTTTATTTTCCCAGCAAAGCAGCTGAAAACACTAGAGTTAAAGGACAAGGTATTGCTATGCTTTTATTTTTCTTCACTATAGCGATTAACTATGCACACTCTGCCTCTCATCCCATCTTTCTGAGTCATCGTCTATGACATTACCGCTGCTGGACAACTGTGATAGATTACATTCTAGATCATTTTTAAAGAATGTTCTCGTGTCTTTTAATGTGAATAGTACCTAAAGGAAGAATCTTAAGTGCATTTGATCAAAAGGCAACATCTGGGGGCATGCACAAGCCTTTAGAATTGTCCTCACTTGAAATGAAATCTCATTCAGCCTGTTTCTCAAAAAGAATTTACAAAGGTCCAGTCTAACGTAATGAGCAGGTGAACTATATTCAGATATAAGTTCAATATATTTGAACTACCTTTTTTGACAAATAGTTGCAGATACAGTGAAAATTTGAAATGTCTCTATGCAGAACAGCTACTGTTAATCTCGGCAATAAGAAACTGATTATGGCCATGTCAACTCATTATAAAATGCATTAATTTTGTGGGTTGTATTCTATTACTGTAAATTGACTTGGATTAAGACATCTTCCAAATTAAATAATAGCAGCACTGACAATTGCATGAGAAATAGTCTTTTTCCTGCCTAAAATGTTTCATCTACGTTACACGAAGATATCAGCATGTCAGCTAGAAAGTTTTCATCAAGCCACATCGTGGTCACTTAATAATGAAGAAACAGAACATCAGGTTGACTCTTTATTTAACTGCGGTGTTAATCCTGTACATCTACTGCAAGTCTTCATCTCTGTATTTTTTAAAAGAGACCAGAAAAAAGGCATCCTCTTATTCATTACCTTACTAGGACTCTTCTGTTTCTACAGTACAAAGTAAAAGCGATTAAACCTAAATCCTGAAGTACTTTCAATAATTAAAAATCATTTCTCTGCCACTCACGGTTAGATCCATATATTCAACAACCCTAATGTTTTTATGTTACAAAAACTATGAGACTTGCAGGCTGAGTTTCAGACAAAGGGAGTTACGAAATGCATAGTAAATTAATTCTTACTTAAATTATTGGAGGCTTACTCAGTCTGTTCAAGGTCTGCCCTAAATGTGACAATAAGAATGCATTATCAGGAGATTTTAATCTAGAGCACAGTTAAGTACTGGGTGTAAAAGGGTATCCAGACCTTTGCTGAATGCATGAGAAAGCAACGGACTACTGGAGTTTGAAGTTCACTCGGACTCGCTGAGCTCCAAGCTATAGGTGCAGCCGAGGAAAGGCACAGTCGAAACAGTGAAAAACATTATCCCACACGGGACTCTAATCTGTACAAGTACAAATAATGTGCAGGAGGTTTTTAGATGTGTTATTATACTGAATATTTACGTATACAAAGCGTCCGTGTAAGTTTCTGCGGCGGAGATGTCAAAATATGCTCACAGTTGTTCAGACTGACAGTCAGAAGGTAGGCTTTCTCCTAGCTCTGGAAATGCATGGGTTTTGTGCTCACCTTTCCTGTTCAGTAGTCTTGCCAGCAGTTCCCCGAGGCTGGCTCTTTGCTCCGCAGTCTCCTCTGCCTTTTGGAAGGGCTGCGGCTGCCCATGAGGTGGCGCTGAGCGGGCGCTCCTGCGGAGCGCTGACAGGCTCTGACCCAGCTGTGCCGGCGTCCCCTCATCCTCTGAGCCGGAGGCCGGGCGACCCAAGCAGCTCGTCGAGAGCACAGCCAGTAACACGCAGACACAGATTCCACTGTTCATAGCTGTGAGACAGAGCGGGGCACGGCAATTACCGAATATTTCAACGCATGTTTCTCTTTGCACTGCGCTACCAATTCTATTTTTCCCAGGTAGAAGATACTGTAGTTTGCGTGTAGATGCGCTGCAGACAGAACTGCAGTACGTGTCTTCCTGTCTTAAAACCTTAAACATCAGGCTTGGTACTTTGTGCTATGAAGTGCAAACGTTTCTTCGGAACTTCGCATTTAATTCACCGTCAGATGCTGATATGTAATTAGCGGACTAATCGTTCACTAATAGATGTGAATAAGTTTATGAGTTATTAATCTCAATACATACTTGAGAAGGGAAATAACTGATTTTATTTGTGTAATGCAGTTTCAGATTCATAAAATGCCTGAATGTTTTAAAAGATATATGAGAAATAAAGGCGAATAGAACATATTTTTCTACAATGCTGGAAGCCGTGTTGAATTGTGGATAATCTGCTGACAGCAGATCCCACAGGAAACATATTATTGTTACACTGTCCCAAATTACCATTTATTGATTTAGACATTTAATCACGAATGGACGGCATCTGCCCAGCATTAGGAAAAAGATTCCCGAACTATACAGGACTGAAAATGAATACTATCGTTGTAGTGCAAATCATTTTTACACAAACTATAGTGTAATAAGAGATGTGAGTCAAATTTAAGCATTCTAAAAATTTAAAATTTAAAATCACTCACTTCTAAGCAGTCATTACATATTAAAAGAAACTTGAAATTCATGAATAAATATGAATTGCAAGGTCTCCCTTATAATACACAGGCTGAAAATTATCATATCATCACCGCCACTACCAAGACAAAAATTAAATCACATTCATAATGTGACATGACCCTGAATATTGTTTTAGCTGAAACTCTACTTAGAAAATTGCTTGTGAAAATCTGGACTGAACAAATCTAAATATTAAAAATATATGCTATATATAATATTGAAAAATATATGGTTTTCACAGGTTTATTAACAAATGTTTTCTTCAGTCCCATCAACAATTTATCAGTCCTTAGAGAGTGATCGTACTAGAAAAATTAGCTTTAAGACTTTTCTTATTCCTGTAAAATAGACATGCACACACCCTATGCATCAGCTTTTAAGGCATTTGAGTTTCTATCTGTCCATAGAGACTTGCTTTCTTTCATGTGCTTCCTTAATGATCTATGCACAGTACGTCAGTCTCTGCATTGAGCCATATAGTACTGAAAATCTAAAGTGAATAACTAAGGTAGTAGAGGACTACTCTAGACCGCAGGTTTCTGGAGATGAATGTATACTTTGCTCTCTTATTGTTCACAATAAATTAGCTTTTTGTTCATATCTTTGTAAAATGCCTTATTTTCTACTAGACAGCTAATAAGTTCATGATGAAAACCGAGGGAGTCGTCTAGCACTCACACCATCAGAATAAGCTCTTGAAACAGCTTACTTCAGCAGCAGACACAAATTTCACTCCTGTTTCAGAAAGAAAGTTCATGAAACTTGTCCACATTACCAAATGAAAACATCAAACTGAGTTAAACAAAATAAGTGCTAGATATACAACTTCACTTTTTAAGAAGAGAATCCAACACTTCTACAAAAGAAAGGTCTTACACTTACCTTCCAGATGAAAGTTGTTTCCGAAGGCAGGAGAGCTGGAGGAGTGATGTGTGAACAGTGCGCGATAACTTCTTTGGATCTGCGATGCAGCTCCTTAAATATCCAGCAGAGTGTTCAGAGACCTGTCATCTATTTGCACAGCACTGACGCAGATGTGGGAGAACCACATGCTCAGCTGCATGCTACTAGGACACAATAAATTAGTATCACTCTGGGGAATGACAGTTCAAAAAACTTCCACATAATGATCATCCCTTTCAAACCCTGGCAGAACTAGACTGCTAAAAAAATCTTTGGACAGTAACAAAGTCATTTACCACGGAGCAGAAAAAAACCTGAGGTTTCTTAGGATTTCTCTCACGTTTTCACCGGCAAAAACAGAAGTGCTGCAAATTAAAATGCAGAAAACAAGATGATGTGATATTCATCCATGTTCAATAAGTGAACATTGACTGACAGACAACAGATGCAGAGCAAGATACACTGGGGACAGGTTGCTGGTTCATTGCAGGTCACACACACCCACATACACACTACTGTACATACAGGGACAGTTTAGCCATCACCTTAGATCGAAAGGCTTTAGATTTTGGGAAATGAAGCCCCGGTCTCACCATGCCAAACCCAATTACAAAATGTGAAATAACGAACTTTTGTAAAGGTGGTACAAGGTGGTAGTGTACACCATACTGAAGAAATCAGAGATCCCTATGATTAAATAAAGATAAAGAAGGATACTATTTTTTTACTTAAACTTATACTTTATGTATACTTCAAACAATATGTTTTTGTTTCAAGGGAATGTACTGTATATTTATCATAGCTGGCAGAGGAACTTTCATAACAGGCCTTTTTTTGTATACTTTGGATAAATTCTATCTGCTTATTTGTGATTTTTAATGTGTCAGTTACTTGGCTTCAACAGTTTTGACATCCCAAGGATTTAAAATCTGTCTGACTGCAGGCTTCTGGTTCACTGATTGGAATTGATCAGAGAGTACTGACACTAGTGTATATAGTATTTCATGCTAGAGGAAGTAACTCTTTATTATTGCATGTATCATCCTGAATTAATTAAATCTGAAGTTGGACAGACCGTGTTCTGAAAGAACACTCCAGTATAAAGCACTAAGTGGATCTTCAGGAAAGCCTAAGATGAAGGGCTTTCTAGGATATTTCTGTAGAGTTCGTACAGATGCCCCCAGAGTTAGGATGGTTCAAAAGCTTTTGTGTTCACCATTGTAGTAAATCACTTTTGATCATCCAGCCAAGTACTGTGTTTCAAAATTCTCATGAATTTCTATAGACCTGGATGTCTGCTGGGCCAGATGTTTTGGTAAAGCTAGTGGTTATGTACCTGCCGTGTGACTGGGTGGTGACAGTATCACGTGGTCACGTGGTACAGCATGTCACCAGTTTGGTATCGGAGAATTCTGGAGAAGAATGTCAGGTCGTCCATCAGCTGAAGCTCAGACAAACATGGGTCAGCAAGCCAATGATCCCACACAGATAAAAAAGAAGACATTTCTCAGTTTGGATTGGCCATTTCAAAGTCCAGACATTAACACCATCGAAATCTGATGGGAGGAACCTGAAGTAAGCTTTTCAAGCAAGGAAACCCTCAAATGTCACAGATTTGAAGTAGTACTTGAGGAAGAATTAACTACATTTCAGAAACGTCAGCGTGAGAGGCCGATAAACAGTGCCAGGAAACTGATTGCTGCTCAAGGAGGTGTCACCAATTACTGAATCTTAGGGTTCATTTATTCACCTCAAATTATTTACTGTTGCATCATTTTGTAGTGCAATCCACATACATTATATCTTATATCTTCAAGTTATACATTTAATAAGGCTGTCTTCATCCATTATTCAGACTTTCAAAAAATCTAATCTTTTCAAATATATGTATAAGAATACAGACCATCCTAAGGAGTTAGCAAATTTTTCTTTGCAATGTAACTTACATACTGTAGTATATTGACAGATTGACTTCCATAGTCTTCCCTTCACAAATTCAATTTTCTCATACTGTTATCTTGTTTTCTGGACAATGTACAGTACGTTCCTTCCAGAATGTATTCAAAAGCTGCTTTTGCTCACTGACTTTTTAACACATTCCCAAGTTTGCAAGATTGCCCAAGAAGGTTAGGTCAAACAGCCGGACACCCAGGTCTTTGTTTCTCTATATCTTGTTGTCCACCATATATTGAGAATGTATTTGCTAGGAAGCAATTTATGGCCTGCACTGTATTTCATTATGGAATCTTGCTGCACAGAAAGAGAAATTTATTATATTAGTGTTTTTACTTGTTTGAACAGATGATCCCTGTATGGGAATGATGTGGACAGTCAGCTGAGATTAATTTGACTAATTGAACTTCAGAGACCACTACTGAGTTGGCATCTGGTGAAGAATATTAAAGACCCCTGAAGACGAGCTGACTCCTCTGGGGCTTAATAGCTTGGCAATATCTACCGACACAATTCCTCAGGTTAAGAGGGGGGTCAGTCCTGGCAGTGAGATCAGAGAGCTGTTTTTGTCTCAAGGCAGCCTCCCTTGCTCATATACGGGTAGCTATAGCATGGAGTACTGACCAGGGAATTTTAAATGGCTAAACAAGCGACCTAAAAAAACATATAATTAATGGAAAACATTAACAATCTGAGACATACTGATGAAGAACTTGGGGTGCAAATTCATTCAATGAAACAAAGGGCAGAAAAGCAAATCTACAATATAAGGAATTTTGAATTTTGAGGCTGCACATCTTTTAAGGCTCTCATTTATACATTTTTCATTTACATAATCCATGATAATTATAGATGAGTACTTAGGAATTAGTTATGAGGCTTCTTCGCTTCAATGGTTAAAAGGCTTCATTTCAGTGGACGTCAGGTTTAATGGACAAAATCTTCTAAAGGGGAGTTTTGGCAGTAAAATCAGAAATACCAGACTTTCCCTACAATAACATGGAACTGCACAAGTAATAAAACCAGATAAAAATAAAAACTAGGTCTGAAATTCAGGAATATCAATGATGCTGTATAGGGGTTGCTTACAATGGTTGTTGTTTGTATTTCGTGCACTTTAGCACATTTTATACAGTATATTTATGAAATATGCAATAAAGAGCTTATATGTGTATAATTAACAAGCTACGGGTACAAGTCAGAAGATCCAGAAAGCATTTGGCTGATTAAAACATAATCTATGATTTAACAGAGTTTTGGCAATGATAAACACCCCTTGCCCCGTATTAGTCTGCTAAACTGAAGGTTTACTGTGTCTGTGATTGCCCTGTGGAGTCAGGTTTTTGACAAAAGGCCACAGTTGCCTGTCAATTTTCTTTGATGTGAGACAGCAGCCAGAGGCTTTAACTAGCATTAGAGAAATGAAGTACAACATATTTTATTATGCAACATATTCCAATAAAGACATTTTAAGGCGAATATGTTGATTTCATTTATAAGGGGTTGGAAATACAGTAACAGCCACGCAGGCGTGCTGCAGCACATTCAGAAAGATAACAGAAAACGCTGGACTGATATCCTAACACACTTACGACCAGGAGATGGAAATTAGAGCTATACAGTATGTTTAGATAGGTTTGGCAAATAAACATCTATTATGACACCCATGCAAAGGTCTGTCGTATTCAAAAGACTAACAATGCTGACAAATATAATACAGGTATAAACCTGACCAAACTGGATATTGGGACACTGAGTTTGATCAATTAAATTGAAGGCAACGAAAGAATATGAAGGTATTGAAGACAGGAAGCTTCTTGGTATCGGTGCATGAAAAGAAATTTCATGTTGATGGGAAATATTTATATAGTGTTAGGGATTTTTTAAAATGTTGGTTGTATTTGTTTGGCATTTACTTAAATTTACTTAAATGCAATGATTTTTCGGGCTCTGGACCGCGTTGAATTCATTCCCTTCCAATTTTATGATACTAAGCATGTTAAAGATAAGTGTTAAGAACCAGTACTCCATATAAATGCGCACGTGGTGGAAGGCGTGTATCGAAAAACAGTAAAAAAGCTCAGGATTAGCAAATGTGAGTTTGTTTCAGTACTTGTCTACTGAATTACATTACTGACTGAAATTCTCATGACCCAGCAATTCCTATATAACAAAACGAAAAAGTGCATAACTGAATCACAACATACACTGTAGAAAGGAAATGTGGCTTAAAAATCATATCATAAAAGAAATTCACTTATTACTCATAAATAGTGGCTTAAACGCTGTGAGGGAAAATGTGGAAGCCTGAGACGCACTGTTTGCGAGCTTCACCAATGGAGGAGTGATCTTGAGACTGGCACAGCCTGCATCCAAGCTCCCTTTGCACTGTGAGGGTGTTTGGAAGCACAGATTGGCGTATCCAACATGTATATACCAGGATGTACTGGATGCTAAAATAATCGCCAAATACCCTGCAGGAAAACCAAACCAGCTCTAAAGCATTCCCCTTGTTGGTCTTGAATATATTAGATCCCATCAAATAACAAGAGACGTTCAGCCTGGAACCTCTGGAAGAGAAGGAATTGTCATCATTTGTAAATGGCAATCATTCTGTTCTTTTGTTCAGTTAAGTTTAAACAAATTTGTCTATTATTGTGTGGCTCTGATGTCTGTTTCTATAAGAGACAGTTAAAGGGTTAAGAAAAAGCAAACATTTAGCACTGTGTGGCCAAATTCAAATACAACGTATGTCATAAAATATCCCGTATTTATTTAACTTTTATAGACCATAATGTAATTGCACGAAATTATGTCTCTTTAAAGACACGGACGCATTCAGTACAAATCACTCCAGATGCTGTTCAGACTCCATCTCTAGGGAAAAACTGTATTGATTGCAAAGATACTTCAGAGAAGATGACACACACAAGATAAATTAATAACCTGTATAGTCACGAATTACTGTAAAAACACAGCTGCCCCCTAGTCTTCATTAAACATCGTTTTAAAAAAAATAATGACATACAGTATTCATAAGAAAACATGTTCAAAATCTTCAGCAGTAAATATTTTCAAAATACTTTCTTGATCTGTATGTTCCTAACTTCATTATTAGTACTTAGATTGACATTGAATGTATATAATCTTTTAAAAAAAGATAAACACGAACATACTATATGAGCAAAAGGTACAAGGTATGTATTAAAACAACTGTCTGAGGATATCTGCACACCATTCCTGGTTTTCTTCACTCTAATTCCTAATTGCTTCATATCTATAAACTGATAAGTTTATATAACTAAAAGCTATAAAATGAAAGTTTGCTCGTAAGCGTAACACCTGAAGTTAGCCTTCTGCTAGAAATCTGCACTGTTGTGGAAGGCGTGGGTTATTTTGGACAAATCAGTTAGGGGAACATGCCTATTATGCATAGTACCATGCTTTCTGAACATCTAAACACTTGCTTTATGTACAGATGTATCTTTTTAAAAACATTCCAAAAATAGACTGAAAAACTATGAAAAGAGCTAATGATTTTGACTGGTATTACTGCCAACTCTTACTCATCCTTACTGGTATACTCATTCGAGGAGTAGTACTACTTAGTATTTAGAGCTGTCTAGTTTTAAGCTGGCTTAAAAATACTACAAAAATAAAATTCAAGGTTGCAAATTCAATTATTTAAATATTCAGATTTGGAACATTAAGGGATTGTTGCTCATTTCTCTGAATCTTTGAAATTTTAAGTGACATGTGTTTGTTGTTGATGTTAAAAACAGGAGGCACATTTTCACCCAAGCTGACCAGCCATGTTGGTAAAGAGCTGCCCTAGCATCTTTCAAGTAATGGCTGGATGGGATCCTGGGATCAACACACTGTTAACTATCGTATGGGCTTGTTAGTAACCTTTCATTTGTTCTTGTGTTTTTTTCACCTACATCACTTTTTGTTTCATCCCTTTAAATGATATTCTGTGCACTGCACTAAAAACTATTGTTCAACACTGTAGTGTGCTAAGCTTGAGAATTCCATATAGGCGAACCTGCTAGAAGGCACTAAGACACATTTGGCCCAGAGCTTTGATTTCCCTTCCCTTCAGAGAAAATCCCAACTGCTGTAAGAATAACGATAGCCATGACAGTAGCAGAGTCAAAATAAATACTTCCATGAAGAAAGATTTAGTTCCATGTTTGATACAGTATTATATAAATATTACAGCAGCCTTTTTATAGAAAAGCTATAATGAATAAATCAATACATTTACAGTATACACAACAGAAAAATGCAACACTCACATGCAGTGGATGAAGTCACATATTCAAATCTATTTTAACAACATAGCTAAACAAAGTCACAGCAAATGTAAGCAAACATTTGACATTTTGACGTGTTTTCAGTTCAAAATGTGACACACTCTCAAAATGAAAACATCATAAACTTAGTACCGGATCTGACCACCCTGTGTATTAATACAATCCTGGTAGCAATGACATGCCGACCTGATCAGCCACTGGACAGACAGCTGTGTGGTGTTCTACCAGTCGTCCTGTGCAGCTGACTCACAGACCTGACCTGCCTCTGGACAGACAGCTGTGGGGTTCTATTGCAGTCTTCCTGTGCAGCTGACACACAGACCTGACCTGCCTTTGGGCAGACTGCTGTGGGGTGTTCTGCCACTCTTTCTGTGCAGCTAACTCACAGACCTGACCTGCCTCTGGGCAGACTGCTGTGGGGTGTTCTGCCACTCTTTCTGTGCAGCTGACTCACAGACCTGACCTGCCTCTGGGCAGACTGCTGTGGGGTGTTCTGCCACTCTTTCTGTGCAGCTGACTCACAGACCTGACCTGCCTCTGGGCAGACTGCTGTGGGGTGTTCTGCCACTCTTTCTGTGCAGCTAACTCACAGACCTGACCTGCCTCTGGGCAGACTGCTGTGGGGTGTTCTGCCACTCTTTCTGTGCAGCTGACTCACAGACCTGACCTGCCTCTGGGCAGACTGCTGTGGGGTGTTCTGCCACTCTTTCTGTGCAGCTGACTCACAGACCTGACCTGCTTCTGGACAAACAGGTGAGCCACCAAGGTGACGTAATCTAAATGTGTAGGGGGGACCCCAAAACGGGGTGGAGAAGAAAGAAACAGCAACCGAAAGAGAGATTGGAGTGGGAGGATCTCCAGCAGCACAGACAATGTTCAACACTGAATTCTTCGTTGACAAACTGAAAACTAACAGGTACTGAGTACTGAAGGGACAATACGGTTTAAGGGAAAGGACCTTCATTTTACAAATTTGTGAACTACTTGAGTGTTTATTTTAAGACTGTTTGTCGGTCCTATTTGGTTATTAAGGTGGCCTGGTTTTGATTTAGAAAGCAGTCTTGATTGTGGAGAATTATTTATTTTTCTTAGGCATAGTCT
The DNA here is from genome assembly GCF_055471065.1 of Atractosteus spatula. NCBI lineage: Eukaryota > Metazoa > Chordata > Actinopteri > Semionotiformes > Lepisosteidae > Atractosteus > Atractosteus spatula. The sequence goes on along the minus strand of NC_142717.1, from coordinate 1,201,785 downwards.
AGTGAGTAGAAAGGTGGATGTGGTAATTTGGGCTCTGGAACTCACTCAAACTGTACACAGTATTTTGTAGATATATTTGCTTGTGTGTTTTGTGTCTTACTGTAAATGTCGGTTGATAAATTCTAATTTTTAAAGCTCTTGCCTATTACACTGCAACTGAATTGTAGCAAGTTGATCTTATAATTATTTTCTTGTAGGCCTGGCAAAATGGCCAATCCAAATTGGAAGAATGCCATGTGTTACTGTACAGAATGAAGAGTGACTGGAAAATATAGAGGTTTCATAGAGGCACATACCAGGTTTTATTCAACTTTAGAAATACCTTTTAGTTTTCTAGACATTCAATGCATAATGGATGAAGCACAATGATTTTTGGGTGAAAAAATTATTTAACATTTCAAAGCAGAAACATAATAGACTGTTAGAAGAAATAGACTGTTGATAACAATGAATGCATGCATAATAACTATTGCATAATACACTGTATTACAGTATAGTTCTATATTATATTCTGCAGCATTGCATGATATATTATATACCTATAACAGTAATGTCACCAGGGCAGTCAGTACCTGGGGCTGGTCATCCACACAAAAAGATTTCCAACATGTGCTTGTGGGTTTTTTTTACCTCAATGGCTTCTTTTTGTACTCATAAAACCCTCACCCACACATACACCTACACTAACGAGTGCTGAATTATAAATTTACACAAAGACTAAGGTTAAATTATTCCATCTTTCCTAATTAGTTGACAAGAGGCCTGACAGCCACACAGGTGAAGGTCTATTTTTTCTTCACTCCTCTCTTTGTGTGCAGGAAGATGTGTACAGAAGGTCAAATATTTTCGATCTTGGAGTTTTCCAATTATTTTATTTTTCAACTTAAAAGTAATTCATAAACTAGTAATTCATTTAGGAATTCATGAACTAACAATTCTATTGTGTAAAAATCTTTTTTGAGCATCAAATTCACAGAGACATAAGGCAAATTAAAACTAATTAAAGTACAGTATATTACAGTTTCGCACACCTGTAGTTTTAAGAAAACTTTATTGTTGCTATCATTAATATTGTATCTTAATTGGGATTTGCAGAATATCTGGGGAATATTAATCCACAAGTGTGTAGAGAAAGTGATGTGGAAATTATCTTTTTCATAAATTATACAGATTTTATTAAAACATATTCTTATATGGAAAGCAGCTGATAGCTTCATAAAAAAGGGTTTTCAGATATAAGTAGTGTAATTCATTACAGAACAATGGAACTTTATTTCGAACATTGTAATAAGGCATCGCCCCTTTGCTTGTTTGAACAATTCAGGAACAATGATGTCTATGCATCATTTAATTGTTTTTAAAGAGCAGAAATTCCAGACATTTCCAATGGATAAACTCTCAGACAAATGTCTTTGATGCATTTATTAGTCAAGAGTGATTGCTCATCCACTAATGATTTCATAGCAAACTGGCATTGCTTTCTGTGGTGATCGTCCAGACCTTGCACTTAGCATTGCAATACAAACACAGCCTTAGGCTTGGCTGTGCAGCAAAGCAAATAATTGTCTTGTCCAGCGAATCACTAAAGAACACTATCAACAGCCACATAAACATCTGTTTTTTTAAATGTGCATTCTTTAGCCATGTGTGTCGAAGGAGAACAAACTGTAATTTACAATGATATCCAAGCGAATACCTAGGTACAGCAGGGAATTTACTGGAGTAAAAGAGGGACAGACCTGCATGCATCAGGTGAGTGGAATGACAGGTGTGACCCAGGTGGTA